>NC_141149.1:31388236-32588236 GCF_053477565.2 Lygodium microphyllum
TGTTGTTTATGAGTTTATCGCATGGCATCTAAATGCAATTAACTTATCTTGATACACGCATTTGAGAACTCAATTCTTTGAATAATCAAGATGAAGTTTATTTTTTGAACAAACTGTTCTCACGTGGTATAGTTCGAGTCTAATTCATCTCATGTGGGAATCAAAGCAAGCATCTATCAATTTAGAAATACATTAATTATGACCGGTACCACAGTTGGATTGGCAGTGATGCCCTCGCTCAAGGCTTTCATTGCAGAATTGCCATCTGTGCGTGACATTCTCCGCTTTGGGGGCCATTCCCGACCTTCTTTGCTTCTAGGCACAACTCACACAAGATCTCAGTGCCTTTTACACGATTATCGGGGGCCAATTGGGGAGAGAATTATGATTGCAAGTGGAGAACAATCTCGCGAGAAAAGGTGTAGGTTCACGGGAAAAGGGGAAAGAAAGAACAAGTGTGGACACCCTCTAAGGAGGGGAAGAGAAGGAGAACCTTTTGGAGGGTTCTATTTCTCTCTCTCTCTCTCTCTCTCTCTCTCTCTCTCTCTCTCTCTCTCTCTCTCTCTCTCTCTCTCTCCAACAAGGGGGAGAAAAACTAACGTGATCCTCCTTCGCTTAAGGAGGGGGGTTTGGGGGGGGCGTGACATGGGCCCCCTCCTCTTACCTCTTATTTAGGTGGCCAATTTGGCCTACCGCCATGTGTTCAACACTTCTAGGGGAAGAAGAGGTAGTGGGGGGGAGGAGAGAGGTGGCACACGTATGCCCCTCCCCCTCTTGGTCATTTGTGTTGTCATCATCTCCTTCCTCTTCTATGTTATCATCCACTTCCTCTTCCCTCGTTGCATCATCGCCTCCTTCCCTCCCTTGATGATATTGTCTTCTCCTCTCCGTCATCACCCATGTCATCTCCTTCCTCATAGTCATCATCACGTTCTCCCCCCCCCCCCCCCCTCCACCTATTTAGTGATGATAGGGGGGGATTAAATTTTTTTTGAATTACCTTTAATTGCAAAGGGGGGGTGGTCCCTATGCAGGAGCGGGGTGGAATATTACAGTTATCAACCTATCATTAAGGCATTGGAAAATTCATGCAAGGGCAGGATGAAAGAGTAGCCAAGAATGTTATCCTTTGCTTTATGGGCTGATAGGACCACTCATAGTGTAGTTACAGGTTATATATCTACTAAATTAATATATGGACAATAGCCAATCATACCTATTAGGAGACTATTGCTACTTGGAGTGTTCTACCATGGGAAGAGGGTTTGAATAGAGAAGCGTTATTGGTCCTACGCATTAGATACTTAGAAAGAAGGCCTGAAGACATTGAGACAACAATGAAAAATATGAAGACTACAAGGACCAAGAACAGGAAGAGGTTTGACAAGCGACATAGACTTTGACCACAAGCTATACAGGTAGGGGACTAGGTGCTGGTTTATGACAGCAGCTTGGAAAATCAACATAGTGCAAGTTGGAAGATGGCAAAGTGGTGTTTTGGTCCATATGTGGTAAGGTTTATTGTTGACAATGCTACCTATGCATTAAATGAGATAGATGGGACAACTCTAAGGATTCCAGTGGGGCTAGAAAACGTATCAAGCTCTTTAATGTAGGGATTCCTAAGCATATGAGTTGAAGGAGTTGGATACTGAACATGAACATGAGAATATGGAAAAAAGAAGAGGTAGAAGATGAAGACATTGACATGGCAGAGGATACTTCTTCTACCACTGCAAATCCATAAGATTTTGGCACATGCCAGAGGATGTGCAGGTTAAGAGGGGGTGGGCTTTGTGCCGCTATGTGGACACAGTGTAAAAAACTCTAGAGTGCATCGTCATTCAACTTTCTTATTGATCTAGAGAGCCAATGTCATATTAGTCATTAGTGTCAGTGTTCTAGTGTGGATGGTTCAAAAATACTAGATTTTTGGACAAATGTAGCCTATTTTTGATATTATCTCTTGTAAATATCTTGTAGATATCCAAAAGATGTAGACAACTTCTAGAATATGATGACATGTAAGAAAAAGCAAGTGGCTTTCAGGCATTTTGGGGGGGGAGGGGGGGTTATGCAAAACGAAGGAATGGTGAAATCGTGTGACACACGATCGCAGTTTACATGCAGCAAACAACACTACAAACTAGGAAAAGAAGGAGTGATCCGGGAGTATTCTAATAGGTGTCTTGGTATTTTACCCCCCTTTTGGATCCAACAGAAGCATTAGATTGGTTGTCTTTTGCTACCGCAATGACCTCGTGTGGATGACCGATCAATTGTTAGGTAGCGGTCGATAATCTATCTAGTGATGACCTTCCATGGATTCCCCTATATAAGCTACGGTCGGAGTAGCAAAAATTAAAGCTTGGATAACACTAGTAAATAGTCCTAGAAGTATCATGGGGATGAGTACAATCAAAGAGACCAATGAAATGAGAACAGCTACTACTAATTCATCAGCCAATATATTTCCAAATAAGCGAAAATGGAGTGATAGGGGTTTAGTAAAATCTTCCAATATATTAATAGGTAGCAGTACTGGGGTCACTTGGATATGTAAAATATTACATGGCGCAGCGAACAGAATCTGAGAAAGAGATAGAGAGTACACAACAGATAAGAGGAGAATCAGTAAATTCTTTAACTTCAAACAACTGATACAAAGATGGCTCTGTCCACCCGTGCGCTTCCACTGTGTGAAGCTTAGATGGCGATCTAGACAAAAGATAGGTGAAGAGCTTAAGGCTAGCTGGAACAACAACTCTGACTGGGTGAAGGATGAGTGTCTGATGGCTGCGAAGGGGTTTAGCTTTTATAGCCCACGAAGGTCGTTAGGTCGGCCTGCTGATCGACCTACCATATGAGCCTCCATTAGTCGGCCAGGGAATATTCCAAGGAATATTCCCTTTACCACAATAGGGGCCCCTTTTAACTCCCTTACCACGCAACTCAATGCAATGTGCCTCGAGTTGCTACCAGCTTAACCACTCCGTCTAACCCAAAGATTAGACCCACAACAGTCACCTTTTTGCCATCCGGTCACATAGACCTCATCTGATATACAAGTCAGGACTCAACCAATGTCCGGGCTCACATTTGGCTTCTCCTCATAATGGGGGCCTTACAACTTTGAGCACCATGGATCATTGGTAGCACCTAATGAGGGTGGGGCATTGATCATATCTAACACCCCCCCTCAATGTCCACCCATAGGTAAACTATCTCCTCGGCCCAATGGCGAGTCTCTGAAGATGAACTTGAAGCAGATCCTTCGTGAGTGCTTTGGTGAAGATATCTGCTCCATTCTCCTCTGTTGGACAGTAGACCAGTTCCACTATCCCATCCTCCATCAAATCACGCACATAGTGATACTGGATCTCTATATGTTTGGTGCGTGCATGAAACACTGGATTTTTGGCAATGGCGATGCAACTCTGATTGTCACATCTCAGCACAGTTGGTTCTTCATCCTGCACTCCCATATGCCATAGAATCCTTCTCAACCATACGGCCTCACATGCAGCAAAACAAGCTGCCTTGTACTCTGCTTCGGTAGAAGACAATGCCACTGTTGGTTGCTTCTTACTAATCCAAGAGAAAATTCCTGAACCCAAAGAGAAACAATAACCAGAAACTGACTTCCTGGAATCAATGTCTCCTGCCCAATCTGAGTCACAGTTCCCCACAAGAGAAGTTCCGAAACTGTATGTGATATCATAGTCAAGAGTTTTCTTCAAGTATCTGAGCACCCGCATCCCATCCTTCCAATGACTCTCATGAGGTTTGTTTGAGAACCTGCTCAAAACACCAACAGCAAAACTAATATCTGGTCTGGTGTTACACAAGTAGATCAGACTGCCGACCAACCTCCTATACCTCCCAATGTCTGCTAGTGCTGATGTATCCTCGACGGATAACTTTGCATTCACCTCCATAGGTGTAGCTATCTCCTTGCACTCGGTCATGCCAAATGCCTTCAAGATCTCCCATGCATACTTCTTCTGAGAGATGAAGATCTTTCCTGGCTCTTGCCAGACTTCAATCCCCAAACAATAGTGCAGCAAGCCCAAGTCTGTCATTTCAAACTCAGAACTCAAAGCCTTTCGAGTTTGGTTGATCATATCTTCATAGTCACCTGTAATAAGAAGGTCGTCCACATATAGGACAATCACTACAGACTTTTTACCATGCCTGTAAACATACAAGTTAGCATCTGAGGCACATCTTTTGAAGTTTAGGTTTAAAAAGAACCTATCTATCTGCTGGTACCATGCTCTGGGGGCTTGTTTCAGCCCATACAATGCCTTCTTCAGTTTACACACTTTGTTCTCAGAATGGGGGGACTCAAACCCTGGTGGCTGAGCCACGTACACCTCCTCCTTGAGGTCACCATTTAAGAACGCTGACTTAACATCCATTTGGTACACTGGCCACTTCTTGTGGGCAGCCACTGCAAGTACTGTGCGAATAGTGGTCATTCTCGCAGTTGGGGCAAATGACTCTTGAAAATCAAACCCTTCAACTTGTGAAAATCCTTGAGCAACCAGTCTAGCTTTGTACTTTTCTAAGGTACCATCAGCCTTGTACTTTACCTTCCAGATCCACTTGGTGCCAATAACCTTCCGCTTTGCTGGTCGATCCACTAGCTCCCAAGTGTCATTCTTCATTATGCTGTCATACTCTGCCTGCATAGCATCCTTCCATGATGGATCTGCAAGTGCTTCTTCTAAGTCAGTTGGCTCCTTTACTTCTCTCATAATCTCAACCATCAAGGCCATATTGACTATGTGAGCAGAAGCCCTCCTTTGCTCCTCTATTCTCTGAAACCTCCTTGGTCCGTCTGCCTTCTCCTCAACAGATGCAGGCATAGGATTATTGTGGTCATAGAGCTGCTTCACCCAGCGCGGCAATGGATTTTCCGGTGGGGTGATGTCAGGTTGGTGAACTTTTTCTTCATCATCTGAAGATGATGCTTCCTCCTCCTTAAGGACAGGGATAGCTCTCGAGACAGGTTCATAGTGGACTACTTCTTCGCTTGATGATAAAGTGGAAGAACTTGCCTTCTCCTCCTCCACTGTATGTGGCTCCTCCTTGAACACCACATCACGACTCGCGATGATCTTCTTTGCCTCTTGGTCATATAACTTGTAAGCCTTCTGCTCATCACTATAACCCAAGAAGATACATTTTCTGCTTTTTGGTTGTAACTTGTTTCTCTTCTCATCTGGAACATGTGCATAACATTCACATCCAAAATTCTGAAATGTGAGACAGATGGTTTCTTACCAGTGTAAGCCTCATGAGGTGTTTTTCCCTTGAGAGCCTTTGTATAGCTCCGATTTAGAATGTAGACTGCAGTATTAACAGCTTCAGCCCAAAAATGGTTAGGCAATCCCTCGCCCTTTAGCATGCATCTTGCCATCTCCACAATGGTGCGATTCCTGCGTTCCACAACACCGTTCTGCTGAGGTGTGTGAGGCGTCGTCAATTGACGCTTGATGCCTTTGCTCTTGCAAAAGCCTTCAAACTCCTTTGAGTTGAACTCACCACCACCATCTGTTCTAAATTTCTTCACACTTTTCCCTGTTTCATTCTCAACAAGTATTAGCCATTCTTTAAACTTACCAAAAGCTTGAGCCTTATCACGAAGGAAGTACACCCACATCTTCCTACTGTAGTCGTCAAAAATCAACATAAAATAAGAAGATCCCCCCAAGGCCTGTGTAGGCATCTTACCACACAAGTCAGCATGCACCAACTCTAGAGGAGCCTGTGCTCTATTCTTGCTTTCTTGTGGAAATGCCTTTCTTTGTTGCTTGCCCATCATACAAGCTTCACATGGTTCCTTCAATTCAGTTATTGTAGGTAGGTGAGCAACCATACCTTGCTTTTGCATCTCCTTCAACACTGCAAATCCGATGTGTCCAAACCTTTCATGCCAAAGCTTACTTGTGCCCACTCCAGCGGTGGCTGTAAGAGCACTTAGCTCATACAGGTTGTTCCTTCTCTCTCCTTTGCCAACAATTGTGCCAGCACTATCAATAATTTCTGCACCTGTCTTCTTGAACCTCACTTCATGACCAAGATCAGTTATGGCAGCAACTGATAAGAGATTTCTCCTGATTTCGGGAACATACAACACATTTGAAAGCTTTTTGACTTCACCATTTGCAGCAACAAAAGAAATAGTACTTGTGCCCGCAGCAGGGCATTTAGCACCATTTCCAACCGTCACAGTGATGGATTCTTGTAGAGGCTGCATAGAACTGTATAGACCTTTCTTGTTGGTCATGTGACGGGAGGCCCCACTATCCAACACCCAAGAGTCAGTGGTAGATTCTTCTTGCGCCGAGGAGCACACTTCCTCAATGGTCGCCATGAATAATTCCAACTCTGCTTCAGTCGTATTGGCTGTCTCTTTCCCTTTACTTTTAAGGGTACCATTCTTTTCATTTGCCTTCTTGACACGGCAATCTGCAATTGCATGTCCTTTCTTCTTAGAGTAGAACCACTCTCCTTGAAACTTCTTCTTTCCGCCCTTCTTCTTTTTGTCACCATCATTTTTGGTGGAGGAAACACCTTTGCCTTTTGCATTGGCAGAGAATGCAGCATCTCCATTGTTGCTTCCTTCTCGGGCTTTCAACCTCAACTCCTCCTCCATTAATAATGCACAAAACTCCTCAAAAGTCAAAGCTTGAGGTCTCACCTGAGTATTAAGGGCAGTTACTAGTCCATCAAACTTTTGTGGACAAATCCGAAGACACCTCCGAGCTAGCTCTTCGCTAGTCTTTTGTATCCCAGCGCCAGCCATCTGGTCGCGCAGATTCTTAATCCGAGTGATGAATGCTTCAACCGTCTCTCCTTCAGCAAACTTCTCCGCTACTAGTTGATTCTCCAAGTTTTGAATCCTTGTTTGGTTTCGTGTTTCGTACTGACTCCTTAGTACATTCCAAGCCTCTGACGCTTTGGTTGTATGTTGAATCAGAGTCAAAACACTGTCAGAACAGCTTGTAACTAAGGCACACAATGCATCTGCATTCCTTCGTTTCCAAGCTCGTAGAAGATCTGCATTCGGAGGAATCATCACACTAGGATTTGATGGGTCGGGGGTAGGCTGTGGTTCTACGTCAGTCCCCAGCACAGTCTCCAGAAGCTCATAAGAATCAAGGATAGTTGTAATTTTGCACTTCCACAAGGTGTAGTTTGTACCATCTAACTTGCCTTCGCTGAAGGTTGGTGGACGAATCCTCAGTATTTGAATAGCCGGTACAGCAGCACCACCTCCTGCACTGCTTCCTGATGTGCCAGAACTGCTTCCCGAAGTCGACATCGTTTCTCTTTGCTGTTGAAGCCTTTGCCTCTTGCACGCTCTCCGATCTCTAGAGCCCCTTGGGCTCTGATACCATGTAAAATATTACACGGCGCAGCGAACAGAATCTGAGAAAGAGATAGAGAGTACACAACAGATAAGAGGAGAATCAGTAAATTCTTTAACTTCAAACAACTGATACAAAGATGGCTCTATCCACCCGTGCGCTTCCACTGTGTGAAGCTTAGATGGCGATCTAGACAGAAGATAGGTGAAGAGCTTAAGGCTAGCTGGAACAACAACTCTGACTGGGTGAAGGATGAGTGTCTGATGGCTACGAAGGGGTTTAGCTTTTATAGCCCACGAAGGTCGTTAGGTCAGCCTACTGACCGACCTACCATATGAGCCTCCATTAGTCGGCCAGGGAATATTCCCTTTACCACAATAGGGGCCCCTTTTAACTCCCTTACCACGCAACTCAATGCAATGTGCCTCGAGTTGCTACCAGCTTAACCACTCTGTCTAACCCAAAGATTAGACCCACAACAGTCACCTTTTTGCCATCCGGTCACATAGACCTCATCTGATATACAAGTCAGGACTCAACCAATGTCCGGGCTCACATTTGGCTTCTCCTCACAATGGGGGCCTTACAACTTTGAGCACCATGGATCATTGGTAGCACCTAATGAGGGTGGGGCATTGATCATATCTAACAGGATATACTTACCAAAGTAATTGAGACCTCTTTTGTGTAGGCCAGCATAGAAATATGCAACTGATGTCAGCAAGGCTAACACAACGGTTGTGTTGATATCATTGTAGGTGCGGCAAACTCTCCATTGGGTAGTTGAATGATTCGCCAAGGAAGTAAAGCGCCTGACCAGTTCGATACAAAAATAAATAGAAACATGGTTCCAATGAATGGTACCCAAGGTCAATATTCCTCTTCTCCCATTTGAGTCCTGGTCAAATCTCTAATAAATTCGAAGATATACTCGATAAAAGTCTGAGTACCAGTCGGTATCATTTGCAAATCACGAGTAGCTGTAATGGATCAACCCAACAAGATGACAATCACTATCCAAGAGGTTACGAGAACCTGCGCATGGACTTGAAAATCCCCTATTTGCCAATAGAAATATTAACCCACCTCCACACTCGATATTTGGTACAAGTCGTCAATCCTATTAACTAACAATTGCTCGATATACATATTAAACCCTCTTTTTCACAATTAATTGACTTATAAATACACTTTGATACAAAGTGTTGCAAGATTCAATTGGAAAAAAAATTCTATAGGTTCTACCCGCGAGTGGGTCACACAATACCTTTGCTTCTAGAACAAGCGATTGCTACTTCAAATAACTAGAACGATAATTAACCCCTATAATCGTTAATTCTGGGTGAGATTTTTGAGTTGGAACGAGCCTCACAAATGGCTAATGCTAACTTGTCTAATATCCATCAAATCAAGGATTGGGCATCATCATTACCCGGGATCGGTATGTCTGTGAGATACGGATCACAATCTGTATCGACAACACAAATTGTGGGAATACCTAGAATGATACATTCCTGAAGAGCAGTTGACTATTCATGTTGATCATTGATTATCACGATATCAGGTAAGTCTACTAGTACAACTAGCAACAAATTAGTCCAAACTTTGGACTTTCAACACTCACAATATCCCCTGAAGATGTTCAAGTTGCTATTGAGAAGCTAAAGGCAGCAAGACTAAAGAACAAAAGAAGAGAGGCTCCGAGGTAGTCGACAATGCATGGCATCATGGCTGAACCTATCACAATTAGCGCAGAGATACAAGAGGATGGTCACATAGTCTGATCTACTTGTGTAATACCAGACCAGATATCAGTTTTGTTGTTGGTGTTTTGATTAGGTTCTCAAACAATCCTCATGAGAGTAATTAGAAGGCTGGGATGCGGGTGCTCAGATACTTGAAGGAAACTCTTGACTATGATATCACATACAGTTTCAGAACTTCTCTTGTGGGGAATTGTGACTTAGATTGGGCAGGAGATAGTGATTCCAGGAAGTCAGTTTTTGGTTATTGTTTCTCTTTGGGTTTAGGAATTTTCTCTTGGATTAGTAAGAAGCAGCTTAACAATGGCATTGTCTTCTACCGAAGTAGAGTACAAGGCAACTTGTTTTGCTGCATGTGAAGCAGTATGGTTGAGAAGGATCTTATGGCATATGGGAGTGCAGGATGAAGAACTAACTATGTTGAGATGTGACAATCAGAGTTGCATCGCCATTGCCAAAAATCTAGTGTTTCACACACACACCAAATATATAGAGATCCAGTATCACTATGTGTGTGATTTGATGGAGGATGGGATAGTGGAATTGGTCTACTGTCCAACAACAGAGGAGAATGGAGCAGATATCTTCATCAAAGCACTTACGAAGGATCTTCTTTTTCAAGTTCATCTTTAGAGACTTGGCATTGGGCCGAGGAGATAGTTTACCTATGGGTGGACATTGACGGGGGCTGTTAGATATGCTCAATGCCCCACCCTCATAAGGTGCCACCAATGATCCATGGTGTTCAAAGTTATAAGGCCGCCATTATGTGGAGAAGCCAAATGTGAGCCCAGACATTGGTTGAGTCCTCACTTGTATATTAGATGAGGTCTATGTGATCGGATGGCAAAAAGGTGATCATTGTGGGTCTAATCTTTGGGTTGGACTGGGTAGCTAAGCTGGTAGCAACTCGAGGCACATTGCATTGAGTTGCGTGGTAAGGGAGTGAAAAGGGACCCCTATTTGGGGTCCGGGGGCTGCGGAAGCGGCCCATGGCTGGGGGGTCCCAGGGGGGCCAGCGGCCCCCCTGGCAGGGGTCCGGGGGCAGCGCCCTCGGCTCGACAGTAAAGGGAATATTCCTTGGAGTATTCCGTGGTCGACTAGTGGAGGCTCATATGGTAGGTTGGTCATGCCGACCTAACCGCCTTCACATGCTATAAAAGCTAAATCCTTCACAACCATCGATTATCTATCTTTCACCCAGTCAGAGTTGTTCTAGCTAGCCTTAAACTCTTCACCTATCTTCTGTCTAGATCGCCATCCAAGCTTCACTGAGGAAGCGCATGGGTGGACAGAGCCATCTCTGTATCAATTTTTTGGAACTAAAGAGAAAATTCCTAATTCTCCTCTTATCTATTGTGTACTCTCTATCTCTATCTCTTTCTCAGATTCTGTTTGCTACGCTGTGTAATTTTTACACATCCATCATGTACATGCTTGTGACACATCCCATGACACTTGGGATAGATTAGATACATTGTTTAGTGCACAGTCCAAATCCTCAAAGTATGGTTTACTGATTGAATTATTTTGACTTGATATGAAGTCTAATACATCCTTGGCATCTCATCTGAACTACATGGAAAGTTTTCTAACCCAACTTGCAGGGATAAATCTCAAAATGGATGAAGATATTTGTATGGGTGTTTTGCTAAAAAAATTGCCTTCTGATTATAATAATGTTTCAATCACCTTAATCAACATGCCAAACCCTAAATTGGTTGACATTAAAGCTTATTTGCTAGAGGAGGAAAAGAAGATAAAGTCAAAGGAAGAACCAAGCACCTCTAAAGATGAACAAATGATGCATGTCAGTAACATGAACAAAGGAAGAAAAAACCAACTATTTTGTGACTTCTGCAAAAGGACCAAACACATTGAGAAGTTCTATTATGCTAGGAAGAGGTCCCAAAAGGCCTATCTAGTTGCTGTTAAAGAAGAAGAAGACCATGGAGCAAAAGAAGAAGAAGAAGACCACCAGGAGAAGGACAAACGGCCTCATTAGTCCTTCTATTATGATAGGCATTTTTAGCCTTGTATTGCCTAGCCCTAATGCTTTTGACATAAGCTTGTAAACTCCTCATGTAAACCTTGTACTACAACCTCTGTACACTCTTTGAGGCCCCTGTTACAGCCTCTGAATGTTATGGCATCTTTGGTACCCACACTTAGCATTTTCTGCAACAACCTCTGGTGTTTGCCATGTTTATGATGTGCGTGGCACACTTTGCAAGTGGTGCTGTAACTAAAGCCTCTACACACTTTGTACTTTTGGTTGTGATTGAGGAGGGGTGTTGAGATGTTTGCAATCACACCTACTTCCATCTCTTTGGATGAAGCAGTGATGGCTTAGGACAAGAATCCCATAAGCACAGTAGGAGGATGTGCTGCCTAGACTTTCCTATAAAGCATTGTACTTGCTTTCTTTTTTCAATGATATGAAAGTACTCTTTTCTTTTCAGTAAAGTGTCTATGTCATTTTCCACACACAAGATTGTGTTTATGAGTCCAAGTCTCAATCTTGGAACCTAATTCACTTGTGTGATAGTTAGTATTGTCTGTGTCTATGTCTTCATGAGTTTGGTCTTCATCTCTCAACCTCCATAGCTTCCGCATTACCATGTCCTAGATCCTTGTTTCGACAATTCATGGCCAAAGAGGTAGATTATTTGGGGCATATTATTGGGAAAATGGTATCAAGGTTGATCCAAAGAAGGTCCAATGTGTTAAGGATTGGCCTATACCGACAAATACCACATCATTGAGGGGTTTTCTTGGCTTATCTTCTTTTTGGTGAAGGTTCATAAAGAATTACACTCATGTGGCTACCCCATTAATTGATAGGTTAGAGAAAGAAGCTTTCTTTTGGGATGAGATAGCAAGCAAAAGCTTCAATGAGCTAAAGCAATGCCTCATTTCAGCACCTATATTGGTCTGCCCCCCTCAACTTCTCTAAGGTATTTAATATCTATGCGGATGTTAGTGGAAGAGGATTGGGGGATGTTTTAGCCCAAGAACATGGTGTCATAGCCTATGAAAGCAAGAAAATTGATGAAAAAGAAAAGCAAATGCATGTATATGAGCAAGAGATGTTGGCTATATTACATGCAATGAAAAAGTGACATCA
Source organism: Lygodium microphyllum (assembly GCF_053477565.2). Lineage (NCBI taxonomy): Eukaryota > Viridiplantae > Streptophyta > Polypodiopsida > Schizaeales > Lygodiaceae > Lygodium > Lygodium microphyllum. The sequence goes on from NC_141149.1 coordinate 31,400,506, forward strand.
TTATCTTTATGGGAGTCACTTTAAGGTGAAAAGTGATCTGGGGTGTCGAAATACTTTCTTTCTTAACCCAACTTGTCTCCTAAACAAAGAATATGGTTGGAAACCCTTCAATCTTATGATTTTGAGATTGCATATATGGCTGGAAAAGACAATGTAGTAGAGGGCACGCTCTCTAGGATGTGGGCTTGCAATGTACCTACCGTCTCTACCATATACAAGGATCAGATAAATGACATACAAGAAGAATACTTGTTAAAAGAGCATGCTACCACAATAATGTAGAAATTACATCAAGGGAAAAATGAAGAGTACCCAAACTTCAAATGGCATAATGGACATATATCGTATAAAGAGAAGGTCTACTTTATCCGTTAAAGTAATTTCAATTTGAAATTCCTTTAAGAAATGCATTATTCACCTTTGGTTGGTCATCTTGATCTCTTTAAGACCTTTGAAAAAGTTCATAAGAGTTTTCTTTGGAAGGGCTTATGGCAGCATGTGAAGAAGTATGTCTCTCATTGTTTGGAATGACAACAAAATAAAGATTATTCTTATTTATTACCGGTTGGCCTCCTTCATCCCTTGACAATTCCATAGGGAAGTGGACCAATATCTCTATGGATTTCATTACGAGCCTCCCTACCACAAGGTATGGTTGGAATAGTATCTTTGTTGTTGTGGATAGACTTACCAAATCAGCCCATTTTATTCCAATAAAGACCCAGTTTTCAAGAAAGCAAGTAGTTGACCAACTCATGGAAGGAGTATTCAAGCTACATGGAACACCTTTGAGGATTGTGTATGATAGAGATACTAGTGTTCATGGAAAATTTTTGGATGAATTTTTTTACTTCCATGGTCACTACTCTCACTCCAAGTACCACTAACCACCCTCAAACCAATGGCCAAACCGAGAGGATTAACCATTGGGTGGAAGTTGACTTGAGACACTTTTGTCATGACACTCAATCCTCTTAGGTTAATTGGTTGCATCTTGCTGAATTTTTTTTACAACAATACATATCATATGAGTATTGGGATGGCTCCATTTGAGGCACTCTATGGATACAAGGTTCAAATTTCTTCAGCCATATTTTATGACGAGGTAAATCCACAAGCAAAGGATGAGATAGAGAGAATGTAGATGCTTATGAAGCAATGTAAAGAGAATATAAGGAAGGCACAAGATGCCATGAAATCCTATGCTGATGATAGGAGGAGGCACATGGAATTTAATGTTGGAGATTGGATATTTTTGAAAGTTTCCAAGTCTCATTATGCCTCCCTCAAAGGAGAGCACAACAAGCCAGCTCACAAGTTTTATGGCCCATACTTGGTCTTGGAAAGGATTGGAGAGCTTGCATATAAGCTCCAATTACCTTCCACTATCTGCATACATAATTTCTTTTGTGTATCACAATTGAAGAAATATGTTGGGCCAGATATACAGGTTATTGAAGAGCTTCCACCACTTTGATGAAGAAGGGCTTATTGTCTATGAACCTAAGAAAATAATTGGAAAGTGTAAGAAGGTTTGTAGTAGGAACCAAACACTTATTGAATTTCTAATCAAATGGAAGGGTCTACCTATGGAAGAGTCCACTTGGAAACCCTCTTCATATTTGGATACTTTCCCATGGCTCTTGCAGGAAGAATTATGACAGCCTACAAGAACAACTTGATGTATAAAAATATTGTCATGAATTAAATTGCCTTAATGACATCAAAAAGTGGTTTTTATTGTATAGACTAATGTCTTGGATTTTGTACTTCATTTTTATATCTTAAACACTCAATTTGGACACTCCAATCAAAATTTATGGCAGTTTTACAAATTTAGTCATGTCTGGACAACAAGCAGTCATTTCACTGTTTCAAGATTGTTATGAGATTTCTTCATGGTAAGTGCTTTCACATGCTTATGGATATTCACTGACATGATTTGCTTCATTAATGACTTGTCTATCACCCCATTATCTTTAGTTTTGAGAAAAAAACCATCTTTGGGAAGGGATGGTTTGTAATGAAGCAAATTAGCCACAATAGTTCACTTATCTTTACCAAAATAAACCATGTAAATACCTTAGCCATGATGGTACTAGGGTTTACTATAGAAAGAAAAGAAGTGCTAATGTAGGGATCTTTTGACACCTACACTAATTTTGGGAGATCTCTTGTCCATCACGATCTTGGAGTGAGTACCAAGATTTTCTTCTTGTATCTTGATTTCAGCTTTCATAGCTACATTGTGCTATGATATAATGGAAGTTATGTCAAGAATCGATTGGTGGGGGGACTTGCTTGAGTTGTTGCGCCAAACACACACTGTATACACAAGAGGAAGCTCACTCAAGAACACAAGAAGAGAGATTGAGGCCAAAACGTTTTCTTGCTTATTTTTTTTTCTTCTTCCACACACTATACAATGTACACAAAGTATAGATAAGATACAACATATAGGAAAGTGGCCTACTAAGTCAAATAGTGCATAACTGACTACACTAATCAACTGACGCTATGTCTTTGCCAGCTGTAGGTAGGTGTAACAAACTAAATATAATAAGTGATAAGTTAGTGGCCATGTGAGTATCATAATGACCACCAACGTGCTAAGTGTAGACGTGCGGACCCATCTAGCCAGGCAATCCATCATCAATGTCCGCATGTGTTGAGCTTGCCATCTCAATACTCCCCCTCAAGCTCAACTCTATCTCTGCAACTCCAAGTAAGCTTCGAAACTTTCAAAGCTTCTTTGCACCCAATGCCTTTGTGAAAATGTCAGCTATCTGATCATGTGTGCTGACATATACCAAGTCAATCTCTCCTGCAAGTACCTTCTCTCTCACAAAGTGGTAGTGCACCTCAATGTGTTTTATCCTAGCATGGAACACTGGATTCCTAGCTAGCTGTATGCCACTCATGTTGTCACAATGAATGACAACTGGACCATCTCCCATCACGTCCAAGTCACCTAATAACTTTTGCAGCCATACCACCTAACATGCTACCATAGCAGCACCTCTATATTTAGCCTTTGTACTTGATAAAGCAAATGTAGGTTGCTTTTTGCTGCTCCATGTAACTGCTGCACTACCAAGGGAAAATATGAATCCACTTGTAGATCTTTTGTCTGGCATGCTACCAGCCCAATCTGCATCTGTGTATCCAAAGACCTGTACGTCCTTACCTGCCTCATAAAAAAGTCCATGATGTAAAGTGGACTTCACATACCTCAATATACGTCTAACTGCATCCAAATGAGACTTTCTAAGCATCTACATAAACTAACTGACAAGGCTAACAACATAGCTCAAGTCTGGCCTTGTGATAGTCATGTAAATCAAACTTGCTACTATCCTCATGAACATAGTAGGGTCTTCTATCTCATCCCCAACATCAGCACTCAGCTTCACATTTTGCTCCAATGTAACTGAAAGAGGCTTACATGCTGTCATACCATACTTGGATAACATATCCAAGCCATACTGCCTTTGGGATAGCCATATACCATCATCACATCTGATCACCTCAATATACGTCTAACTGCATCCAAATGAGGCTTTCTAAGCATCTACATAAACTAACTGACAAGGCTAACAACATAGCTCAAGTCTGGCCTTGTGATAGTCATGTAAATCAAACTTGCTACTATCCTCATGAACATAGTAGGGTCTTCTATCTCATCCCCAACATCAGCACACTCAGCTTCACATTTTGCTCCAATGTAACTGAAAGAGGCTTACATGCTGTCATACCATACTTGGATAACATATCCAAGCCATACTGCCTTTGGGATAGCCATATACCATCATCACATCTGATCACCTCAATATATGTCTAACTGCATCCAAATGAGGCTTTCTAAGCATCTACATAAACTAACTGACAAGGCTAACAACATAGCTCAAGTCTGGCCTTGTGATAGTCATGTAAATCAAACTTGCTACTATCCTCATGAACATAGTAGGGTCTTCTATCTCATCCCCAACATCAGCACACTCAGCTTCACATTTTGCTCCAATGTAACTGAAAGAGGCTTACATGCTGTCACGTGCAATAATTAGTATTTAGGATAGTGTATCCCTCTACAAACGCTCCTGGTTTGCGAGGCCGTGAGCTGGGGTTGTCTGTTGAGTGCATGAGGTCCGGCTAGTGCCTTAGCTAGTGATGGCCCATTTTAGGTCCCATCAAAGAATTAAAAAAATAAATTTATCATTTCTCCATGAAAATCAGCAAGATTACATCCCCTAAGTATCCAGTAACAAAACATAGGTATAGGGCATCTTGGGAAGCATATATGAGCTCCAAACATTGTGGCTATTCTTGTTTTATGACAGCATGCTACTCTATTTGGATAGCTAATAGTTTAAGCTCATTGACTCAAAACTAATGCTTAATGTTAATGGCCAATGCTAGAAGGAGTGGTAAACAATGCCAAAGCCTTTGTCCAATGCCAGTGCGTGAGGGCCATGTCTTCCTCCTACTTTCTTCTCAACTCCTCCTCCTTCCTCCTTCCTCCTTCCTCCTTCCTCCTTCTTTCCTCCTCAGCCTTTTTGGACTCCCCATGAGCCTTTTGCAAGTCCGCTTTCTCTTTTTTCCTCCTATCCTCTTCATGCTTTTCTTGTGCGATTTTCTTCTTCATCTTCTTAGCCTTTCCCTGGCTAGTGTGCTCTTCTTGTTCCCTATTTTCTTCTTCCTCACTCAGCGTCCTTTCGTTGGATTGTGCCTCCTATTTCTGGTGAGGTGGTGACTTGCATGGTGTTTCATCCACTCCTTCTCCTCCTCCTTCATGTCCTTGCCCCAAGGCTTCCTTGATGATGGTGGTAAAGACCCCACCGAATCCAATGGTTGAGGCCTTTGAAGATGAAGCCTTCCTTTTAGCCTTGATGGTAGGGGATTCTCCTCTGGCGGGCTATCCTCCCATTTCCAAAGCCTTTGCCGAGGTCTCAATGGTCTTCCCCACAAACCTGTTGAGGTTCACCTCATCTAGTGATCATGCTTTAATGCTCTTTAACAAGAGGACATTGATGCAGCTCATGATGGTGTGGTACCTCTGACTAGAAAACAACGTGTGCACCATCTTGGTTTGGAGTTGGACTTGGAGATCCAAAATATCTACCAAGATCACAATGTTGTTGATGTGGACCTTCACCTTGTCCATTCCTAGCAAGGCATATGTGTCTCTCTTTGGCTTCTTCTCTAATTTATTTGCCAAGCCCAATGCTTTTTCCACTAGCTCTAGGGTCCATTCACAATGAGTTTCCTCTCCCTCATGCACAGTTACAGTGCCATGGTTCCTGTGGAAATTCCACAAAAACTCTGCACAGTGAATATAGTCTACCCACTGCCATACTGCTTCCATGAATTTTTGCAAATTTTATTGCTCAATGATCTACCTCACAGTCTTGGTCATATCTTCTAGGTTGAAGATATGCCAGAACTTAAACTGGTTGAAGGCTCGTATTTCCACCAAAAGACCATATTTTGCATATTCTTCTTCTCAAAAAGGTACTTTTCCAACCTTTTCTTGGCTTGCCATGATGGGTGCATGTGCCATTAGTGTTATTCATAATAGTCACAGACAAAAGAAAACAACTACATATTTGCTGAACTAAATTGCTTGAGTGCAAAAGTGGACTTTTCTTCCAATTAGTCTGTTGATCTCAAATTTTATTGACCTTTTCTGTAGTCACAAGTTGTTTCATCCTTCCAATGTGTGCCTTTATTCTTTTCATTATGTATTTGGTTTGATTTACCTTACCTTACCCCCTCCCCCTTGGAATTGAGAAGAGTCCTTCCTAGGATTGAAAGCTAGAGTGTAGAGGGCATTCTACGCATGGGTATAGTGCTTTACTTTCACATGAGCCAAGGATAGAAGTTTGGATTATATTTCATGTGAGCATACCGGTCCATGTCAAAAGGTCAGATGGTGAGCTAGGTGATGTAAGTAAGGACATCAACGAAGAAGTCACCGGAGTCCATGATGCGGCTAGCCATGTGCAATTCCTCCTCGGTGAGGATGAGATCTAAGTAGGGGTGTTGCTGAATATGTTCTTCCATGGGTCGGTCACGAATGGTTGTTAATACCCTATAAGAGGTTGGAGCAACATAAGTTTAGCAAGCACCATGAATGTCACATCCAAGAATCTAAGGCAAGCACCAAGTCATCCCTCATATTTTCAACTAAGTCTGTGGCCAAGGTTAGAATTTATCTCCACTCATAAGAGGGTCTAAGGCTAGTATGTGGTTGAGGTTTGACAGAACTAGAGAGTTTAGCCACTAATGGTTGCAACTTGGTTTGCTCCTTAGATTGTAGCTTGGCCTCATGTTCGATGGGTTTGGTTGTAGTTGCAGTTCTCATGCTACTAGATGCTTCTGAGGTTTGAGGGGTACCATCAACGCTAGATTTGGGCTGTTTGTTAGTAGCAGGCTGCGATTTTGGGTGATAGATTGGTTTAGGCCTTGCTGATCTAGGCTTTGGAGGTTCCATGGACTTGGTGGCCCGATTCTCTGGTGGCCTGAGTGTCTATGGCTCAATGGACAAGGTCGAGGGTGGTGTTTGAGTAGGACCTTTGGTTATTTTGGCTTTAGGTAGCTAAATCCAAGAGTTACCCTCATAGTAGCCTTGCACTTACAATAAGGTTTTGGGGACCCTTCGTGGCTTGATCATACATTGATGTTTATAGTTTCGTCTTGGCCTCCTAGGTTTCAAGTGTGGGTCCTTAGCTTTGCGAGGGCATTGGGTGTTTGCTTCTAGGTGGTATTCCTTGATGTTTAGGTACCCATTTGAGATGGGGTTCATTGGCTTTAGTCTTGGGTTCAACGGGTTGCCAACATTGAGGCTTGGCGGGTTGTGATGAGTCACAACCCCCCTTAGACTTGATGGTGGGATTCTCTACCGATGGCATTGCAAACTTGGAAGGAGTCACATTACCCTTGTTGAAAGATGTAACTATTCGGACGTTTCCCATGGCTAGGTGGATACGTTGCAACTTGTAGTCGACATTACAATGAGCTTTTTTATCCTAACAACGACTTTGTGCTTGCATCTTTAGAGTTGGGAAACACATATAAGATCATTGGCATGCTTTCAGACTTGATAGAAACTGCAACCTTGCACTTTCCCAAAAGTGTGTATGGTCAGACTGAGCTTAGCGTTGGTGGGCTGTAACTTTAGTTTTCCAATTTGGGTCAAATGGTCATGAGTTAAGACATTAAAGTCAGCTCCCTCATTGATCAATGCATTGATGGGGCATGTGTGTCTACCAGTGACCATTATGCTTAGGTAAGTTGGTTCTACATCTTCCTCATCCTCATCATCCATCTCAGTGATAGTGGCTACTCATACTTGGATAGGGGTGCTAGCATTGGAGACTCATGCAATGGGTGCATGGGAGGGAAGTACTTCTTTATGGGACTGCCATTGAAGAAGCCTATGGGTGCATGGGAGGGAAGTACTTCTTTATGGGATTGCCATTGAAGAAGCTTATGCCCTCACCTTCTGGGGTTTTGAGTTCTACGTTGCCAGTTCAACTGATGGTTCGAACCCTAAAAGGACCTAAACTTAAGTTGATGCTTATGTCCTTTGACTAAGTACAGTAGTACTAAGTCACTCTATTCAAAGTTATGCTGCTTGACATGCTTGTCAAACCAACATTTGCATCTTGCCTTCTTGTATATTAGTGCATGGGTGGCTAGAAGCTGGGTTTTTGATAAGTGTTCAAGCTCAATTAGGAGTTCCGTCCATGCCTCCTTTCCATCCTATCTCTCTTGAAGGCTATCCTGAGGCTAGGCACGAAGAACTATAAGGGTAGAATTGCCTCTGTACCATAGGTCAACCTAAAGGGGGTCTACAACCATCTTGTAAGCCATGTAGTCGGCCCATAAGGCCACCATCAACTTGTTATCCCACTCACTGTGCAAAGCAGAGATGACCTTGGTTAGGGCATTTACCAAGATTGTGGATTCAGCTTGTCCATTTGCCTAAGGGTAATAAGGCAAATATGTTTGATGGATGATTAGGAAGGAGGACATGAGGTGAGCTATCACTTCATTGATGAGGTGTGTGCCTTGGTCTCACTGACTAGTTTGATGGGACAGCCAAACCGTGAGATCACTTGCTCCCATAGGAACTTGGCAGTGGTCCTAGAGTCATTTTTTCTCGTAGCTTGTGCTTCTCTCCATTTCATTAGACAGTCAGTGTGGCCACAATGATGTATTTGCCTTGTGAATATTGTGCCACGAGACTAATGGGTTTGATGAAGTCAATCCCCCATTTCTCGAAGGATTGTCTTGCGATAATTGGGGTTAGCTCCATGTGATCCTTACGAATAGGGACCTTAGTCAGTTGGCACTCATCACAATGCTTCACAAATCATGCTACATCTCAGTAGAGAGTAGGCCACTACAGCTAGGACTGCAGCACTTTGTGGGATGTCGCATCTCTGCTAAAATGTCCTTCTATGATTCCGTCGTGTGCCTCTATGAGTACGTCATGCATCTCATACTCACATGCACATTTGCCAACAGTAACCCGTCTTGCCCCAACACCTGTAGAGTTGGTCTACTATCAATTGATAGGGTTGGATCTTCAGGATGAGCCACGTAAGTTGGACATTTTCTATTGGTCATTCTGGTAGTCCGTACTCAAGCACTTGAACTATGTCACCTACCCAATACAGCTTCATGTCGGCTCTAAACAAATCCCTTTTGCTAAACAAGCTGAATAGATGTGCGTTTGGCAATTCGTCTACAATGCCTTGCCCAACGGATTCTCCTGTGGGGATGCAAGACATATGGTCAGCCATGTAATGCTTCTTCCCTTTATGCACCAACACAAAGAAGTCAAACTCCAAAAGTAGAAGTAGCCATCTAGCGATGTGTCCTATAGCACAAGGTTTGTTAACAAGATACATTAAAGCTTGATGGTCAACAAAGAAGGTAAAAGGTGGAGCCAAAAGATAATGCTAAAATTTCTTTACAGAAAACACCATGGCCAAGCCCTCTCTCTTTGTTGTTGAGTAATTTATTTCGGTCTCAGTGAGTTGTCTGCTAGCAAAGCTCACTGGGTAATCCTCACAGCAGGTTGGCACAACACAGCTCCCATGGAAAATTTCGAAGCATTAACATACACATGGAATGTAAGTGTCCAATCTAGAGCTCATAGAACTGGTGCCATGGTCAGAGCCTTTTTTAGTTTCTCATACGCGCGTTGGCATTCCTCGGTCCATTTGAATATGATCAATAGCTTGTATAGAGGCCTAGCAATCAATGCATAGTTCAACACAAACCATCAATAATACCCTATATGGCCTAAGAAGCATTGAATGCCCTTGTAATCAGTTGGGGGTGGAAGATCGATAATGACCCTAATTTTTGAGAAATCTATGGCAATGCCATTCTTCAACACCACATGTCCTAGGATGCATCCATGCTTCACCCAAAACTAGCACTTTAAGGGGTTCAATGAGACACAATATAGTCAACACCGTTCAAAGACCACTCGGAGTTTGTCTAATTGTTCTCTCCAAGTAGAGTAAACACACAAGTCATCCACAAAGACCTCTAAATCCTTCCTCATCATTTATTTGAATATCGTGCACATCAGTCATTAGAAGGTGGCTGGTGCGTTAGCCAACCCAAAAGGCATGAGTATGTAGGCGCAAAGATGCCCCATTCAGTGGCAAATGCGGTCTTATGACTATTGTTAAGATGCACTAGAAGCCATCTAGAAAATTGTAGGCCTCTTTGCCAGCCACTCTCTCTAGCATATGCTCGGTGTATGGTAGTGGGTAATTATCTCTCTTCGTTAGCTGTGTTTACCTTCTTGTAATTGACACACACTCAAATCTTTCCATTATTCTTTAATACGATGACTATGGGGGAAACCTAATCCATGTGCTCTAATTATCTTGTCAATTTCTTCCTTGATTGCATGTGCATGCTTTGGATTCATGGGATACAGTCGCTGCTTGACCGGTGGTGTTGCGTCGGGTGTCATGGGTATGTTGTGAGTCACTACACTCGCTACCCCTTTGAGCTCTTCTAGGGACAAGAAAAGACATCAATATACTCTTGCAATAGAGCAATGAGACATGCTTCCTCTTCCTTAGTCAATTTATCGGCTATGAAGACGCATCGCGGTGTCTCCCCTTCCTTGGCTAAATTGACCTTTGTGACCCTAGCAGATCCTTCAATTGGTTCGCTTGCTTGCCCCTACTGTCGTTTGGTAGGTCCTGTAGTTTTCATTGCTCTTCTATCTGCATTTTCCTAGGCAGCTTTCATCATTCCTCCCTTAATCACCAGCGTCTTAGGTGGACGGGTAGGTCCCCCTTGGTGTGTCTAGTCTTGGAAGGTCAAGGTATCTCAGGATCACTATTTGAGATGACTTCCAAATCAGAATTGAACTCTCTGTCTTCGCTAGAAGAGGGAGTCTCTCTTGGTGGTCACAGCTCAGAAGGTGAGTGGGTCCTTAGAAGTGGTGTGTCACTTGATTGTGTCACTTGGTTGTGCTAGACCTGCCTACTCATAGTCAATTGCGCCTATGTGCTCCAACCAAGTTCGATCTCGCAGTCCCTTTGCATGACTCCTTTTCGCATCCTAAAAGCATTCTACTTGCATGGTCTGGAGTCAACTCGTATTTGTTTGATTACACATCTCCCAGTGTCATATTCTATAGTATCTATTTTCCTTTTGCTCTCATCATTAAAGGAGCAACAATCTTCATATCCATCATCAGAGCTGTCTCTGTCCGATTGCTCCCCATGTCCCAAGTCATGATACGTCTCTTTTGGTAGGTCAGGGATGAAAGCCCAATTGTATCTCAAGTTTAAATCGTGCACCTTGGACCATCGCCAATCAGGCTCGCCCAAGAGATCTTGAAGTGGCTTGAGGTTAGTTGCTGGATTGCTAGCCAACTTATCATTCAAGTACCCTAGGATCTCCAGGAGTTCACGTCTATTGCTTAGGACTTGGAATGTGATAGGATTGGGTCTTCTGTGTAGGCTTCCAACCATCATGCAGACTGGTACTGAGGGCATGTCCTTGGTCTTGCCAATCATCTTGATGGCTTTGTCATACTCCTCATTGTCCAAGAATGGTAGGTCGATGGTAGCAAGAATATGCATCCAGTCTTGCTCATCCTCAAGACACGAGATATACTTGGTTAAGGCCCCATAAGATTTCCTAATGTGGCTCTTACCCTTTAGCATGGTGGAGATGGCATCTAGGTTAACCGACATATTCTTCCAAGTGTCCATCTCTACTCTTACAGCCTTTGTTCGATTGCCTAAGAAGATAAGACCGTTGCCCCAATCTTCAACGACTCTTGCATTGCGCATCCAGTGTCAACCTAGCAGGATGTTGTAGTCCACTCCCTTCATGACTATAAAGTCAACAGAGAATTGGATTCATGCGATCTTCAGTGGCCAATTTTTCAACACTTAGAATGGTTTCACCTTCATTCCCTTAGCTAGTGTGATGTTGAATCTAGTAGTCTTGACTGGTGGGTTACCCCAGGTTTGGAGTAGTGAATGGCTTACCATTCACTCCCGTCCTTGTGTCTACGATTCCCTTTCTTGTGATATCCCCCAAGGCATTACTGCATGCATTTCTGTGCCTTTCCAAAAAGCATTGACGTGTAAGGATTTAGGCATGGAGTGCAGTGTCAGACTTGGTATTTGTGATTCTGCAACTTGCTCAAGCAAGTCTTTGGCAACTGGCTCATTTGATTCTTCGGCCCATTTTTTTAGCTCTTGCTATAATGTTGGATGTTGCCTAAGCAGGCCGCCTAAGCTTAGAGTCACAAGGGTGGTCACCAACGTATTAAGGAGACTGCTAGCCACTTGTCTCTCTCTTAACTCTACGGTTCTTGGCCAATGGCCCTGACTCGTTTGTTGGCCCATAGCATTTAAACTTTGTTTAGGTGGCACTGCTTGTGGTGCCATCGCATCCCTTGATTTTGGTCATGGGGGAGAGATTGACGCACTTATGCTTGAGAGATCATCGATCTTGTATTCTGGTACGTTCTCAATTTCTTTTAGGCACTCTTGGGCCTCCTTCACCCATTCCCTCACTTTCTCGATGGCTTCGAGTTGGCACTTCGGATTGAGGTACTCCCCAACTTTAGCATTTTCCTTTTTAGCCATATGTGGAGCCAATGTTTTTGCCCCTACATCAATGAATTTCTTTCCAACAAGCAGTGTTGTGGCACTTTGTATTTTGAGAGTAATCTTAGCATCTAGCCTTTTCTTCCTCTGTCTCTGACTCTTTTTTCCAACTAAGGTTGTGTCAAGGTTGCTAGGCCTTGGCAATGATATGACGGCCTGCTTTATCTAAGCACGGGTCATGACATGTAATGGGATAGGTGTGGCATCCCCATCGAGTTTCTCGACACCAAACAACCCCAATGGAATCCATGGCTTGTTTGTTGAACTAGAGGATGGTTTTGTCTAGGGAAATTGACAAAGAGATGGTGTGGCCTCCCCATCTAGTTTCTTGATACCAAACAACCCCAATGGAATCCATGGCTCATTTGTTGAACTAGAGGATGGTTTTGTCTAGGGAAATTGACAAAGAGATGAGTGATTCCACACTCAATGCATCTTAGGTCAGTCTTGTCTCTATTAGCTTGCTCTCTCTTGGGGTCAGTGTTGATGTATCCTCAACGGATAACTTTTCATTCACCTCCATCGGTGTAGCTATCTCGTTGCACTCAGTCATGCCAAATGCCTTCAAGATCTCCCATGCATACTTCTTCTGAGAGATGAAGATCTTTCCTAGCTCTTGCCAGACTTCAATTCCCAAACAATAGTGCAGCAAGCCCAAGTCTGTCATTTCAAACTCAAAACTCAAAGCCTTTCGAGTTTGGTTGATCATATCTTCATAGTCACTTGTAATAAGAAGGTCTTCCACATATAGGACAATCACTACAGAATTTTCACCATCCCTGTAAACATACAAGTTAGTATCTGAGGCACATCTTTTGAAGTTTAAGCTTAAAAAGAACTTATCTATCCGCTGGTACCATGTTCTAGGGGCTTGTTTCAGCCCATACAATGCCTTCTTCAGCTTATACACTTTGTTCTCAGAATGGGGGACCTCACACCCTGGTGGCTGAGCCACGTACATCTCTTTCTTGAGTTCACCATTTGCCAAGTGACTGCAAGATCCGCATCACGAGGCTTCTTTTATTTTCTAGTAGTAATGGCCCAAAGGCCCTTCTTCATCAAGATGAGTTTGATGCGGGTTTGCCAGGTGTGAAACACGACTCCTTTGAAGCGAGTAGTTGGAGAGTATTTGCCCATGTTAGATGACTGGAGCAGCAACAAACAACTTCAAAATTCTCAGATTTTATCAATGAAAGAGCATATTACTGTGTGTTAAGAGACACAAGTAATGACAGTGTGAAAACACACTATGTAACGACTATGTCCGTGTTTATGTCGAACTCGAATCTTCTTAGTTCGGGGTCGTTGATCTTCTGTCAATTAATCGAGGTTCTTCCCCTCCTTGATTTTATGTTGGGACAGTAGATCAGAGTGGCAGTGTGTTGTTCAAGGTGGCAGAAGAGAGAAAATGATGAGATTTTTGAGCTTTGGTGAAGTTTGGCTATGGCTTCCTGGATTAGGGTCTTGATCTAGCCTTGGTTTTTTTATGATTGTGGGAGCTACAATGGATCATTTTAATTTTTTTTAAAATGGAAATGAAGCTCTCTTCATGCTCTACCAAAGCCCCATGATAATGGATATGATTGCTGGCAAGTTTAAGCGTGTAGAAGGATGCCAGTAGCAAGAGCATTTTTTGATAGTTTTCAACGTTTTCTTCAATGCTGAGCTGAATCTACACCAATGTTGGGATGTGATGTGCCACGATGATGCGCCTTGAGTGAAGGAAAGAATGAGGATGGAGGTGAGAAATGAGCTCATTAGCTAGACTTGAGCATTGAGCAAAGGAGAAGAGAGGCTGGAAGAGAGATTTACTGATGTGAGCCATGCTTACCATGGCTCTAATACCATGTTGAAATGCATGGATCTTGAGCATGGCTATGGTTGCAGCAAGTTCCTAAGGTCTAGATTCCACAAAGAGAGGAATGCTACCCTGTAAACTGGCCTAGGAACTAGTTGTTTGGGAGAAATTGAAAAACCTATTTGAAATGCATGGATCTTGAGCATGTTTGCTACGACAGATGGAAGAGAAATACAAGACTCATGATAACATTGACTTAGAGACAATGACTATCACACAAGTGAATTAGATTCCAAGATGGAAGCTTAGACTTATAAACACAATCTTGTGTGTATAGACAATGACACTGATTGGAAGAACAAAAGTACAAATGACATTGTATTCAAATGATAGGAAAGTACAATGCTTTATAGTCTTTTGGGTAGGTAGCACTTTTCAACATTGTGCTTATGGGATTCAGTCCCTTCTCCTACATTGCTTGTATTTTCCTTGCTCACTACTTCATACAAAGAGGTTACACTAGTGGGTGTGATTGCATAGATTCTCAACAAAACCAAACCCGACCCTTCAAGTTCTCCTTCCACTGCCCTCATTCCTTAAACAATGTTCTATCTCTAAGGGTGGTGGAGTAGGTGATTAGGCTCGCGTAAAGGCTAGGGAACATGTGGAGAGAGAAAAGAAGAAAACACCCCATAAAGTGGCAGAGAGAGCTGCAGAGATTCCAAAGACCGTTAGTGGATATGAAGCCCAACCACAATGGCAGCAATGCGTCTAGGACACCAACCTTGATACTTGGAAGGCCTTTTGCGACACCATACCAAATGAGTACAATAATCCTACCTACATGCCATATCTGTGGAGAATAGGGGTAGATTACAACCTAGATATACATGGTAGTTACGACTTTCCAAGGTTCTACAATGTCAATGCAAAAGGCCTCGAGGAGTTCCTAATCTTCACTAAGTGGGACATCTGCCTATCCATCACACATTTCATCGACTAGTTCTCATCCTGCCCTGATTCTACCTTTATTACCACATGTAATTATCTCAGGATACTTAGGATTTTACTCAAATAAGCTCCCATAGTGGAAAAGGCCCAACTCTTGCCCCTCTTTTTAAATCTAAATGCAGGAATTGATAGCTACACGATGGCCCATCTAATGAAGAGGGCCGCACTCATGCCTTCTTTTTGCATGGCTATCCTAGAAGATATGAATGATAGCTGCTTCACCAAGTGCATCCACCCTTTCCTATCAACAACTCCTCTAAACATACGCATTAGCGTAAACGGCTACCTGTAGAGTTGTAACGTGCCCACCTATTCTCTTCAAGACACGTCTTAGCAGTCCATCGGAAAGGATGTCTAGAAAGCTCCGCCCAACACTCCCATGGAATGTCACGGCTCAGCTCCTTCTCTCCCTCCTCTCGGCCTAGCAGCATTACCTTCTTCCTTTTTTTCCTTTACTCCCCCCCCCCCCCCATAGGGGGTTTTTTATAGGCTAGGGAGAGGGACCTCCCCCCCCCCCCACGCGGTCTATTGCATGGGCATTCACCCCCCCATAGCTTCCAGCTCTGCGCTAAATCATCCCCGCTTCACTCCTTTCCCTCTAGCACGACCTTCGGCTGGGGGAAAGAAGGGATAATACAAAAAAAATTTGCCATAAATTAATCAATTTCATCTTGATCTTCTTCCAAGAGGGGGTTCACATGAACATAAGCGGGTTTCATTGACTTTGGTCTCATTTATGCCAATGGAGATTGTACAATTGGATTGTCTGTATATTCAATGCCGGCATTGTCATTGCATGAGACTCATGCGTGCACGTAATATTTTCCAGCAGAAATATTACATTCTCTCCCCCTAGGAGGAATCGAGATGTCCTCATCTCGAGATAAACTGGGGATATTGATGGTTGAGAGTGCTTTCATCCACCCAAGTGGCATCCTTCTCGAGATAATCTTTCCACTGGACGAGGCATTCTCTCAAGGTTATGGATCTCAGTTGTCTCTCCCTAACATCTAAGATCCTGTCAGGCCATAGCTCAAGGACTCCTTGGCCAGGCATTACAACTTGTTGGTCATCAAGTACATGGCTAGGATTAGGTATATACTTCTTCAATAGGCTGATATGAAATACATCATGATTGTTTAGGTTCTCAGGGAGTTGCAGTCTATAAGCATTAGGTCCTAGGCACTTGAGGATCTTGTATGGTCCACAATACCTTGGACTTAGCTTCTTGAAATCTCCTAAGGATAGGGAACTCTTTTTTGGGCATATGCGAATGAAGGCCATATCTCCTTCTTCGAAGATTCTATCTTGACGCTTCAAATCCGCATATGCATTCTGTCTATCCTTGGTGGCTTGGATGTCCTGTCTTATTAACTTTACTTGGTCGTCCATCTCGTCCAACATCTGCCTTGAAGCTTCAACCCTCAAGGTTGGATCTGAGAAGTTTAGGGGACTTCAACAATCATGACCATACAATGCTTGAAAAGGGGTCATCTGAATGCTTTGTTGATAAGAAGCATTGTAGGAAAATTCAACCAAAGACAAGTATTGAATCCACCTTCTTGGCTCACGACAACAGTGTGCCCTTAGCATATCCTCAATGACTTGATTGACTCACTCCGTTTGGCCATCAGTTTGGGGATGGTAACCTGTACTAAAACAAAGTTAAGTCCCAATGGCTTCAAAGATAGCTCTCCAGAAGTGTGATGTGAAGAGAGAATCACGATCACTAATGATTCTTCTGGGTAGCCCATGTAGCTTGAATATCTCCTTGATAAACAACCTTGCAATGTTTGAGGCTTTATAGTTTGTCTTTACTGGAATAAGGTGGGCAACCTTAGTAAGCATGTCAACCTCAACCATGATGGAGTTGTATCCTCCATGAACTTGGGGTAGGCCAACAACAAAGTCTATACTGATAAATTCCCATTTCATTTGGGGAATGTCAAGTGGTTGCAACTTCCCTGGCATCTTGACATGTTCGGCTTTGATACGTTGACAAGACAAACACTCAGTGACATATTTGAGAATGTCACCTTTAAGCCTCTCCCAATAGTAGCTCTTCCTAACTGCATTAAGAGTCTTGGCATAGCCAGGATGTCCTGAGAAAGGGGAATCATGAGCTTCCCACAATATCTTCTGCTTAAGTGACTGGCTTGCCGGTATACATACTCTCATTCTATAGTAGACAAGTCCACTATTGATAGAGAATTCATGATACTTAGCTTGTAGCTTTTGGTCCTGGCCCTTGATAGAGATCTCCCTTAGCATCTTTTGATAGGCTGGATCATGGCATGCTTCATCTCTAGCTAGCTCAAGTATTGGGCTGTTTGGCATGGACACCTTTGTGGCTAGAGATCTAGTTGTTGATGGATTTTGCAAGATTAGAGAATTAAGGAATGCCTTGTGACTGAGTGCATCAGCAACTACATTCTCCTTTCTAGGTCAGTACTTGATTTCAAAATCATACTCCTCCAGCACTTCAATCCACTGACGTTGCCTCATGTTGAGCTCATTCTGGGTAAAGATCCACTTGAGACTTTTATGATCAGTCACCAGAGTAAATTTGTTACCCAACTGGTAGTGTCTCCAAAGCTTTAGAGCATGGATGACAGCTAACAATTCTAGATCATGGGTAGCATAATTCTTCTCATGGCTCTTCAATTTCCTTGAAGAGTATGCTACAGGATGACCTTCCTACATGAGCACACATCCTAAGGCAAGCGTACTAGCATCAGTTACTACCTCGAACTCCTTACTGAGGTCTGGAAGTCTTAGGATAGGTGTTGATACCAAACTTTGCTTCAATCTATCAAAGCTAGTTTATTTGGCAGTTGACCATGCAATGGATGTTTGCTTCTTCAGTAAGTCCGTCAGAGGTGCTGCAATCAAGGCATAGTTTTTTATGAAGACCCTATACCATCCTGTCAATCCAAGAAAACTGTGTATTTCTTTGACAGTTGTTGGTATTGGCCATTCTAGAACATCTCTGACTTTGGCCGGATCCACAGAGATTCCTTCTACTGATACGATGAATCCTATTTGAAGAATTCACACTTCTTCATCTTGGCATACAGCTTGTATGACCTCATTGTCTCAAGGACAATCCGAAGTTGGGGTTCATGATCTTCCTCCTGTTTGGAATAGACTAAAGTGTCGTCGAAGAAGACGAGTACGAAGTCATCAAGATATGGCCTAAAGATATCCTTCATTAACCTGTTGAAGGTAGCAGACGCATTCGTAAGCTCGAATGACATAACTAGAAACTCAAAGTGTCCATATCTTGTGTTGAAGGCCATCTTTCGGATATCTTCTTCCTTGATTCTTATCTGATAGTAACCAGACCTAAGATCAATCTTGGAAAAGATCTTCGCACCCTAAAGATGATCAAGAAGCTCATCTATTCTAGGAATAGGGTACTTGTTCTTGACAGTTGATTGATTCAACCCTTTGTAATCAATACACAGTCGAAGCGTTCCATATTTCTTTTTCTGGAACAGTAGTGGAGCTCCTCATGGTGAGCTGCTAGGATAGATGTAGCCCTGATCTAGCAGTTGCTTGAGTTGTTCTTTCAGCTCAATTGCTTCCGGGATGGACATTCTATAAGGTCTCTTCGCAATTGGCGCAGCTTCTGGCACTAGCTTGATCTCATGATCCACTTCTCTTTGAGGCGAGATTTTTGTCAATTCTTTAGGAAATACGTCCGCGTATTCCTTTAGCTATGAAGGTCCTTCACTAGACTCCTGCTTCTGATCTAACTTGTTGAGCTTAATCAAGTAGACAAGTAGTTCCTTTTTGACTCCCTTTATAATCCGAGATGCTTTGGCCAATTGGATTTTTGGCTTTCCAACCTCTCCTTGAGTTGTGATCAATTTCCCTTCAAAGTTTCGAAAGGAAATGTGGCCCTTTCCACAATGAATGTGGGCGTCATTAGGTTTAAGCCAATCCATACCGAGTAGACACTCATGGATACCTAGGTTCATGACTCTGAAATTGAATGAAGTTGTCTTTCCTCCTAGAAAGAATTCCACCTTAGCAATTTGCCTGGTACAAGTGACCTCACGACCATTTGCTAATTCCACAAGCAAGGTAGGTGCTTCTACTATGGCTATTCCTAATCTTCTTGCACAAGCTGGTGAGATAAATGAATGTGTACTGCCACTATCAATCAAGGTCTTAAAACCTTTACCTTGATAGTCCGACGATGTCTGAATCACCGAAAACTAGCTATTCGGCCCTTTCTTGTGAAGAGCGGCATGGACTATCTCCCTTTCAAACTCTGCTTCCATGCTCGGATCTTCTTCTTTGGATATTTTCCTATTGGCAACACAGGCGGTTCTTCCTTTGCCTCGGGTAGCGGCTCCCTGGCCATGGCCAGTTCCTTGGAAAGGTGCTTGGCGATGTCCTCCTCCAAGCTTGGGACATTGCCTCTTGAAATGTTATGGCTCGTTGCAGTGGAAACACTGGAAGTTTTGACCATTGCTTTGGGTAGGGACAAAGCTGTTGGCATTATTAGTCCTTTCTTTCTTTCTTTGTTCCCGATTCTGACCTTGAACTCTCTTCATTTGAGGCCTATATGCTCCTCTATTGGGGACATTATAAGACCAAGTTTTGTTACTTATTGGCCTAGCCTACACCTCCTGAATTATAGGCACAGCTTGAAGGAGTGCATCCTAAAGATCTAATGGGTGCATAGATTCGATATGGGTATTCACTAGTGGGTTTAAACCAGCACAAAATTTTGACACCTGCTATGTCATGTCCATCTGTGGTGCATACTTAAGAAGTGAGATGAATTTAGAGTAGTATGCGTCAAGAGTAAGTCCCAGCTGTTTCAGCTCATAGAACTCATTCATTTTCTGCGTGCGATACACAGGTGGTAAGTATCCTCCTTGCACGGCTTTCTTCAGTTTTTCCCAGGTAACTGATCCTTCTGCAATCCCTTGATCTCTGCACCATTGCTTCCACCAAAGCCTGGCTTCACCGGTGAGCTTCAGCTTGGTGAGCATAGCCTGGTTGGCGGGTGCAGTACCGGCTGCTTCAAAGTAATCCTCCATGGATTCAATCCAAATTTCAGCATCCGCTTGGATGGACCTGCCTTTCCCGTCAAATTGAGGCGACTTAATCTACTTGAGAAGAAACTTCTTCTCCTGGATTACGGCAGTACTTGATGTAGGGGGCAAACTGGGAATCTGTACCTGGGGTTGTGCCTGGATAAAGGTGTCTTAGCATTATTACTCGTTAATCGTTATGATTTATATTTCATCCCCATTTCAGCTATCAATCAAGCACTCTAGCCACTTAACTTCTTATCAATTCTCATTGACAAAATAGACATTGATAAAAAGAAGTCTTATTCCATTTATATGGGTCTAATCCTTTCGAAGTACAACATTTCCAGAGATGATAGAGCAACTTTTTACATTTAGTTTGGGGAGAATAATGTTGTATTACATTTATCTATGGGAACTGGATAATAGTATGGTTTCGGGTCATGGATCTTTAGGAATCGGTAAGTCATTGGAAGATCAGGGTATCCTTTCCTTTGGAACCCATCCTTCTCATAGCGCCCCAGCACCTTGATCCTGTTGGTGGGGATTACACGGGTCACTTCCTCATATACATATAAGTTCAGCTCAACCCTCCAACCTTGAATATGTAAAGTTGAGTTTGCCTCCACAAAAATTAACAGCTTCACGATCTTCAGGTCTTCCAACCACTTGATTCTCTTTAGGTTGGTTTGAAGGTATGCAAATCGGTGGGCAGCTATATAGTAGATTCCTGAGTCACCCGTCCATCTTCATTCCACGTACAAAGGCGATGGATTATAGATATGATCTAGGATGTTCATCATCTCAACCCTTTGTTGATAATCCAAGGAATGCATCGCGGTCATAAACATGACTCGGAACACTAAGAACCTGTTCCATGCTTCATAATTCTGCAAGACAGCATCGAAAGTAAGGAAATGTTCGGAACAGCAACATTTGATTTACTTCTTCTTATTAAGATTACTTAAAAACAAATCCTTCATTAGTTTGCTCTGATACCAACTGTAATGTGTCCACCTGTTCTCTTCAGGACACATCTTAACAGTCCATCGGAAAGGATATCTAGAAAGCTCCGCCCGGCACTCCCATGAAATGTCACGGGGTTTGCAATCTAAGACTTTCCGCGTCTACCACGTAGCAGAAGTGTTCTGGCCGTTCCCACTTAGGACCGACCTGAATCAGGGTTTTCCCTAATGGTCATTTCCTAAACGGCAACTAGCCCTAAAATAGCGTAAACTGGGATTATTGTAACTTAGACTCTGGGTCAGTGCCCTTGCTGTTCGTGTCCTTTGGAATGATCTTCTTGCTGTCATTTATGATTGAGAAAAGTTCCCGGCCAATCGGGACCACCCATCCGTAGGACGGACCCATGGCCACATCCATCGCACTTTCCTCAAGTTGTTTTAGTTGTCTAATTACCTACCACATTTAGTTGGACATGCATCAAACAGCTTCCTTAATTAGTCTGTTAGGCACTGGTTCCTTCACATAATCATAGCAGTTGACATAAAAAAGCAGTGTCAAACAAGTTCCTTTTCAACAGGTTATCATAGATATCTTTGAAATACATTTATAAAGTCCAGCCCGTAGGCTTATCCATAATCCGCCCGAAGGCTATCCAGCAATCCACAGGGATTACTAATCGAAGATTCCGCCCATAAACTAGTATGCGGGCCTCGAGATCCAATCCCAAGTCACGTTGGCCTCTTGTGCAGGGCCCGAAAGAAGGCGAGGGATTTACGGCCAGAGCCCCCCTGGCAACCAAGTGTCCTCCTACTCCAAGTAGCGCTCAATGGAGAGACCTCTCGCGGTGGGTTCGGTCCACCTTTCCCGACGCGGCTAACAACCCCCTTGGTTAGGTAGGGTCAGGCAGACAGTCAAGGGTAACTGAGGCTGCCTCTCCCTTCAGGCCTTCAACTTGAAGCATTAGATATCTTTTCAACCTTTAGTTCCTTGAGCAAACAAAGCAAACAGTGCTCTTTAAACTGTTACAAGCACAATCATTTCCAGTGGTCGTTATTTGGCCAACTGCTAAGGAGTGAATCCTTCTTTTTGAATGCATCCGGCACTCAATCCGGGATCAATTGCGACTCAGCAAGATCCCCAAGGGTTTGTTTGTTACCCCGTAAGTCCTTGGGTTAGGGCCGTACCCTATTAACCCAACTTAACCAATACCTTAAGTCCTAATAGCAGTAAATATGTTATTCTGAGTTACTGATTGGTCTTTTGCTTCTAAGCAATTATCTAATCCCTTTATCTTGGTCACTTTTCCCAAGAAAGGTGCTATGTCAGGATGACTACTCATCCTCTTGCAAGATAAACTTGCTCAAGAATCTGACAATCTCATTCCGAGGAATTGGCCATTCCTTTGCGATCAAATCACAAGATCATGCGGCTCTGCAACTTGTTGCACAAGCACCGCATCTAATCCATGGGACTATTTTACCCATCGAATGGTGTCTTCTAATCACGGAATCATGATTTGATAGGAAATAGGGTTGGGGTGTCTTCATAACAATCCGTTCCTGATTGCACTAGGCCAACATTGTCAGTCTTAGGGTTCCAAATTCAAACCGAGTTTCATCTTTTTGGCGAGCGATCCTTAGGGTAGAAACCCTAGATCATTTCTCGCAAGTATGTCCTATTGTCCCTACATTCCGTGAATGTGGACAGGTTTTTAGGGTATGAGATTTTCAATTTGGCAATAAGTGCGACTAGGTCACGTCCTCAACGTGCTACCCTAGTTAGCACTTTGGGATGTATTGCATCGATTTAACCCTTCCTAAGCGATTCCTTTGCGGTTTTAGGTGTTTAGGGTAAACCAATTTACTTGTCTATTCATGAAGATATTGTCTTGATCAAATAGGGGAAAAACTAGTTGCATTACGATACCATTCTCGTAAGCACACGATTTATTTCCTACATATGATTAGATTTACAATCCCTAACTTTTCTGGTTAAGATCAAAGCGTATGTTAAGTTATGGCATAATTCCTATTGATCCCTCTATGACATGCAATCAAGATTCATGCTACTAAGCTTTAGGATTTTATGTTTAAAACAAACCATGCAACCTTTTTCTACTTTCATTTCTGAATGAATTATTCCTATGCTGAACTTACACAACCTTTCGTAGCTACTTACGTAATTTGATTTGAGTTTTATGCCAATTTTCCATAAATTAATCAATTTCATCTTGATCTCTCTCCAAGAGGGGGTTCACACGAACATAAGCGGGCTTCATTGACTTTGGTCTCGTTTATACCAATGAAGATTGTACAATTGCACCATCCGTATATTCAATGTCGGCATCGTCATTGCATGAGACTCATGCGTGCACGTAATATTTTCTAGCAGAAATATTACATTCTCTCCCCCTTGGAGGAATCGAGATGTCCTCATAAAAAGGCACAAGGTACAACCGCAGGAGGATCATCTCCTAGCATCCATGTGGACATTTCACCACAAGTCCAGGTTTTCTTCCTAATTTTTGATTTACGTCATAATATTACAACTGTGCATGGATCATTTATGGAATTAGGATATACTTTTTTGATTGAAATACTTTGGCTAATAGCTCACAATTGAATAATTCGGTCATTGGTATTTTTCAATGAATCAAACAAAAAAAGAAGCATAAGATCTCTATGCATTCTTAGCAAATGGTTTTTTATGCATTGCAAAGTAACGAATTTAGATCAACTAATAACCATCTTTACAAGTCAAAATTATGGTAGTACACTTCGATTATACATGGAAAGAATAAATCGCATGTCGCATTATTAGACATCTTTTCTTCGAAATGATTCTTTAAAGAAGGTTGCTAATAACCGTAGGAATTTGCAAGGCATGGAAATGATTCTAGGGCTGCATGAAGTAGATTAATCTCTAGGAAATTGGCATAAAACTCAAATCAAATTACGTAAGTAGCTACGAAAGGTTGTGTAAGTTCAGCATACGAATAATTCATTCAGAAATGAAAGTAGAAAAAGGTTGCATGGTTCGTTTTAAACATAAAATCTTAAAGCTTAGTAGCATGAATCTTGATTGCATGTCATAGAGGGATCAATAGGAATTATGCCATAACTTAACATACGCTTTCATCTTAACCAAAAAAGTTAGGGATTGTAAATCTAATCATATATAGGCAATAAATTGTGTACTTACGAGAATGGTATCATAATGCAACTAGTTTTTCCCCTATTTGATCAAGACAATATCTTCATGAATAGACAAGTAAATTGGTTTACCCTAAACACCTAAAACCGCGAAGGAATCGCTTAGGAAGGGTTAAATCGATGCAATACATCCCAAAGTGCTAACTAGGATAGCACGTTGAGGACGTGACCTAGTCGCACTTATTGCCAAGTTGAAAGTCTCATACCCTAAAAACCTGTCCACATTCACGGAATGCAGGGACAATAGGACATGCGAGAAACGATCTAGGGTTTCTACCCTAAGGATCGCTCGCCAAAAAGATGAAACTCGGTTTGAATTTGGAACCCTAAGACTGACAATGTTGGCCTAGTGCAATCAGGAATGGATTGTTATGAAGATACCCTAACCCTATTTCCTATCTAATCATGATTCCGTGATTAGAAGACACCGTTCGATGGGTAAAATAGTCCCATGGATTAGATGCGGTGCTTGTGCAACAAGTTGCAGAGCCGCATGATCTTGTGATTTGATCACAAAGGAATGGCCAATTCCTCGGAATGAGATTGGCAGATTCTTGCGCAAGTTTATCTTGCAAGAGGATGAGTAGTCATCCTGATATAGCACCTTTCTTGGGAAAAGTGACCAAGATAAAGGGATTAGATAATTGCTTAGAAGCAAAAGACCAATCAGTAACTCGGAATAACATATTTACTGCTACTAGGACTTAAGGTATTGGTTAAGTTGGGTTAATAGGGTACGGCCCTAACCCAAGGACTTACGGGTTAACAAACAAACCCTTGGGGATCTTGCCTAGTCGCAATTGATCCCGAATCGAGTGCCGGATGCATTCGGGAAGAAGGATTCACTCCTTAGTAGTTGGCCAAATAACGACCACTGGAAATGATTGTGCTTGTAACAGTTTAAAGAGCACTGTTTGCTTTGTTTGCTCAAGGAACTAAAGGTTGAAAATATATCTAATGCTTTAGGTTGAAGGCTTGAAGGGAGAGGCAGCCTCAGTTACCCCCGACTGTCTACCTGACCCTAACCAAGGGGGTTATTAACCACATCGGGAAAGGTGGACGGAACCCGCCGTGAGAGGTCTCTCCGTTGAGCGCTACTTGGAGCAGGAGGATGCTTGGGTGCCAGGGGGGCTCTGGCCATAAATCCCTCGCCTTTCGGGCCTTGCACAAGAGGCCAACGTGACTTGGGATTGGATCTTGAGGCCCGCATACTAGTCTACAGGCGGAATCTTGGATTAGTAATCCCTGTGGATTACTGGATAGCCTTCGGGCAGATTATGGATAAGCCTATGGGCTGGACTTTATAAATGTATTTCAAAGATAACTATGATAACCTGTTGAAAAGGAACTTGTTTGACACTGCTTTTCTATGTCAAGTGCTATGATTATGTGAAGGAACCAGTGCCTAATAGACTAAGTAAGGAAGCTGTTTGATACATGTCCAACTAAATGTGGTAGATAATTAGACAACTAAAACAACTTGAGGAAAGTGCGATGGATGTGGCCATGGGTCCGTCCTACGGATGGGTGGTCCCGATTGGCCGTGAACTTTTCTCAATCATAAATGACAGCAAGAAGATCATTCCAAAGGACACGAACAGCAAGGGCGCTGACCTAAAGTCTAAGTTACAATAATCCCAGTTTACGCTATTTTAGGGGAACGGAATGGGACTATGCCTTATGGCAGAGAGGTCCAGCCTTGCATCCCTCTCGTTTCCCATTCTTCTTGAACCAAGTGCAGCGTAAATCCGCTTCGGCCCTGGCGTTTCTGCATAAAGTAGTTCACTCGGGGTTCGATGCTAGTTACCGTTTAGGAAATGACCATTAGGGAAAACCCTAATTCAGGTCGGTCCTAAGTGGGAATGGCTAGAACACTTCCGCTACGTGGCAGATGCGGAAAGTCCTAGATCGCAAACCCCATGACATTCCATGGGAGTGCCGGGTGGAGCTTTCTAGACATCCTTTCCGATGGACTGCTAAGATGTGTCCTGAAGAGAACAGGTGGACACGTTACAAGAGTAGACCCTTCCTTACCAAGTCCCTTAGGCCCCCTCGTAGTGTAGCCCCTGAAGAGCATAGGGATGATGCCTACCATACTCCCTCCCTATGTATTAAGTATTTGTTAACCCTAGCTCAAGGCAGAAGAAAAAGAAGTAAAACACAGAGGCAATGGAAGAAGTAGGACGGAGAACAAGCGAAAGCATAAGGATGGCCTCTAGAATCAAGCTAAAGGAAAAAGTGCATTTTTAAGTGGAAGGTGCCCCACAATTTTTGAAAAGGAGCGCCAGGCTCCATCCTGTACAAATTGTAAAAGGGTAAACTGGCATAAATCAAAGAAATAGACTAAGTAGAAGGGAATGGGAAAAGGACCTTGCCACAATGGTAGTCATGTAAAAAAGGGGATAAGGGGATGATCACCCAAAAGGGATTTAGGGTTTTGTATATGAAGTTCCAAAAAGTGAATGAGAGCTCACTTTTAGTGTGTGGCAAAGTGGACTCTTCTTCTTCTCTCCTTCTCTTCTCTTGCTTGCTTGCTTGTGAGTGCTTGAGGGAGGGAGTGTGAGTGAGTGAGGGAGTGAGTGTGTGAGAGTGAGGGATCTTGGAGGCAAAGCCCTCCACCATCTCCTCTCTTCTTCTTCTCTTCTCTTCTCTTCTCTTGTCTCTCATGTGGTTGTGGAGGATGGAGCAAAAATGAAGAAACTTGAGGATGCTGACAAATGATTTTTGACCCCGGCAACAGCTGCAATCAGTACGATTTTAAGCGGCAATGTCCCAAAAGTACTTTAAGGACCCACTGAGCGATGGTTGGGGAGTTTATATAATTTCTCGGCATGTCAAATGAGACTCTTGGTAGTGGGGGACTCCAAGACGAACTGCTAGAGATTTCCAGATCTCAAATCGGATGCCGTATAGTAAAATGGTAGTTCCCGAGAGAGGCGTCAAAGAGCCAATTTTCATGAAAAATCAAACGATGGTAGATGGCCAAGCAAGAGTTTTCCTAGATGCATTTCGACATCAGGAATCCAACACAAGTCTCGGTTCGTTCATCCGATCCCATTTGACCCCCCATTTAATCCCAGCAAGGTTTGGGGTTGTGAAGCAGCTATTGGATTTAGAAGCCGGGAAGACCATGATGGGGCCCAGGTTTGTAGATTTTGACGTCACGAAGCCACCCGTCTATACGGATCTCAATTTCGATGTCATTTGCCCTCTCAAAATTGAAAAACCACTTGCAACATTATGAAAGCACAAGCCAAGAACTAGATAATTGGGTTAAAAGCTTAAAAGCTCTTAACAAAGAGCGTAAAACCCAAAAAATGAAACGTCACCCGGCGGGGGGGGCATTTTTTTTGGTGCCTCCAATCTTGGCAATGGTTGGTCATTTTTTATCCGAGAGAGAGAGAGAGAGAGAGAGAGAGAGAGAGAGAGAGAATCCTGTTGGGCCTGAGATGCTTCCAATCTTCGCTCTCTATCGCCGAAATCTAATCGAAAAATGATGTACTATGCTGAGAGATAAAAAATTAGTCTCTCTCTCTCCTCCCTCTCTCTCCCCTTAAGAGGCAGTTTATGCCCATGAAAAAGAATCTGGTTGAAGGATGCTTGTCCGGCATGGTATCAAATCACTCTCGGATCGATGGAGGGCTAGAGTTGGCTGTTCAGAGGTGGGTTGAGCCTTGAATGAGGGCTGATTTGCAGTCCCGCATCAAATTTTAAGACCCGCAAAGAAGGAAAAAACTAGTAATTCTATTTTACAAAGGAAAATGGCTTGTTTTTTATATTTGATTGAGCCAATGTTGTTCTTATGGAGTGAAAATTGGTAAACATGTTGTTTACTATTTGTTCTATGCGTGCATGATGAAAAAATCAGAAAGCATAAAGTCAAAATGCTGGAAATAATTTTTAGAAACCCGTAAAACAAGGTTTTTAATGAGAAAAATGGGGTTTTTGGTGTTTTCAAGTGGGATAAACCAATACACATGGGATAAAATGCTAATAAAATCTATTATTCTGCTGTTCTAAGAATCAAGAGCCACAACTTTGAAAATACATCAAATTTTTATAAGAAAAATAGAGAAAAATGAGAGAAAATAAGAGAAAAATAGGAATATGCCTTAGAAAAATACGAAAAAATATGATAAGTGGCTGTGGATGTATGGCAGTGGCAAAGCATGAGGTTTGGCCTCAGTTTTCCCTTTTTTTTTTTGTCACATTGTGTGATCTATCGCTTTTTATACATTAAACTATGACAAAACAATCCCTATACACCTATGCAATGAAGCAAAACTTAAACGGTGAGGGGAAGGGGAATTTTGTGCAACAGTTTGAGGGCTGAAATAATATAAATTTTGATTGGTTTTTATATGCATAGCATTTAGGAAACGGCCTATTTGGAAATAAGGGATCTAGTAACATAAGGTTTACCTTAGTGCTAGATTCTTGCAACAAAGCATATACGTATTAGTTGGAATTCATGGAAAGACTGTTTGCGTACTAGCACATAGGTTGATTTCGAAATATAACTATTTATGCACGATGAAACATCCACTATTGCATTGGTCATACATATGGTATAAACTCCTGGAAATGCATAGCAATTGTTTAAATTATAGTTGACTCACACTTGAGAGGGTGAGATTCTCCTTGCCGTAGGTTAGCCGTTCATTTCCTGGGGGAAATTATTATTGATGGAACATGGTATCTTTTGGATCTTGCTGAAAAAAGAGATTAGTCTTGTGCGAATGGATTTATATGTAAAAGCAAACCATCTAGGGGCCAATCCCCAAGGTGTAGGAGAGCTACAGTGGGGCCATGGCAATCAGCCAATGGGGTGTCTCCTATGTTTGTGATACATGGCACTTATTGCCAATATGTGCGTGATACCCCCTTTGAGGGGTTTTGGGAAAGGTGCCATTGGACTCTTATCCAGCTACAAATGCAACATTGGATGTATCTAGTGTGCATTTAGTTATTATAGACGCTCTTGGCCCGTGAGGCCGTGTGGTGGTGGAGGTGTCTGTTGTGTGCATGAGGTTCGGCTACTGCCATAGCCAGTGTCGGCCCATTTTTGGTCCCATCAGTGGTGCGTTTGCCGAGAGCTGCCTATAAGTGGTGGTCTCTGAGTCTAGGTTGTAAAGGGACCTAAGTTTATAATTTCCATTAGGAGTGTGCTAAGCTAACCATAAAATGGGGTTTGTTCAAGGATGGAAAACTGGCTTTCCCTATACAAAACTTACTTATGGACTTAGTTAGTTATGTAGAGCATGAATCCTCTACAGAAGATGATCTAGGTGATGAGAAGAGTAACCGGTTATAGGTGATAAGAAGAGTAACCGGTTATAGTGGGTACCCCATCCTCTAATGCGATGGCATGGGCCGAGGTTCGCCTTGGTGTGGTCTCTACCCAAAAGAAATCATGTATAACCATCCATCAACCTAGAGGGCATGGAACAAGTATGTTGGAAGATATGGCGGTCATGGCATCAACAAGTGATTATGTTAAAGCCGTAGTGCCATGGGAAAGACTCGACATACAGTGGAGTGCAGTTATGGATGAAACATCCCATGTGGTGGAGCATCGTGCCAAAATTTTAGGTATCACAAGGATGTTAGAAACCCTAGTTGTAAAGGAAAAGCCGTTGCTTAAAAGGCACAGTGCCCAGGTCCTAAGTGCTAAGGATAAGTTTGATTTTGATGAGGGGCAGAAGCTCCTAGATAAAGCCATCATGGAACTACCTAGGAAGGGGCAAGATATGGAAGATCCTCTAAGAAAGGATCAGAATGACATGCTAGGAGCTATATGCCTCCTTAAACCACTTTATGAGTTGGCAGAAAGGGAAGTTCATGGAGGCAATGACCTTTCAACACCAATAAAGGTGGAAGTGGACGAAATTAAAGACCCTAATACGTTGGTACTAGGTCAAGAGGAATACGAGGATTTTAATGGCCCAATGCTAATCGCGAAGGAAAGGACTAAATGCCCTCCTCCTTATAGGGATCTCCCAGTGTTTCATGGGTTGGTTAATGAGGATCCGATGGTGCATTTACGAGAATACGACCTAACGCAAGTGGGTACGATGATATTCATCGGATGCTCATATTCCCAAGTACCCTAAATGGAGACGCTAGAAAATGGTACTGGAGCCTCCCAAGGGGGTTTATTAAATCCTTTGAGGAGTTAAGTGATCAATTTTTAGATGAATATGAGAAGAAGGTGCCTATGACCCAAGTCTTAGGGCAACTGATGTAGATTAGGCAAGAGTCCTATCCTTCTATTAAAGAATATGCTAGAGCCTTTGATGTTATTCTCAGGCTTTGGCCAAGAAGAGCTACTGCATTGCCAATCGATGTGCTATGTGAGCTCTTTTTGAGTGGCTTAGAGATTAACATGCAAATCCAAGTGGAAATGTGGAATCCTAAGTCATTAAGGGAAGCAAATATGCATGCCATTGATTATGAGGGACATATTTAGAGATGTTGGGGAAACTTTTGGAGTTTTTCCCCACTCAGTACAAGTGCATCCTATCTTCCAACCATTTCTACAAGGAGACGGCTCACTTGTTGATACCAAGGTAGCCTATGAGGGGAACCTTGGTGGCCAAAATCTTTGAGCAGAAAATGGCAATAGTAGGGATAATATACCCCATGGAGATAAAAAGATTCCAAGCCCAGTAAATCCCATCTGGGATAATATACCCCATGGAGATAAAAAGATTCCAAGCCCAGTAATGCCAAAATCTTTGAGCAGAAAATGGCAATAGTAGGGATAATATACCCCATGGAGATAAAAAGATTCCAAGCCCAGTAAGTCCCATCAAGGCTTGCAATGCTCCCATGAGAGGTAGTTGCGATGGCGGCATTGATAGGACCATTAAGCCTATGAGTATGGATAAGTGTGCTATGAGTGGTTCTAGTTGTGCTGCTAGTAAGGCTCTGAGAAGCCTTTTCAATTTAGTGATGAATCATGATGCTATTCCTTTTAGTAAAATCATGGTTCCTATGGCTAAGTAGTTGCCGACTGGACAAAGGAAAGGAAAGACGTCTCATATGAAGAAGATGCAACATGCTCAAGTTCCACCTGTGCTCGATGGAAGTCATAAGGATGTGAGGCCATCTGGCTATAGCAATAAGTCCGCTTTGAGTCCATTAGACCAATGTGGCAGTCTAAGAATATGAAAAGAAATATCAGATAGGTTTGGAGACCCTAATTTTCTAAATGTATGGTTGGTGTGTCAAATGAAGGGCTAGGAATTGCATGTGGACATTCTTTGATGAATTTCCATGTAGGTGTGATAAAAGGCCATAATGCTACATTTGACAATAGGGACCGCCCTGAGATGCATCTATGTGATGGGTCTAGGCTTGAAGCTCTACCTAGTTTGGGTTGTACCATTGATACATGTAATGATCCAAATAGGGAAGGGTTGAATGATCATAAATCCTTGATCCTCCCTGTAGGATGAGTTTCTCAAAAGTTGGGATGACTTCTTATTTGATTGGGGACCAGCGATCAAGGCATGAAGTCCAGGTTTAGGTTGGTATGTCTGTGGGAAGTCTGAGTAGTCATTGCCTCCTGCAAAGGCATTGTTAGGTAGTGAAATATCTGTTTTCGATGGGAGTTCTAGTGACCCTGTTTTGCTCGTGAGGTGGGAGAGGGAGGCAGTGATGAGACTGTAATCCTTGATGAACCTTTGGCAAAATATTGTGAAGCCAAGGAACTCCCGCACTTCTCTTACAGTTTTCAGTACATGCCATCTTTGGATAGCTTCCACTTTCTTAGAGTCCACTTTGATACTAGCTGCTCCTACAATGAAACCTAAAAATTCCAACTCTTTTACTACAAACTCACATTTTTTAGGTTTGGCATATAACTGATGTTGCCCAGTTTCTCAAAGACCAAATGTAAGTGTTGCTTGTGTTCTTCTAAGGTTTTGCTATAGACTAGTAGATCATCAATATAGATAATGACAAAGACATCTATCTCGGGTCTAAAGACTCCATCCATGAGGCCGCAAAATGTGCATGATCCATTACTTAGGCCGAATCCTAAGACTAACCACTCAAAACTACCATATCGGGTGTGAAAGTTTGTTTTAGAAATATCTTCTTGTGTTATGTGGATCTGATGGTAACCTGATCTAAGGTCTATGCAGCTAAAGTACTTGTCTCTGTGTAATCTATCTAAGAGGTCCTCTACTAGGGGCATCAAGTATTTGTTTTTTATGGTGATTTTGTTAAGGGCCCTATAATCTACACAGAGTCTAAGTCCTCCATCCTTCTTATTGGCAAATAACATTGGGGCACCAAAGGGGGATTTACTAGGGACGATGACACCTTTTTCCTCTAATTCATGCAGCTACTTCTTCAGTTCCATGAGCTCGGTGTGGTTCATGTGGTAGGGTGTTCGGGCCGCTGGGGCAGAACTTGGAATCAATTCAATCTTATGATCAAAATCCCATCTAGGTGGTAGGCCCTGGGTAGCTCTGCTGGCATTACATCTTTGAATTCTTCAAGTATCTCTGCCACTTCTGTGTTGTTGATCTGATGTTTGGGCTTCTTACTGTCTTCTTTCCCAATGGGTCGGATCATACACAAGTAGAGCATATCTCTTTGCTTGACTAATTTCTCTACTTGCTTGGCATTGCATTTCATGATGCGTGGCCTAATAATGGTACCTTGGACTGGTGTTACTTGGGTTGGACCTCTTGGTCGATTTGCACTTGGCTACGCTATTTGGCATGAGACTCCTAGCTTATTCTCCTTCATTTGCACTTTGATTGGCGTGCCAGGTAATTGCATTCTTTCGTAGGGTACTCTGACGCCTTACATATCTAGCATCATCTCATTCACTCCTTTCCCAAACGTTGCAATGAAATATTTGTCATAGAATTCCAAGCCTAGGATCACTTCAAAATCATCCATGGGGATTATAAGAAGTTGAGTTTTTCTTTTCATTTTCCAACTTCTACTTGCACTGCAAAGGCTTGTTTCATTTCTTTGGCCTCTCCTTGTGTGAATATTACTGTTAGTCCTTCTAGGGCCTTAGATAGTTTCAATCCATGTTTGGTTGCACACTCTCGGGTAATGAAGTTGTGCGTGGCCCTTTTATCCACCATGATGGCTTGATTCCCTTTGCTCACTCTGCCTTTGATGTATAGGTGGTGGACTGCTACTACTCGGGCCACCATGCATTGGGGTTGTGCGCTGACTATCCCCACCCTTGGGTGGTCCATGCTTTCATTACTTCCGCTTGGGATTTCTTGAATACGTGGTGGTTGAGGTTCTTCTCCTCCATATGTGCTACTGGAGTTTACCCTCAACCCACTTGTTGAGGCTATATCTTTCACGGGGCATCTGTTTTGGTAGTGTGGATCCCCACATCTGAAGCATTTGATTCTAATGGATGGGCCTGGGGATCTCCACCATGTTGTATTTGATCTTGCGGGTCCATATGATGCATTGGGAGTTGGCCTATAATGGTTGTTTCCCCATCTTCTTGCTACTCCTCTTGGTACCAATGCGGATTGCGATGCGGCTGGTGTGGTATTGGGGGTTTGGCTCCTCATGTCCGTGAATGACCCTCTAGGGGCATTGGGCCTCGGGGTCCATGAATTGTTGTTGAAGTTGGTGTTGAATCTGTTTTGGTTCCTATGGGCCATTCTCCTATCTTCCAAGTCCACTAGTCTTTCATCCATTCTCATGGCTTGTGCTAAGCTTGTTGGCTCCTGTCTCTCCACATCCCTTCCAGCCCATTCTTGCATCCTAAAAAAAAATCCATGTAATTTGGTGTCAATATCCATGTTTGGTAGTTGCAGCATAATCTGCCTATATTTGCTGACGTATTCCTTCATCATCCCTTGTGTTTATTTGAGGTTCCTTCATTCGTCTCCCACTTTGAACTTCTCCATCTTTGGAATGAAGTAGTCTTTGAGTTCTTCCTAGAGTTCTTCCCATGAAAAGATGGTGTGGTCCTGCTCTTGCTCTAGTAGGTACCAACTGGCAACATCCTCCTCCAAGTAAATGGCTGCCACTTACGCCTTCCTATCTTTGGTTATTCGAGCATACTTCAAGTATCTGTCCACCTCTGCAATCCACTTCTTCAGGACCAACCTGTCTCTCTCCTTTGTACTTCGTGGGTTGGGGCATCTTGAATTTTCCATAATCATCTTCTGAACTATCACTGTCTTCCTCTTCCCTTCAGTTGTGCTTCTTATCCTTCTTCTTGTCCTTCTTCTTGTTTTCTGCTTCTACTACCTTCTCCTTTTCTTTCCTTGTGTCTTGCAACCTCCTAGACGTCTCCTCTCCACCCATTCTATCCATCTCCTCTTGCATTTTGTGTCTTTTCTCCTCTTCTTGTTGCTGTAACACCCAATCTCTATAGCCCTGCTCCACCTCTAGTTTCCTCCTTCTTTCCTCTTTCTCTTCCTTCATCTGCATGTTCCTCCAAATCGACTCCAGCATGCCTGACATGCCCTCCAACTACTTTCTAATCCGGCTATCTTCTCTTCTTGGGCTACTCTCCATTCTTGCCCTCTACTCTTCTTCCTCTCCTCCATTGTTGGGAGGGTGACATTCTCCCTGTCGTCCTCCATGTGGTTGGTAGTATTGTCGGTGCGGGGAGGCCGCATTGTGGTCGGTGGTGTTGTCAGTGCGGGGAAGTCACCTCTCACCTTTGGTGGTGGTGTCTGTGCCACAGGGAAGCCATGTCACGTCTTCAGATGGTGGGTGGCGTCGAGATCAGGACGTCACATTGGGGCTGATGCGATGGGGGCGTCGCGACGAGAGTCGACGGTGGTTGAAGCGACGGTGGTTGACACAATGCGAGGTGTCACGATGTGGGGTGTCACAATACAGGATGTCATGACATGGCTCATTACGACTTCGTTCTCTTCAGGGCACTGGATCTTCTCTCCTGCTTCTGTGTGAGCACTCCTTCACTCCGAGCAAGAGTTGCTCTGATACTAATTGTGATGCACCTGCATTCGTTACGCACTCAACACGGCATAGAAAGGTAGCACGATATGTGAGATCAAGGTATACTCTTGTATTATTCAATCAAAGAAGTGGTACAACATAGGCACATCCTAGGACTACACCCTCGTGATGCCGCACATGAGAGGGTTCACCACTAGGTATAGGGAATCACACGTAGAGTGGAAACAAGGCAAGGCTTTGAGTCACTACTGATCCCTATATAGGTGTTTTCGGTGATAACACCATGGTATAGCTACAAAGCTCTTACAGGGTGGGGAGGGTATCTATGTGGGCGGGAGCAGGAGTAGGATGGTTAGGTAGGGGCTGGTTGGGTGGGCTAGGGAGGATTGGGGGATAGGGGGGACAGCGGGTGGGCGAGTAGGGGCTAGAGTGGTCGGCGACCACAGAGCCAACGGCCCAAGCAAGGTGGCGAGGCCCAGAGTGATAGAGGCAGGCATTGACAATGCAGTCAGCAAGTGAGAGGTAGCCGAGGCGCGGGAGGGCAGACAACGTCGAGGAGAGGCAGTGACAAGGTGCTGCACATGGCATCCACAATGCAGGTGGGCGGCATCCTCGAGTTGTCCAGCATGAGTATCGAGGGCGCCTCACAGGGAATATCCAGTGGGGCGTGTCGAGTGGCAGGAGGCAGAACCTGCAGGCAGCGACGCAGTTGAGGGGGTGGCAACTAGTTGGTGCAGGCAGGTGGTGAAAGGTGAGAAGGATCGAAGCTTACACTTGAGAGCTATGGCAGGAGAGTAAGAGCAAGAAAGATAGAGACAAGAAATGGGAACTCCAACTGTCACAATGTGTGACTGGGCCTTCCTTTATTCAAACTGTCAGTAAAAGAATAAAGAATAAAGTGACGGTGGCGGGCACCTGCCACCTGCAGTATGCAGTGGCGGTGACTATTAGTGTAGTAATATACGGACGGCTAGGCAGAGGCACCTTTATCCCCAACAACCTTCCACTTAAAGGCAAATCTGCCCTAGTGAGGAGTTAAAAGAAAAAGGAAAAGACATTACGACATGTACACATGTACAATAGGATGAGAAAAGACGTCATCTCATCCCACGCCCATCAACCTCCTGAGAAAGGCAAAGCGCTCTGTAGAGAGGCTTTTTGTGAGCAGATCTACAGGATTCTGGTCAGTCAAGATCTTGAGAAGATCAATATATTTGTCCTCAATGGCCCCACGTATGAAGTGATACCTCACCTCAATGTGTTTCGTCTTCGCATGGAAGACCGGATTCTTGGCTAACTGAATAGCACTCATAGAATCCGAATGCAGTGTAGGGATAACATCAATATCAAGGTCAGCAACCAAAGGACCCAACCAAATGACCTCCTTGCAAGCCTCAGTGGCTGCAACATACTTGGCCTCTGTAGTAAAAAGGGCCGTGCATTTCTGCACCCTCAAGAAACAGCAACTCCAGCATAGGTGAATACATAGCCGGAAGTGGACTTCCTACTATCTGCATATCCTGCATAATCAGAGTCAGTGTACCCCACAATTCTTGTATCCTGGCTGCCATAGTATATGCACATATCTGCAGTGCCCTTCAGGTAGCTCATAATACCCTTCACGGCATCCCAATGCTTCTTGCCAAGTGTAGCCATATAGCTTGCCACAACACCAACTGCAAAGGCAATATCTGGATGAGTGGCTATCATGGTATACATAAGACTGCCCACTGCAGATGCATAGGGAATCTTGGCCATCTCGGCCATGTGCTCATCTATCTATGGACAATCAGCCTGTGATACCTTCCCATAAGAAGGCAATGGACAGCCAATAGGCTTTACGTCCTACATGCGGAAGCGCTCAAGGACTTTATGAATGTACTCCCTCTGTGACAAGTAGAGGAGTCCCTAATGCATGTCGCGTCTAATGCGCATACCAAGTATGTGAGCGGCCTGTCCCATATCTTTCATCTCAAGCTCTTCTTGAGCTGAGCCTTAAGAGCATCTAGCTCATCATGAGCTTTCCCTGCTATCAGCATATCATCCACATAGAGTACCAAAATCAATAAAGAACCATCACGGACTTTCTTCTGTAAAGACACAGATCCATAGCACTCCTGATGTAGCCCTGTGACTGCATAAAGGCATCAAACTTATGATGCCACTCCCTAGGTGCCTGTTTCAAGCCATAAAGTCTTTTCGTCAATTTGCACACTAAGTGCTCCCTGCCAGGTTCTGCAAAGCCCTTAGGTTGCTCCATATAAATCTCATCATGCAAGTCGCCATGTAAGAAAGCCGTCTTGACATCCATTTGGTATAAATCCAAGTCAAGCTAAGCAACCAAAGCCAAGACTAAGCGCAGGGTGGTCATCTTAACCACAGGAGAAAAGACCTCATCAAAGTCCGCACCATGCTCCTGCTTAAAACCCTTTGCTACCAATCTAGCCTTGTATGCCGGCTTGGAATGTCCAGGGGTAGTTTTCAACTTGTACACCCACTTGCATGGCAGATCCTTCTTGACCTTAGGCAAGGAAACCAAATCCCAAGTGTCATTCTTATGCAAGGAGTCTATCTTAGACTGCATAGCCCTCTCCCAGGAGTGACTGTCACCCCTGCGCATAGCCTCATCATAAGTGAAAGGCTCTCCTGCATCTGTAACCAAGACATAATGCATCGAGGGCTGAAATATATCAGGTGGACGTCTATCTCTAGTAGACCGTCTCACGGCAGGCTCTGCTGCCTGCCTAGCTACCTGTCCAACACCCTGACCATGAGCATCTACTGCAGCTGTAGGCTGTCCAACTGGCTATGTGGGAGCTCTCGACTCCTCCTGAAATATGACCCTGCAGATTCAACAACTCTCTCAGG
This sequence comes from Lygodium microphyllum, assembly GCF_053477565.2. Classification (NCBI taxonomy): domain Eukaryota; kingdom Viridiplantae; phylum Streptophyta; class Polypodiopsida; order Schizaeales; family Lygodiaceae; genus Lygodium; species Lygodium microphyllum. The sequence continues at coordinate 31,438,511 of NC_141149.1, forward strand.
CTGCTGATGCATCTTGTCTTCATGGAAGACTACGTCATGACTGCAGATGACTTTCCTCGCCTGCAGATCCCAAAGACGGTAACCCATCTCTCCTGCATCCCCATAACCAAGGAAAATGCATTTGACACTCTTAGGATCCAGCTTACTTCTCTTGTCCCTGGGCACATGGCAAAATGCCTCACATCCAAAGACACGGAGATGGCATAAGAGGGAGGTTTTCCAGTCCATACCTCCTCTGTAACCTAGAAATCCAAACCACTAGAAGGTGATCTATTTATGACATGCACAGCTGTACTAACTGCCTTAGCCCAAAAGCTCTGTGGTAGGCCTGCATGGCTAAGCATACTACGTACACGCAATTGGATGGTTCTATTCATCCGCTTAGCCAAACCATTCTGGGGGGTGTAGGGGGCGGTCAACTGATGCTTAATACCCCTCTCATCACATAACTACTCAAAAGCACGTGAGACATACTCACCCCCATTATTTGTCCTTAGGCATTTTAGCCTGTACCCAGACTGGTTCTCAACCAATGCAAGCCATCTCTGAAACACAACCAAGACATCGGATTTCAGCTTAATGGGATAAGCCCAAACTTTCCGTGAAAAATCATCTATGAAAGTAACAAAATACTTGGCACCACCCATAGACTGACAAGGCATGGGCCCACAGATATCTGAATGTACCAATGCCAAGGGCTCACTCATGTGTGGCCTACCAGACTTCTTATGCATAGACCTAGTCTGTCTGCCATAAAGACAATGCTCACATGAATCAAAACATGCATAATCAAGGGGCGGTAAGTACTGCAAACCAAAAAGCATTTTCATTCCCTTCAAAGACATATTGCCCAAATGGGCATGCCAAAGAGATACATGTGGGATAGAACCCACAAACAAAATATGATCAAGGGAAGAAGCGGATACAATCAAGGCATAGGGGCTGCGAGCCTTGGCACCTCTCACAATCACAAGTTTGCTACAAGTGATCTTCCATGCAAAGTCTCCAAAACATACATGATATCCTGCGTCATCAAGCTGTCCAACTGACAGGAGACTGCATGTCAAAGCAGGTACATGACGTACATCTTGCATAACAAAACGGTTGCCAAAAGGAAACTGCAGCCTAATATCACCAATGCCCACAATATCAAGAGAGCTGTCATTACCCAAGCGCACAGATACTGAAACAGTACGGTATGAATGAAACCACTCTCGGCAAGGTGTCACATGAAAGGATGCACTTGAGTCCAAGAGCCAACACTGTGCATACATAGAGTGTATCTCTGTCATCTGCGAAGCACTAGAAGAAGCTGCAAGGATATAATCATCATCATCACTATCCTTGGGCTGCATAACATTGATCTCTTCAATTTTAACACTGGACTTTGTAGGCACTATGCTACGATCAGAAGACTTATCCTGCACTTTGTCTTTCCCCTTATCTTTGCGCCTTTCATTGCGCAGTTCATGGCATTGTGGCCTAATATGGCCCTTTTTCCCACAATGGTGATAAGTAACATCTACATTCCTACCACGGGATTTGCTACGTGACTTCCCACGAGACTTGGACCGAGATTTTTGAGAATCCCGTCCACGGCCACTGCCACTGCCATGCTTTCCATATCCATCATTCCTGCCTCTAACTGTCATAGCATCCGACACACGAGAGGCATCCAAATTCCTACGGTTAACCTCTTCTTGCAGAAGAGCACTCTCAACATCAGATAATTTCAAGGTAGTAGTAGAGGCACATAATGCAGTGTGGAATACATCCCATGACTCATTAAGAGTACCAAGCAAGAAAAGAGGAGTGACATCCTCTGCAAAAGTGATGTCCTACAAAGTCAAGTTCTTGAGTATAGCATGGAACTGGCTCAAGTGAGCAGACATAGTCACATTCTCCTTCATGCGCAGATCCATAAGCTGCTTCAGCCAATACATATGACTCGCTGGACTTTTCTTGTCATAGAGATTCTTGATTTTATCCCACAACTGCCAAGCATTCTGTTCTTCCTCAAATACATTGTAGTGAACCTATTCTGTGAGAGATAATACCATAGTGGACTTGCATAACTCATCAAGCTCAAGCAACCTCAAAGGTTTGATCTGTGATTTATGCACCAACACTTGCCAAATCTGGCTCTTCCAATAAGAGTAATTCATGCCATCAAGCTTAGTGATGTTGAAAATAGCATGATCAGTGGACAAACTCACCATAATGCAGGTTGGAAGGGTGTAGACAGTTCAAAACTGCTTGCTGTTTACTACAGAAAATGACAAAAAAATCACCAAAATCGAGAGAAAATGGCAAGAAAAGTGTAACCAAAGTTGCTGCTCACCAAGTATTAGTGAAAGTACATCATTTTAGAATATTTCAGCATTAAAAATCCATGTCAGTCCATACATATATGCTTGCTGTAATAAATTACAGATTTCAAGAAATGAGAGCTAACAGTGCCAAAATCGGATCCCGGGTCAATCAGATACTGCGAAGACCAAAGCCGCCATCATGTGGGCATAACATAGGCATATGACAGTCGATAAACATGAATCCAACACCCAAACATGTCATACAAACATCTGCCAATGAGTAGGCACACCCCCCAGTCAACGGGGCAAAGTGTTCTTGCCACTACCAAAACTTGACACAAGTAGGTGTCAGCTCACAAAGATACGGATCCAAATCTGAGACTCAGCTCATAAGCATACAGTGAACCAAGACATATAAATCATGCATCATCCCAAAGGGTAAGAAATCCCAAAGTCTCAAGTGTCTGTAACTGCTCAATAGCATGTAACTACTCAATGCATAAAAGCACCGGCTGCTCAATGTCTGATAAGCATTCAAGAATGCTCCCACTAGCACAAAAGCTGTATGTACGAGCTCAAGAGCTCAAACCAAGGCAAGACACAGTGCCAATGACATAAGTCCAAGACAATACATCAATAGTACATCCAGAACATGTAGGCAGTAGAGCATCCGTATGTAGCATCCATAAGCATGTAAGACATCAAGTACATCCCAATCCAAACTCTGACAAGCCAAGTAACATCCAAGACAACTCCAAATAATCCAAAATGCATCCAAGGTAGAGCTTCAATGAGTACTCAAGCTCAATGTATGCATAGGGTAATCAACCGGGACATGAGCATCAAGCCATAGGCAAATGGGTATGCATAAACTCGAGGAGCATCACTGTCAGAGCATATATCACTGTCAAGCATGAACCATGTCAATGAGTGCGTAATGTCAAAGCTCTTCCAAAAGCATCCGAATGAAATCCAAGCTCAAAGTTGTACCCCAAAGATCAATACTTCATGGCATATATCCAAGACATAGGCCGGAACCAATAGGCATAACCCAATGCATGTGTAATAGCTTCAGCCCACTTTTATTACAGCCAAGAATGACTGTCAAAACTGAGAAATTTCAGCACCAAAATCAGCTCCAAATGGTTGCCAAACAATAGGCATACATTCCCCTAACATATAGGCATCATACGGGACCAACCGGGCATCAAATGAGAATGTCGGGCAAGCATAAACATCAAATGTTACTGTAACACTGTTATAAACTGCCTGTGGACTATTATGACAATCCCAAAACAGTGCTAAATCAGACCATAAGCAATGTCAATGCTCAAACCTTCGATACCAAGCATCAATGCATGTGCAAATGCCTCAGATGAAGCCTGTTTAAGTGCCCAATGGCCTGGAGCTTGAGCAGTACCCTGTGATGCAGATGGAAACCAGCCTAAAAATCAGGTGCAAACAATGTGCTGATGTCCTGGGTGGCTTGTAGCCTACGTGGCATAAATGGGGTTGAGGAGGGGCTCAAGTAGGTGCCCAAGGGGGCACACAGCAAGCCTCAAGAGATCTTGATCAAGGGCAATGTAAATATGAAGCAAGGGAGCTTCAATGGTGGCTGCCCCAAACTGTTCACAGCCTATGTGACCTGAAAACAATACAAAACCCTGTGGAGAATGAAGCAATACCTTTGATGTAATGCCCTAAATGTGCCCAACAATTCCGGGAAGAAGCTCGGGAAGCCGGGGAGTGACAGGAGCTCGAAGGAGTCGGATATGGCTGCCGGGAGGGAGACCCAATGCAAGTAGGGAGTTGATGGGAAGCTAAGAATGCCACAAGCCAAGTTCAAGAGTCGGGAGGCCGAGCTTTGATACCGGTTGAAAGGTGAGAAGGATCGAAGCTTGCACTCGAAAGCTATGGCAGGAGAGCAAGAGCAAGAAAGAGAGAGACAAGAAATGGGAACTCCAATAGTCACAATGTGTGACCGGGCCTTTCTTTATTCAAACTGTCACTAAAAGAATAAAGAATAAAGTGACGGTGGCGGGCGCCCGCCACCTGCAGTGTGCAGTGGCAGTGACTGTCAGTGTAGTAATACACGGGCGGCTAGGCGGAGGCGCCTTTACCCCCAACAGGTGGCGCTGCGACAGAGATGACGGGGTAGAGGGGAGGGATAGGGAAAGGTGGAGATGTAGGGGAGAGAGAAGAGGAGGGAGACGGTTGGGAGAGGAGGGATAGGGAAAGGTGGAGATGTAGGGGAGAGAGAAGAGGAGGGAGACGGTTGGGAGAGGGGGGAAGGAGGGGGCGTGGTTTGGGGGGGTCACGGGAGGGGGGATTCTGAAAGAAAAAGGGGGGGGGGGGGGGGAAGGGGGGGTATATTAAGGGGCCCATTAGGGAAGGGGGGTAGTATGAAGGGGGGGGAAGGGGTAGGAAAGGGGGGGGGGTTTGTGGGGTAGGTTTGTGAACAATGACGGAGGCATCACCGCATCCATATGAGAAAAATCACAAAACGCAAGCATTCGCATGGAACGACAGAGATGACAGGGTAGAGGGGAGGGATAGGTGGAGATGTAGGGGAGAGAGAAGAGGAGGGAGACGGTTGGGAGAGGGGGGAAGGAGGAGGCACGGTTTGGGGGGTCACGGGAGGGGGAGTCAGAAAAAAAAGGGGGGGTATATGGAGGCATCACCGCATCCACATGAGAAAATTCACAAAACGCAAGCATTCGCGTGGAAACAAGATAAACGTAAGAACATAAATTACAAAAAATTTAATAAATTTTAAACCAAGCACCAAATGGACAAACAACAAAAAGGAAAAAGAGTTTGGAGGTATAAAGGAAAAGGGCAAAAAAATTGAATGGGATATCTAGGGACAAATATGGGCGTTCACATGGAACAAATGTAAAAATAAGACCTAAAAACACACACACAAATTAATATTGGTAAATCTATCGACCAAAACGAAGGGCAAACAAAAGGAAAAATATCCCCAATGATAGGACGAACTATCGTTGTTTCGAAGTGAAAAAGACACGTTCACATGGAAACTGTTGAGATATCGAGCTCCACTCATGATATACCAGGGTGACCATTGTGCATTTATATCACCGACGTGTTAGCTACAGATGTGGTTGGTACACCGCCCATGAATAATAGCTAGATGACAACTATCCTTATCTACTCTAGTTCGTAGCTCAGTTAGTATGCCACCTTAGTTAGTTGAGTTTGGTTTGAGACCCATATATAGGGTTCTTCTATTTCTTTGTACTAGAGTTCTTTTTGGCTTACACAACTAAGAAGAGGAAAACCGTTTTCAGCCTCCACTTGTGTGTGTATTCCCCCATTGTGCAAGCAAAAAAGCTACAAGTGACACTCCTTCCTTCTCTCCCACAATCTTGACATGGTATCAGAGCCTTATTCGTGGTAAGGAGCTCAAGAAAGCAAACCAAGTTCGCGGTGTTCTGGTAAGAGGACCAGTGTTGCTTTCATTTTTTGAGTTTGGGAGCAAGTCTCTGCAGGTAGCACAGCCGCAAAGTGCAAGAGTGCATTGTCTCAGATTGAGAGACCCTTCACGGTGTAGCAAGAGGACAGTATATGCTGCGGGAGAGGGCTTTAGCCCATGGTTGCCCTGTTTTTTTGATTCGAGGCCATTTTGGTGCCTGTTTTGGAGGCGGAAGTTTTCCGCACGCACTTAAAAAAAGGCCCTGTTTTTTGCTGTGTGACCACTGTTCTAGAGTTCGGTGAAAAGTTACTGTAGAAATTGCATTGTATGCCTATGCACAGAGACATTGGGAGTTACAGAATCATCCTTGTTGCTTGTTGATGCAAAATCGTCACTAGGAAGTGACTGTGTGGTCAAATACCACTTTCGTTACTTTTGCAGATTTGCCCTTGTGGGGCTGAAGCTGTGCTTTTTGCAATGACAGAATTTTTTGCAGTGTTCTGTAATGGCGTCTAATTCTCTTTCACAGATTGTCACTGAAAAGCTTGACAAGAACAACTTCCAAGCATGGAAGTTTAGAATGACAAATTTCCTTATGGGAAAAGGATATTAGGAATTCGTTGCAGGAAATGAAGAAGAACCAGTTCTTCCTGATGTTCCCAATCAACAGCAAATGCAGGCATTTAAAGGATGGCATGAGAGAGCTAGGAAAGTTATGTACTGGCTATCTATCAACATTCCAGACTCTATGATTGTGCATATTCAGGATGCAAGTATGCCAAAGGAGGCATGGGATACTTTGTCAAAAATGTATAGCACAAATATGCAAGCCAGGAAAATGCAGCTCAAGCAAGAGTTGCACAATGTGCAAAGAGAAAGTATGAGCATTAATGACTACCACATGAAGGTGAAGAACATTGCAGATGCACTTGCTTCCATTGGGTCGCCAGTGGAAGATGATGATTTAGTTTCTGTGACCTTGAATGGTCTAGGAAAGGATTATGCACAGTTCCGAACATCGATTTCCGTCCGTGAAAGATTTCCTGATTTTGAGGAGTTGATTGCTCTTCTAATTTCTGAGGAGCAGAGAAATGGTGATGCATCTTCTTCAGGAGGAACTTCAAAAGAAGCTATCTTCTACTCAAATGCTGGAAGAGGTCATCCTGAGTTTGTTTGCAGGTTGAAGAAAGCCTTGTATGGCTTGAAGCAAGCACCTAGAGCATGGTCTGACAAGATAGGGAAGTATCTTGTCAATATTGGCTTTCAGATTTCCAAGGCAGATTTTTCACTTTATGTGAGAAAAACAGAGAAATGTATTATGTTACTTGTCATTTATGTTGATGATTTGATTATGACAGGTGACAGTGATGAAGATATCCTTCATGTGAAAATGCTATTGAAGCAGAAGTTTGAGATGAAGGATTTGGGAGAGCTGCGTTATTTCTTGGGCATTGAGGCGATTAGATCACCAACTGGGATACGGCTCTTGCAAAGGCAGTATGGATTGGACATGCTGTCCAAATATGGGATGACAGGCTGTAAGCCTATTTCAGTTCCTTTGGAGTAGAATGTGAAGCTGAGCGTAGATGCAGGTGAGCTTCTCGAAGACCCTACTATGTATAGACGCATAGTAGGAAGTTTGATTTATATGACTATTACCAGGCCAGATTTGAGCTATGCTGTTGGATTGGTAAGTCAGTTTATGCACGCTCCAAGGAAACCGTATTTGGATGCGACTAGACGCATACTCAGGTATGTGAAGTCCACATTGCAGTATGGACTACTTTATGAGACTGGGGTTCAGATACAGTTGCATGGATACACTGATGCTGATTGGGCTGGTAGTATTTCTGATAAGACGATCTACCAGTGGATATGTGTTCTCTTTTGGGAGTGCTGCAGTCACTTGGAGTAGCAAGAAACAGCCTACAGTTGCCTTGTCGAGCACAGAGGCTGAGTACAGGGATGCAGCAATGGCTGCATGTGAGGTAGCTTGGTTGCATAAGCTACTTTATGATATGCATCAGCCAACAGATGGGCCAGTTGTCATTTATTGTGACAACATGAGTAGTATACACTTGGCAAATAACCCAGTCTATCATGCTAGAACAAAGCACATTGAGGTGCATTATCACTATGTGCGGGAGAGGGTTTTACTATGTCTTATTGATCTAGTTTATGTCAGCACAGAGGATCAGGTAGCTGACATATTTACAAAGGCATTGGATGCAGAGAAGCTGTGCAAGTTCAGAGACCTGCTTGGTGTGTAGGAATTGGGATTGAGCTCGAGGGGGAGTGTTGAGATATCGAGCTCCACTCGTGATATGCCAGGGTGACCGTTGTGCATTTATGTCACCGACGTGTTAGCTGCAGATGCGGTTGGTACACCGCCCATGAATAATAGCTAGATGACAGCTATCCTTATCTACTCTAGTTCTGGATCAATTAGTATGCCACCTTAGTTAGTTGAGTTTGGTTTGAGACCCATATATAGGGTTCTTCTATTTCTTTGTACTAGAGTTCTTTTTGGCTTACACAACTAAGAAAAGGAAAACTGTTTTCAGCCTCCACTTGTGTGTGTATTCCCCCATTGTGCAAGCAAGAAAGATACAAGTGAGACTCCTTCCTTCTCTCCCACAATCTTGACAGAAACATGTTAAATTAATAGAAAAATTTTCAAAAATAAATAACTCATGATCAGTGGCTCAAAATTGATGGCTCTAAAAATAAAAATTGGCTAGTGTGAAGGAAAAATAGACTATACGGTCAAATTTAATTTGGCTAAAGGTAGGGTGCATTCACACGAAAATAGGGTAAAACAAAGAACAATGTCACACACGAACAAGGGATGACCCCAAGACGGGTTGAAAAGAGGTTGGGTGGATAGGTAAGGGACCTTGTTAGGGCAAGATCAAGACTGAATATGCATAAATCAAGCAACAGGGATGTGTCCATGAGGGTATGCAAAGCAGACGCACAGAGACGTGTCCCCACACTTAAAACCTTAATAGATCCGATTGACTACACGACAAGGGCCTAACACTTAATCATAAACCATACACATATATCCCCATAATTAAAACATGACCGACTCTTGTAATCAAAAGGGGTAGGATTAGAAAAACTTGGCCCGATTTGCAGAGGGTCGAGGAGGTGAACTATCGCTATCGCATGAAGGATTGTAGTCGTCATTGGCAGGAGGTATCGGGACACACCACATCACACTTCTCCAGCATGGCAGGGACCACATGGTAGCACACACGGAGGTAGGTTTGTTGAAGAAGCACTGGGTAGTTATCATGGGCAAAGTGTCCATCACACAGTCTCGACAGTCACTCATGTTGAAATGATAGATCAGTCATTCATCCCATGGCTCACGTCACTCGAAAAATAATGATTGAAACCCATAACACACATCCAGTTGAGAGTTTGATAGGAGGGATGATTCACAGGAGGGAGTATGCCAATGTGCACAATGATGGTGCAACAATGCATTCTAACCCATTTGGCATAGGTGCAAGAAGGAAGGCCAAGGAGCCTTATCGTGCAATGTGCTAAAAAAAATGAAGTGTATCGTGATGGCAGAGGGGGCCCGGTCCCATGTGTGCATAGGAAACAAGAATGTATTGGTCTCTAGGTATCAGAACATCCCTCAATCTGCACCTCTTAGTTGATGAAGGGAAACTCAATCACGCTTAGCCCCCCTTTGTCTCACCCTTTATTGATGTTTACAAGAGGGCAACTGAGTTCCTCAGAACCTATTGATTGAATCCTCACTGCCACTTGTGTGAAGATTGTATGACTTGTATATAATTGATGGTGGAACAATACATTCCACCCTGTGGCAGCATATGGTGCAAGAAGGAAGGACATGGAGCCTTATAATGCCGTTCATAGGAACAAATTTGTGGTTTGTTCCTTGAGAGGCGTATCCCGTGCATGCAACTCTCCATTCACACATCTCACATCTTTTTTGGGTAGAAAGGGCAAGGGCTAGTCTCTCACCCCACCCTCTATCTTACGCTCTGTTGATTATTACAAAGGGCAACCCATACTCACATCCCCATCCGATTAGGATGATAGCTCTCATTGCTTGAGGTTTGTCAATGGAGATTGGCTTTGTCGGGTTAATGATGCCAACTTGGATTGTTTGATGAAGAGATGTACCCAAGGAGGTAGCCAACACGTCCGGTACTTGGATTACACATTGGCAATAGCATCTGTTGTTATAGGAATCAGAAGCACTGATGGGGTTGTAGGATTCAACGCACCAAAGCATCTTTGAAACTTCTTCTGGAAGAGTTCTACTAGTGATTCAACTATCCTGGATTGTGAGGTGTTACCACCTTTTCCACAACCAACTTCCCATCGTCCAAGGGTGTGTGCCACCTTTTCTTGGGATGAGGCTTGTTATGATAGGGGATTTCTTCATTTTCTCCCATAACAGTTTGATTTTTTTTCTCTCTTCTTTTTTTTCCCTTTTTCTTTCTCCTATTCCCGAGGGCCTCTCCACCTTTTCTCGAAGAATAGGTCACCATGGTAGAGGGACCAAATTCATTTTCTCCCATGACCGATATATATATATATATATATATATATATATATATATATATATATATATATATATATATATATATAATTTTTAAATTATTTTCAAAGAGGAGAATGGTAGGAACACCATGTATCAAAACCATCCTTGCCACCTCTACTCAATCAAATGGAAAGGAACCCAGAATGTTAGGGTTGAAGGTGGATGTGAGGGGATAGGAAAACGAGGCCACCTCATCAGGATCAGCAAGAGGGCTATCATGAGCATTAGGTAAATCCATACCGACCAACATGAAAGAATGAAGGAGCTATCAGCGGTGATTGTCAGGATCCCCAAGGAGGGTAATACGTCTTGAGATGACAGCCATTAATCAAGGAGGGATCATCAGAAGTATCGATTGTCTGAGCCATTAGGGTTTATGGCAAGTGCCTTATAAGGGCCCATCAATCATTGTTGAAGCTTTCTTGGAAACTTACCAAATCGGGAATCATAGGCTAGGACTAAGTCACCTTCATTGAACTCCTTTGGCTTGATGAAACTATCATAATAGGCCTTTCTGCAAGCTTATGTGGCTTCCATGCACTGTAGGACCATCTTGCGAGTCTTATCTAGATATTCTAGATGCAAGAGATGGTGTTGCAAGGATTCGTCATATCCAAGTGTTCTTTGATAACCACGTGCAAAGAGGGTAGCTAATTCAACAGGGAAGACAACTTCTATACCATATACCATTGGAAAGGGCTCTGACCTCTAGCAACCTTATGGGAGGATTTGTACACCCAAAGGGCCTTTGTAAGTTGATCATCCCAATCATGATGATGTGCAGAAATCATCCTTGTTAGAATCGAGCAAAGGATGCGATTGGTAACTTTGACTTGGTCGTTGGCTCTGGGGTAGTAAGGTGTAGACTTACGATGGTGTATCTTGTACAGCTTTGTCAATTCTTCCATAATCTTGTTAAGGAAGTGTATACCTCTATCACTTACGAGCTCTAGGGGACTACCAAAATGGATGATGATATTCTCATACAGGAATATGGTTATGTTGTTGCCATCATCCCACTTGAGAGCTTTGGCTTCACACCACTTTGTTACATAGTCCCTATAGACCAAGATATATCTATTCTATTTTATTTTGGTTGGTGGTCTATTCCAATCTCATCTCCTGCAACACATCTTTGCAAGACTTCATCCTTGCCTTTCTTATATAGAGCACCACCTAACAAGGTATAGGGGGTTAATTCCAATAGGAGCTTCTTCTTCTCAGGGATCAAGATACCAGGGGGATACTATTGGGTTTCCAAGAGGTTGGCTATGTCTGCTTACCAAGGGGGTAGTAGTTTCAACTAGAAACAAGAAAGCACGAGGAAGGTTTGGATCATCCTACTCTTTATCATTACTTTGAGGGATTTATGACAGATGATCAGCCAAAACATGGGAGCGACCGGGTTTAGTAACTACCTCAAAGTCAAACTCTTGGAATAGAAGGAGGCATCTCATCATTCTTCCCTTCATATTGGCCTTGTTCATCAGGAAGGACAGGGCCTCAAGGTCCACATAGAATTTGAAGTGAGTTGACAGTAGATAGTGTCAGAACTTCTCCAAGGCAAACACCATTACCAAGCACTCAAACTCCCATGGTATAATTCTTTTCTCTGTTAGTTACTTTTTGGCTAGCATAATAGATAGGTTAATCTAACTTCGAGGGACCCTTTTGGCATAAAATTGTACCAAGGCCTTCGATTGATGCATCAAATGGGTGCTTCAATCAAACAGTACTTCAGGGTGTTGAACACCTCGTTACAATCAGTGATCCATGTGAAATCTGCATCTTTTCTTAGGAGTTTATGCAAGGGGTTGCCTTTGTCACAAAGTGTGCAATAAACCTTCTGTAATAGTCCACATTGCCAAGGAATCCCCTCAATTGTTTGAGGTTGGTTGGTGCTCTTAAGGTCATGATCTTCTCAATCTTGGCAGGGTCTGTTGCTATTCCTTGTGCAGAGACAATGTGGCCCAGAATAACTCCTGAATGAGACTCTAAAGACGCATTTGTCGAGGTTGAGAGAGATACCATACTCTCAACATCTATCAAAATACTGCTCTAGGTGTCCCCAATTCTCACGGATTAGGCTTTAGACACAGAAGTCATCTAGGTACACCTCAATGAAGTCATGTAGATGGTTCTAGAATGCGGCCATCATTACTCATTGGAAAGTAGCAAGGGCGTTACATAGCCAAAAAGGCATCACTCTATAAGCATATATTCCCCATTCTATTATGAAGGTTATTTTGGATTGATCTTCTTCTACTACATGGACTTGGGTATATCCATTGAATCCATCCAAGAGAGAATAAAGTTCATGGCCTGCCAGTGTGTCCAACAGTTGGTCCATGAAAGGAATAGGAAAATGGTCCTTCTTTGTCTTGGAATTAAACTTTTGGAAGTCCACACATATACGCAACTTTCCATTCTTCTTGGATACTACCACAATGGGTGAAACCCGTTCACTATTTGGCCACTAGATAGATAAACTCAGCTTCAAGGAGCCTCAATAATTTGGCCTTCACTAGGGAAGAGTAATTTGGATTCATGTGCCTTTGTCTTTACCTCACCAACTTAGCATCAGGCTCTGGGTCAACGTGCTATTGACATAATGTGGGATCAATCCTCTTCAAATCTTTGTACAACCATGCAAACACATCTAAGTTCTCTTTCAGGAGGTCATGCATGACCGACAGTTGTTCTTCTAGAAGACTGATATCCACCTTTAGGTGATGTTCAATACCTTTAGCACCCATGAAAATTATTTGCTTTTCACCTTCCACTTCACGGATAAAGGTCCCATGGATTGCTTCTAGGTAGAGATCCGACTCCTTCAAGGGAGTGGTCTCCTCTTCTGATGATTCACTGGAACCAACTTCCTCTTTCAATGGAGGCTTAGCTTGTTCCTTGGGAAGCTAAAAGGGTATCATTATGGTTTCGCTTTTGGTTTGTAGATGAGTTACCTCTTGGATTGAGGACTCATCTTCTTCTGAGGATGTATCCAAAAATGTCACATAATAGGAACTTTCTGCATTCTATTCAAGCTGTCAAACAATTGGTTGTTGGCGAGGTGCATCGTTATCATCTTCCCTTGAAAAGGGTAACTTTGGGCAATAATACCCACTATTCTTCTTAATCTATTTCTTATGGATGTTTTGCATATGACATGACTTATTAATCAATCCAAAGGGTACCGTAGTTATTTTTTCTAACAATAAGGGATCTTTTGCTTCTAAGGCTTCTGGAACTTTGTCCTCATCTCTGCCTTTTGCAAGTAGAATAAACTCTTCTAGCTCGCTTTCATGGTCTTCTCCTTCATTGTCATCTTTGTACTCTTCAGATTCTGTTTCTACCTTGGTGGGGATTTTGTAAGAGAAGAATATACACTCTGTTATGTCCTCTTATTTTGCTTATGCGTCTGTCTCTATCTATATGCTTGCCTCTGCATCTGTCTTTGCTTCTGTCTCTGCTACGGCCATGTAACAGGGAGGACAATACATCCATGCTTCTATCTCACTGTCAGAGATGACTTTAGAAGTCATTTCTAGTTCAGGCAAGAGGTATTCACCCATTGACAAAATGACTTTGCTTCTTTTTATAGTTGGCTTATAATGCCCACTGTCAGGGACTGTGCCTCTGTTTTCTTAGGAAAGATCTGTTTGACACCTTCTTCGTCTCCTAATGTGCCATCTATTGCTTCATTGGAGAAGTATATTTTACAACTTTGATGGAATTGGATCCATTTCCTTTTTGTGATCCATACAACTTCAGCACCACCTTATTAGCTTCTCTACCTAGGGGTAGGGTTCATTTGAACCAATCCGTCCATGCCCTTGCTTTCAAAAGCCATGGTCTTCCCAGCAGAGCGTATGAGGTCCCATAGGAATTTTGTTTAACCACCAGATATGTCAATCCCAATAATCACTTTTTGTGCGAGGGTTGTCTTCACGTATGGGAGAATGCCCAAAGTCTTAATTTTACTTTGGTCTGCTAATCTAATAAGCCACTACATAGGTTGTATTCCTTGCAAGCCTAAATTTTTCATTGTCACATCTATCATTATGTTTACTGTGATGAGCCTCCATGAATCAATGCATCTGCAATAAAACATCCTTCAATCCATGCACCAGTCTCTGGGGTTCTAGGATCCAGGAAGGCATTAGACACATCCACTTCCTTCGCACAGGCTCTGGGGCTTTGTTGGACTTGGTTGTTGTCGAGGGAGCAATCCTTAAGCCTCTTCTTCTCATCAGTATGATTTTGAATTTCTTTTGACAGCTAGGTGATAAAATTAAAAAAATTGTTGAAATGTTATGTTAGGTTTAAAGGTGTCTAGGTCTTTGACCAAGTCATATTCTTTGATAGGATCCGCAAGCTTCTCCAATCGGCTAGGGAATGGGGCAACACCTACTTTTACCTTCCCTTTTTCTTCCAGGAGCAGCAACATCTGCACTTCTTCTCCTTCAAAAGGTACTTCAGCATCCTCTATCTCCTAGACCTATGTTTTTGTCTTTGCAACTATCTCTATGGTTCTCTGTGGCTCTATAGTGCTTTATACTACATTGTTTTGCTTCTCCTTGGGAAGGTTAAACTTCACCGTTTTAGCAAAGGGAATGTTCTACAGGTTCTCCTTTCTTAGCATGTGTTATTGTAGCAACCCCCAATTCCACCAAATTGGAAGCATATTCTTGGATTTTTTGTTGAGTCGTCTCAAGAGTAGCTTTTACAAGAGCGAGACTTGGATAATCTTTTGTAGTGTGGCCTTCTCCTTTACATCCACTGTATAAGGGTTTATAGTCCATAGACCTTCTAGGGTTTGGACAATTTGGTGAGTATATCCCTTTTCTCCACATCTATAATAACACTCCACCTCTGATCTCTGGCCACCACCAAACTGTCGTCCTCTGTAACTTTGAGAGGGAAACCTCCTTGGGCCAAAATTAGGACCAAACTCCCTAGGCTTTGGTCCGATGTCTTGAGTTGTCATTTTGAATTCCAACAAATTAAATCTTACTTCTTTATCTTTGTTCCTTCTTTCATCCATCTCTTTCAGAAAGTAGATATCCTCTGTATGGTTCTTCCTCAAACAATATGAACAGGAGGCTATAGGAATGGTTGGTTTTCAGGTACATCCAGTGGCTAAATGTCCTGCTTGATGGCACTTTCCACACCATGTATTAGAACACATCATATCTCTCCCACCTCTTGCAAGAGTGGATATATTGATTGTATTCACCTTCAGCATCTGTAGTTGTTTTGTAATCACATCCATAAGCTCCTTCTTGATGCTTGCGAGATTGAATTGGATAGGTACTCCTTCGGATTTTCACCTCTTGGAGTACTTATAGTAGGGTTTTGGTAAGCTTCTATAATCACTGCATACCAAATTTAGTGAGGAAGGTCAACTTCAGGTCATCTCATGTGCCAAAAGTTCCTGCTACTTGTCTCTCATACCACTAAAACGCATGCCTTTGAAAGTGGCGGGGAATATCGCCGACCAATGCTCAGGGGTTTTGGCATTGTTAGCCACACATGCTACCATGAACTCTGCTACATGAAGATCAGGGTCTTCATTGTACTCTCCCTTAAAGATGGGCAATGGGACTACATCTGCTAGCCTATCATCAATATTTCCAGGATGGATCTAACTAGGA
Organism: Lygodium microphyllum; assembly: GCF_053477565.2. Classification (NCBI taxonomy): domain Eukaryota; kingdom Viridiplantae; phylum Streptophyta; class Polypodiopsida; order Schizaeales; family Lygodiaceae; genus Lygodium; species Lygodium microphyllum. Next base: position 31,454,504 of record NC_141149.1, read on the forward strand.
AGGGGGGCTTGAGTAGCCATGGGACTTCTCTAAAGAGTGCTACTAGGGCATCAAAAGAGGCTTCTACTGCTAGCTCATTCTTTGCTTTGATTTTTTCATTCTATCTTCTCACATACCTCTGGACTCGTTCTAGTGCTTGCCTCTTGATTGCATGATTCATCAGGGAGTTACCTCCACCCAATTTTTCTATGCTCAACAGAATAGAATCAGAGGGGGATTCAGTCTCTGGAGGATGTTCTGGCCAACATTTCTTCTACTTCCTTCTTCTCAACATCTCTAAATTCAGCTTTTAGTCCACTATAGAGGGGAGTGTATTCGGTTCTAAAGGTATCAAAACTCATCCTTCCGAGGATTGTTGTGGTGCCATCATCGTAGTAATGCCAACTTCTGATGGTTTCAATAGTGTATATTGTGAAAACTTCTCTATCCACCAACTTCCAATGGGTTGCTAATTGGACAAATAGGAGATTGTCAATGCACCATGCATCCCACATATCATGTTGTTGAGCATCCACAAACAAATTCCAACTCTTTTCTTTCTTGTTTTCGTGAACCTCCACTGACCATGACTCCTTAAGCTTCTTCATGATCTCCCACTTGATGATGTCTGGAAACTTCTCAATGAATGCTAAATCTCCCATGGATGATCATTCTCCCTCTCTCTTTCTACACTTTCGTTTGTTCCCAAATAATTTACTACCAAGATGCACGTCTATTGTCGCTTCGACAGGAAGAAGAAATAGACCACCACATAAAGCATATATCATGATGGTAATATGTCTCCATCATTGTGGGATGAACTTCTTGTAGAAAGTGGCTTTGGCAATGAGAATCTCCAATTCTTCAGTGATAGAAGGAACTTTGCAAGCATCCATTGAATTCTTCACTTCTTAGCAATGCCATTTCCTTCATTTTCAGCCCCTTTTGATGCTTATTGATAGTAGTTTTCCTCGACTGCACACCAAAAACATGGAGCCCCAAGAGAAACACCAAGAAAATAGGGAATATACTACAAGAAAATCTATCTTGTATTATCAACAAACATCTTTCTCATATCTTATATGTCCACAACAAGGAAAAGAATAGCATGAACAAGAAAACTTCACACAACTGCATAGAAACAATTCTCCCATGGCTTTAACTTGAACCAAATTGATTATGCTCTTCATATTCTTCATAAAATTCATCAATAAATCACGAAGATACAAGAGAATACACCACTTTGAATGAAATCATCACATAATATTATTCTTCAAAAGTTCCATAGCTTTCTCTCACAACCTCTCATTCATAAATACATTATTTTGAATAAAATTGGCTATCTCTCTCTCACACACACACTCTCTCATACATATTCTCTCCCAAATGTACAATGACATAATCAAGAATAATCATTCATAACCCCTCTTAAGTCATAGATACCCCTCCCAAGATGTATGTTTGATATGAAAGGTCACCAAAGCCACTACAATGTCTCTTCTTAGCTCATTAGTGTCACTGTCACTTCAGTCTTTACTTCAAGTCTTCAGTAGCTACTTCTTCGAGATAATTTGAGCTTAAATTCATCCCTTTCCAAGATTGGAAATTTTTCCCAAGCTATATATTCATCCCATGTCACATTTATAGAGGCATACAGAATAGAATAGAACAGAAACAAAGGCTCTACAGAAGCTCAACAAAGGGTTTACAATACCATACATAAGGCCATCCAAAAACCCTTAGCTCAACTTAAATCACTCAAAACCATCAAGAATCAACCAAAAAGCTTCAAAAAATTTTAAAGCTTATCAATCCTTACTCCAACCCCTCATACAGAAAAAAATTTGAGTAAAACAGAAGGTCAACAGACTCAAACATAACTAATTAGACATTAACAGGACATCATCAGAACATGTCAGAACATAATATCTCCACTATAAAACATCATGAGCTTCTCAAACCTAATCAAGCTTATCCAAAATACTCTCAAACACTTTCAAAATAACTAAACATAATACAAAATCCATCAAAAATCATCCATTTAGTCCACAAAAAAACAAAAATCAACCAAAAAATCAAGTCACTTCAACCCTCAACAAATATTATCATGGATGTGACCCCTTTCATAAATCTTTCTACCATCATCCCACTAATTTACCTAAAGGGAACACAGTCAATAACCAAGCTGAGGTTGATGGGAAAAATGATGGAAGAAGATCAATCCAAAATCATTTAAGTAAAGAGCACATCTCAAATGGTCAACCCCATCACTTAGTTTTGGATAACCCTACCTTAGGCAACATTCTTGGAATAAGGATTCATGGAGACAACACTATTATGGAAAGCCAAGTAACAATTTGCAACCATCTTACAATGAGAAGGAGTACAAATAAAATATTAATATCACTAGCTTCAAGGGAAAAAATTATTCACCTTTCGGAGTGGGAGGAGTGGATACAGAAAACTTGAGATGTATTTCACTCTATATCCTCGAAGTGATGAAGGAAATTTTTATTTTTCCACTCTTCACCTTGAAGGCTACACTTATACTTGGTGGCAATATATGTGCAAGGTTGGCCAACACTTTTCTACATGTGAAGAGTTCAAGCAAGCCATACTTGATGTTTTTATTTTCCCTCTAGAAAAGGAAAGACTTCAAAGAAGATAGTATGCATAGACCCAAAGAGAAATGTATGTTAGAGATTATTCAAATACCTATTTGAATCTCTCTATGTATGTTGATGGTATTTTAAATTTTGCAAAGTTGAACAAGTATATATTTGATCTTGGCTCCGCCTTGTCCTCAGAGGTGGGAGATCAACAACCACTGAAAGATATTCTCAAAAATACAAGAGAGATGCAAGAAATTTTCAGCAAAGAAGTTTGGGGAGTAATTGTCCAATCAATCTACAAGTTATAGATAAGTTTTCAGTCAATCAAGAGAAATTTTCAAGCAAGAAAACAAGGGCTTTAGCAATTATGACAGTAATTATAGCAAAGTACTAACGTTTTCCATTGTTTATACTTTCAAACAAGGTGAAGAGTATGCTCCAAAATAGGAACAAAATTTTAGAAATATGGCTAAGGAAAAGGGGGATTTTTCAAGGGTTGAAAGTGCTTCAAAATTTACCCAAAATAATTTCAATTATAACTTCCTTTCTTATAATAAGCTTAGGGGAATGTGTGCCAAAGGATTGTACTTTAAATGTGGAGAGAAGTGGTCCCAAGATCATAAGCTGAAGTGTAAAGCCAAAAATTCCAAAATAAACATGGTGATTACTCAAGATGTGGAAGTTGAAGAAGAAGAGGAATAAGAGAACAATTTACTACATGTTGATGCTTAATTATCCAATGGTGGAAGAAATGCATGAAGAAGAGGATGTCACCAATGAGGAATTTATGATCCCATGGATAGATTTCATTCGATCCAGATGGCGCCAATGATTCTCATTCTTCCTTATGTGCTATTTGGCATGATGCATGGACGAGTTGCAAATGAAAAAATACACTTAGACTCAAAGATATTATTAATAGTAATATTATATATATTCTTGTGGATACAGAAAACACTCATAGCTTTGTCAATACCAACTCCTTGAGTGGTGGGCTAACGTTGCTACCCATTGATATGGAATCATCCTTGTGGATACAAGTTGCAAATGGTGCCTATGAGTCTAGTAAATAAGTGTGTCCATGTACTTCTATTGAATTGTCTCCTACTTGCACAATGAAAGTGGATTTGATCACATTGGATATGGAGCCAATTGATATTGTTGTTGGTAGTAATTGGTTGAAAACTCTTGGAAATTTTGCTTTGAATTTGGAACAAAAGAAAATGGAATTTAATTGACAAGGACAAAACATAGAATTGAAGAGCTTTAACCACAAACACACAAAGCTCATCTCCATGAAGGAATTCCAAAAGGAAATCAATGCCAAGTCATACATTTTCACTATTTTGCTTGCAAAACTAGATGAAGATCAACCACCAAATCAGTCATCTTCTTCTCCAAAGAAAAGGGACCAAAGATTGGAAGAGCTATTGTAATGTCTCAATTACTTAGTTTATTTTAATAAAAAATGTACATATACATTCCAAAGAAAATTGATTTATATTGCACATTTTTTAAAAAATTAGCTCTAATTATGAAATTCGCTCTACTTATGAAGATAATTTTTATTATTAATGAGATATTATATGCCAGTTCATGGAAGAAAGACTTGGGAAACCCTCCCAATACTAGCTTATTAAAACTATGTTTGTGGTATAGAACAACAAAAAGAACTAGCCTAGTGGATAGTCACTTGGCAGTTAAGTGCACTTGGGTGACGACACTGCCTGGGTGGGTGACCTCCCGGGAATATTTTCCTACAAGCTAGTGGGAGCTTCTCACGCGTAACAAACGGTGCCAAAAAAGCTTACATAGACCATTGCCAAGTATGCCAAGGTCTATACCTTAGAGTGATGCCCGCTCGACAGTGTGATGCGCGGTGCGTCCTCACCCATATATTCATCAATTTTTATCTTTGCATTGCAAAAATGGATCCCCCCCTTCCCTGATGTCATCAATGAGGTCGTCAGAAACGCTAAAAGAAAAATGTTCTCTCTCCCCTCCATGACATCATCAATGACATCATCAAAAATACTAAAAAAAAAGTGGTCTCTCTTTATCATCGATGATGTCATAAAAAATGCTAAAAAGAAAGCGTCCTCTCTTTACTCTCCCCTCATTACTATATAAACAGAGGTAAAGTGTCACGTTAAAAAAAACAATAGTGACCCATGCAAAAATCTCTCTGTTGTTGACGCGACGAAGCTCTACTACAAAATAAGTCGAATCTCACTCTCTCTCTCTCCTCACCTACGCAGAAGCCCTGCTCAAATCCATCAACTTCTTCCTTGGCTTCCAAGAGATATCGAGATGCTGAGCGAGGTCACGCTTAGAGAGCTCCCCAACATGAGGAAGCGGCTGCCGCTGCTGAGGAAACTCAACACGATGTTGAAGCGCAAATGGAAGTTAACCCCGAACCCATTCAAACTGAAGAACCAACCATCACACAACAAATCGAGGTTGCAGCCATAAACTGTAATCAAGATGGATGGCTAAATGGAGATCATTAGGTTTAGTATATTTTTTTAAAAATGATTACTTTTCAAGCTATTAACTCTACAATTTCTAATGAGCGATAAGCTAGTTCCTTACATACGATCAGTTAGAACATACTTAAACTTCCAAAAACATGTTAGTGTTATCAATTGCTTTTTAGGAAAAAACACGAGAATTGATGAAGGGGATAGATTCCATGCATCACATACATTGACAAGTGAATTAAAAATGTCTTATGGTTATGATTGCTTTTGGATTTGTGAATGATGAATTATGGCTGTTATGATTTCGGGCTTGCATAGCCAGACGAGCTGTGGGTTGTGGTGGTTTGGGATATTGGGGTCCCCAATCGAATGCTCCCTAAACTCACCTGTGTTTTTGGAAAAACTCACCTGTGGGTGGGGGTCCTACGCTCCTGAGGGACGTAGGTGTTTTTGGAAAAACTCACATGCGGGTGGGGGTCCTATGCTCCTGAGGGAGATAGGTGTTTTTTATTTTTGATCACTCGAGCACCTGAGAGGGCAAAGGGCTGAGTGGTAAGCGCCCCTGTTTATGTAGGACGGCTCCGGAGGCTCAGGGAAGCTTAAAGGGGCTCTAAGCCAGTAAATTCCCTATCGATTGCGAATGGAGTGCGATCACATACAACCCAATCCCAAGGGATTGGAATGTCCTATCCTAGGCTAGACGGTGTCTTTCTATAGAAAGACGGTTTTGTACCACTCTATGGAGTGATGGTGAAATAAAGTATCAAATTTTCAAATTGTTTGTTATGTGCTAAAGATTGAGTTTAACAAACCCAATTTAATGGAGTAATAAAAGGAAGTTGATTTTATATGTCCAAACAGTGTGGTAATATGCTTTGCTAATTAGAAAACTAAGCAAACCCCATCAAGGAAAGTGGGAGGCTTCGATCCTGATGACGATTGGATGCCTATGGCTAGGTGGACCCGATAAGTCAGGTAGCTTTTCAACATTAGATAGAGTTGATTAAATCGTAACCCTCTCAATATTGGTAGGATTAATTACCAAGTTTAACACCATTTTAGGGGGCCGGATCTGAGATTTTACCTTATGGATAGGGGAATTGAGTTACACTCTCCCCCATCTCTCACTCTCTTTGAACCAAGTGCGGCGTTATTCTCACTCCTGCCTTTGATTGATTACAAAGTGGTCTTTCTTAGGTGGGCGTTAGATTGTTGTTAGGGGTGACTTGTCTACGCTTCCCCTGTGAAGTAGAATTGAGATTCCCATGTTCAACTAAGTCCAAGGTTTCCCATGGGGAGACGAGGATGGTGATGTGCATGGATATGAATTTTAGTCAACTACTAAGAGGACTCCTCCAGGTCTGTTGAAGGAGACATCTCACAATTATTGGAGAAATATAAGGATTTGTTTCTGCCACCATCATCCTTGTCTCCAAAACAAGAGGTTGATCATCCTGTCAACTTTTTACCCAACACAAAGCCTATCAATAAGCCTCCATATTGCTTATCTATGTTTGAGAGGGGAAGAGGTGGAGTAACAAGTCAAATACCTACTACCAATGGGCTTAATTTAGCCAAGTCAATCACTATTTGCCTCTCTCATGCCCTTGGTCAAGAACAAGGATGGATTTTTTTGCATGTGCATTGATTATAGAGATTTTAGCAAGTCAAATGTTAAGAATAGGTATCCCATTCCCCACATTGATGATCTTTTGGATGAGCTTAAGATGCAAAAGTCTTTACCAAAATAGATCTTTGTTTAGGTTCCTATCAAATTTGTATGAAGGAAGGAGTTGGGACAAAAAATGGACCCGATATACGAGCTTTAGGGCTTTAACCGCACCTCATATTCTCACCTAAATAACCCCACGACCTTGCAACCAGGAGCATATAGACATCATGAGTTGATTTGTTGAAAGAATGCATTTGTAGATACTATCGCTAGATTGTAGTCCAATGTAATACCCTTCCTAACTCCAACCAGTTGGAGTATCCAAACATGTAGGTGGCTAGCACCTCATAACATAAATGAAGAAAGAATCCCCCCCCCAACTTATCAGTGTGGCCCCAATACAGCTCTCCTATACCCTAGGAATAGGCCCCAGGATATGCCATCTTGACATATACCACATATGTGACATAGTCCTCTCTTTTGGTAAAACATTCCAGTAGATAACATAATCATTACCATATCAATCCCCTAAGGAAATGATAATACTAGGCCTACAGCTCAAGGGGTTCTCACACTCATCGTGGGTCATTAATTGAAATCAAGTACTATACATCTAAGAGATAATTTTCTTGATACCATGAGTAAAAATGCTGATGCAAGGTGAATGACATATGTGTTCAAACAAGTAAACGTATAAATCAATCAATATGGATGTGCATAAATAGACATTTTTTAGCTTGGACTATTATTTTTTTATATTTTTGATTCATCTTTTTTTTAAAATACTTCAGAACTTGATATTCGAGTATGTAAAAAGGAGGGAGTTGAGTATATTGTGACCCATAGAAAATAGGGCATCGGCCTCAGGTCTTGGTCTTGGTACCCAAGAACCTACCAAGCTCTCAGAAGGTGGCACTAAATTCTTTTCTTTCGCTCACTTTTATTTTCACTCCAACCATTCTTATTTATTTTTTGGTTAAATGTCACCCCCAAGAATACAAGTCATCAACGCCTTGGTCTGCTCATCCCCAAGAATCTACTAGGTCTTCGCAAGGCAATGAGCATCTACTCTTTGAATTTTTTCTTTCTTGATTTTCTCATTTTAGAGGTTAGAATCCCTTTTTACACACCTTCGTGTTTTAGGGTTTCTAGATATATTTATTGTTTTCTCTCTTTCTTTTATTTGGCAAGCTTTTCTATTGGCCTCACAACTAACAGAAGATCCTAAAAACAGCTACCTAGCAAGCTAGCAAGCTAGGGTCACTAAGAACTGCCTTGAATTAGAACTTTAAATGCATGGCAATGCCTTTATAAGTGGCAAACAACTACTCATGCCTCCCCCAAATATACCAAACCAAACCCTAGGACTTCATGCCTTGACTTGACAGTCCCCAAAAAGAAAAGAATTTCCCACATACACATTTACATATATAGCACAAAGCGAAAGAACTCATGAAGGAAGAACATCACCTAGACTTCGCTACAAGTAGCTTTTGCACAGCAAGAGGCTTGTCACTTGCTCTATAGCATCTCTATAGGTACTCCATTGAATCTATTTAATACAATACTAAGACAAAAAACCATTAATCGCACCTGCACCAAACAAATACATGGCCATCTTGGCCTTATGAAATCAACCAGTGCATTGCAAAATAAACGAATCTCTTGGTCTAACAAAATCAAATATTAAATCCAACATGAATGGACCTCTTGGCCTAATGAAAATATAGCTAAGCACACCATTCAGCATCCTATGTTGCTGAAAAACAAACCCTTGGTTCCCACATAAACTCTACTAAAATACAGTACTGGACCAAGGGATGGGCCGCTCAAGCCCTACGCTAAATACATCAAATTCTTAGCTAGGACCTTGCATAAATGGCAAGGGGTGTCTTGATGAATATGTCATTGAACAATCCTATGCATCCATGAAAGAATCTAAAGATTGTCAATTGCTACTTGGCTCATTACCTATACTAGCCACATCAGTGGCCATAACAAGACATGTCAGCAACAAGTAGTCCCCACAATACACCTAAGTTAATAAGACCTGGTAATTATAATAACCCCTCATGATTAGAGTTGAGAAATACATCCTCAAGAAATGCATAATTTGCATGGAATCCACAAAGTAGTTCCACTGACGAGAAATATAGACAATAGATCATAAAGAGAATTCTAACCTATTGGTTACCTTCATAGAGTATCTCATGATTCCAATCTAGCCTATCCTAATAAGGAAAGTACTTAGCCTACTATACCTATTTTTGAAAGAGGTGAACCATCAAAAGGGAGGGGTAACTTCTTTGCATCACAAGCCCATAGCAATTATACTTCAAGACCTCAATTCAGTAGCCCTAAAGATAATCATGGGCATGTAGATCAACAAGATGACATTATGATGGATGAAGATTATCATGGATGTGACTCCTTTTATAAATAGTTCTACCATTAGTCCACTTTAAATGTGCCTAAAGGGAATGTAGTCAATAACCAAGCTCATGTTGATGGCAAGAATCATGGAAGAAATTGTTCAAGTAAAGAGCACATCTCAAATGGTTAGTCTTTGTCATCACTTGGTTTTGGACAATCCTACCTTAGACAATATTCTTGAATAAGGATTCATGGAGACAACACTACTATGGGACAACCAAATAACAATTTGTAACAATCTTAGAATGAGAAGAAGTACAAAGAAAAGATCAATATCACTCACTTCAAGGGAAAATTTTCTTCACCTTCATAGTGGGAGGAGTGGATAAACAAACTTGAGATGTATTTTACTCTCTATCCTCAAAGTGATGAAGCAAAAATTTATTGTGTGACTCTTCACCTAGAAGGCTATGCTTAAACTTGTGGTGGCAATATATGTGCAAGGTTGTTGGCCAACACTTTTCTACATGGGAAGAGTTCAAACAAGCCATGCTTGATGTTTTTGTTTCCCCTCTAGAAAAGGAAAGACTTCAAAAGAATATGGTATGTATGGATCCGAATGTTTGTTAGAGATTATTCAAATACCTATTTGAATCTCTTTATGTATGTTGAGGGCATTTCAAATTTTACAAAGTTGAATTATAAGTATATATTTGGTCTTGACCCCACCTTGTCATTGTTGGAGATGGGAACTCAACAACCAAAAATTTTGCATGAAGCAATTTAGTTGATTGAAAGATATTCTCAAAATTACAAGAGAGATGAAAGGAATTTTCAGCAAAGAAGTTTGGGGTGCAGTTTCTCCAATCAACCTATAAGATATGGACAAGTTTTCAGCCAATAAGAGAGGATTTCAAGCAAGAAAAACAAGGGTTTCAATAGTCATAATAGTAATTCCAAAAATGCGCAACCTTTTTCCAATGTTAATGCTTTAAAATAGGGTGAGAATTATACTCCAAAACAAGAACAAAATTTCAAAAATATGACTGAGGAGGAAAAGGGAGATTTTTCAAAGGTTCAAACTGCTCCAAAATTTATCCAAAATAGTTCCAACAATAACTTCCTTCCTCATGACAAGCTTAAGGAAATGCACACCAAAGGATTGTGCTTTAAATGTGGAGAGAAGTGGTCCCAAGATTACAAGCTGAAGTGTAAAGCCAAAATTTCCAAAATTAATATGGTGATTACTCAAGATATAAATGTTGAAGAAGAAGAAGAGAAATTAGAGAGCAATTTACTGCATGTTGATTCTTATCCAATGGTGGAAGAAATGTATGAAGAAAAGGATGTCAGCAATGAGAAATTTTATGATCCCATATAAATGGGTTTCCATTTGATCCATGTGGCACCAATGATTATCATTCTTTCTTATGTGCTATTTTACATGATACATGGATGGGTGTCAAGAATCACGTGGTGGAGGGACTTGCTTGAGCTGTTGCGCCAAATACACACCATACACAAAATAGGAAGCTCACTCAAGAATACAAGACAAGAGATGGAGGCTAAAATATTTTATTGTTGGTTTTTTCTTCTTCTTCTATACACAATACAATGTACACAAAGTATAGATAAGCTATAACATAAAGGAAAGTGGCCCACTAAGTCAAACAGTGTATAACTGACTATACTAATTGACTAGTGCTATAACCATGCTAGCTATAGGTAGATGCAACAAACTGAATATAATAAGTGATAAGTCAGTGGCCATGTGAGAATCATAATGACCACCGACATGCTAAGTGTAGACCTTCAGACCCATCTAGCCACACGGTCCATCATCAATGTTTGCGCGTATTGAGCTTGCCATCTCAACACTCCTCCTCAAGCTCAACTATATATTTGCAACTCCAAATAAGCTTCGAAACTTTCGAAGCTTCTCTACATCTAATGCCTTTGTGAAAATGCTAGCTATCTGATCCTATATACTAACATATACTAAGTCAATATCTCCTACAAATACCTTCTCTCTCATAAAGTGGTAGTGTACCTCAATATGTTTTGTCCTAACATGGAATATTGCGTTCCTGGCTAGTTATATGCTACTCATATTGCCATAGTGAATGAAAACTAGGCCATCTCCATGCACATCCAAATCACCCAATAACTTTTGCAGCCATACCACCTTACATACTACCATAGCAGCACCTCTATACTCAACCTTTGTACTCAATAAATGAATTGTAGGTTCTTTTTTGCTACTCAATGTAACCGCTACACTACTAAGGGAAAACATGAATGTACTTGTAGATCTTCTGTTTGACATGCTATCAGCCCAACACTTGTACATCCTTACCTACCTCATAAAAAAGTACATAATGCAAAGTGGACTTTACATACCTCAATATGCATCTAATTGCATCCAAATGAGGCTTTCTAGGTATCTGCATAAAATTAAGTAACAATGCCAACATCATAGCTCAAGTATAGCCTTGTGATAATCATGTAAATCAAACTTCCTACTATCCTTGTGAATATAGTAGGATCTTGTATCTCATCTCCAACATCAATATTCAACTTCATATTTTGCTCGAATGGTACTAAAAGAGGTTTACATGCTATTATACCATGCTTGGATAATATACATAAGCCATACTGCCTTTGGGATAGCCATGTACCATCTTCATATCTAATCACCTCAATACTAAGAAAGTACCTCAACTCACCCAAATCCTTCATCTCAAACTTTTTCTTCAAAAAACCCTTAACTTCAGCAATCCCACTGTCTCATTGTCACCTATAATAATCAAGTCATCCACATAGATGACTATGATGGCCAAGCCTACATCTCCCTTTCTCACATAAGGTGAGTGGTTACCATCATAAACATAAAAGCCAATGTTGACAAGATATTCTCTAATCTTGTCAGACCATGCTCTAGGTGCTTGCTTTAGTCCATAGAGTACTTTCTTTAACCTGCGCACATACGTGGGATGCTCTAAATCCTCATCTCCTACTGGCTACTCCATATACACCTCTTCTTGTAGTTCACCATACAAGAAGGTATTATTGGCATCCATTTGTTGCAAATTCCAACCTTTGGTAGTTGCCAAAGCAATCATATATCTAATAACTACCATCTTAGCAAGTAGGCTGAATGTATCTTCATTATATATGCCATATGTTTGGGCATAGCCTTTTGCAACCAACCTAGCCTAATACCTACTAATCAAATTATTTGCATAGGGAATATGCTTCAAATATTGAGAGAAATGGTCTCCTAATCATAATGTAAAATGCAAATCCAAGAATGTCAAGGTCAGCATGATCTTTGAGGAAGATTTGGATGTTGAAGCAAATGAAGACAATGTATTTCATCTTGAGAGCCCACCCACTCTTGAAGAGATGCATGACCATGAAGAGGACAACCATGAGGAGTTTTATAATCCGATGAATGGTTTTACATTCGACCCCAGTGGATATTATATGGATGATCCATGGATTGATCTAGATTCTGTAAAGCTATGCTCTATTTTCCATGACGCACGGAATGGTTCCAAAGGGGATAATACCCTACGCCTTAGAGGCTACATCAATGGAAGAATCGCTCACATTCTTATCAACACTGGAAGTACTCATAGCTTCATAAACACAAGGTCTCTTAATGGGATGAAGTTGAGCACTCAAGTAATTCCTTCCTCTCTACAGATTCAAGTGGCAAACGGAGCTTATGAGAGCAGTAACCAGATTTTCTCTAATGTTCCTATCACTTTATCTTCATTATGTACCACTTCGATGAGTCTTATTGCCTTGGATATGGGCCCCATTGATGTGATACTTAGCTATAATTGGTTGAAGAGTATTGTTAGATTTACCATGGATTTGGAAAGGTTGCAAATGGAATTCCAATGGCATGGACAGCAAGTCAAGGGATTGAGAAGAAGAAGTTGGAGGTGATCAACCCCAAGAAGGTTAAGAGGGAAATCAATGCTAAGGCATGTATTTTTACTCTTATCTTGTCTAAGATTGATGAGGATTAGCCCTCTACAACTCCCAAGGACATGAATCCTTGCCTTTACAAATTGTTGGAAGATTATGATGATCTATTTCATCCTCCCGCTTCTCTTCCTCCCAAACGTGAAGTGGATCATCCCATTGACTTACTTCCAAATACCAAGCCTATCAATAAGTCTCCATATCATCTCTCAAAGGTGGAGAGAGAAGAAGTTGAGCATCAAGTAAAGGAATTACTTGAGATGGGTCTCATACAACCAAGTCAATCTCTATTTGCTTCCCCCGTTCTCTTGATGAAGAAGAAGGATGGATCATTTTGCATGTGCATAGATTATCATGATTTGAATAAGGCCACAATCAATAATAAGCATCAAATACCAAGAATTGATGATCTCTTGGATGAGTTGAAGGATGCCAAGGTCTTTTCAAAGATTCGGGGTACCACCAAATGTGTATGAAGGAGGGAGGGAGATGAATTAAAAACAACTTTTAGGACTAAAAGAGGACTATATCATTTTATGGTTATGCCCTTTGGTATTTCAAATGATCCACCCACATTTCAAGCATTGATGAATAAAATACTTTAGCCACTCTTGTTTAAGACACTTTTGGTTTTCTTTGATGATATATTGATATATAGTAAGAGCAAAGAAGAGCATTTACAACATGTTAAAGAGGTGTTTGACATCTTGAGGAAGCACAAATCATTTGCCAAAGCATCTAAATGCACATTCATGTTGAGATGCTTGTGATCACACCTACTTCCATCTCTTTGGATGGAGCAATGAGGGCTCAGGACAAGAATCCCATAAGCACAGTAGGAAGATGTGCTGCCTAGACTTTCCTATAAAGCATTGTACTTGCTTCCTTTTTTCAATGATATGAAAGTACTCTTTTCTTTTCAGTAAAGTTTCTATGTCATTGTCCACACACAAGATTGTGTTTATGATTCCAAGTCTCAATCTTGGAACCTAATTCACTTGTGTGACAGTTAGTCTTATTCGTGTTTATGTCTTCATGAGTTTGGTCTTCATCTTTCAACCTCCATAGCTTCTGCATTGCCATGTCCTAGATCCTTGTTTTGACATGGTATCAGAGCCTAGTTGGGCATCGCCTAGCTCAACCCAGCTCTTCTATCTGCTCTTCCAACTTCTCCTAACCTTAAGTCAACTCACGGTTCCAATGTTCACTCTACCTTAAGCAAAGCTTCAATGGCTGCCATAGCTAAACATGACCCTGCTCACTTGGAGGAGTTGGATCTCTCCATCCAAGCAATAGTTTCACAAGCTCTCTTATAAGAAAACGTTTGTCTACTCTGGCGTAGCTCCCTGTCGTGTCACAGACATTGGCCAACCATAGCTCCAACATTTCAGGAATTCACGGTCATGTTCTTTGAACAGGCGCACAACCTGTTCATACCATCCCTGCACCTCCTGTGTGTTGCAAACTAGGCCACCACATGGGGCTTTGAAAGCCCATGACATATGCTTTCTACCTGTATAAAAAGTTTGGGAAATGATCAAGTCTACGATACACAGTGAATAGAAAACCAAGCCAGCATAGAAACCCTAATGAAGACTCCATTTCTCACTATTCCAGTCAACTTAAGTTCTAGCTTACTAAATCTGAAGTTCCCAGCATCAAATCAAGGAGGGGAAGATTTAGATTTGGAAGATCTTAAAGTTTTTGGAAGATCAAAGAAGATGCAAGCATAGTGTTTATTGACACTCATTCAGTGACTTTTTCCACTTGTGTCCTTTGGCACAGTCAACTCATTTGTTGATCTAATCTGAGAATTTTTGTGCTAATTTTTTGCTACTCCAACCATCCAACATGGGAAAAGACTCTCCAATAGCTCACTTCAAAGGAATCGAGCTTCACACCTGGCAAACCTACATCAAACTCATCTTGATGAAGAAGGGCCTATGGGCCATTACCACTGGACAAGAAAAGAAGCCTCAGGATGCAACTCTTGCAATTACCTCGCAAAAGAATGATGGCAAAGCACATGCCATCATCAAATTGGAGTTGGATGATAGCTACATCCTGTTAGATATGCTCAATGCCCCACCCTCATAAGGTGCCACCAATGATCCATGGTGCTCAAAGTTGTAAGGCCCCCATTATGAGGAGAAGCCAAATGTGAGCCCAGACATTGGTTTGTCCTGACTTGTATATCAGATGAGGTCTATGTGACTGGATGGCAAAAAGGTGACCATTGTGGATCTAATCTTTCGTTGGACTAAAGACCCGAAGGTAAAGAGAATATTCCTTGGAATATTCCCTGGTTGACTAGTGGAGGCTCATATGGTAGGTCGGTTATGCCGACCTAACCGCCTTCACGGGCTATAAAAGCTAAACCCCTTCACAGCCATCGATTATCTATCTTTCACCCAGTCAGAGTTGTTCTAGCTAGCCTTAAGATCTTCACCTATCTTCTGTCTAGATCGCCATCTAAGCTTCACTGTGGAAGCGCAAGGGTGGACAGAGTCATCTCTGTATCAGTTGTTTGGATCTAAAGAAAATGTCTTATTCTCCTCTTATCTATTGTGTACTCTCTATCTCTATCTCTTTCTCAGATTTTGTTCCCTGCATCGTGTAATTTTTACATGGTATCAGAGCCCAAAGGGCTCTAGGGATTGAAAAGTGTGCAAGAGTCAAAGAATTCAATAGTAAAGAGGAACAATGTCATCTTTCGGAAGCGGTTCTAGTGCATCAGGAATTGGTGCACGAGGTGGTGATATTGTACCAGCTATTCAGACACTGAGGATTCGTCCACCAACCTTCAGTGAAGGCAAGTTAGATGGTACAAACTATACCTTGTGGAAGTTCAAAATTACAACTATCCTTGATTCCTATGAGCTTTTGAAGACTGTGCTGGGGACTGATGTAGAACCACAGCCTACCCCTGACCCATCAAATTCTAGTGTGATGATCCCTCCGAATGCAGATATTCTATGAGCTTGAAAATGAAGGAATGCATATGCATTCTATGCCTTAGTTACAAGCTATTCTGGCAGTGTTCTGACTTTGATCCAACATACAACCAAAGTATCAAAGGCTTGGAATGTACTAAGGAGTCAATATGAAACGCGAAACCAAACAAGGATTTAAAACTTGAAAATTCAACTAGCAGCAGAGAAGTTTGATGAAGGAGAGACAATTGAAGTATTCATCACTCGGATTAAGAATTTGCGCGATCAGATGACTGGTGCTGGGATACAAAAGACTACGAGGAGCTAGCTTGGAGGTGTCTTCAGATTTGTCCTCAAAAGTTTGATGGACTAGTAATTGCCCTTAATACTTAGATGAGACCTCAAGCTTTGAGTTTTGAGGATTTTTGTGCATTATTGCTAGAGGAGGAGTTGAGGCTGAAAGCCCGAGAAGGAAGCAACAATGGAGATGCTGCATTCTCTACCAATGCAAAAGGAAAAGGTGGTTCCTCCACCAAACATAATGGTGACAAAAAGAAGAAGGGCGGTAAGAAGAAGTTTCAAGGAGAGTGTTTCTACTGCAAGAAGAAAGGACATGAAATCGCAGATTGTCATGTTAAGAAGGCAAATGAAAAGAATGGTACCCTTAAAAGTAAAGGGAAAGAGACAGCCAATACGACTAAAGCAAAGTTGGAGTTATTCATGGCAACCATTGAGGAAGTATGCTCCTTAGCGCAAAAAGAATCTATCACTGACTCATGGGTGTTGGATAGTGGGACCTCCCATCACATGACCAACAAGAAAGGTCTATACAGTTCTATGCAGCCTCTACAAGAATCCATCACTGTGACAGTTGGAAATGATGCAAAGTGCCCTACTGCAGGCACAAGTACTATTTCATTTGTTGCTGCAAATGGTGATGTCAAAAAGCTTTCAAATGTGTTGCGTGTTTCCAAAATTAGGAGAAATCTGTTATCAGTTTTGCTGCCATAACAGATCTTGGTCATGAAGTGAGGTTCAAGAAGACAGGTGCAGAAATTCTTGACAGTGATGGCAAAATTGTTGGCAAAGGAGAAAGAAGGAACAACCGATATGAGCTAAGCGCTCTTACAACCACCGTTGGAGTGGGCACAAGTAACCTTTGGCATGAAAGGTTTGGACACCTTGGATTTGTAGTATTGAAGCAAATGCACAAGCAAGATATGGTTGCTCACCTACCTACAATGACTGAATTGAAGAAACCATGTGAAACTTGTATGATGGGCAAGCAACAAAGAAATGCATTTCCACAAGAAAGCAAGAATAGAGCACAGGCTTCTCTAGAGTTGGTGCATGCTGACTTGTGTGGAAATATGCCTACACGGGCCTTGCGGGGATCTTCTTATTTTATGTTCATTGTCGATGACTACAATAGGAAGATGTGGGTGTACTTTCTTCGTGATAAGGCTCAAGCTTTTGGTAAGTTTAAGGAATGGATAACACTTGTTGAGAATGAAACAGGGAAAAGTGTGAAGAAATTTAGAACAGATGGTGGTGGTGAGTTCAACTCAAAGGAATTTGAAGACTTTTGCAAGAGCAAAGGGATCAAGCGTCAATTGACAATGCCTCACACACCTCAGCAGAACGGTGTAGTGGAACGCAGGAATTGCACCATTGTGGAGATGGCAAGATGCATGCTAAAGGGCAAGGGATTGCCTAACCATTTTTGGGCTGAAGTTGTTAATACTGCAGTCTACATTTTAAATCAGAGCTACACAAAGGCTCTCAGGGGAAAAACACCTCATGAGGCTTACACTGGTAAGAAACATCTGTCTCACACTTCAGAATTTTTGGATGTGAATGTTATGCACATATTCCAGATGAGAAGAGAAACAAGTTACAACCAAAAAGTAGAAAATGTATCTTCTTGGGTTATAGTGATGAGCAAAAGGCTTACAAATTATATGACCAAGAGGCAAAGAAGATCATCGCCAACCGTGATGTGGTGTTCAAGGAGCAGCTATATACAGTGGAGGAGGAGAAGGCAAGTTCTTCCACTTTATCATCAAGCGAAGAAGTAGTCCACTATGAACCTGTCCCAAGAGCTGTCCCTATCCTTACGGAGGAGGAAGCATCATCTTTAGATGATGAGGAAAAAGTTCACCAGCCTGATATCACCCCACCGGAAAGACATTGCCACGTTGGGTGAAGCAACTCTATGACCACAATAATCCTATGCTCACATCTATTGAGGAGAAGGCAGACAGACCAAGGAGGTCTCAAAGAATAGAGGAGCAAAGGAGGGCTTCTGCTCACATAGTCAATATGGCCTTGATGGTTGAGATTATGAGAGAAGTAAAGGAGCCAACTGACTTAGAAGAAGCACTTGCAGATTCAGCATGGAAGGCAGCTATGCAAGCAGAGGATGGCAGCATAATGAAGAATGACACTTGGGAGCTAGTGGATCGGCCAGCAAAGCAGAAGGTTATTGGCACCAAGTGGCTCTAGAAGGTAAAGTACAAGGCTGATGGTACCTTAGACAAGTACAAAGCTAGTATGGTTGCACAAGGATTTTCACAAGTTAAAAGGTTTGATTTTCAAGAGTCATTTTCCCCAACTGCCAGAATGACCACTATCCGCACAGTACTTGCAGTGGCCGCCCACAAGCATTATCAAACTGGAGCTAGATGACAACTATATCCACCATGTGGATAATTGTGATACTTCACAGGATACATGGAAAAGACTTGACACTTTATTTGGTTCACAGGATACATGGAAAAGACTTGACACTTCACAGGATACATGGAAAAGACTTGACACTTTATTTGGTGCACAATCTAAGTCATCAAAGTATGGTCTCTTGATTGAGTTTTTCATGCTTGAAATGAAGTCGAGCACATCACTTGCCATACATCTAAATTAGATGGAAGGACTTCTAACCCAACTTGTAGGAATCAACATTAAAATGGAAGAAGATGTTTGCATCAGTGTTCTACTTAAAAGTTTTCCTCCTGAATATAATAATGTATAAACAACTCTAATCAATATGCCAAACCCTGAACTTGTTGATATCCAAGCCTCACTGTTAGAGGAGGAAAAGAAGCTAAAAACTAAGGAAGAACCAAGCACCTGTAGATATGAACATGCATTGTATGTTGGCAACAGGTACAAAGGCAAGAAGGACCAGCTTTTTTGTGACTTCTACAAAAGGATCAAACACACTGAGTTCTGCTATGCCAAAAAGAGGTCCCAAAAGGCCTATCTAGTTGCAATCAACAAAGAAGAAGAAAATGGAGGAAAAGAAGAAGAAGAAGAAGACCACTAGGAGAAGGATAAACCTCATCAGTCCTTCTATTCGGATAGAGTCTTTTAGCTTTGTATTTCCTAGCCCTAATGCTTCGGACATAAACTTATAAACTCCTCATGTAGCCTTGTACCACAGCCTATGTACACTTTGTGAGACCCCTACTACAGCCTTTGGATGTCCATCATGTTTTTGGTACCCACACTTAGCCTTTTTTGTGACAATCTCTAGAGTTTTGCCATGTTTATGGTGTGCCCACACTTTGCAGGAGTTGCTCTCACTAAAGCCTCTACACACTTTGTACTTCTGGTTGTGATTGAGGAGGGGATTTGAGATATTTGCAATCACACCTACTTCAGTCCCTTTGTAAGGAGTGGTGAGGGCTCAAGACGAGAATCCCATATGCATAGTAGGAGAAGTGCTACCACTCAATTCCTAATAAAGCTTATCCTGATGAAAAAAGGCCTATGGACCATCACTAATGGACAAGAGAAGCCCTAGGATGCAACTCTTGTAGTTGCCTAGCAAAAAAGTGATGACAAGGCTAAAGCCATCATAAAGTTTTAACTGGTGGATATAGCTATATCGACCATGTGGATACGTGTGGCATGTCCCATGACACTTAGAAAATATTGGATACTCTATTTGGTGCACAATCAAAGTCTGCAAAGTATGGTTTATTAATTGAATTTTTCATACTAAACATGAAACCTAACACATCTCTTGCAACACATCTAAATTACATGGAAAGTCTCTTAACCCTTGCAGGAATCAACATTAAAATGGATGAAGATGTATGCATTGGTGTTTGTTAAAAAGTCTACCTCCAAATTATGATATTGTCTGCACTACTTTAATCAACATGCCAAATCCAAAACTTGTTGACATTCATGCCCCTCTGTTAAAAAGAAGAAAAGATTAAAAATAAAGAAGAGCCAAGTACTTCTAAGGATGAAGAAATGTTGTATGTCATTAAAAAAGTAAAAAGGCAAAAAGAATTAGCTGATTTGTGACTTTTACAAAAAGATCAAACATGCTGAAAAGTTCTATCATGCCACAAAGAGGCATCAAAAGGCCTATCTTGCATCTGTGAAGGAGAAGAAGACCGTAGACATGAAGAAGCACAAGAAGAAGAAGACCATCAAGAGGAGAAGGACAAGCCTCACCAATCCTTCTATTCCCACTACTCTAATAGACATTTTTTAAGCCTTGTATAACCTTGCCCTAATGTTCCTTTCATAAGATTGTAAACTCCTCATGTAACCTGGTACTACAGCCTCTGTACACTGTGAAGCCCCTGTTATAGCCTTTGGATGTCCACCATGTTTTTGGTATCCACACTTAGCTTTGTTTGCGACAACCACTAGATGATTACCATGTTTGTGGTGTGCCCACACTTTGTAAGTGGTTGCTCACTAAAGCCTCTACACACATTGTGTCTTTCTAACTATGATTGAGAAGGGATGTTGAGAATCTAGGCAATGACACCTAGTGTAACGTCTTTGTATGAAGTAGTGGGCAAGGGAAATGCAAACATTCTAGAAGAAGGGACTCAATCCTATGAGCACAGTGATTGAAAGTGTTTACTACCCAAAAGACTATAAAGCATTGTACTTTCCTATCATTTCAATGTAATTTCAATTGTACTTCTATCCTTCCAGTAATCAATGTCATTGTCCATACATACAAGATTGTGTTTATGAGTCCAAGCTTCCATCTTGGAACCTAATTTACTTTGCGATAGTCATTGTCTCTCAGTCAATGTTATTATGTGTCTTTTATTTCTCTTCCATCTGCAATAGCAGCCATGCTTAAGATCCATGCATTTCAAATACATTTTTTCATTACTCCCAAACAGCTAGTTACCGGGCCTAGTTTACAGAGTAGCATTCCTCTCTTCATGGAATCTAAACCTCAGGAACTTGCTGTAGCCTAGCTTGGAGTCTCCTTTTTGTGCCAAGTCCACCTTATCTCTTTGCCTACGCTTTCTTTCCCCAACCCTCTCACAGGGGTGGCCTCCTCACCATGCTCTTTTGTTTGAGTTTGCATCTGTTGTGCACGGGGCTTAGCACTTGCGACTATTCTTCTTCGTCTTGGCCTTGCTTGAATTCTAGCCCTTCTTTGATTGGTGGTTCCATTGGGGCTATAAATGGGTGGTTGAGCTAGTTGTTCTGGCTCACCAAACCCTAATTTTTCTACCTCCCTCATTGAAAGCCTAGCATGCCTTAGGTAATGTCATTGTTGCTTTGTGCTTAGGTTGGTGCTCTCTTTTAAGATTCTTTTATGGAGACCATATCTCACGGCTTGACTTGTAAGATCTAGCTTCCTCCATAGCCCTTCCATGGTATCTTCACCCTCAACTTGGGTCACATGTAGGACTATGTTCAAAAAGACTTGTTGTTGGACCTCGAGACCTGCCTCCATTGCTTCCATCCTTGCTAGTGCCATGATTTTCTCACTTTTTGCCAAGGCACGGCCTTTTGGCGAGGTCTCTAAGTCTTCTTGGTCTATTGCTCCCACACCTTGCCTTTTTGTTCATCCTCTCTACACCCTGATTTTGGCACTGAGACAACATCATGACCATCTATTCTTGCTCTTTCCAGATTTTGAGCATTTCCTTTTTTTTTTGCTTGAGGTGGTTTATCTACTCTGCCAGTAGTTCTCACTGTAAGAGAGCCACATGAAGTTGGTTTTCCAATTCTGTCAATTTTTTGAGTACCACTTTGTCTCTTTGTGCCTTAACTTCATGTAGTTCCTTGAGAAACTCTTCCTTTTGTTGTTTCTCCTTTCTGCACTCTACATAGGCTTGGGTTCTAACCCTTTCTAGATCCTCAGTGAACTCATCTCTCTTATCTTCTTTAGTTGGTTAAGGTACCCTTGCGTGTGCTCATTTTGCTACAAGAGGACCGGGAAGTCCCCCTCTAGCATCACATGTTCTCCTCTTTCCTCACCATGGGGCTCTTATGCAACCTTCTTCTCTGTTTTCCCTTCTATTACTTGTTTGGCTTCCAACTCTTTCATCAAGTTGCTTATATACCTTTGTTGGGTGGCTATTTGGCATGTCTTTTTGAGTTGGTAGGCTGAGAATGTTTCTTTTTTAGTTTCCAACTCTGGTAGTACTGCCTTTCTCTCCTCTTTTACTCTTTTCGGCCGGCCTAGTAGCTCTTGGACATACTCATCATACTATATTGACCGTGGCATGGCAGAGGGTAGGCCTCCACCCTAGCTTTCCTTGGGTCTTTTCTAGATTTAGTGTCCACATCAGTAGGCCTCTTTTTCTTGGTATGAGGGCTCCTCCACTAGGTGCTGGTACAAGCTGTTGCATCATCTTGACTAGGTATTGTACCCAAGCCATCACGTTGCTTTGGTCCACTGTCACATCCATGGTTTCTTGGGTGGTGGTAGCAGTGGCAACCATGACATGCAGGGGGAGTTCCAATGGGGCCTTTCCTTTGCCTTCCACCACAAGTTTTCTAGCTAGCTCTTTGGCACAGGAGAGGCAGGGGTGGTTCCAATGAGGGTCTCCCATCTTTCTAGCTTTTGGAGATGCTGATGGGCTTTTTGGGACTAGGGAGAGATGGTGCTCTTGGATGGGAGATCTCTCCGGAGTCTTCCCTACTTCTTTTTCCCTTTTTGTTTCTCCCATGGCTTTTTGGATGATGGCAGTCATCACCCCTCCAAACCCTATCAAGGATGCTTTTGATGCAGGTGTTTTCCAGTCCAACTCAATTGTGGTGGCCGGTGACTCACCTCTTGTAGGTCTTTGACTTGATGATAGCGCCTTGGCTAACGATTAAATCATCTTGTGGACATAGTCATTTAGATTTATTTCATCTAGGGCCCATGCTACAATACTCTCAAGAATTGGCATTGGATCTGAGCCATGAGGGTATTGACTAGAGAAGAGGGTATGCACCATCTTTGCCTACAACTAAATGGGTGGGTTGGGGATGGGATGTCTGCTAGACTAATCTCATCGTTGGTGTGCACCTTTGTCTTTAGCATCTTCAGCATGCCATAAACATCCCTCTTTGGTCTCTTTCCCTATGTGTTGGCCAATCCCAAAGCCTTCTCCACTATTTGAGGGTTGAGCACAACCTTTATCCTTTTGGGTGACCCTTCCTTCATGATAGTCACCATGCCATTGTTCGTTCTTACATCGAATGTTTGTAGGAACTCTGTGCACCTACCATGGTCAATTTTCTTGCCAACCTTCTCTAGTACTTTAGCTAGTTGTAGACTTGTGTTTTAGTGGCCAATTGGTACCTGTTGTGCTCTTCCTTTGAGAACGAAAGTTGGCCTACAATCTCGAGTTCCTATTATGGTATAGTAGCTTACAATTAGCTTGTTTTGAGAGTACCTTTTGTGAAAAAGAAAAAGTTTAAGATCAAACATTATAAACTAGTGCAATGTTCTAGTAAGGAATGGAAACTTTTTATACTTCAAGCAATCCACACATTCCAAATAGTAATTCCTTAAAAGATTTTTTTTCAAGTACAAGTTCCCTTTATTCGTCCTTTTTTTCTTTTGAACCTTTTTTGATTGTGAAGTTCAATTTGAAGTTCTAAAGTTCAAGTCATATTTTCTTTTCTACCTTATCCCCTCCCCCTCTGGAAAAATGAAAGGTTAGTGGCATGAAGTACTTGCTTGTTATGCTTTATTTCTTCATGAGCCAAGCATAGAGCTGTGGGTTATACTCTAAGGGGCCATGATGGTCCATGTTTTGAGGCCTAATGTCTATGTGTGTAATGTAGGTCAGGACATCAATTAGGAAGTCTCCAGAGTTCATCCTGATTGGCACTGGTCATAATGTGGCAACCCTCTTGTTCCCATTGGAGATGCAGAGCATACCATTTTCGCAAAAAGGTAGAGTCAAACTCAGCTAACCATTTTAGTTCTTCTAGTTCCGGGGTTGTTGTTGTAGAGACTTTGCTCTTTCTATAGGAGATGAGCAACTGTTGTTTAGAAGCTTGATCTCGAGAGATCTTATTGGCAATCAAGGCCTCAACCACCTCAAGAATCTTAACGAACACGAACTCATATTCTTTCCAAGTGTATGGAAAGGACTATACTTCCATTACTAATGGCTCATCAAGGAGGCCTAAATCCAACCGTTCATAGCTTTTAGCAAGTGTGGTGAAGGTAGCATCCAAACCTCTGATGTAGGTGAGAGGTCGTCTCCCATATTTGCTCATGGCTAGGTCTGAGGCCAAAGTAAGGATGGATCTCCTCTTATAAGAGGGTCTAAGACCTATGGGAGGGAGCTGGATAACTCCACTGCTGATAATTGCCTCCGAGGCTATACAGTGGAGTATTTGTTGGCCACTTGTATGATGGATTGGCCTTGCGGCCTACTCTCTTCTTGTGGAGCAGTTGGAATAGCAAAAGTGTCAAGTTGAGTTGGTTTGGATGCAGTGGGCTGTGGTTTTGGTCAATAGACCTCTTGAGGCTCGTTGGGTTTGATTCCTTTTGGCTTAGTTCTTTTCTTATACCTAGGTAGCTCACAATCTTGTGGAGATGGGTTTGAAGGTGGTGGTTGAGGGACACACATGCCACTCATGGTCTTGGGTATCCAAATCCAAGTGTTGCCTTCGTAGTAGCCTTAAGTGCATAATAGGGCTTTGGGCACTCATTGTGGCTTGACCGTTTGTCAATTTTTATAGCACCAGTTTTGTCTCCTAGGCCTAGGGTGTGAGATTCTGAGATTATGAATTCATGCAGATCAGCTTCTAGGTGACTGCAATTATCGTTTGGGTATCCATTTGAGTTTTTTCTCACTAGGTTTGAGTGCATTCAATCTGGTAGTTGTTGTGGCATCGGTGTATTGTCGTGGGATGGAATAAGTCACAACCCCCTCCTTAGGCTTGGCCCTAAGTTGCTCTACCAATGGAACTGTGATCTTAGATGGAGCCACGCTGCCCCCTTTTACTGAAAGCCATCACTAAAATTGAATATTGCTAATGGCAAGGTTTTTGCTCTTCAACTTCTTACCCCTTTGACTACTTCCTCTCTTAGCCTTCTATGCCTCAGGTGGATTGGAAGGTCCCCCTTGGTGCATCAGGTCCCAAGTGGTCGAGGTATCTTTGGATTGCTCTCGGAGCTCACTTTTGATTCTAAGTTAAACTCACAACCATCGCTACAGGAAGGATTTTCCCTTGGTGGTTGTAGCTCTAAGGCAATTTAGTTCTAAAAAGTGGTATGGTACTTTGTTGAACTAATCTAGAGCTTACTCATTGTCCATTACACCTAGGTGAGTATCACTCTTCCTACTCATCGTCCAAATCATCATATTTTGATTGCTAGGCTTCTGCTCTCGGCATGTTTCTCATCCATGATTAGTGTCCAAGTTTACAATAGGTTCAAGACATGTACTTTGGTCCATTGCCACTTTAGCTTATCCATGAGGTCCCTAAGAGGGTTGAGATTGGTAGCGAGGTTATCAACTAGCTGTCTCATCAACTATTCAAGAATCCCCTAGAGTTTGAGTTTGTTAGATGGGATGTGGAAGGGGACAAGTGTTGGTCAACTACCTAAGCTCCTAACCACCATGCAGAGTGGTATTGATGGTGGGGTCTTACTCTTTAGCTGAGATGATGGTGCGACTTTGTGGGACTCATCGATTGCCCTCGCAGCCTACTTATAATCCTTCTCTTAATTTGAGAATGGCAGATCAATGGTGGCTAGTACATGCATCCAATCTCGCTCGTCCTCGAGGCAAGGGATATACTTTTTTAGTGGCCCGTAGGAGTTACTAGCTCGTGAGCTTCCTTTCAAAATAGTAGAGATGGCATCTGGGTCAATTGGTGTGGTCTTCTAGGTATCCATCTTGACTTTCACATTTTTTTATCTATTACCTGAGAATATTAGACTGTCGTCCCATTCTTCTATCACGTGCATTTTGCATCCAGGTCAGCCTAGTAGGATGTCCTAGTTCACTCCCTTCATGACTATGAAGTTAACTGAGAACTGGACTCCCGCTATCTTCAAGGGATAGTCTTTCAGTACTCCAAATGGTTTGACCTTCATTCTGTTACCCAGTCTGATGGTAAACCTAGTGATCTCCACATGAGAGTTACCCTAAGTGTGCAAAACCATATACTGAGCACATTGACTCCTGCTCTTGTATCTACAATTCCCTTGTAGCATCTCATAATGTGTTGATAGGCAAGATTGTGTGCATATCTGTGTCTTTCCAAAAAGCATTTACATGCAAAGGCTTAGATACACTGAGTTCAGGAGCTTGGTATATGTGCATTATTGCATCATGGTCAGGCAAATTGGTTGCTCCAAGCTTGTCAAGTCATTCTACCCACTACTTTAACCCTTGCCATAGCATTGGGTTCTACTAAGCAACTCTCCTAGAGGTAGAGTCATAAGGGGAATTGATATCAATGTCATGAGAAATTTGCCAACTGCTTGCTTTTCATTAGGCTCTACACTCTTTTGCCAATGATCCCAGCCGGTTTGCTTGCTTGTGGCATCTAGGCTTTGCCTATGCGATGCCATGTAGGGTGTTGATAATCTCTCAATCTTATTTGCATGGGTGAGACTAGTATGCTCATGCTAGAGAGCTCATCCATCTCATCTTCTATGATGGGTTTAGCATCCTTGATGTGCTCTTCGGCATGTATCACCCACTCCTTGACCTTATCCACTACTTCTAATTGGTGCCTTAGGTCAGGGTACTCCCCGATCTTGGCATTTCCCTTTTCTTGCGTCATAGATGTATTGGTTGAAATATCTTATGGATGCTCAAATGAATGAAGGGACTAGTGTGTCTACACTCGGAGCAGATGTTTTCACTTTTGCATCTGTGACTTGCTTCCCTTAGGGTAGTGTAGTGGTACTATCTGTCTTAAGCATTACCTTCATGATGTCCCTTCTTCGCCTCCTTATATGACTCCTCTTCCCTATTGAAGCTGCATCAAGATTTCTAGGTTTGGGTAACAAGATACAGGCCTACTTTGTTTGTGCTCGGGTTATGACATTCAATGGGATTGGGATGGCCTCATCGTCAAGTGTCTCGACTTTGAAATACCCCAAGGGTATGGATGGCATGGTTGTTTGCTAAACTAGTGGAAGGTTTCTACCTCGGTCACTCGGTATATAAGTGTGTGATCCCACACTCTCGACATATTAGGTTGACTTTGTCTTGATTGGCTTACTTCCTTTCAAGGTAGCGAGATGAGATATGCCCTGGGTGACTACAAGTCTAGCGCATGGGATGGATTCTTAGTATTGTCCTCCTTAACCTCTTCCTCTTTCCCTACCTAACGCCATCATTGGCATTGGTCTAAAATCCATCAAGATGGGGTTACCCTCTTTGTCATACGAGACATAAGGGTTTACGTATGCTTTATTGTCATTCGGCTCCTCTACGTAATGTATCAAAGCATTGCTCAGTGGATATCTCACAATGGGTCCAAGTGGTCTAGGTATCCCTATAGGATTGATATCTATCCTAGGGACGGATAGCTTTGAGTCATCTAGTGTTGGGAGAGCTAATGGAGCTCCCTTCCCAAAGTTCGACAACCTATTCCCTAGGTAATATGGCTGATTGTATGGTTGTGAGTAGAAAAATCATCTTGGCAATCTGCAAGGCATCGCGTTGTGTCTAAATCTACCATAATTAGTGCATGGTCGTGACCTAGGATCCAAGCATTTTGCCGAGAGGTGATTTCCTCCGCAGTCATTAGGGGAGTTTTGAGGTCTCGAAAATGCCTTTTAGGATGTGGAGAGAGAGTGCTCTAGACCAATAAGAGTAAAGCCTCCGTAACGAAACTTCTATTTTAAAAAAATTAAAAAAATATTTTACAAAAATATATAAATATAATAATATTACGAATTTGTATTTTTATTATGTATTTTTAGTCTCTTATATTCGTGATTATGACATCTTTTGCATTAATGGCATAGAGTCTCGGCTACTTTTATTTAATGATGTTTCTAGATTAATGATAATGACTGATGTAATCGAAATTCAAATTGGTGAAAAGCATGGCGCTCAGTTTTTTCCCTCCTTTCTTTTATTCCTCTATTGTTTTTCCCTCCGTTATGGTAGCCTAGTCCTCTCTCTCTCTCTCTCTCTCTCTCTCTCTGTGCATGTATCTCTCTCTTCTACCATGGATACAGAAATTTGACCTTCAACAAGGCGTCCAAGCTCCCAAATCACATCCATATCAGTGTTTAACTCATTCCAAACTGATGGAAGATGGATTCCTACTATCATTAGCAAAGGTAGTTGGATCACCATGCAACAAGAAAAACGTGGAAAAAGGCAAAGACATGAGAGCTTGTTTATCTCTGCTTGGAAGGGCAGAATCCGAGATTTTAAGCTTGGAGCAAATAAGAATAGCATCAAAGAGGTACTAGTGCAACATGTGTTCATGCATAGAGAGCTGTGTTTGAAACCTGGATCTTCAAAGCTTCCAATGCATAGACCAAATTATAAGAATTTTATTCTTAAATTTTTTCCTTTCTTAAACATGGTTTAGGTTTTTCCATTATAATATTTGTTTGTCTTGTAAATGTCTATCCCTCTAATCTTGAGGAATGGCAACCAGTGGAATCTATTATTGATGTTATTGATGTTATACATGGTTCAATTGGAGAAGAAATGTATAGAGGCAGAAAGAAGACAGAGCTTGCAGGGAATGGAATATTCTTTTATGACCATTCTTATGTTATTCCTATGCGGCGTTGCCAATGGGGATCAATAAAACTCCTTCCTTTGCCAGATTTTTCAAGCTTTGAGTGGCCTTTGCCAAGTCTAGCTACTAGTGAGGGCTATAGATGTAAGATATTTTCTGAGATCCAGAAAGCACTAAAATCTAATATCTCAAGTAGGCTAAGCAAAGTTACTTTATTTATGCCTATTAATATATTTATTGATTTCTTCTCTAATATGGAGATAAGAATAACAAAAACCATGCTTTCAGTGAAGAGACTAACATATGATCATATCATACAATTTGTTGATGAAGGATGGGATACAAGGACAGAAGGAAAAATTATATGTAAGATAGATCAAGACTCTATAGCTTGTAAATATATGATTGCTACTCAAAATTTTATCCTTAGCTTTTACTATAGTCGATGGCATTTTGTTGGTAGTAGTCTAGTTGCTTTAGACCAGAATCTTAATGATTTCAGCAAGGATCCTATAGTGGATCTTGATATTTGGTTCAACGAGGATATTATTGCAATCTTAAAGATCAGAAAATCATGTACGCTACATCAAGTGAGGATGGATCTACAAAATGAAGACATTGAACTACCATGGTCCTTTGTATTCCAACTTGACAAGAAACGAGTAAGTTTTCACATCATATTATATCTACTCAGATGTATATCAAGATCTCACTTTCTAACTAACAAGCATTTGTAATTTATTTTTTGCAGATATCGAAAAGGAGAGAAAATAATATACACTGCAAGGACATTCAAGAAAAGATATATTTACTATCAATATAAAATATATGTACAAATTTTGTAGCAGATGTCTATCTGCCATCTCTATGAGATATACAAGGGCTGAAGGGCAAATTTCTATATATGAAGGCTTACAAGGCGATATGGCAAAGCTATTTCTTTTTTGGAAAACTATCCTTTCTAGGAGTCCTTTTGCCTTTTTTTGATGTCTTGGGTATAGAAGGTGTTGAAGCTGTGGCTTTGCCTTCCGTGGTTATAGGCACCGCATCTCCTTCATGGTGCAAATCCCCCCCAATCTCTGTTGTTGGTTGTATACAATTGACCATTATATACTTCAAGAGCTTTGCTCTGACGTACCAAACATGCTCAAATGTATAGCAATCCTTCGAAAACTGTCACACATTTATAGAAAAAAGAGTCTTAGTTCATTATTGTTCTTACAATAGACTATATTTTTATCATCAATGGACTATTTGCAATTAATATCTATCTTAAAGTTTAGCATATTTCATATTACCTTTACATGTTTATCATCATTAAGATAAACAAAGTTAACCATTCTTCTAGCATTTGCAATCACCCTCCAGCCACAAGAATGGCTATCATCCTGATGGGGACACTGCAACCACCAACACAAAGTAAAACTATAAAGAGGACGAATGGTAGTTCATAGAATAAACTCATGTTTCAATTATTTTAATGAATAACTTACCGCAACTTGTCTATGTTGCATTGTTGCAAGCAAATCAACGGCATATGGGGTCTTTTCTCTAGCTCTTCAATTAATCTTTTGGCACCTCTGTATATAAAATATGTTAAAATTTAGAGTACTTACAAAAAAAAGAATTGAAATATCAAGGAGCCCTTGGATAATATAACTTACAATTTAGCATTTCCATGGCTTCCTTTCATAGAGTTGATTAAAAAGCATTGCTTATCCACAAGGTCTATTGCAATCAAGCTCCAATGAGAACTAAAAGCAATCATATCTCAACAAATTAGTAGGATAAAATCTCAAAAACTCTAATAGAATATTGAATCACTTACTTTTCATTATATGGAATTATAAGGAGCTCCAAAGTATCGAAGTCAATCAAATTGAGCCAGTACTCAATAAAACTTGTATCAAGCTCGTTCCTCATAAAGAATGAGATAGATGGATCAAGAACCTCAATTTTTTGTTGTATATCCAAAGGAAACTCATGCATTACACACCTAGAAAAGGCATAGAAATAGTGAGTATAAACAAGAAAAATCTTATTGTTAAAAAAATATCAAAAAGTATAAGTAATTATGGATGGACATACCTTAGGCCAACAAGAATAATACTGTCATTTACTTCTCTTCTTTTATCCTTAAGAATCTGAACACATGCAGCATCAAAGGAGATAACCTCAGTTCTTTTGCCTAAGTCACCAGGTAAGAAACAAAACACACTGAATCCTTTTGGATTAGCTGCTTCAAGAAGGGTGGCTAGCTCATTTTCAAGGACTCTAGTTGCTCTGTTTCCCTTTCTTCAACCCTTTGCCTCCTATACTCTCTCCATTTATCTGCCTGTTCCTCTTTAGCTTTCTCCTCTTTTTCATGTTGCCTTGTATCCTTCTCATGGGTGACATCCTCAACCCTGAGACTAGAATCATCTTTCTTTCTCCTAGCTGGGGGCACATTAAGGATATTAAATGTCTTCACATCAGTGAGGGGAATTGGCTCAAGGACCTTTGAAAATCTATATCTTAGCCTCCTAAGAATTACCATGTCCTTGTCCATGAGTGTGAGCCTATGAGCATGAGCAGCACAAATATAGGCATCTTGAAAAAACTCAACTAAAAAATCCTCTATGGCTTCTTGTATACAATTAAGAGCTGTTCTTGTCCATCTGAAACTATCCAAACTATATCTATCACAAATTTCCCTGACAAGCCTCTGAAAAGACAACTTTGGAATTGCATTGTCAAGAGCCTTTACTGCCTTCCTAATCTCCCTTAGGCACCTGACATTTTGAGAAAATTTTCTCTTTGGCTTTGACTTTCTAGAGAGCTTCTGAGGCTTTGAAGACTGATGAATCTTTGATGCTAAATCCCTAGGATCAATCTTCTCCTTTCTTGCTATTGCCTTAGTCCTAGCCATCTGCCAAAAAAAGACATGTTACGTCTTCTCCAGCATGTCCAGCAAAACGCAAGTCCCAGACAAGAGGTATCCATGCTGCATGTCGTTTTCGCGTTTCAGCTGAATTTTTCTCGAGCGTGTCTAGTGAAACGCGACCTCCTTGAAGCACCTTATTTTCGCGTTTCACCGGACAACTCATGAATAGCATAAAAATCGACAAAACCAAGAAAAAAGAGCTTTGATCTAAGGAAATCTTTTAAAATTACATAAAATATGCACACAATTAGGAAAAAAGTTTGAAGATTTCCTTAAATCTCCACAACATTAAGGAATGCTCCCACTGTGGAAAAAATTCTTTTGTAGTGGTGATAAGCTCATAATAACATAAAGGATTAAGGAAAAGTATCAAAAGAATGCATTGAATGGAGCTTGTTATTGAAAAGCAAGATGCAGAAACCATACCTTCTTTTTAGCTTGTTCTTCACAATCTCAGCCTAATGATGACAATATGCTCGAAGGTTTCCTTTGTTGGGGAAGCAGTGAAATGCTTGGAGATTGAAAGGAACACCAAATGTAAAGGCGGAGTAGCAATGTTTTCTGCTTGCTGGAAATGCGATGAAAGGCGAAGGTGGTGAATTTGCATGGACTCAACGTTCTTGGCAAAGTGTTAATAACACACGTGTGACGTATTCTCGCTTATCGGAATTTTTTTTAAACTTGAAAAAGTGTTATGTAACACACGTGTGACGTATTTTCGAAAAAAGAGAGTGCGCACGTCTTCTGAAGAGTTTGATACGGTGTGTTAAGTGAGACACGTGTGCACGTATTTTTCCATTATTACACAAACTTTTTCGTTGGAACTATCACCACATGCTTAACGGTCAATACAAAAGCATTTCAAAGCCATTTCTCCGACATTGTCTTCTTTTCTGCCTCCCTTCAAGGTCCTTGCTTCTTGTGTGGAAAGCAGTTCAACAATCTTTGATAGGTAACAAAAAAATTTTATTACAAGTATTTTAACAAAATAAATTTGATTAATATAGAAAGAATTTTTAATAACACTTGAATAATTACAGATGTTATGTGCTTTGTATCTTTTAAAAGCAGCATAGCTTTTCTAGAAAGGATTTTATCATAAATTTCTGTGTTTCCATAGAATTAATTTATAGTTCATGTTTCTCTTCTTGATTTGCATCTTTTGACCAGTGAAACGCGAAACAATGTCCCTGTTAGTGATATTTTGCTAAGTATCGCGTTTCACCGGCGAGATATTGAAATAATTTTTGTCTTCAAGGTAGTGTCAGGTGAAACGTGATTTCTTCACAGGCATTTGCCTTGGACACTTTAATTTTCGCGTTTCACCGATCAACTAAAAAATTTTCTCCTTTTTTGATTTTTTTGTCTTGGAAAATGCAATTTTGGGGCCTCTTTCCATGGTTCCATCTTGTTTTATTGGATATTGATTCTATTCTGCTTTTTTTTCAGGGATAAATATTTTCCTGGTCAAGATGACAAAGAGGAAGCTATCTCTAGAAGGAATGGATGAGGAGGAGATAATTGAGACATCTGATGATAGGCTCTTTGATTTCTTACACACCACTGGAAATTCTTCCAAGTTTGGCTATATCAGGGAAATTTTCAATGTTCCTTTTGATTTGAAGGAGTTATTGGAGGATCTTGAATATAAACTTAAGGAGTACAGATGTTTTTATGATAGACATGTGCAAGGTTTGAAAGTCAATGGATTTGTTCATTATAGTGATGTCATGGGAGCCACCAGTACATCCAGGTCAACTTTGCTAGGCAGGTTCAACCTCATTGATGAGGAATTCAGAAAGAAAGAAACATGTTGCCCTTTCCACAGGTACCAACACCAATGCCTTCTGATCCACAAGGACGTTGGATTTATTGTGTATCTTCAATACATGGAAAATTCTTCTCCAGATATAGACCAACAGAGAAAGCTAGAGGATATTGCAAGTATGAATAAGGAGGTCGAAGAGAAGGAGGAGATGTTCTAAGAAGATGTTGAGAATCAACTTGTCCAAGGTTTTGATGTAGGTTTATTCAAGAGTGACAATATCACAATGGTGGAAGAAAAGGAGATCGAGCCAAGTGCACAGGTTGATGAAGAAGGTCCTCTTGCATGTGTTCCAACATTTCCCACTTATCTTATCAACAAGAAGAGATATGTGTTGCTAAATGATATTCAACATCTTTTTGATCTTAGAGAAGATTATTGCTTAGCAATCCTTGCAGGTTGGGGCAAAAATGACATGAATTTTATAGGTTATGAACAAGAACCACTAGCAAGTCTTGATGTTGAGGGAGAGAATTTCCAAGATAGCTCTATAGCCTTACATACATGTATTAATCAGATCATAGAATACGAAAAGGGGGGGCTACCTACAGAAGAAAAGTTCTTGCAGGTCCAGAAGAAACTTCATATTGATGATGTAGGGTATGAAGAGAGATTGAAGTATCCATCAGATGAGAAGCCCAAGAGTTCAATAAATCTTTATGATGATAGTCTTCTTGAAGAAGACGAACACCCTAAGGTATGAAATATAATTCGAAGTTACCCACTGAGTTTATGTTAGACTTTATTATGCATTATAGATAAATATCTTATATCTTGTACTGTTGTGGTTTGTTCTGTAGATTGAGATTGAAGATCTGGACAACTTTCTTGGAAGGGCCAAGGGCTCTAGGCCAATGAAGCTTGGAAAAAATCAAAGCCTTGGCCATTATATTGGAAACTTAAACAATCAAACAATTGTAATATATCATAGTAGATTGTCAAGCTCTCCAAGTCTACCAATGATGGCTTTGAGAGCTATCTCAAAGGTAATTGGATCTCAAGTTTTTAGCAAAGGTTTGGACAAGATCATTTTGGTGGAGAAGGAAGAAGCCATAAGAGTTTTTGGCTTCATGCCTGGATACAGTGGATCTAGAGCTGGATATTTTGGAGTTCTTGGCTCCTATTTACTCTCTTATGTAGGAGATAGTAAGAATTTGAAGCTTCTTCCAGGCTATCGGAAACAAGAGTTTTTGAAATACAGAGGTCTTATTGAGTGGGATGAAACAAAAGATTACTCTAGAGGCCCTGTCGAGCTACCTGAAACCAAGGACTTCTCTGAAGGCCCTGTTGAGGTGCCTGAAACTAAGGATTCTTCTACAACACAATCAGACTAGAAGATGCCAAAGATTAAGGGTTTCTTAAAACCCATCTTTTCCCAACTCTTTGTTTGGTTTGTAACCATTCTGTAAATCTTTGCTTTGCGCAAGAATTTAAATATCTATCTTTTCTTCTTTGGGTAACAATTTGTATAGTCCTTGCTAAAGATGATGTATTGCTTGATGTGGTTGTATATTTAAGCTTGAATTTATGCCAAATTTGTCGATAGAACCATTGAAAGACCTCTAATAAACTGTTGGCTTTGTGTCTTCCACCTCCATGTCTTGTGTGTCTGAAATATTTTGTTCTTGCTTGATAATGTGATTTTTCCATATCTTGGGTTGACCAAATAGATAGAGATCCATATTGTTTAATAAAGTATGGAGCATGGTTGTATAGAATATGCTGCATAGTCAACAAATAAAGAAAGTTATTAAAAAACATTATATGAGTTCGACAATGAAAAAACAAACATATACAAACTTCTTACCATATAGTGAGTAAAGTGTTGATCACCCCAAGCTTCTATCGCCTTTTTGAAAATGTTCAATTGGTTTTTAAAGTCTTTGAGATCATCATCATTCCATTCAGTCTTATCACAATAAAAAAACACTTTGTCTAGTGTTTCCCAAACTTTAGCTTTTCTATTTCGAGCTTGTCCATTATCAGTGTGATCCTTAACTGCATTATATAGGGATTTCCACTGATTAAACTTAATAGTTGAGCCACCATTTCTCGAGTTTATCTTGCCAAGTCTCCCATGAAAGCCTAGAAACCTTCTAGCCTTCACTCCACCAATAGATGGTTTTTTTGGGACACAATTACCATCCTTAGACTTTTGAAGATCTGGTTCAATAACAACATTGCCACCATGCAAACCAATTGCAGAGAGAACTTTTTCAACCTTTGTTATAGCATCTGTTCTAGTTGATAATGGCTTCAACTTCCATGCAAATCCTATATAGAGATGAACAAGCTTTTCAATTATCTTGCAAAGTGCATGAAGTGTACAAATATGGGCATTCGCTAAAGGAATGTCCAAGACTGGTTTAAACTATGGATCCTTATTGTGCCTAGAGGGAGATCTATTCCAATTGCTTGAGTTTAACTCTGCAGCTGGTGACATGCAGTATAAGCAAGGAGATCTCGAGTTAGCTCCCTTTGATACATTATACATACATTTAAGTGTCTTTAGGTCACCAGCTATGTGCCACTCAATCCTGTAGTTCCCAAATCCTTCAACAAATAGCTCTTCTCCTGCTTGTTGCCTTTGAATAACATTAGGTATTGATGTTTGATGAAAAACCCAATATAGTATATCAAAATTCTCAGTATCTACCTCAAATGCTCCTAGCCACCAGATGTTATATTCAGATTGAACACTAAATGATGTTGACTGATTGCAGTGACCTGACGAAAGTGCTCTATTCATCAAGGTGATAGAGATTCTCTCCAATTTTTTACATTTCAGAATCTCACTTTCATCAAGTTTAATCACAAATCTAGCCACTCCCTGTGCCTCTGCTACTGACAAGTCATAAAATTTGATCATTAAGCATTGTAGGGTGGGCAAGTCAAGGAAAATATTGTTAAATTCATTAAATGTAACCTCCTTTTTCTTGCCCTTGAAACTAGCCTTGATATGAAAAGGCTCACCTAGAATCTCCATCACTTTGTTATTAACTCTCTGTCTGATAGTCCTAACCACAAATGGCTTCGGAAGTATGCAATTGCGTACCTGTTCTTGCTTTATATTTGATTGTAAAAGCTGGAAAAGTTGCATATAAGCATCTCGACTGATACCAATACTATCCAGTGTCTTATGTACTAGCTCAAAATCCAAAGAATGATCCTTTACAAATGACTCCAAGCATTGTTTCTTTGCCTTTTTAAATTTCTTCTTCTCCAAAATATCCTTTGAAACTACTGAAGGAAGAAGATGATAATAAAACTGAGCTGCTTTTAAAGAATCTCTTTCACTTGCATTTGGTTGTAGAAGAGATCTAAGCAAAATTAACATCACAAATCAATGCAAGTAGTTTAAATAAAGCCATATTTAAGATTTTTCAAGTGAAAAAAAATATATATTGCTGCTTGGATTCTTTTACCATAGCCTCCTCCTCCTCCTCACTTGAGATTCTCAATATTTTTAAGAGCTCTTTGTCGATTTCGAAGCCCTAATAAAGTTTGCTTTCGTTGATAAAGCT
Source organism: Lygodium microphyllum (assembly GCF_053477565.2). Lineage (NCBI taxonomy): Eukaryota > Viridiplantae > Streptophyta > Polypodiopsida > Schizaeales > Lygodiaceae > Lygodium > Lygodium microphyllum. The sequence continues at coordinate 31,491,775 of NC_141149.1, forward strand.
TTGATACGCTTTTCCAATGAATGAATTTTTTGTTGACAATCCTCTAGCTTCTGCAACAACTCTATATTGTGTTTCATCAAAAGATGATTCTCTAGTCCAAGAATATCCTTTTCTGCAACAAGATTAAGTGTATAACCTAAAAATCCATTGTAGCCATCACCAATAAACCTCATTAATGACGAGCTATTATAGAAAGGAGGAGTGCTATTTCTGCTAGGATCTTTGGGATATAGCTTTCCATCTAACCAAAGATCAATATTCTTCTTTCCTTCAAACCTCAGTATATGTTTCATAGACTCTGTAACCGTGATAGATTTTGTTCTCTTTCTTATTGGTTCATACTCACTGTCCAACTCAATATGAAGATGATAGAGAGGTCTTTTATGAGAGCTACAGAGATCATTAGATGATTGATCCATAGCTGAGTTACAGAGATCATTGGGTGATTGATTCATAGCTAAGGATATGATTAGAAGCAAGAACGAAAACAAAGAAGAGACTACTAAGGAGGAGAAAAAAAGAAGAGAGAAACGATGGAGAAACGATGGAGGGAGGCAATCGAGTATCCACCAAAATTCAAATTGAATATTACTTTTCACTTTAATGAGGAGATGTAAGATCTTCATTATGACAACCTTGCCAACTTTATGGCGACCTAGATTTCTAGGTTTGATGTGACCACGAGAATATCACAACAATGACTTATTAACGAATTTTGATATTTTAACTTACCAAAATATAAACCTTTTAAAAATTCTATAAAATGATTTTATTTTGTAAATTATTTTCTCTCTCTAAGATCTCTTACAGGGCATTTTCGAGACCTCAAAACTCCCCTAATGGCATACGCTGCAACATGAGGTCAAGTGGGCCTTCTCATCATCTCTTGAAGCTTAGCCAACTCTAACTTCATATCTACCAACGCTTAGCTTTGATCAACGCCCTTTTCCTAGTGTGTGGTCTGGCTGGATCTCTCGCTATAATGGTCGTAACTCTTTCTTAGGATTTAGAGACAGTGCCCTCTTAGGTCATGGTTCCAGAGCTTCTCTCCTTAAGCAAGTTATCCATGCATATGACTTCTTTAGATAACCTGTTCCATTAGGTCATTTTGCCACATTGGGATTCTCTTAAAGAAACTTTACACACCTGGGTAACATAGTCTCGGATATCCTCCTCATCCTTCTAGTTGACATTCATCAACTTGACAATGAGGTTGTCAGAATATCCTTCTTTGGAGAACCTCTTGATGGAGAGACTCTTGAGGTTGTTAAAATTGTTCCATTTAGCATTGTCTAGGCTAGTAAACCACATCCGTCCTTTGTCCCCTAGGCAAATTTTGAACTCTTGCACTCATTGAACAAGGTCTATGAGGTTGTTTGCCTTGCATACATACTTAAACTACTCTAGAAAGCTGTATGAATCATATGTGGGGTTGATACTTGTCAAGTTTCTTAGCAATTGCTATTTTGGTCTGGCTCTTAGAGTTTGGCATGATTCCTAGTCCTACTAGCAATGTAGTCACTATGGTTGCTCTGCTCTGCTTCGCAATTGTATTGTCTAAGAGTCGCTTTGTGTGAGAAGCTCACTTAGCGTGAGATCAACCTCTAACACTCTCCCTCTCAACATTTTGTCCTGCCCTAGTTCTATTGTCAAGAGCTAAGACGCATTGGACCTCGTGCATTTCTATGTCTTGTCTCAGCTCTTCTAAGCTTAATGCTCTTAGTTGTAGGTGGCTATGCTTTGCAAGGCTTTCCTTGCCAACCTTCTCTCCTCCTCAAGATCACGGCTATGATGTCCTTGGCTAGCCTACCATGATGCACCATTTTGATTTGTAGATCGTATTGGTTTACCATTTCTTGAAGGGCATGGATGACTAGCACTTCTCCCAAGTCAGCTTGTTATCTACATGGTTGGTGCTAGTTCTAGAGATGTCCATGGTTTCCTGAGCAACTAGTGTGCCGATCAGATTGATCAGATTGGGCAAATTTGCATCCCTAATCATGTTGTTTCTTTCTCCCTTCTCTGTCACTTGATAGTCTGCAGTTGCTTGCTTCAAGTTCTAATCCTTCAGTTGCATTTGGCTTTTGGGGTTTGCTCCTATTAGTGGGTTCATTCCTTACTTAGACCCCATCAGTGCACTCCTTGATATATAAAATAGTTGCAATGTTACATGAACTAGACACATGCATGGTGGAGTGGATTTGTGCCAAATCAGGCTTTCTCTTTTTCCTTGTGCACTTCAAGTGGTTATGTGATGAAGTGTGTGAATTCAATCACAATCAATGTAGGTCACACTTCCTTTGATTGATTTCAACTAATTCTTACTCTATCGTACTAGTGAGATGACCACTCATAGCTATCCACTCTAGGTCCCTACTGCATGACTGCTGCATGATCTGAAATGTAGCAGGTTCAAGTCGTCAATCTGGGCCTATATTGTGGTATGGTCAATGACTGCAGTCACTCTTGGACTATTGCAATCTCAGCTCTTAGGTCAATCGGCTCTGTTGCCCCCCTCACTCACTTGGGGATCTACTAGAATATCCTATAATTAGGGCTTGCCCCTACAAGATCTAGGAAGATCAAAGTTTGTCAGAATTCAATGTTCAATTTTTATGTCCGATTTACATGTTTTTGGTCTGATTCCTAGAATTTGGGTTGTTTGATCTCTTGGCCTGTTCGAGTCTGATTTATTTGAATTGCACAGTCAAGCTGTTCAATTTTTGGGTTGTTCGATCCCTAGATTGTTTGATTGGATGATCTGATTGCATCCAATTTTGAAAATCAGACTACTTCGAGGGAGTCAGATAGTCTGATTCTGGGAATCAAATAGTCCAAACACCATTGTCAAAGAGTTTACTGTTCATGATATAAATCATGGGATTCTTATGAACACAGAAGAGTTTCACTGGAAGTTATATGAGATATTTGCATACAAAATTCAGGCATTCTTATCCAATAACCACCTTAGTTATACAAGTTCTTTTGTATTTAGCATATAATTTTCACTTATACCATGTACATTTATGAAAAATAAGTCTATGGAAACCTACAACTTGGACATCTGGAAGTAATTGACAGTCTGCAGGATAAATCACATTAATTCAAGTACAAAAATATGGTCAGAACCCAAGAATGATGCTAAAAACTGTCAAAAGTCCACTAGGTCCACATGGGACCAGAAGTAACTAACTTAAGTGACCAGCAAGTGACCTAGGCTCGTCAAAAAGTGACCAGGGACTGAGCAGAGAGCAGGCCGCGTTTTTCGGTGCAAAATGCGGGTTGCACTGTCTGAGGCAAACTGGAGAGAGCTGGAGCTATGGTGCATGAAATGGAGCATGCAAACTGAATATTAACAGGCCCAACTACTGAAGATGTAAACATGGTGAGAGCTCCACTTCTCTGCCTCTTTGATCTGACAAAAATGCATGCTGAAACAGTCTATAAAAGAGGGAAATCAGAGAGAAGAGTATTTAGCCTGCTCTTATGCACGACTTCTCTCATCTTGTTTACCTTATTCTTGGTCCAATGAAGCCCGACTTATACCCAAGTACTTGAGTGACTTTGGGGCAAGCAAAGGGTGAGGATATTGAAGACTTATGGACTGTTATGGGCTGTAATAACCAGTCATAAACAGGGCAACCCACTGTTATGATCCATTTTTATGAGCAAACATGGGTTTTTTATGGTTGTAATGGAGGGAAATGACCTCTTTTCTTCAGGACATTGTTCATAGATGATCAAAAGTGCTTCTTCTTGAGTTTATGCACTCATTTTGAACTTGATTATGGGCTGGAATTTTCTCTTTTAAAACAGGGCTGAAGCTAAAATTATACTTTTTCAATTCATTTCATATATCTTTGGCCCAAATCTTGGATGCATTTGAATCTATCAACAATATACTTGTTCCAAAGGCTTGAAATTCATCTATGTACATGAAATAAATGCCATTAGAGCTTGCATTTGACATTCATAAATGAATTGAGAATCTGAAAATATCCTTTATGATATGATGTATGTATCGTGAAGCATTTGATGTAATCAAGATAGTCTTATTCCTTCTGTTCTTGTATGCTAAGTACGTAGTGAGAAGGCTTGAACTCTTCTTCCGTACCTAAATCATTTCTAAATCCCAGATCTTATTAAACCTCAATCCATTTTTCCTTTCCGAATCTTGAATCCTAAACTCTTCTTCTACACTAAAAGCCTCGGTGGTAGACCTTCAACTCTTAACGCGACGACAGTGGTGAACCCAACGTGAAGGTCCGCTGCGGAAGAAGAAGTTCAATGGGAGAATCATCAAGTTCGGGAGGAGATGCTTTGCAACAGTTGGTTCGTCTAATGCAAGAGAGCCAACAACAGCTGCAATTTCAGCAGTGGTTGCATTTGCAACAACAACGGAGACAAGAAGAAGAGCGGATTGATGCTGCTGCCATTAAGGCCTTAGAAGCAGTTGGGCATGAGCTCAAGAAATTTAATGGGCAAAATGTGTCCTCTTTTATCCGCCTCTACACTGACAAGATGGTCTTCTTTGGAGTTCCTCAACATGCCTGGAGCCGTTACTTTGCCCGCCTGGCTGTGCATGGTCTCCAGGACCGAATTCATGGTCTTTCCCAAAAAGATGCAGGATGGACTGTGTTCAAGAAGGCTCTTCGAGAAGAATTTTTCCTTGAAGATTCTGGCCTTATGACAAAGAAAATCTTCACCGAATGGGTCGAAAGGCCCAATAAGGGTCTAACTGCTACTGCTTTTCATCGAGAGTTTGAAAGCAAATTTGCCCAACTAGATCCCGATGACCAACAAGGTATGGAAAGTCAAAAGATTGAATTATTTTTAAAAGCTGCATATTCTTCTCTTCAAGAGAAATTGACTGACCGACTTGAAGACCCTGACTCTGAGTCAGGATTGAACACTGCTTGGAGTGATGTCACTGAAGCAGTTAATATGATTGCTCGAAGAGAGCGATTGTGCCTAAGATGGGGATCAACCCCTGTAACAACTGAATCTATGAAGGAGCATGTTCCAGTTTCTCAACCTCCTGTCTCTATGGCCGAGCAATCAAGAAATTATGTTGTTCCTTCTTCAAAGAAGGATGTCATGGACGAGTTAATTAAAAGCATGCGGGATCTCCATCTTAATTTAACAGAAATTAATTCTAAAGTAGAAAGGCTTGATGTTAAAGTAGAAGAAAGGGGTCGGTCAACCACCCAAAGACCTGCACGAGAAGGCTTCAAAAGACATTGCATTTGGTGTGATAGCCTTCAGTATGACAAGAGGGAGTGCGGTGCATTCCGTGAAGCTGAAGCACAAAAATTAGTCTTTTGGAAGGATGGAAAAATTCATGCAACCGAAACCGGGCTTCCTCTTGAGCCAAACTTCGGCAACGGTGACATGAAGAAAAGATTGGAGGATTTGGCAACAAAAATGGCCTATGCAGCTGTTGATGCTGCAACTTATGGGTTGCAAATTGAGCCAACTAATAAAATTGTTAAAACATGTAAAACTAATGCAAAATCTAAAGTGTGGACGCAGGCCTTGGAACGCATGGAGCAAGGCAAGGCAATTAAGGATGATTTAACCACTGCCAGCCAATGTATTCGAGGAAAAACCGGATGGTCCAAGTCTATGGATTCATTTTTAGCTTTTGCCCGATTAGCTGAAATTAATAATCAAGAAGCCATGATAGAAAAAAAGAGAAGAGGAGAAGAAGATGTTGCCGGTCCTTCCTCTTCAGGACCGGCTAAACGCATAACAAGAAGTAAACCCGACCAACAGAAGGCTGTTGAAAATCCGCCACCACCAGAATTTGACATGGGAGAAGCCCCTCAAGCAAAGAAAACAGAAGGAAAAAGAAAAAGCAAACATCCCAGTTACAAGTTGCAATCTGACATAGAGACTGCAACGGATCTTAAATGGATCCTAGAAGAAAGGATTCTTGGAAGCAGAATTGAATTTACATTAGGTGAAATTCTCGGTATTGCAAAACGAGGATTTCATGATGTAATAATTGATGTAATTAAACGAAAAAGACAATATGTTGGTGAGGAAACTGAAGAATCTGTGCATGCTTTTTTGCAAGTACTTCATGTATATTTGCAGGATGAAGAGAAGCTGAAAACCCAAGGGATTCGACTGGAGGCAATCAAAGAATTGATTGCAGCCATAGAAGCCAAAGAAGAAGACATTTAGGAAGCAGAAGCTGAAGAAGCCATAATGGTGGAAACTTCTCAATCTAAAGTGCAGCCCATGCATAAGAAAGAGACTCTTCTTCACAACATGCAAGAAGAAAGTGAAACTCACTTTATTCCAAGTAGTCACTATTCGTGTATCCATTGGGCAAGGGCGACTACTGAAACTGTTGTTAAAATCGGTGAGAAAGAAACTCCATGCATTGCCCTTATAGACCATGGTTCAGAAATTAATGTTATGTCAAGAAGCCTCTATGAGAATGGTGGATGGCCCATTGATGTGGACCCAAGGTGGCGCATGAAGGCAGCCAATAACTCTTCTGGCGATCTTTATGCAGCATGTCCATATGTACAAGTTACTATTGGTAATGTAAAAGATGAATTTCATTTCTTTGTTCAAGATTCCTGCAGTTATCCAATCATTCTTGGACAACCATTTATTTCCGAGTCTCGTTTAGAGACAAAGGCTCTTGATGATGGTTCATCATATGCTCGGATAAGAAGCAAGGATAATGATAAAGCTGTTCAATTCCTAAATATCTGTGTTAATCACCATCGGAATAGGGATCGATTGAGATATCATCCTATTCCTCCTAATGCCCGAGAATTTAAGGATTATTGGGTAGCGCTGCTATAAGTGGAGGCTATGGCAGTGCATCATGTCACAAAAAATTGCCTCCACATATGAAGGAGGCAAGGCCAAAAGCTGATTTGCAGGTTTTTTCAACCAATGGAGTGGGCTGTTATAAACAGTTTTCAGCCATAAATAGGGCTGAAAGAAAGTATTTGAGTTATATGGAGCAAGACCTGAAGCAAATTGATGTTTTACCTAAAGATGAAGAAATTTCAGGACTATTTTATGGGCTAAATTATAATGATACAATGGCTGAAATTTATACAGCCATTCATGTAGAAAATCAAGATGACAATCAGTCCATAGAGGTATGTACATTGGATATGTATGACATAATTCAAGAATTTGCAGATTATGAAGCTTTTGGACAGCCAAAACAACGATGAAGCAAGAGTAGAAACAAAGTATAAAACAGTTGATAAGAAGGTCAAGCCGGTAGCTACTCCTCTACCACCTGAAAGCGAAGGACTGGCAGAAAGGGCTTCCAAACAACCAAGCCTTCGTGATCCTAAAGATATTGGTCACCAATTTACAACAGAAAGTCTACAAAAGCTGAAAATTGGTGACAACTCTTTTCTCTTGCCAGCTGAAAAGTAAATCTTCATGCAGATGTTAAAGAACCATGGTAAAGCTTTTTCATTTCAGCCACATGAAATTGGCTGTGTGGATCCAAGCATTGTGGCAGCAATGGTAATTTTAACAGTCCCACATGTGCCTTGGAATCTTAAACCAATTCCGGTTCCAAGGGCTCATTTGCCTAAATTATTGAAGCTTTTAAATGAAAAGATAAAAATGCGAATATTGGAGCCATCTTCAGCTCCATATTCCAACCGATGGTTTACCGTACCTAAGAAGAATGGATCTTTACGATTCATTCAAGATCTGCAACCCGTCAATAAAGTCACTATAAGAAATGTTGGATCAAGACCAATTGTGGATGAGTTCACCGAAGCATTTGCAGGAAGGGCAATCTATTCCATGGGAGACTTATATTCAGGCTAGACCAATTTCAGCTTGCTTTGGAAAGCCGTGACATTACCACAATGAAGACGCCTCTTGGCCTAGTCCACATGTGTACTCTACCTCAAGGGGCTACGAATTCAGTAGCTCACATGATGAATGCTATGCATAAAGTATTGAGGGATTATATTCCTCAATTTACTCTTCCTTTTCTTGATGATGTTCCAATCAAAGGATGTGAAGTTCATGAGAAAAATGAAGAACTCAATGAACTTGGATGTCGAAAGTTTGTCTCTGATCATATTAATGATTGTGCTCAAATCTTATCTAAATTGGAAGAAGTCCATCTTACTCTTTCAGGAGCTAAATCTATTTTTGGAGTTGAAGAAGTCCTTGTGGTCAGACATATGTGTGGTCCATATGGCCGAAAGCCTTCTCCATCTAAAATAAATGCAATCAACAAAATGCAAGAAGAATGTACAAATGTTTCGGAAGTGAGAAGATTTCTTGGTGCATGTGTCTTCTACCTTATTTGGATACCACATTTTGCCCATGTCACTGAAAATCTTTATCAGCTTCTAAGAAAGGGCCAAAGGTTTCTATGGACAAAAGAACACACTCAAGCTATTCGGAAACTCAAGAAAATGTTGACTTCAGCTCCCACTTTAAAGAGGGCTAACTACTCTAATGGACAGCCCATTATACTCACAATGGACACAAGTCCTATTGGAATAGGTTGGGTAGTTGGTCAAGATGACCTTGAAGGCAACAGATATGTAATCTGCTTTGGAGCGAAGGTTCTTAATGAACGACAAAGAAGGTATGCTCAAATTAAAAGAGAGCTTTGGGGAGTAGTAACTGCAATAAAATGTGACATGGAATACTTCATGGGCGCACATGTTATAGTTGAGACAAATTGACTTCCACTCTTAGGCATGATAGCCAACTGTTCCACTCCTGACATAGCCATGCTAAGATGGATAGCCTATATTAAATCCTTAAATCCTGATTTGAAACATATTGCAGGAAGAGATAATCCAGTTTTGCTGACATGCTTTCACGTGCCAGATATATGGATGAAGAAGAAATGATGGATAAAGAAGAATCAGAGTTTATAAATGATGTTGTTAATGCAGGTACAACAAAAACTACAGCAAGAACAATAGGTTCAGCTGTTAAAACAACTTTTACATCAGCAAGGATGGATGAATCAACTAAAGAAGGACAATGGACAACTAGTAAACAGCATATTCCATGATTTGTTATGGTTTGTTCACACTTTAAAGAAGAATATTATGCAGATGATTGGCTAAAAATTGGCCAATTTTTTAGCACTATGACAAAGAAGGAAGAATGGACTAATGAAGAGTTCAAGAGAATTAAGAGAAAAGCCTATGGTTTTTTTCTTAAAGATGACTACCTTTGGAGGCATGCAAAAAAGAAAGGAAGGGCGCCTGTTCGTGTCTTAGGTGACAAAAAGACACAAAGACAGGTCATGCAAGAATTCCATGAAAGCCTATTGGCTGGTCATAGAGGCATATGGGGTACTTTTGCCAAAATAAAAGAGAAATTATAGTGGTAAAACATGTATAAAGACATTGAGCATTTTGTTGAGTCTTGTCATGTTTGTCAAATGTATTCTATGGTAAGCATAGAGATGGGCTTCAGCCTACCTATCCTTTATCCATTCACTATAGATGGGTTATTGATTTAGTAATCATGCCTACAGGAATTTGGAACATGAGATATCTAGTACTTGCTAGAGAAGATCTCACAAATCAAGTGGAAGGAAAGGCCTTGCCAACAAAATCCACTCATGCTGTTTGTAGATTTTTACTTGAAGAAGTATTTTGCAGGTATGGATGTGTTGCTAAAGTAACTATTGATAGAGGAGAATTGGATGCCGATGAGGCTCGCCATTTCTTTGCTCAATTGGGAATTAAGCTATCTCTTACTTCAGCCTACAATCCTGAAGGCAATGGTAAGAGTGAAAGAGGTCATCAACCAATTCTTAAAGCTTTAGCAAAATCATGCAAAGGAAAGTTGAGGGAATGGCCTAAAATGCTACCATTCGCATTATGGGCTGATAGAACAACCCATAGTGCAGTGACAGGATATATGGAAGCTGAACTCATGTATGGACAGCCACCTATTATGCCTATTGAGGAATCCATTGTCACATGGAGTATCTTGCCTTGGGATGAAGGCATGAACAGGGAAGAATTGTTGTCTTTACGTATAAGGCAACTTGAAAGAATGCCAGAAGATGTTAAAATAGCCATTGAAAGGCTAAAAACAACAAGATTAAAGAATAAGAAGAGGTTTGACAAGCACCATCGACTCCGTCCAAGAGCTATTCAAGAGAATAACTGGGTTCTTGTTTATGATAGCAGCCTGGACAATCAATATAGTGCTCATAGGAAGTTAGCCAAGCGATGGTTTGGACCATATGTTGTAAAAGTAGTACATCATAATGCTACTTACTCTTTGGATGAAATGGATGGGACCATGATAAAGACTCCAATAGCTGGGAAACGAATCAAACTCTTCAAACGAAGAGAATCTTCAACTTATAAACTTGATGACTTAGATATAAGCCCTCTACTTGAAGACATGCAGGAAGAAAAATACTTAGGGAATGAAGATGAAGAAGAAGACCCTCCTTGACCTATAATCTTATGAAATGGCACATGCCGGAGGATGTGCAGGTTAGGAGGGGGTGAATATCAAAGAGTTTACTGTTCATGATATAAATCATGGGATTCTTATGAACAGAGAAGAGTTTCACTGGAAGTTATATGAGATATTTGCATACAAAATTCAGGCATTGTTATCCAATAACCACCTTAGTTATACAAGTTCTTTTGTATTTAGCATATAATTTTCACTTATACTATGTACATTTATGAAAAATAAGTCTATGGAAACCTACAACTTGGACATCTGGAAGTAATTGACAATCTGCAGGATAAATCACATTAATTCAGGTACAAAAATATGGTCAGAACCCAAGAATGATGCCAAAAACTGTCAAAAGTCCACTAGGTCCACATGGGACCAGAAGTAACTAACTTAAGTGACCAGCAAGTGACCTAGGCTCGTCAAAAAGTGACCAGGGACTGAGCAGAGAGCAGGCCGCGTTTTTCCGCGCAAAATGCGGGTTGCACTGTCTGAGGCAAACTGGAGAGAGCTGGACCTATGGTGCATGAAATGGAGCATGCAAACTGAATATTAACAGGCCCAACTACTGAAGATGTAAACATGGTGAGAGCTCCATTTCTCTGCCTCTTTGGTGTGACAAAAATGCATGTTGAAACAGTCTATAAAAGAGGGAAATCAGAGAGAAGAGTATTCAGCCTGCTCTTATGCACGACTTCTCTCATCTTGTTTACCTTATTCTTGGTCCAATGAAGCCCGACTTGTACCCAAGTACTTGAGTGACTTTACGGCAAGCAAAGGGTGAGGATATTGAAGACTTATGGACTGTTATGGGCTATAATAACCAGTCATAAATAGGGCAACCCACTGTTATGATCCATTTTTATGAGCAAACATGGGTTTTTTATGGTTGTAATGGAGGGAAATGACCTCTTTTCTTCAGGACATTGTTCATAGATGATCAAAAGTGCTTCTTCTTGAGTTTATGCACTCATTTTGAACTTGATTATGGGCTGGAATTTTCTCTTTTAAAACAGGGCTGAAGCTAAAATTATACTTTTTCAATTCATTTCATGTATCTTTAGCCCAAATCTTGGATGCATTTGAATCTATCAACAATATACTTGTTCCAAAGGGTTGAAATTCATCTATGTACATGAAATAAATGCCATTAGAGCTTGCATTTGACATTCATAAATGAATTGAGAATCTAAAAATATCCTTTATGATATGATGTATGTATCCTGAAGCATTTGATGTAATCAAGATAGTCTTATTCCTTCTGTTCTTGTATGCTAAGTACATAGTGAGAAGGCTTGAACTCTTCTTCCGTACCTAAATCATTTCTAAATCCCGGATCTTATTAAACCTCAATCCATTTTCCCTTTCTGAATCTTGAATCCTAAACTCTTCTTCTGCACTAAAAGCCCCGGTGGTAGACCTTCAACTCTTAACGTGATGACACTGTGATGAAAATGGGTGTAACCTCAACAAAAATCTAGCGCAATGCTTGCTATGCTCCCCTCCAACCTCTGGCAAGCTTTAGCACCAAGAATAAGAGGTTAGCAATCAAACCAACTCACCGATAGCCCACAAATGCATCCAGTCGCACGAATCAAGGCTCTTCTCGCTTGATTGTTGCCCTGCAACAAACCTCTCTCTCTCTCTCTCTCTCTCTCTCTCTCTCTCTCTCTCTCTCTCTCTCTCTCTCTCTCTCTCTCTCTCTCTCTCTCTCTCTCTCTCTCTCTCTCTCTCTCTCTCTCTCTCTCTCTCTCTCTCTCTCTCTCTCTCTCTCTCTCTCTCTCTCTCTCTCTCTCTCTCTCTCTCTCTCTCTCTCTCTCTCTCTCTCTCAACTGTAAATGTAGAAATGAGCTTCCCCTTGCCCTCTTTGCCCCTTAAATCCCTTTTTATTCAGTCTTCTACTCCCCTTCTTCTCTCTCTCCTCTCTTAATGCACTAAAGCCCCCTTTTTCTCTGTGTTCTTCCTTGTTTAGAGTAGTAACCCTACTATTTATTTCTCTGTTTTTCCTGATTTTTTCCTTAGCTAAATGCATCCAAACCACAAACAAACACCTAAGAAAATCCAATCTAATTACCTAAACCTTAAAAACCAAAAAACTTACTTACAAAAGAGATTGAATGACTTCCAACTCGCTTCCTACCTATCTCAAGCACTTGCTTCGAGATAAACCCTACTCCAATACTTGATTCGGAGTGCGAAAGCACTCAAAGCTTGAATCCATTTGTCTCAACAAAGGAACCAAAATGTGGGAGCTTCTCTTTTGATTTCCAAGACTCACAAACCGCTTATTATTTCAAGTGTTTCAAGCCAAGCGCAATGGCTACCTCTCACATAGTTGTACGTGCTTTCACACCTATAAGTGTAGTGAGTTTACATTCATGCCTGATCGAGTTGCCTCCTCCCTTGAGCTCTCTGGTAGCTCCACGATCCCAGGTGCAAACTCAAGCAAGCTTGATTCTCAAGCTCCAAGCTCCAAGCTCCAAGCTCCATTGTGGCACGTGAGACAAGAAAAGAGAAAAGAAGAGAAGAAGAGAAGAGAGGAGAAGATGGAGAGCTTCTCCACCATGGTCCCTCACCCTCACACACTCACTCCCTCTCTCAAGTACAAGCATAAGCACAAGAAAGAGCAAGAAGAAGGAGAAGAAGAGAGCTAGTTTGGCCACACAGAAGAATGATCTTCTTCATTCATTTTTTGCATTTTTATACATGCCCTTTTCCTCTTTGGGTGCCTATCCGTTTTTCACATGACTAGCCATTTTAGCCTAGGTTTGCTTTTCCTGTTCCCTTCCTATTTACATGGTTCCTTCACCCATATTCATCTACATTTACCAATTTCACAGGAGGGAGCCTGTCTTACTCTTTCACAAGGTTTTAGAGTGTGCTTTTATATTTAAAATGCACCTTTTCCCTTTTTCACTTGCCTTGGACTTTTGAGTTTGCTTCTAATGTTTTGGCTCTTTTTCTCCTATTGTTTTTTCATTGGGCCACCTTTTTTCACTCTATCCTCTGTGTCTTTTTAATTTTCTTTACTTTCTTTGCACTTTCTTTGCACGAGGTTAACAATCTCTATCATGCAAAAAAGGTTGTCTTGATGCATGCTTACCAAATTGACATGCTTCACACACTGTGAAATTTTACAACTGTAAAATCACGCAATCTTGTAACTAATCCTTTGGATTGTATTAATTTCATCCTTTGCACATTTTCATGTCAAATACATTTATGCCATATTTCAATGTCTGAAACCACTCTTTACCCTTTAGCATACATAGTAGCATTTATAGCAAGAATTCTAATATCTTAAGTGTGACATGCAGTCAACTCTACTTCCTTTTGTGACCAACTGATAGCATCCAAATTCTACACGAAAAAGGCTAAAAGGATATGGCTCATCGTCTAACAAATCTTTTATGCTATCCAAAATTATATACTATACACATATTCATTATACTCTATTGTCACATACATTTATGCATTGTAGATGCTTGGCTTGGAGCTATAAAAGCCATTGCATAAAATATAGATAAGATACAACATAAAGAAAAGTGGTCTACTAAGTCAAACAGTGCATAACTGACTATACTAATTGATTAGTGCTATAACTATACCAGCTATAGATAGGTGCAACAAACTAAATATAATAAAGTAATAAGTTAGTAGCCATATGAGGATCATAATGACCACCAATATGGTAAGTATAGATGTGTAGATCCATCTAGCTAGGTGTTCCATCATCAATGTCTACATGTGTTGAGCTTGCTATCTCAACAAATGGGCTGCAAAGGAGAAAATACACTTAAACTCAAAGGTATAATTAATGGTAAGATTTCACATAGTATTGTGGATATGGACATCACTCATAGTTTTGTCAATACAACTTCTTGAGCAAGTAGAAGTTGCTACCCATTGATATAGAATCGTCCTTGCAGATACAAGTTGCAAATGGTGCCTATGAGTCTAGTAAAGAAGTGTGTCCATGTACTTCTATTCAATTGTCTCCTACTTGCACAATAAAAGTGGATTTGATCACTTTGGATATGGAGCTAATTGATGTTGTTATTGGTTGTAATTGGATTAAAACTCTTGGCAAATTTACTTTGGATTTGGAGCAAAAGTAATGAAATTTAATTTGGCAAGGTAAGAACAAAGAATTAAAGGGCATTAACCACAAACACATAGCTCCCATGAAGAATTTATGGAAGAAAACCAATACTAAGTCATGTATTTTCACTCTTTTGCTTACAAAAGTAGATGAAGATCTACCACCAAATCAAAGAAAAGGGATCAAAGATTGGAAGAGCTATTGAAGGAATATAAGGATTTATTTCAGCCACCATCATCCTCCCCTACTAAATGAGAGGTTGATGATCATCCTATTGACTTGTTACCCAATACAAAGCCCATCAACAAATCTCCCTATCTATTATCTAAGTTTGAGAGGAAAAAGATGGAGTGATAAGTCAAATAGTTATTGCAAATGGGCTTAATTCACCCAAGTCAATCACTATTTGTCTCTATAGTGCTCTTGGTCAAGAAGAAGGATAGATCATTTCGCATATGCATTGATGATAGGGATTTGAATGAGTCAACAATTAAGAATAGGCACCCCATTCCTCACATTGACCATCTTTTTTATGACCTTAACGATGCAAAAGTCTTCACCAAAATAGATCTTTGTTCAGGTTACCATCAATTTTGAATGAATAAAGGGGATTAGTTCAGAATAGTCTTTTAGACTAAAAGGGAATTATATTACTTTTTGGTTATTCATCTTGGGCTTTCCAATGCATGCACTACTTTTCAAGCCCTTATGAATAAAATAATGTAACCATTGTTGTTCAAAACAATTATTGTATTCTTTAATGATATCCTTATCTATAGCGAGTCCAAGGATGAGCATTTGAAGCATGTACAGGAGGTCTTTGATGCTGAGTTAATAATTTTCAAAAATAAAAAATGAGTGTTTTAAGAGAAAAATGATGTTTTCTTGATTTTGGGTAATCAAATCATGTTTATATGGGATAAAATCAAATGTGAAGATGAATTAGAGTGTGTATTAATTTCTTGACTCAAGAAATTATAAAATACAACATTTTACATAAAGAAAATAAGAAAAAATACCCAAAAAAAGGTTTTGGGTCAAAGAAAATAGGGGAAGCATAGTTTTTGTATCTAGAAAACTATGAAAAACTAGGCATATTTTGTGCAAGTATAATGTAGATGAAGCATGGGGATTTGTCTTAGTTTACCCCTATTTGTATGTTTTACTATGTATTTATCACTTTCTACATAAAGAAAATTTACGTCGTGAAATACCCTTTTAACTAACCCGCCCATCAAATGCAAAATCTTAAATGGTAGGGGAAAAGGGATTATGGGAGTTAAGTATCGATTGAATTTTAATTTTTTGCATGTTTTAGCATATAGGATTCATTTGATTTAAGTCTAAAAGGGTAGTAGCACACGCTATTCCAGTGCTGCCTTAGTAATGAGGCAATACGTAGAGTGAAATCATGAAAGGGCTATTTGTGCAAATCTACATTGATTGATTTATAAGTTTACTTATTTGAGCATATATGTCATTCACCTTGCATCCGTATTTTCACTCATGGTATCAAGAGATTTATCTCCTAGATGCATAGCACTTGATTGCAAATCACTGACCCATGATGAGTGTGAGGATCCCTTGGGCTACAGGTCTAGTGTTATTGTTTCCTTCGGGAACTAATGTAGTAAGGATTATATTAGCTCTCCTTGCATGTTTTATCAAAAGAGAAGACTATGTTGCATATATGTGGTATATGTTAAGATGACGCATCCTGGGGCTAATTCCTAGGATGTAGGAGAGCCGTAGTGGGGCCACAACAATAAGCTGGAGGGATGCTCCCTTCATTTGTGTTATGAGGTGGTAGCTACCTATATGTTTGGGTACTCCAATTGCTTGGGGTCAAGAAGGGCATCATGTTGAACTACAATCTACAGATAGTATCTACAAACACTTTCTTTCAATAAATTAGTTTATAGTGTCTATATGCTCCTAGTTGCCACGAGGGTATGGGGTTGTTTAGGTGAGCATAGGAGGCTTGCCTAAAGTCCTAGAGCCACTATCATGCCTATTTTTGGTCCCAATATGTGGTGCCTTTGTCGAGAGCTACTGATAAGTGGCAGTTTTTTAATATTGGTTAATTAGGAACTAGTAAATTAATTTATACCAAAGAGCATCGAGATAGACCCATTATCTTTTTTATAAATACCATCAAGCTAAGATGCAAAAACAAGAAAGAGCTGAAAGGGTTAGACAGTAGACTAAAATCTTTAGGAGGTATTCCCCTCAATGTAGCAACCTGATACCTCTACGAGAGTGAGAGATCTTAGTGACCCTAATGCCACAAACAGTCCATTAGGAGGAGTCATCCCACTTCAAGTGGGATGGTAGTTACACCATTACAAATCCCTATAATAAATCTGGTTGTCATTATGGCATAACCTATTGCAACTGCTATAAGGATCTGGATTTGCTAGCTTTAAGGTTCTCTCTACCCATTTTTAATGGGTTAGCAAAGGAGGATGTGGAGCTTCACATTAGTGAGTTTCAAAACTTATGTTTAATTGTCGAATTCAAGATGAGGAACATTTAATGACGTTCTTTAATATGACCCTAAAAAAGGAAGATCTACAATGTGGTATCATAGCTTAGAAGTTGGTACTATAGCCACAATCAACTTATTCTTTGCAACCTTTCAACGGGAGTTTGCCCTTGAGAGAGGTGGACATTATTGGTTGTGTTCTAAATGTTACACATCGAGAGTCCCATGAAAATGCTCGAGCATATGCCAAGAAGATGAAAGAGGTCTTTCACAAGTTGCAAGCCTCCATCCCTATCCCACATGATGCTACCCAATTGCAGTATTTCTTACATGGATTGGACTTCACTATACAAGTGCACTTGAGTAGTCTCTCTCTAGGAGATATAGATACGACTATAACCTGCGTAGAGGAAATAGAGTCCCGCTTACAAGTGGCTTATGTATTGAGGGAAAATCTAAATTTGAGCTTTATTCTAGGATTGGTTAGTGGAGATCGAGGTGTGATCAATACCCTTGTGACCAACCCAAATGGTAGAGGAAGCATAATGTAGAATGTGCCTTTATTATTGCCAACTCCTCTAAATGTTGTTAAGCCAATAGCCATCAAAGAGATCCTTTTGGAAACCAAGGGTCAATCTAGGTAGCAACCCCTTTGCAAATTATGCAACCTAGTGAGAGGATAGCTCCTGAGGCTACTAGTTATGAGTCCCTTGTACGAACATTGTAGAGAAAGTAAAAGATATGATGAAACATTATATGGATATGATCATCGAGCAATACCGCTAGATTACGAACAAAGACCCATAAAACTATGGATCTCATGAATATTCAAAAGATGTGGCCATCAATGAATTGCCTCGACCTTCCTGTAGATGTTAATTTTTCTTAAAGCGCCAGCAAAATCTAATGGGTATTAGAAAGCCCAATAATGGGGGTCCATCATGATTTATTTTAAGTGGTGTGGTGGACAACATTTCCCTCGTAATTGTCCTAATGTCAAATGTGATATATGTGGCAAGTCCGATCACTTAGCCACTACTTGTTGGAGTAGGTTTAGTTCTCTCCTGAAAGGTAATTAGCAACGTAGGCTGGTGAACCATCGTGCAAATGTAACAAGAGTACTAAAGTAGAGGGCCCTAGAAAATTTTGTGAAGGGGTAAAGTCACACTCGAGAAATACCCAGTGGGGTAAGTTTGGCTTTGTCAATCAGTGAGAGTTTATCTCCTAACAATGTTAGGGTAGTAACTAGGGGTTAGAAACTGAAAGATGCTCAAAAAGATAACCTTATTACAAGAAAAGCTAGCACTAAACCTAGCAAGAATGATAAGGGGTTGGATGCCCATGCGGGTTCTCTTTAAAATGATGGTGTTTTAGAGGAGCTTGTGGTCATCAAAAGAAAATCAAAATCGAAAGAAAAGAGGATGCTAAGATTATCAAGAAGCTAAAAGAGTGGCTGGTGTGGAAAGAGAAGAGAGTAGTGGCCAACTTCCATGAGTTTGGCCTAGCAAATACGCTATATGAAGTCAAACTAGATGTGAACCTACTACAACTAATCCAATTGACTAAAGGTTTGTAAAGAAGTTCAAGAAAATCCTATGAATGGGATATGTTGTAGAACCTTTTGGTGTCCATCGAGTGGGTAGTGAATGGTGGGATCATGTAGAGAAGCACTGTCATAGGGTTTAGGCATATGTCGATGGAATCTTAATAGATAATGTAGTGGTGGACCTGAGCTCATCTGTAAATATTATGAGTATGGATTTATTAGAGAGACTGGGCCTACCAATCCAAAAGGATGTCATGATAGTCTTAAAAATGGCTGATAATAGCCTAAGACAACTAGAAGGAATGGTAGCACAATTACATGTGATGGATGCTAATATTGAGTGTGTCCTTGACTTCCGTATTATTCGATTTGTTGGGAGACTAAGCTATTAGTTTTTCTTGCTTGGATGTTTGTGAATATTACATTTTGATTGTTTGGTTGATATCATAGCTAATCGACTAATTTTTGGGTGTGGATTAAAGAGAATAGTTCTGGATGCATACCCTAAGCACCCATTGGATGAAAGGGCATTATCTCCCACTACAAAATGGAAGGCACTCGAGGGAACCTCAAGTTCAAGTGATTCTAAAGAGGGTTCTAGTACTGAGGAGGTTCACCATGTTTAAATGAGCCAATAGAGACAAAGAATAGGATTCTTGATGTTGATGTGATAGAGCTAGATCTTGGGACTCCCAATGATCCCCACCCCATTAAACTTGGCACTATGTTATCCATTGAGAGCGTGTGGATTATGTAACACTCCTACAAGAGTTCAAGAATATATTTGCATGGAGTTATGACAAACTTAAGGGGATTCCTACCTCTGTTGCAATGCATATGCCATGGAAAGAAGGTAGTAAGCCAGTGAGGTAGAAGGTTAGATGTATGCCTTTTGAGCTGAGGAAGCATCTTTTTGAGGAATTGATGCATTTAAGAAAGGCTAGTCTGATCTTCCCTGTTGAATGAATAGTGCTCACCGGTGGTAGTAAGAAAGAGAAAGAACAATCAAATCCACATATGTGTCAATTTTAAGGAATTGAACAAGCAAACAATGAAGGACTATTATCCTCTGCCCTTTATCAATCAGATTTTAGATTAGTTGGCAGAGCAAGATATATGCTCTTTCATGGCCTATTTCACGGGTTATAATCAGATGGTCATAGCTAAAAAGAGTAATTTAAATGTAATGTTCATTTAAATTTTTGATACTTTTGCGTACCATGTGATGGCTTTTGGCCTATGTAATGCTCCTAGGTCTTGGCAAAGAATGGTTGACAAGATGTTTGCCCGATATATCCCCTAAAGAGCTAAAGGTTTTCATAGATGATTTGGGGGTAGCTACCATGACCCATCATAGACAATTGATTGCTCTACATGCATACTTTGAGCAATGTCATGGAGTATTGCATAGCGTTGAATCCTCGAAAGTGTATATTTGGGGTGTCTTATGGTTTGCTATTGGGTCATGTTGTGAGTGCAGTTGGTATTGCCACCGACCCTAAAAAGGTGATTATTATTATGGCCCTAAGTTCACCCGCTTGCCCTAGGGAAGTTCACAGTTTTGTTTCATTCATGGGGTATTAATGTCAATTCATTAATGCATTGGCCGGACGTTTGTTACCCTTGACGAATCTTTTATCTCACAGCCATGTTTTTGAATGGACAAAAGCATACAAAGTGGCATTTAAAGATGTCAAAATGGAATCGTCCAAAGTGCTAGTTTTAAAAGCTCCAAAAAGGGGGTGAGATTTTTTGTATGTTCATGGTGGTGACAAGGCATAGTATTAGTTGTTTCCCATCCTAAATTTGGGATGCATAGATTTATCATCCTATTGCATTTGCATGCCAAAAGTTGGTAATTTCAGAGCTTCATTATAACTATTTGGAGAAGGTTTCCTTGGCTATGGTGTTTGCCACCAAGAAGTTTAGATACTATATTCTTTATGAGAAGATGATGTTCTTGTTGAGATATTTGCAATCACACCTAATGTAGCCTCTTTGTATGAGGTAGTTATGGGACATGCAAGCAGGCTGAATCCCATATGCACAGAAAGGGAAACTGCTACCCATCCAGCAACTATAAAGCATTGTACTTGAGTACCACTTTAATATATGATGAATGCAATATCATGATGCTTTCCTATTTCAGTTAGTGTCTTGATCATTGTCAGTCTTATACACAAGATTGTGTTTACGAGTCCAAGTCTCAATCTTGGAACC
The DNA here is from genome assembly GCF_053477565.2 of Lygodium microphyllum. Taxonomy (NCBI): domain Eukaryota; kingdom Viridiplantae; phylum Streptophyta; class Polypodiopsida; order Schizaeales; family Lygodiaceae; genus Lygodium; species Lygodium microphyllum. Next base: position 31,512,589 of record NC_141149.1, read on the forward strand.
TAATTCACTTGTGTAACAGGTCAAGTCTTGTCTATGTTATCATGAGCTTAATCTTCATCTTCAATCCACCATAGCCACTGCCATGCTCTAGACCCTGCGTCTTTTCACATGGTATCAGAGCTCGGCTCAGCATGGCACTACCTCTCTGGTCTCTTCTCATGTCTGATCATCTCTGCCCGGGCTCACATCCAGCTCAGGATCAATGTATGACTCCATTTTCAACTTCATCTACACTCCCTATCCTTTGTCTGCCATAGCCAGACATGACCTGCTGTGATTGAAGCCTTCATATCTCCCAAATCAGAGCATATCTTCTCAAGTTTTCTTCTGTGAATTTGTTCCTTGACTCAAGGGCAAACAATCCAATCACCTTAGAGCTCAAGATTGCTTACCATAGAGCTCAGCATTGTCATTTTTTCCAATCTGTGTTCTATGTGCTTCCATGGCTAGGATGACCCAACCAACTTTGAGCGCCTAAATCTCCATCTACAAGTCATAAATCAACAAGATTTCTTCTAGGCAATTCTTTCCTAGGTCAAGTGCAACTCTCCATCAAGTCAGAGCTTGACATTAGCTGTTCAATGCCTCAACATTTACGAATTTGCATCACGCTATCAAAAACAGGCGAAGTCTTGTTCGGGTCACCTTCTCTTCTAGCACCCGCAGCAATTCGACCAAGAATCATAGGGCTTTGAAAGCCCATGAGACAAGCTTCATTTCTATAAAAAAAGTTTTGAAAATGATCAACTATTCAATTCACACGAGCTGAAAAACCAGGCTGCCCCAGAAACCCTAATGCAAACTCCATAGCCAATTTCTCAAAAAGCTTCAATTTTATTCATTTTCTCACTCCTCTTGGTACACTGAAGTTACTACCACTCTAATTTGAAGAATCCAACAAGGATTGTTTATCGATGGAAATTTGTGAAGACTTTGGAAGATTTGGAGACGACATCAACACCAAGTTCTTCATTGCTAGAGTCTTAAGCTCATTTTCCACTATATTATCTTAGCTTAATCTTTGCCACTCAAAGATTTGCTGCACACTCAAGCCTCTAACCATTCAGATCTGAAGGCTTACCAAGCTCAGCTTCAAGAGAAGATTTGGATTTGGAAGCATAGAAGCACTCAAGTTCAACAAGAGTGCAAGCAACAATCATCATAGTATCTCTTGATACTACATACAAAGTGTGCCTTCACACTACTATCTTGTGTCCTTTGACACACTCAAGATCAGCTCATTGCTGGTTACTCTTAGCCTTTTAAGCTTATCCTCACTAATGAGAGTACCAAGCATGAAGAATTTTAAATTGATATCTTTTTTGAAGAGTAACATTACTCTTGTTGCTCATTTCAAGCACATAGAATATGTGCTTGTCTTACCTACAGGAAATGATGGAGTTGTGAGCATTAAAGTGCTATCACTATTTGAAAAAATGCCTCCTACCTTGGAGAAAGTGCAAGAGTTTGAAGTCATTTACATTGCCTCAAAGATGATACCTTTGCTTGAGGGGGACATGAAAATGGAGATTGATGAAACTGATGCAAGCAAAGTCAATGAAGAAGAAGACCAGGAGGATCTAGAAGAAGAGGACCAAAAGATCAAAGCGGTGGAAACTGAAGCTGCAAACAAAATGAAGAACAAGTAGAAGATCAAGCTAGACTACATCAACAAGAAGACCTGCAATGAATTGAATATCTATGTCAAAAGAAATGTTGAAAATTGCAAGGGCCTGACAGTCCTTGACCCAATTTCTAATAGACTTTTTTAGCCTTGTATTACCTAGCCCTAATGCTTCAAACATAAGCTTGTAAACTCCTCATGCAGCCTTGTATTACAACCTCTATATACTTTGTGAGGCCCCTATTACACCCTCTGGATTTCCACCATGTTTGTGGTACCCACACTTAGCCTTTTCTACGACAGCCTCTAGTGTTTTGCCATGTCTATGGTGTGCCCACACTTTGCAGGTGTTGCTTTCACTAAAGCCTCTACACACTTTGTACTTCTAGTTGTGATTGAGGAGGGGTATTGAGATATTTGCAATCACACCTAATGTAGCCTCTTTGTATAAGACAGTTTTGGGCTTAGGACATCCAGGCAGACTGAATCCCATATGCATAGAAAGGGAAACTACTACCCATCCAACAACTATAAAGCATTGTACTTGACTACCACTTTAATATATGATGAATGCAATATCATGATGCTTTCTTATTTCAATTAGTGTCTTGGTCATTGTCAGTCTTATACACAAGATTGTGTTTATGAGTCCAAGTCTCAATCTTGGAACCTAATTCACTTGTGTAATAGGTCAAGTCTTGTATATGTTATCATGAGCTTAATCTTCATCTTCGATCCATCATAGCCATTGCCATGCTCTAGATCCCACATCTTTTCACAGTTCTTCACCAAGGCAGAGGGATTGCTCTTATCTCATTGAAGTGTTGGGGGTAAAGGCACCTCCGCCTAGCCGCCCTTGTATTATTACACTGATAGTCATCACCACTGTACACTGCAGGTAGGGGGCACCCCACCGTCACTTTATTCTTTATTCTTTTAGTGACGGTTTGAATAAAGGAAGGCCCGGTCACACATTGTGAATGTTGGAGTTCCCATTTCTTGTCTCTCTCTTTTTTGCTCTTGCTCTCCCACCATAGCTCTCGAGTCCAATCTTCAATCCATCTCTCCCTTTCAATTAGTATCAAAGCTTGGCTTCCTGGCTCTTGATCTTGGTTCGTGGCATTCTCAGCTTCCCATCGACTCCCTATTCACATTGGGTCTCCTTCACGGTAGCCATATCTGACTCCTTCGAGCTCCCGTCACTCCTCGACTTCCCGAACACTTCCCGGAATTGTTGGGCACCTTCAGAGCATTACATCAGAGGTATTTGATTATTTTCTTCAGGGTTTACTTCAGTTCTCAGGTCACACAGGCTGTGAATAGTTTGGGGCAGCCACCATTGAAACTCTATTGCTTCATATCTTCATTGCCCCTGCTCAAGAACCCTTGAGGCTTAGTGTGTGCCCCCTTGGGCACCTACTTGAGTCCCTACTCCACCCCAGTTGTGCCACGTGGGCTGCAAGTCCCCTAGGATAGCAACACGTTGTTTGTGCCTGTTCCAGGTTGATCTCTATCTGCTTCACACCGGTCCTCCTCAAGCTCCAGGCCATTGGGCACTTCCACAAGCTTCATTTGAGGCATTTGCACATGCTTTGATGCTTGGTATTGAAGGCTGAGCATTGACATTGCTTCTGGGCTAATTTAGCACTATTTTGGGACTATCATAACAGTCCACATACGGTTTATAACAGTGCTACAGTCATTTGATGCTTATGCTTGCCCAACATTGTCATTTGATGTCGGCTTGGTCCCGTATGATGCCTACATGTTAAGGGAATGTATGCCTATTTTTTGGAAACCATTTGGCACTGATTCGGCACTAAAATTTCTCAATTTTTGACAGTCATTTCATGCTATAATAAAAGCAGGATGAAGCTATTCTACATGCTTTAGGTTATGCCTATTGGTTCCGGCCTATGTCTTGGATATATGCCATGAAGTATTGATCTTTGGGGTATGACTTCGAGCTTGGATTTCATTCCGGATGCTTTTGGAAGAGCTTTGACATTACGCATTCATTGACATGGTTCATGCTTGACAGTGGTATATGCTTTGACAGTGGTGCTCCTTGGGTTTATGCATACCCGTTGCCTACGGCTTGATGCTCATGTCACGGTTGATTACCCTATGCATACATTGAGCTTGAGTGCTCATTGAAGCTCTACCTTGGATGCATTTTGGATTCTTTGGAGTAGTCTTAGATGCTACTTGGCTTGTCAGAGTTTGGATTGGGATGTATTTGATGTCTTACATGCTTATGGATGCTACATACAGATGCTCTACCGCCTACATGTTCGGGATGTACTATTGATGTATTGTCTTGAACTTATGTCATTGGCAATGTGTCTTGCCTTGGCTTGAGCTCTTGAGCTCGTACATATGGCTTTCATGCCAGTGGGAGCATTCTCGAATGCTTATTAGACATTGAGCAGGCAGTACTTTTATGCATTGAGCAGTTACATGCTATTGGGCAGTTACAGACACTTGAGACTTTGGGATTTCTTACCCTTTGGGATGATACATATGATACATTATATGTCTTGGTTCACTGTGTGCTTATGAGCTGAGTCTCAGTTTTGGAACCGTATCTTTGTGAGCTGACACCTACTTGTGTCAAGTTTTGGTAGTGGCAGGAACACTTTGCCCCGTTGACTGGGGGGTGTGCCTACTCACTGGCAGATGTTTACTTGGGTGTTGGATTCATGCTTATTGATAGTCATATGTTTATGCTATGCCCGGATGATGCCAGCTTTGGTCTTGGCAGTATCTGATTGCCTTGGGATCCGATTTTGACACTGTTAGCTCTCTTTTACTGAAATCTATAATTTATTACAGCAAGCATATATGTATGGACTGACATGGATTTTTCATGCTGAAACATTCTAAAATGATGTACTTTCATTAGTACTTGGTGGGCAACAGCTTTGGTTCCACTTTTCTCGCCATTTTCCCTCGATTTTACTTATTTTTTGGTCATTTTCTATAGTAAACAACAAGCAGTTTTGCATTGTCTACAGTCTTCTAGCCTGCATTATGGCGAGTTCGTCCATTGATCATGCTATTTTCAACATCACTAAGCTTGATGGTACGAATTACTCTTATTGGAAGAGCCAAATTTAGCAGGTATTGGTGCAAAAATTGCAAATCAAACCTTTGAGGTTGAGCGGGCATCCGCCTGCAACTATGCCAGATGAGGAATGGCTTGATCTTGATGAGTTATGCAAGTCCACTATTGTATTGTCTCCCACAGAACAGGTTCATTACAATGTCTTTGAGGAAGAACAGAGTGCATGGCAGTTGTGGGATAAGATCAAGAATCTCTATGACAAGAAAAGTCCAGTGAGACAGATGTATTGGCTGAAGCAGCTTATGGATCTGCGCATGAAGGAGAATGTGACTATGTCTGCTCACTTGAGCCAGTTCCATGATATACTCAAGAACTTGACTTCGCAGGACATCACTTTTGTAGAGGATGTCACTCCTCTTTTCTTGCTTGGTATTCTTAATGAGTCATGGGATGTATTCCACACTACATTATGTGCCTCTACTGCTACCTTGAACTATCTGATGTTGAGAGTGCTCTTTTGCAGGAAGAGGTTAACCGTAAGAATTTGAATGCCTCTCGTGTGTCGCATGCTATGACAGTTAGAGGCAGGAATGATGGATATGGAAAGCATGGCAGTGGTAGTGGCCATGGACAGGATTCTCAGAAATCTTGGTCTCATGGGAGGTCACGTAGCAAATCCCGTGGCAGGAATGCAGATGTTACTTGTCGCCATTGTGGGAAAAAGGGCCATATTAGGCCACAATGCCATGAACTGCGCAATGAAAGGCGCAAAGATAAGGGGAAAGACAAAGTGCAAGATAACTTCTGATCGCAACATAGTGCCTACAAAGTCCAGTGTTAAAATTGAAGAGAACAATGTTATGCAGCCTGAGGATATTGATGATGATTATTATATCCTACCAGCTTCTTCTAGTGCTTTGCAGATGACAGAGATACACTCTATGTATGCACAGTGTTGGCTCTTGGACTTAGGTGCGTCCTTTCATGTGACACCTTGCCAAGAGTGGTTTCATTCATACCATACTGTTTTGGGTTTTGTGCGCTTGGGTGATGACAGCTCTCTTGATATTGTGGGCATTGGTGATGTTAGGCTGCAGTTTCCTTTTGGCAACAGTTTTGTTATGCAGGATGTACGTCATGTACCTACTTTGACACGCAGTCTCATGTCAGTTGGATAGCTTGATGATGCAGGATATCATGTCTATTTTGGAGACTCTGCATGGAAGATCACTCGTAGCAGACTTGTGATTGTGAGAGGTGCCAAGGCTAGCAGCCTCTATCCCCTAATTGTATCAGCTTCTTCCCTTGATCATGTTTTGTCTATGGGTTCTATCCCACATGTATCTCTTTGGCATACCGCCCCTTGATTATGCATGTTTTAATTCATGTGAGCATTATCTTTATGGCATGCAGACTACATCTACGCATAAGAAGTCTGGTAGGCCACGCATGAGTGACCCCTTGGTATTGGTACATTCGGATGCCTATGGGCCATGCCTTGTCAGTCTATGGGTGGTGCAAAGTATTTTGTTACATTCATAGATGATTTTTCACAAAAAGTTTGGGCTTATCCCATTAAGCTGAAATCTGATGTATTGGCTGTGTTTCAGAGATGGCTTACATTGGTTGAGATAATGGGGGTGAGTATGTCTCACGTGCTTTTGAGTAGTTATGTGATGAGAGGGGTATTAAGCGTCAGTTGACCACCCCCTACACCCCCCCAGAATGGTTTGGCTGAGTGGATGAATAGAATCATCCAGGAGCGTGTCTGTAGTATGCTTAGCCACGCAGGCCTACCACAGAGCTTTTGGGCTGAGGCAGTGAGTATAGCTGTGCATGTCATAAACAGATCACCCTCTAGTGGTTTGGATTTCCAGGTTACAGAGGAGGTATGGACTGGAAAACCTCCTTCTTATGCGCATTTTCGTGTCTTTGGATGTGAGGCATTTTGCCATGTGCCCAGGGACAAAAGAAGTAAGCTGGATCCTAAAAGTGTCAAATGCATTTTCCTTGGTTATGGGGATGCAGGCAAGATGGGTTACCATCTCTAGGATCCGTAGGCATGGAAAGTCATCCGCAGTCATAATGTAGTCTTCCATGAAGACAATATGCATAGGCAGCCTGAGAGAGTTGTTGAAATCCGCAGGGTCATATTTCAAGAGGAGCCGAGAGCTCCCGCACAGCCAGTTGGACAGCCTACAACTGCAGTAGATGCTCATGGTCAGGGTGTTGGACAGGCAACAGAGCCTACCATGAGACGGTCTACTAGAGACAAACGTCCACCTGATAGATTTCAACCCTCGATGCATTATGTCTTGGTTATAGATGCAGGAGAGCCTTTCACTTATGATGAGGCTATGCGCAGGGGTGACAATCACTCCTGGGAGAGGGCTATGTAGTCTGAGATAGACTCCTTGCATAAGAATGACACTTGGGATTTGGTTTCCTTGCCTACAGGCAAGAAGGCTTTACCATGCAAGTGGGTGTGCAAGCTAAAAAGTACCCCTGGACACCCCAAGCCAGCATACAAGGCTAGATTGGTAGCAAAGGGTTTTAAGCAGGACCATGGTGTGGACTTTGATAATGTCTTTTCTCCTGTGGTTAAGATGACCACCCTGCGCTTAGTCTTGGCTTTAGTTGCTCAGCTTGACTTGGATTTATACCAGATGGATGTCAAGACGGCTTTCTTACATGGGGACTTGCATGATGAGATTTATATGGAGTAGCCTAAGGGCTTTGCAGAACCTGGCAGGGAGCACCTAGTGTGCAAATTGAAGAAAAGTCTTTATGGCTTGAAACAGGCACCTAGGGAGTGGTATCATAAGTTTGATGCCTTTATGCAGTCACAAGGCTACAACAGGAGTGCTATGGATCCGTGTCTTCACAGGAAGAAAGCCCGTGATGGTTCTTTATTGATTTTGGTCCTATATGTGGATGACATGATGATAGCAGGGAAAGCTCATGATGAGCTAGATTCTCTTAAGGCTCGGCTCGCCACTCACATACTTGGTATGCGCATTAAACGTGACAGGCATCAGGGACTCCTCTACTTGTCATAGAGAGAGTGCATTCATAAAGTCCTTGAGCGCTTCGGAATGCAGGACGTAAAGCCTATTGGCTGTCCATTGCCTTCTTATGTGAAGGTATCACAGGCTGATTGTCTGCAGACAGATGAGCAAAGGGTAGAGATGGCCAAGATTCCCTATGCATCTGCAGTGGGCAGTCTTATGTATGCCATGATAGCCACTCGTCCAGATATTGCCTTTGCAGTTGGTGTTGTGGCACGCTATATGGCTACACCTGGCAAGAAGCATTGGGATGCCGTGAAGGGTATCATGAGGTACCTAAAGGGCACTGCAGATATGTGCATATGCTATGGTAGCCAGGATACAGGAGTCGTGGGGTGCACTGACTCTGATTATGCAAGACATGTAGATAGTAGATAGTTCACTTCTAGCTATGTATTCACATATGCTGGAGGTGTTGTTTCTTGGATGTCCAGGCTACAGAAATACAGGGCCCTTTCTACTACAGAGGTCGAGTATGTTGCAGCCACTGAGGCTTACAAAGAGGCCATTTGGTTGGGTCATTTGGTTGCTATCCTTGGTATTGATGCTATCCCTACACTGCATTCGGATTCTATGAGTGCTATTCAGTTAGCCAAGAATCCGGTCTTCCACATGAAGACGAAACACATTGAGGTGAGGTATCACTTCATACGTGGGGTCATTAAGGACAAGTTTGTTGATCTTATCAAGATCTCGACTGACCAGAATCCTGCAGATCTGCTCACGAAAAGCCTCTCTACAGAGCGCTTTGCCTTCCTCAGGAGGTTGATGGGAGTGGGATGAGATGCCGTCTTTCCACATCCTGTTGTACATGTGTACATGTTGTACTGTCTTTTTTTTTCCTTTTTTCTTTTCACTCCTCACTAGGGAAAATTTGCCTTTAAGTGGGAGGTTGTTGGGGGTAAAGGCGCCTCCGCCTAGCCGTCCGTGTATTACTACACTGATAGTCACTACCACTACACACTGCAGGTAGCGGGCGCCTGTCACACTGTCACTTTATTCTTTATTCTTTTAGTGATAGTTTGAATAAAGGAAGGCCTGGTCACACATTGTGACTGTTGGAGTTCCCATTTTTTTTCTCTCTTTTTTACTCTTGCTCTCCTGCCATAGCTCTCGAGTCCAAGCTTCAATCTGTCTCTCCCTTTCATGAAGAGGCTTCAACCCCCTGATCACCTACCCAAGTGATTGATCTCTTTATAAGAGTTTGTTAACTATGAGATTAGGAGCAAGCCACCAAAGCTACACAATATTGTAGAGTGTCTAGTAGATTTTGGTGAACCTAAGGAAGAGTGGGTTGATATTAGTGACTGTGAGGATTTATCCAAAATTGATGTAGCCTTTATTCTGTCATGGTATGCGTCTATCATGCATTATCTATCAATAGGAAACACGAGGGAAACTCTTTTTAAATCCGAGAAGAGAAAGATTAAGCACCAAGCACTTTGCTTTTTTATAATAGCAAGGTGTTTTATATAGGAAAGGTGTGGATGAGATTTATCGTCGTTGTGTGGTCCCTAATGAGATACTCTTTATTCTAGAGGAATATCATAATTCAATAAGTAGATGCCATTTTACTAGAGGGCTCACTACCCAAAAAGCTTTACGTTTTCTAACTATTGGTGATCGATGGTTTTTCAAGTTGCTTTTCTATATGTTAAGCGTTGTGATGTCTGTTAGGAGACACGGTGTTAGGGAAAATCGTAAGCCAATGCTTAATCCTATTCTTGTTACTTTGCCCTTTGAGAGGTGGGACATTGATTTTGTTAGACCTATGCATCCTTCGTCTTCTATGCGGAAGCATTATATCATTGTGGTGATGGATTACTTTACAAAATAGTCTGAAGCTCGAGCTACGATGATAGACAATGTGCCAAGGAAACAACTAGTTTCATTATGAAACAAATAGTTTGCCATTTTGGTCCACCTAAAGAACTATTAGAACTAGACATTCCCTAAAAAATTAGGAGCAATAGGTACAACAGGTATAGTAGAGGCGATTGGTATAGCACGTAGCCAACGTGGCAAATCAGATAGTTGGTCGGCCAGTTTTGCTGATAGTGGGTTGCATTTAATGCAACTAACCTGTTATGTTATTTTTGCTAGCCTATTTATTGGCCTTATTTTTTGCAATCTTGGTTAGTTGTGCTCACAGTTTTCAAGCTATAAACCATGTGGAGAGTATCCTTGGGGTTCACAAAGATTGAGATCTTCGAGGTGGAGACATAGGTAGACATTCTCCTGCACTCATGTATATTTCTACATTCTTATATAGCATTCTTCACTCTAGATTTTCTACCTTTCATTGTCTATATATATATATATATATATATATATATAGGTAGACATTCTCCTGCACTCATGTATATTTCTACATTCTTATATAGCATTCTTCACTCTAGATTTTCTACCTTTCATTGTCTATATATATATATATATATATATATGTTCACTCTTTATCTTGGTCATTCACTTTTGTGCTGCTTCACTCTAATATGGTATCATAGCATTGAAGGACTAACCTAGGGTGGATCTACTTGAAGAGGAAATTTCAATGCAACACAAGGTTGTATTTTCAACCTGCAAGGGCGAGCAAGAGGGCTACACATTTAAATAAGACTGAGGCAAGTGTGGGTGTGCAAGAAAGGAGAAGATATGCTGAAGTTATTGCTGGTTTTTGCTATTAGCGAAGGAAGAAGACTCTGTTTTGGGCCTTCAAGTGCAGATTTTACCTTTTCATCACCTCCGATTGGGTGAAGAAGAAGCAGCAGAGCAATAAAGAGCCCTAGTAGGCTATGTTTTCATAGTCAAAGGGTGTTGCTTTTATGTTATGTGCAAGCATTATAGGTGAAGATGTCTTCTGAGGTTGCAACAAAGTTTTAGGTGATCATGGATCAAAAGGTGCCCATGTTACCAACTCTTCAATCAAATCAAAAGCTCGATGGCAAGAATTATCACATTTGGCAAAGCTTGTTATAGAGGCTATTCATCATCCTTTTTCATGAGATGAGTCCAGACTCTCTTCTAGTGATAAGGTGGAGTTGGCAAAGGCTTAAGCACATTGGGATAAACTCAATGCTTACATTTGCTTGTTTTTATTTCTCTCATGTACTACAATTGTTATCTCTCATATTGAGCATTTGATGGTGGCTCGGGAGATATGGCTGGAGCTTGATTAGATGTACAATCATATGACCATCATGAAGTGAGTTTCTTTGAGTGTAAACAAGTCACCTTGTATGCACGAGCATATTAATAAGCTGGGTAGCTTTAGATGCAGGTACAAAATGCAGGGAAGGTAATCACTTCTGAAGACATGGTGATAACTCTTCTTTCACAATTACCACCCCATTTTAGTGGTTTTTATTCTACCTTGATTACTTAAGGGTGGTTTGAGACTCTTCAATGGAAAGAGTTGGTTTATATGGTATTGGACCAAGAGGAGCAATTGAAAGGGACTAATGCTTCTAAATATGAGGCTTTGGTTGGCCGGTCCTCTCAGAAGAAGGGGAAGGACCAAAAAAAGGAGGACAAATCCAAGGAGGACAAAGAAAAGGATTCCACTTGTTACATATATGGTAAGATGGGTCACTAGAAGAAGGATTGCCTCGACAAGGAGAAGAAGGACAAAGAGAAGAAGGAGAAATCCTCAAAGGATTCCAAAGTAGTGGATGCTTCCTCATCAGTTGCTTTTCTCCACTTAGAGGTGATTGAGGATTCGACGTTGATGGCTACTAATGATGTGGTGATGGCCCCATATACTTGGGAGTGGATTGTTGACAATGGTACCTCACGTCACATGACTCCTTCAACAAGGGTTTCTCATTTGCAGTCTTCCATGGCCAAATTCTCATTGGTATTAGTTCGTCTATTCCTATATAGGGACGAGGAGACATGTGTCTTATTCCAAATGGACAAGTTGGTGCCCATACATCCGAGGTGCTTTATGTGGTGCCCTTGGGTACCATCTACTTTTGGTGCACAAGATTTGTGCCCTCAATCTATTGGTCGAATTTGATGTGGATTCTTTTTGGATTCTTGATCGTGGATCAAAACAGGTTCTTTCTTCGGGTTACAAGGAGAATGGATTCTTTAATTTGCGGTCTTCTTCTGACTTGACTTCTCTTCCTCTTACCTCACAAACTCAGTTTGAGCTTTGGCATGCTCGATTTGGCCACCTCAACTATGATTACCTCCACCAGAAGGCATTAAAGGGATATCTTATTTGAGGTTTCCCAGATATTGTGGTGAGCTAGCAGCCTTGTGTATCCTGCATCTGTGGGAAGTAGACTCGTGATGTTATTCCCAACAAGGCTTTGAGGTGGTCTTCAGCACCATTGGAGCTTGTTTCTACCAATCTTTGTGGATTGATGAGGATGGAGTCCCTTAGAAGGATCTTGTATTTCATGCTAATTGTGGATGATTACAACAGGATGACATGGGCTTATTTCTTGAGGTTGAAGTCAGTGGCTTTCTCCAACTTTAAGGATTGGTTGTTCTTTAAGGAGAACCGATTGGGCCAAAAAAACTAAAGATCTTATGATCAGATAAGGGTAGGAAATTTGTTTCTAATGAGCTTGCTCATTTTTGTGTAGATCGTAGTATTCACTAGGAGTTTTCCAATATAAACACACCTCAAGAGAATGGCATATTGGAGCAGCATATGAATCATAGTGTGATCAAGATGGCTCATACCATGCTAGAGCATTATCAAACACCTCAGTAATTATCGGCTGAGGCTATGGCTACTGTAGTTCACATCCTTATTTAATCCCCTACTTTTGCTATTGTTGGTATGACCCCTTATGAGGCATACTTTGGGTTTAAGCTAGATGCTTCTTATTTCAAGGTTTTTGGGTGTGATGCCTATGCTCACATATCTTGAAGACACAGCATGACAAATTTGAAGCAGCTTCCAAAAGACACGTGTTTGTGGGCTATAATTCCCAGTCTCAAGGCTATCGATTGTATGATCCCATTAAGCGAAAGGTCTACACAAGCCATGATGTTCTTTGTTTTGGTACTTGGATTTGAGCTACATTTGATGTTCTTAGATTTTGGTCAATTGCTTTGAGCTTTCATGCTTACTCACTTATGGGTATTGAAGCTTCATTGGACACTTATGCTCCTAGGTGTACTTATGATGTGCTTGGGCTTTTCGAATACTTTGATGTATATGTCTTGAGCTTTGCTTGCTCACTTTCCATTCCCAAATTCACTTCCAGTGGGAGATGCTTGTACTTACTCAACAAAGCTTAGTTCTTTGAGACCATGGGACTCTCAATTTATATATATGCTCTCTTGTATACTATTAGACGAATGGCCATGATGATTTCTAGGCCACGATCAAATGGCCAGCATGACTATAATGTGGTCTTGTTTGGCCAAAATGGCCTTGTGACTATATTACAACCTTAACGAGCCCTAAATTGATTATTTTTAAATAAATAAATAAGAAATTATCTATTTTTTAAATATGGAGCTTTTGAGGCTTTAAGGTTGTAACAACTTAACTCGGCCCCAAGAAGCATGATCTAGCCATGCAACCGTCCTTTTAACAAGGCTTAACTAGCCTTTGGCCAACAATCAGCCCACACGATCCATTGGCCTTCACAAGCTAAATTCAACCACACAACATTATTAGAAAGGCTTGATTAACCTTTGGCTGATTCAATTGAGACAATTTCAATCAAGCCTAAATGCCAACATCCCAATTAGCCATTAAATTCTGAATAAGGCTTGACTAAAATTTTAGGTGGGGCTTTTGGCCTTATTATCAATCAAACGGCCAATTATTCTTTCCTAAGGCCCTTATAGCCTCTTAACTCTACAAACAAATTATTAATCTTTTCTAAGGCCTTTGTGGCCTCTTCTAAGCCTCATTTGGCCAATGCAATCCCGTGCCTTTCTAAGCCTTAGGAAAAACCTTATTTTGCCAATTAGGAAAGTCATGCAGGATTTACAAGCCTCAAACCTTACCAACATGCCATTCGGCCATGCTCCCTAATGCTTAAGCCTTTCTATCATTCTCTCTTAGCTCTCGAATTCCAAATGAAAACAAGGCTAATGACAAAGCATCCAAACTCTGCCCCTCAAAAAGCTATAGTCATCTCAAGCCCCTTACTTTTCAAAATACCTACTTTTGATTTTTTCTATCTGTGGGTTTATGGAAACTAAAAATTCTATTTCTTTTAGTGACTTTTAAGCCTTTGACATTAGTATCCTATTATTTTACCTTCCAAAAAAAAATCAAACGATGTACAATTCCAAATTAAAATCCAACACATAAGTGGCAAATTGATTGCCTCTCAATTTGTCTATCCTAAGCTAGTCCATGCAATGTTTCAGAGTGCAAGCTCCTATTCTATTGCTTGGTGTAGAGAGTATGTACCTAGCTGCTTGATTTTGTGTGTCTTGAAAACAAAACCAAAAAGTCATCACTTTCACAAGCCATGCATGCCAAAATTAGTGGAACGCTTATTGTTTCAAGTGCTTCAAGCAACATGGCTATGATTATCTCTCAGATAACCATTGCATACTTTCAAAACCAATGTAGTAAACTCATTGATTTACCTTCTTGTTATAGTTTATCCACAAAAGGATTGTCAATGGCTCCATAATTCTAGTGATGTGCCTCAATCAAGCTCCACCTCCATATCCTTGTTCATCATGCAAGATTCTTGTTCGAGAAGAAAAAGAAGAAGAGCAAGAAGGTGGGAAAGCAAGAGCTTCTTCCACACATCTCTCTCTCTCTCTCTCTCTCTCTCTCTCTCTCTCTCTCTCTCTCTCTCTCTCTCTCTCTCTCTCTCTCTCTCTCTCTCTCTCTCTCTCTCTCTCTCTCTCTCTCTCTCTCTCTCTCTCTCTCTCTCTCTCTCTCTCTCTCTCTCTCTCTCTCTCTCTCTCTCAAATCCAAGCAAGAAGCAAAAAGAGAACTCCACAAGATCACACACCACAAGAATGAGCTTATCCTTTTATCTTTTTGCTTTTATACATAGCATTGGTTTTCTTGGGCACCTTTCCATCTTATTGTCTTACCTTGTGTATCCTCTTCGGTTTTTTACAACTCTTGGTCAACTTGTTGGGTCGAGATTCTTATGCTCATGCCTCACTCAAGATATTATTATAATTTCCACATCGATTTTTTTTTACAAAATATTTTTTGTCAAATTTTTTAGAAGCATTGGGGGAGATGCTTCGATTTTTGCTTCTCTTTGCATTCTAAAATTCCACCATTATTTTTGCATCTCCTCTGTCGTCATGCCTTCATAGAAGTGATTAATAGAGATTGACGGATCACAGGCACCAATGTGGATGGTTCTACAAGAGGTCTAGTGTACATATTATGTCACTCGTGTGTGTCTACCTTACTTGTACAATGGGCAATGTACATGCCTCTACAATCAGGAGTTTGGCCAATTTCCAAATAAACTTGGAATGTTGTCTCACACTTGAGAACCCAATAGGTTTGAAGGTATTATGTTGTGTTGATCTCAGTGGTAGGAGGTCATCCAAGTAGACTACTCATGATGTCCTTTACTAAGATTGTGATGTGGGGGTATGGAATAGGCAGTTAAAGATAAAGCCAGTCAATCAAAGCCACCATATGCTTCTAACTTGAGGAATCTTCGGTTTAATGAAGGTGTAGGTGCTTTTCTATCCCTTTTTTTCTTTTTTTTCTTATTTAATAAAAATAAATAGTAAATATATTCAAAATGTGAGCAATATTGTAGTTTTGAGGAAAGTCGAATGATTGCCACTCGATTAATACCTGCATTTATGTCAACAAATAGCGGTGAAAGTCCATCTTTGTATGGTATCATGGGTTGATGTAGCAACTTGATGAGGAGAGGTAGTTGCATGTAGTGATGGAGGAGTCAAGGCAGTGAACCTTCTTACAAAGTATCCGAAGGATGGCACTAGGTTTGCAAGAGCATGTAGGTCCTATCAATGTGGGTGGCTTTTGGTATGTGGGCTAGATTCATGTGTAGATCCTATCAATGTGGGTGGCTCTTATGCTTGAAATCCTCAAGAAGTTGTACCTACCATGTTGACTTTCTTTATATTCCTTATGTTTGAAATCCTCAAGAAGTTGTACCTACCATATTGACTTTCTTTATACTTCTTATTTTCATGCTACCTTTGATAAGAATAATAGAGTGGATCCACCCTTTCTTCTTCATGTAAATAACAATAGGATTTCCATACCCTCTTGTTATTGTCCAAGATGGGAGAACCATTTTGGTAGACCTTGCCATGCATCTCTTAACTTGAGCTTGATATACCTACCCTTCCTTCTTGTGCTTGATAGGATCTTCAATGGATAGAAAAATCAAGGGGTCCAACCACTTTATTGCAATAAAGCTCTCTAATACTCAATGAGCCACCATACTATGCATAAGAGGAGTGGTCTTCTAAATGTGCTTTCTTCATTCATCTTGGAGTCAAAAACTAAGGCACTTGATTTTTGTCTCTATTGATACCTTTGCAAAGTTTCCTTTGGGTTTCATGGTGGTACATGCCTCCTTCTTTTCTAGGTCTTCTTCTTGATTACTCTTTCGATTTTCCTGCATCTAATTCTAGGAGTTCTAATAAATCAATGGTGTGTGTCATGGACTATGGGAGGCTCTATGGCAATCGGGGATGTTGGGTGGGGGGTTTTGGGTTACGGAAGACCTATTGCCTTTAGTTCATGATCTTCATAACCTTTCTTCCTCAAGTGGCAGATCAAGTCTTCTTGGGTTTGCTTTACATTCATTAAGTTGATTTCTCTAATCTACTCCATGCCTTCCAAGGTGGTAAAGATCTAGCCTTGAGCTCTTTAGGGTCTCCTATTTATGGGGTTTGGGCCAATAGTGCCATTTCCTTAAACAGGTCTTGCTACTTCACTATGACAAATTTGTAAGCTTCTAATTGCACTCTATGCCAAGTGAAATAGGGATAACATCCTCATTCTTGACCTTTTCAATGGTGAAGAGATTAAAGGGTACCAAAGATACAATTTCATTGCTATTGCTAAATTTTCATCTTAGGCAAACTTGATCCATATGGTTAATTCCACATTTGTGTGGCACTATTGGTCTACTTTGTTTATCATTGGTTGTTCTTTTCTCTTGGTACAACATGAGAACATGTATCCTAGTTGTCCATAGTTCTATTATGCTATTGTCATGAAATCATTCATCTTTCTCTTCCTCATCATGAAACACCATGATATGCACTAGCCTAAAATCCATCTAGAATTTCCATCTTCATCCGTGCAAACAAAGGGGTTAGTGTACTCCTCATCTTCTATTGGTTCTTCAATGTACTAGATGGGAGCATCACTGGGAGGATTAGTAAGATTGAGCTTGGTGGTTTGGGGATCCCTAAGAGATTGATTTTATTTCTCGATGCTATTTATCTATACTCATGGGAAGCTAGTAAGGCTAAGGGTGTAACTAACAAAAAATTTTGTGTGTGGATAATTGGGACCTATTTTGTATTGTGGATAGCTATATTTAGGGTTGGGTCCTAGGAATCTTCGTGTAATTGTAGCACCTCTATACTCTACCTCTATATTAGACGAGGCAACTATCAGTTGTTTCTTGCTACTCCAGGTAACAACATTACTATCAAAGGAAAATATAAAACCATATGGTAGACCTCTTGTTTGAAATACTACCAACCCAATACGTATCTATGTAACCATGCAAGTCCAATGATACACCTACACTACAGGCTTCATACCGGCATTCAAAGTGACGAAAATGTTCAACATGTCGGTATTAGCGACGCCATAGAACCATCTCTATTGATGTCACTATTTGTGTCGCAAATGCAATGCAAATAGCGATGCTTTGCAATGCAAATTGCAACGTACACATGCAATAAATTTGCAACGCTAATACCGACGGTTTACAGAGAAAAAAAATTTGTGGTAGGGCAATAGTTCTATGTGTTGTATTTGGGTCATACAAAAGGGTTACAGTAAAGTGTACAATGGTCGGAAAAATGAAGGCAATGTGTACTTGAATCCACAAGACTTATACATAAAATAAATACAAGATCGCTTAATGAAAGCGCTCATGGAATCATGGCAAGATACAAAGGATGATAATAACATAGTGCATAGAAAATGCCTACATAAATCACAGGACCAAAAAAGAAGAGGATGTGCGCTCCACGGATCCAAGCACAAGCTATAGATCCTCGCCATCTGAAATCTCATCCCGCCACAAAGGAGTATCGAACGGACTCTGCAAAAAAAAGAAACGACTACACATTAGTCCACCATACAATAATGCATTTTAATTAAAATTAGTAACTATGAACAAGAAAGATGAGTGACTTATTGGGCCGCCGTGTGCATACAATCTATCGATCAATGCAGTGAGACCGTGTCTCTCTACATATCGAGTCTCTAGGTTGGTGGGATTGCAGTTTGTAATGGAGTGTTGCAAAGAAGACAAAATACAATTGTTAGAAATACAATTGTCAGTACAAGTAATATTGCAAAAAAATAAGCGAGAAGAACAAAAGAAAAACTTATAAAGTCCTCTAGATAAGTCCTGTGGTTCCAATGTGGACTTGACATAGCATAATGTGTGTTGCACTACATCCAAATGTGCCTTCCGTGGAAGTTACATAAAATGACACTTCAAATCAGCTATATAGTTTAGGTCTAGCCTAGTGATTGTCAAATAGATAGGGCTATCCACAATCTTTGTTTTAGAAAGTAAAGAGAGAGAAGAGAAGAGAAGGGTAGAAGGAAAGAGGAGAGAGAATAGAGAAAAATGAGAAGAGATAGAGTAGAGATATAGGAGAGAGAAACTAAAGAGAGTGATAAGATAGGAAGAAGAGAGAAGAGAGGGAGTTTGAGTAGAGAGAGGATTAGAAAAGAAGAGTCGAGATAGAGGAGAGAGAAGAGAGAAGAAGAAAGTAGAGAGTAGAACAAGAGAGGAGAGGGAGTAGGGAGAAGAGAGAGTAGAGAGAAAAAAGAAGAGAAGAGAGTTGAAGGGAGTAGAGAAGAGAGGGAATGGGAGTGGATTTTACTTTTCAAATATTTTGCTCAATATGAATTGTGTTTTTATTCATTTAACAATTAAATACTTATTTATTTATTTATTATAAAAAGGAGAGAGTAGGGGTAGAGAGGAGAGAGAGAAGGCAAGGTTAATAGGAAAAAAAAGACATGTAGGAAAATAGAAAAGGGAATAGAGTAATAGTAGAGAAAATAGTGGAAAGAAGGCAAATAAAAGAAGAGAGAGGAGAGGGAAGAGATAAGAGAGGAGAGATAAGAGAGTAGAAGGAGAAAAAAGAGAGAAGGGAGTAGTGAGTAGGAGATAGAAGAGAGAGAGTGTGTGTAGAAAAAGAGCGAAACAAAGAAGAGAGAGAAGGAGAGTGAAAAGAGAAGAGAGAAGAGAGAAAAAAGAAGAGGAAGAAGAGAGAGAGAGAGGAGAATAAAAAGTAGAGTAAGATAGAGAAGAGAGAAAATAAAGAATATAGAGGGACAAAGAGAGAGAGAGAGAGAGGAGAGAGAAGAGAAGAGAAAAATTAAATGCGAGAGGAGAGGGAGAAGAGACAAAGTAAAGAGAGTAGAGAGATAATGTTGGGCTAAACACGCAGTAGTCAGGATATTAGATAGATTTCTATTCTTTTAGAAGCTACAACTAACTTTGATGTGACTAATCTATCACCTTGTCTTCTCAACACTTCGCTCTCATGCAGTAGTCAGGATATTAGATAGATTTCTATTCTTTTAGAAGCTACAACTCACTTTGATGTGACTAATCTCTCACCTTGTCTTCTCAACATTTCGCTGCTCTAATTAACCATTCATCCTTCTCTATGTTAAGAAAGCAAGAACATAAGATTAGCTTTTACCTTACCTTGGTTCCTCACTCAATACATCTCTCATTTCCTTTTTCTCTCTCTCCCTCTCAACAATGGAGACAAGCTTATAGAATACACAAAGTGAATTGAAAGCTTCAATAGTTGCACTAACAAAGCTTCTATAGTATGAATGTACCAAAAGGGTCAATCCAACTGAGATTTTCCCCCCTTATAATGGCTAAGATTAGAGTTACGGAAACACCACTTCTCTAGGGTGGCATCTTGTTTGTGTTTTAGAGTTTGTACCCCTTTTGTATTTTAAGGTTTGTACAATTGTAAATTAGTATGCATGTCCTCTTTTGGGCTTCCTACTCACTTTGTGGGCTTTGGGCTACTCAAATGGGATATAAATACAAAGATTTGCCACATTAGCCTATACTTAGGTTTATATAGATATTAATCTATCGATTATTTGTGAGCTCAATGGGGAGTCACTATGTATAAATCCTATATATCATGTGCATTCTTGGTAGGTTTTATACTCGGGGGGTTCACTGTATATATATTCTCTATATAATGTGCGTTCATGGCCTATTTATAAATATTCTAACATGTGAGTTTTTCTTGAATAAAACACAACCATTTTCTATTCAATCTATAAGTAACCCCTTTATATGACACCCTTCTGTATGTAAAAAATGTATAAAAATGGTGTTTTAAAAATCGATTATTTTGAACTCACGTTATATATACATATATTCATGAATAAACCCCCTCCCCCCCAAAGGTTTTATATACCCCTATATAATCAAACTTGTGATTTTTTTTACCCTTATGTGAATTTTTACTGTAATTTACAAGTCCCTTATTGTAAGTTTATTATTTTCATAAAATAATTTAACATATTTTTATGTAATGAATACAAATACTAATTTTATCATAAAATTAATCCAAACTACTCCTTAAGGATTCATAAAAGAGTTTTAGTGTCTTTAATGGATGATGGAACTTTACAAAATATCTTCATGTTGTATGATATGCAATGGTAAAATTTAGAAGGGGTTTAAAACACTTTTCAAATAGAGATATTAGATTTATGACTAGGGTATACATTTCTTAACTTGAGGCCAATTAGCAAATGTCTAGAATTACCCTAGAAGGATATGTCCATTTGAAACAAACCAATGCCTCCCTCTAAAGGCCATGCTAGATACACCCATCAAGTGGATGCATTCGCACATGCACTTGTAGGTAGTCAAGTAGTTCTTATGCTTCTATCATTCTATTATGCCTACATATATACCCTTGTCCTATTTCCAACAATTTCACATTAAGTTCAGTTGTATTCATAGCATCATGAGGTTCACACATCTCTACTACTATAATGTCCATTGATCCATCTACTTTTTTTTTGTGGGACAATAAAAGTGACCTCTTTAATAAGTACATGCCCTTTAAGAGAGTGGACTAACCCCTCAACATGGGAGAAATATTCAAACCTAATGTTCTCATGGGTTTATGCACATGTAACAATCTAGTTTTTCCATTGGATATGTGATGATATTCACACAAAATGTTTGAAATACTACCAGCCCAATCTGCATGTGTGTAGCTAGAAAACTCAAATGGTATACATGTACCATAGAATAAGGTGTAGCCCAGTGTGGACTTGACATAGTGCAATGTGTGGTGCATTGCATTCAAATGTGTCTTTTGTGAAAGCTATATAAATTGACCTCCAAACCAACTGGGTAGTTTAGGTCTAGTCTAATGATCGTCAAATAGATACAACTACCCACAATGTTTTGATACGTAGTGATATTCTCAATCAAGTCACCCTCATGTATACTAAGCTTAACATAAACATCCAAAGGTATAGAAATAGGCTTGCAATCAACCATATCATACTTCTTCAACATATCACATGCATATCTCCATGACAACCATATACCTTTTGGAGTCATGATCATCTCTATGCCAGGAAAGTAGCACAACTCTCCTAAATCCTTCATCTCAAATTCATCTTTGAGAAGACCCTTCACATTGCCAATCTTTTTCTTAGTATCACCCACAATGATCAAACTATTCACATATATAGTAATGACCATAATATATGTATCACTCTCATATACATAGAGTGAGTGATCAGTATGTGTTTTGTGAAATCCAATGCTTACAAGGTATTTTGCAATCCTATCATGCCATGCCCTATGTGCTTGTTTCAGTCCATATAAGGCATTACAAAGCCTGTGTATATAAGTTGGATGATTCTCGTTCACTTAATGAGGTGGCTGCTACACATAAACTTTGACATTCTTAACATCCATTTGATACATGATCCAACCTTTTGACACAACCACTGCCATGATAACCCTTATAGTGGTTATTTTAACCACTGAAGAAAATGTCTCCTCATAATCAATACCATAAGTTTGTGCATACCCTTTGGTAACCAGTTGTGCCTTATAGTGCTCAATAGATCCATCTGACTTATGCTTTGCCTTGTAAGCCCATTTGCAGCCAATATCTTTCTTGCCTTCAAGTAAGGGCACTAACTTCCATGTGTCATTATCCATAAGTGTATAAAAAATAACATATGTGCTAACTCTTAGCTCATGCATAATAGGATTATAATATATATATATCCCTTCTACTCAAGACAATATCCCATAAATATACATTTTTTTTCTTTGGGATCCGATTTACAACACAACTCATTAGGAATATGCACATAAGCAATACATCTAAATAATTTCAAATGGAATAGATTTAGCTTTTTACCAGTAAACTCCTCTTCAAGTGTCATATCATGTAAAGTAGGAGTAGGTGTCCTATTCATAATGTATATAGTAGTAGCAACTACTTCAACCCAATAGTAACGAGGCAAGTTTCTTTCTGACATTAATACATGATTCACCGCTATAGTATGCATGGTTTTCACTCAACAACTCCATTTTGTTATGAAGTATATCTACATATGTATTGTCTCCATATACCATTTTTCTATAAAAAAGTAAAAAACTCATATGAGAGATATTCTCCCCCTCCATCCAACCTTAGGTATTTAATATGCAACCATGTCTCCTTCTCAACCAAAGCCTTAAATCTTTTAAAAGTAAGTAAATACCTCACTTTTCTCGCACATAAAGTAGACCCATACTTTGCAAGTATAATCATCAATTAAGGAAATATAATACTTGTAACGAATGAAAGTTGCAATCTTTGTAGGACCCCCACACATAAGAATGTATCAATTCAAGTGTCTTCTTGCATATATGCTTTTCAAATGGAAATTTTATAATATTTTCACACAATTAAAAATTAGTTGGTTAGTTCGAAAGTTAATTAGTCAATTACTAAGTTAGTAAGGTTAGTAACTAAAGACTAACTAAGGCATTTTTCTCGGATTGACAAGGACTATAGCCACCCTTCACGGAAGTCACAACGTAAACGATAGTTATGAGCTATATTAATCACTAGTGTTAATGTGTATAGTATAGATGGTTCAAAAATATTAGATTTTTGGGCAAAACTAGTATATTTTAGATATTACTTGTTGTAAATATCCTAAAAATATATAAAATTTTCCAGAATTAGATGTCATGTAAAAAAAGCAAGTGATTTTCTAGCCAGTTTTTGAGATTTAATACAAAAAGAGGGATTGGCGAAATTGCATGCGCCACCATTGCAATTTACAGGCAGTAAACAACACTTCGAACAGGAAGAAGAAAAAGAAGTGATCTGAAAGAATTCTAATCAAGCATCTTGGGGTTTTACCCACCTTTTGGAGCCAATGGAACCATCATATTTATGATTTGAGCATCAGATCACTGATTTTTCCAAGATCCCCTCTACAAAGGGCTCTTCTTCCCTAATTCACTATAAATAAGAGGCATGGGGAGCAGTTTAGAGAAGCACAAGGAGACCCTGAGAGGATGTGTGTGTGTGTGTGTGTGTGTGTGTGTGTGTGAGAGTGAGAGAGAGAGAGAAGGTTCTTCCTCTTTTCCCCTCCTTAGAGGGTGGCCACACGCATTTTCTCCTTTTCTTTTTCCCAAGCTTATCCCCTAAACCATGAGCCGATTTTTCCCCAATTGCCACCCTCTTCTCTTCTCAAGTGGCTGCTGAAGTCCCTACGGGGTGGCACCTAGAAGCGAGGAAGATCAAGAATGGCCCCTAAACAAAGAATGTCAAGTACGAATAGAAATCCCACAATCTGCAACAAAGCCTCGGGCGAGGGTATCACCACCAATACAACTACAGTACTGGATATAAATAGTACATTTCTAAGTTGTAGTTGCTTGCTTCGATTTCCGCATGAGACACATCAGATCTGTACTATGCTGCACTAGAATAGGTCATTGAAAAGGATAAATTTCATCTCAAAATATTCAAAGATGGAGTTTGCGAAGTGCATGTATTAAGAGAAGTAAATTGCACAACGTAAGCATCATATAAGATTCCAAGGTATTGTCGACTCCTCTTTTCTTGTGAATAATACATATGTTTTTCACCACACTAAAGGTATGTTTTAGTTTGCATGCTTGAAGGATTGCATGAAAGTAATCTAGCCTAAAGGAAATTCATCCTAAAAACTCTAGATCTTTGCCCAAGCTCTTGCTAATATCACAAACTAATAGCTCATATTTAATAGATTGGGATCTTGATAATGTGTGTAGTTAGTACAAGCAATGACCATAAGGATCAAAACTAAGATGCCTTGAGATCCGTATGTTAATTACTAGTTTCTTCAATCCAATTTGGGGTTAGGCTAGATGCAAATAACAACTCTAAGCCTCAAAGGCAAGTGGAGAGCCTAAGGATTGGGAAAACCCTAAGTCAAAGAGAAGACCGATACTTTATACTTGTCAGGAAGGAGGTTGGGTTATCGATCAATGTAAGTGATCTTTAGAACTTACGTCTTGTATAGTGCATGAAACCTTAACATATGCCCTAGCCGAAGGAAGGGAGTGTTAAGTAAAATTTTACATAGCATCGCTCTTAGATCCCAAGGGGGAGAGCGAATATGCAATGGAAATATTATCATGTCTATTCTTGCATTGTATGGAAAAATACAATTGGTTTTGTTGGTTGATCAAATAACTTCCTAAATACTTTTTATTCAACTGAATTGTTGGATTGTCATTGGGATGATTATTCCAAATGGTTGTGATTGATGGTAAATTCATGGCGGAGGTTTGTGATGACAAATTGCCACGGGGATAAAAGGATGCCTTTTTGAAAGATGATATTAGGATTGAATGCCTTGATTGTGCTTGATTCTTAACTAGATTAATTAAGAAAGGATATTTTGCACATGTGGATCACCTCCATAATTGCATCGCATATTAAACCGAAGAGGTCACTGGTGCTCGATTCATGGGCCGAAGGTCAAGTGGTGAAAATGCCAACCACGGGTATGATGTTTCATTCCTAGGCAGCTTGTGGGTCAAGTGGAGCTCTGGACACCCCTTGCCAAGTCCCGAACAAAGTTGAAGACCTCCATGGCCCCCCCAACGTCTGTGCACGTAGGAAGATCCTATTCTAGATAAGGGATGGAATTTGTGTGCCATGTGATTTGGACCAGTTACTTTCGTAGGGTAGAAGGGACATATAATTTCTCCTATATGGGTAGGAGACAAATATTAACTTGAAGATAAGTTAAGAAACTTCACTATAAGATATAGGCCTTATACCGACGTTAAAAGCAATGAAAATGTAAATAACAAAATTTGCCACCATTGTCGCAAAAAGCGTCGTTATTAGCGATGCCATAGAACAGTCGATATTAGCGTCGTTATCAACGTTGCTATTTGCGTCGATATCAGCGTCGTTGATACCGACGCAAATAGCGACGCTGATAATGACGCTCTGCGACGCTAATAACGACGCATGCAGGTAAATTTGTGACGCTAATAGACGGTAACAAGGAAAAAAAAATTTGTGATAGGCAGCCCTGCCACATATAGCACTGTGTGCTTTATTTGGGCCATACAAAATAGTTTCTGCAATGTGTATAATGCTAGTCGGATCGCGATATTGTAATGGAGTGCTAAAAGAAAACAAAATACTAACTGTTAGAAATATGATTGTCAGTACAAACAATATTGCAAAAAAATAAGCAAGCAAAACAAAAAAAAAAACTTACAAAGTCCTCCAGATATGTCTTGTGACCACTCCCAAGATGATGGGCCACTCTGGCCTCTAGTTGTGCCCTCGCCGCCTCGCGCTGCTGACTCTAATGTCCTGGAGAATCTGTAGCCTTCTCCCTCAGTCGGCACCAGTCGTCCACGTCTAGCCACTCGGGCTTTGCAGCCCCACTCTTGAGTGCCTTGCATGCATTCAATCGTCTATGTGACATATATGCACGCATGCAGTCCATCATCCAGCCCGTAGAAAATCTATCTGCTGTGGCTGGAACCGAAAACTCCTCATGCAAGGATGCTACTATGTATTCGTTGCTCCCCTCCGATATGTTTTTCCAATGATCTAAGACGTTGTGTCGAAAAACTTATTGGCACAACTCTCTCATGTAAGCCTTCACCCTCCTCCCCTCATCATTCATGATGATGGCTCCTGACCTATCATCGACAAGATAGGTATATCCCTTCTGAGGTATGCCTAAGATGGGTCCTCTCCTACCTACGTCCATGCTCCTATGCATATCCAAGACCCTTATACATTCGGTGTACCGACTGGGGTAGTATCTATCGGCAGAGTAGCACCCATAGGGGTCCCACCTGCAGACGGCTGAGCAAAAGCCGGAGTAACTGGAGTAGACGTCCCCACAGATGTGACAAATCCTGGAGGTGACACAACTCCAGTAGAATGATGAGACGGAGACACCGCATCCGTGCCTCCACAACATCCACCTGAGCCACGCTCCCTGGAACTGCCACGAGAGCGAGGAGTCGCACCTGTATCACGTGCCAACCGCGGGCTCACTGCCTCCGTATCTCTACAACATCCCTTGACCCTGAAGCACTCCCTTCCTCTAGCCCGAGTCTGGAGCGTCGACCTCGTCTGCTCGAAGCTAAAGCATCTGATCGTGCCGAAGTAGATCTAGTAGAGCGGCCTGACGATGTCCGAGACAGCTTCTGGTCTACCATGTCTCTGAATCTTACCATCTGATTTGGAGACATGCGCGTGAAGATATCTTGCAACTCCTCATCGCTCATCCCACGACTCATCCTGAAAATGTCACCTGCACAGATGAAAAATGATGTTAGCATAATCAATTTAAATCGTACAAAGCATGATAATATAAATCCTAAAAAAATAATCTCACTTAAAATGCATATCTTATGTATCCTTATAAGCGATTAGTCAACGAATTGAGTAAGTGGATGCTCCAAGTATGAAGTATCCTATGGTCCCATGTCAATCTCCTGACACAACTCCGCATACACTGGAAGGTGGATAGACATGTCACCATAAAAGGATGAGTCCACCTCATTCTCAAAGAATTCTTGGACTCCTGTATTTCCATCATTGTTAGCCAATGCTGGCTCCTCTACATGCTCCAAGCTTTCGGTGGCCTCCACCCCTTACAATATCAGCCCCTTTATTTGTATATTGTCCTTATCTATGCTCGGAACATCGCTTTGATCATATACTCCCATACTTCGGGGAGCTGAAGGTATAACATACCACCATCGAGGTTGTCAGGGGTTTGGATAGAAGATTATCTATTTACAAACATGTACAAGAGAGATTAAACTATTGTGGCATGTACCATATCGTAATACAATTAACAAACAAATGAGTTCATGCACCTGTTCACAATGGGCCAGCAACATAAAGGTGTCGCGCAAATCCGTTCTTTTTTTTTTGGAATCTATTTCGAGAAATCCAGATGGACCTCATCGAACTGTTGCTCCAGCTCCTTCAAGTACCACTTTGAACCACTGCACATCGAATAGTATCATGGAGAAGCTACGGTAATCCACCGTAACAATACTTTGCAAGTTCCCAAAATACTCCATCTCATCTATAACAGTGTTTGGATCCGTTGCTCGTTGTTGGCTCTCCTGCTTGAACCTTGCCATGATACCACAGTCCATTGTGGAGCGCATTTTGTCAATACATTCCACGGAAAAATGCCGTCTGTGCGACCACATTGCACTATATATTTTGTACTGTACATTGAAACACTCAAATTAGTTGTCGCATATAAAATATAGATACGACAAATCCTAAACATGTCGTCACCTTTGGACTACATCCCCTCGAGAATTCCCACTCCTCCATTGAGACCCCCGCCTCTTCGCGAGATGCTGCGGTCAAAGCTCCATGCAACCATCGTGTTGACATGAACCGCGGCATCTCCTCCATGCCCTCGGAATATCGAATCGATCGATGGCGCATACTACATCGAAATTCAGATCGCACTTCCTCTCGATCTTACCTAGCAATCTAGTACTTGGCGAGCCACGTCTCCATAGAGGCATGGTGCAATATACAAAAGCGATTCACCTTCTCCTCCATTGCAGCATCCATTCTTTTTTCTATCCCATTTCCACCAACCACCACATCTCCTGTCAGTCTATCATCATCCTTCAGCGACCACAGCATTTTCTTGTCTGGATCCACCGTTGGTAGCCATTGTGAAACATGCACTAGCGCCTCAAACACCAACTAACCTTCAGCCATGCTACCTTCTGGCCAAGCTCATTGTCGCACAAAGCCTTTCAGGGTTTTCATGAAGCGCTCCAAGAAGAACATCCATCATCATGTATAGACAAGTCCAGCAATCTCCACTTCATCTACAAGATGCACAAGAAGGTGGATTTGTATCGTGAGCATGCTGGTAGGTAGGTATTTCTCAAAGAGACAGACTGTCTCCACTACTCCCCGCCTTGCAGATTCAATAGAGGACGTGTCAATCTCCTTCTATGAGATCCATTGTACCAAAGTCGACAACCTGTGAATGGCCCCACGTATTTCTAGAGTAAGGCATCCTGCGATCGCTATCAGTAGTACAAACTATCACAAATGAGAAATCATTATGAACAATGGCTACACTCCAAATAGCAAAATGCGCATGCCAATTACAATCCATTTGTAGTACAAACCTGACATATCTTATGCCAGTCATGGGATTTTAGCCCTGATAATTGGTCGTCTTTAGAAAATGCAGACCCCTGAGAGAACGCATCATATCCGTCGGAGTGCGGATAGCCTTGACTATTTACTTCACAATGCGCTCTTCTTTAGTGGAAAAAACCCAAGGAGCGTGAGGTAGCTGCACGCAACCATCAGCACTCGACTGCGGCCAAAGCAGCTCCATCTTGCCTACCTCCTTCAAATCCATTCGTGCCCCTATAGTGTCTATCTTTCCTGTGATGTGGTCCCATAGCAAGCTGCCCACATTCTTGAAAATATGCATGGGATCCAACAAGTGGTTGATCTATAAGTGGGTCCAATATAGCAACTCGTAGAAAACTGAGAACCGCCGCATTCTGTTTGGATGTGACTCCGGGTCGACCATTTTCAGCTCGTAGCAGCTTGCGGCATTCATACGTATTGGAGGTCGTCCAAGAAAACCTTCCCTGAGTTCATGATCCTCTGGCAAGAAAGCGGTGTGTCCTTGATATACCATCTTCTTCATGGTTCATGACCTTTGGGAGTCTAACTGTGGCCCGCACAATGGACATACATGATAACCTGAGGTAACCAAACCTATTCCAACATCTCTATCCAGTGAATACAAACTTGAACGAGATAAAATATAGATATTACCAATGAGAATGGAAGCCTATTTACCTGAGCACTCTCTGAATCTTGGAAAGTCATGCATCGTCCACATGAGAATGGCTCAAATATTGGCGAACCGTCGACCATCACGCTTGCTCATATCTTGCACGGTGACCCCCTCCTCCCACAAAATCTTAAGCTCATCGACTAATGGACGAAGATACACGTCCATATTTTTGCCTTTGTAGTAGCAGTCGAGGATGACTAAGCTAAGGATTAGATGTTCTTTCTTCGTAGAGAGCCATGGAGGGATATTGTAGTTGACAAGGACTATAGGCCACACACTGTAAGAAGTTGAGCGCAGACCGAATGGGTTCACGCCATCCATTGCAAGACCGAGCCGAATATTGTAGTTGACAAGGACTATAGGCCACACACTATAAGAAGTTGAGCGCAGACCAAATGGGTTCATGCCATCCATTGCAAGACCGAGCTGAAGATTCCTTAGCTCTCGGGCAAAGCCTTGGAAGGTAGAGTCAATGTGGCTCCATGCGCGTGAATCCATTGATATTCGTTGAACTCCATCTGTGGACCTATTCTGTGCATGCCAAGTTGTCAAGCTCGGCATGCCGGACGTATGAAACATGTGGCTTATGTGGGGGATAAGCAAAAAGTGTCTAATAACTTTTTGAGGGATGGTTTGCCCTTGCAAGTCCTGTCGATACCTGTGAGCACCACACTTTGGACATGTCTCCATAGTCTCATATCCTTCTCGAAACTATATGCGATCGTTGATACATACATGGATGTTGTTGTAGTCCATGCCAAGCTTTTGTAAAATATGTCGTGCATCATCACGAGACTCGGGCATGGTATTTGCAGGTGGTAATATATGATATTTCAATAACCTGAAAAAAATCATAAAACACCTTGAAAAAGCACAAATATTTTTAATAATAGTACCGAAAAGAAATCAACAAAGTGTACATACAAGGTATCTGAACAACTCGGTCACACTCGCATCGCTCCACCCGTATTTTGCTTGCATACTTAGGAGTGCAAGCAATGTCTTCAGGTGAGATACTCGACACCCATCATATAATGGTATGGATGCTTCTTCTCTAAGTTGATCAAAAGTCTTGGCATCCATGGGAATCAATGCATCGATCATTGCCTCCATCTTAGGCTCCAAGATTGTAGGTAGGTCTGGAAGGATGCCTATCTCCTCTGGTATTGATGGTATAGATTGGGTAGTGCCTTCCAAGTGGTGGATTGGCTCATACACTCCATCCATCGCACGCCCACGAACTCTTCTAATTGGCCGCAAAGGGTGCACTCCTCCTTGGGACGAGACGTCATTTCCTTGGATAGAAAATTTGCCAGTCACGCCCAATCTTCTTGTATATGGTATTCAATTAGCTTGTGAGTATAATGTATGATTGATATTAACTTTTTTTACCATTTGCTGAAAATCCGCAATCACCTGATCAATGATCTCAGATTGAAACTCGCCAAATCGTTGTATGTGTTCTATAGACAATCGACGTTTTCGTCTAATTGCCAACTTGCATTGAGAGCAAGGACATGGGATACGCTGATTAAGATACACCTCGCAATCTTGAACAACAATACCTTCTTCATTTTCCATTTTGTCTACGTTACGACAAACAATTTATTTTTGTTATCATTCTTTTTTTCTTTCTTAAATTGTTTGAGAATGGATTTCTTCTCTTGTAACTCAGCAAAAATTAACATATGTAAAGTCTCCACCCACCCACCCACATATTAACATATATATGTCGGAGTGTTTCCCATCTTGTGGTGTTGCACCGGACCTCGCCACCACTCTCTCTTTGTTTTTTATCCATTCATTATCTCCTCTCCTTCCATCTCTCTCTCTTTTTCTCTTTCTTTATTATGTTGTATGTTTATTCTCTCTCTCTCATTCCTTCTTCTTTTTTCTCTTCCTCCCCCTCTCTCATTTTCTTTAACGATCATGGCTACGACTACGATGAAGACCACGACCACAACTACGACCATGACCACGACCACGACCACGACGACCATGACCATGACCACAACTACGACTACGACTACGACCACAACTATGATCACGATCGTGATCACGACCACGACCACGACCATGACCATGACCACGACCACGACCACGACTACGACTACAACGACCACGACCAAGACTACGACCATGACCACGACCACGACCACAACCATGACCACGACCATGACCACGACCACGACCACAATCATGACCATGACCACGACCACGACTACGACTACAACCACCATGACCACGACTACGACTACGACCACCACGACCACGACTATGACTACGACTATGACCACGACCACGACCATGACCACGACTAGGACCACGACCACGACCACGACTATGACTACGATACGACTACTTATATACAGAGGAAGAGAGAGACAAGAGTTAGGGAGAGAGTAAAGTTAGAGAAGAAGAGGAGAGAAGTGAGAGAGGTAGAAATAGAAAGAGAGATAGAGAGAGAAAAGAGATAGGGGGAGAGAAAAGGATTTAGGGAGAGTATAGGAAGAGAGAAAGAGGGAAGATTGAGGGAGAGAGAAGGGTTGAGAGAAGAGAGAGAGATCCGACTAGAGCATTTGACACCCATAGCCAACACACCATAGAGAACACAAGCACAAATTGACATTGACTTATGGCAAGAAAATCCACCACAAAACAATAGTTATAATACTCGAGGTAGGATTTCAAAGTCTTACTGATTTCAATCAATCATGGATGCCATACTATGGGTAGGTTGCACTCACTAAGAATAGAATTGTCTTTTCTACCTCATCTTCTCTCCATCATCAATAGAATTTCCCTTTACCATTTACAACTCACCCACCTTCTCTCCACACTATTGCACACTACAATCTCTATGAGTGCATGAGATTGGGATCTCCACAGATACCAAAGCTTGATCTCTAGCTTGATAGTTGCATATATACTACTACTACTCATGGAAGAAACCTTAAAATAGTTATTATGCTCAAATATATGCTTGTTAGAGCATAAATTTGTTCCTAAGACTATTCTAAGGATGAAAGAGGGTTAATGATAAAAGAGTATCCTTCCTTGCAAGTGATATTATATTATATTTTTTAATTAAAATTGATAGTTGAAGATGAGTTTCCTAAGAGATCTTCTGGTGATGAATATAAGGGACAATCTAGAAGTTATGTAGAAAAGAACCTTTACTACCTAGGCTACTCATCACCTAATGTACTACCAGGACTAGTAACTTTAAATAATGTAAGTTAAATAAAGTACAATGATATACTTGGGATGGAATTGTTTATCTTTAGTACTAGTTATTATTACACTTAACATAACAAGGGTAAATTATTGTGGATCGCATCTTCTTTTGCGAAGCATATGAATGATGTTATTTTAGTTTTTTGTATTTGTCTTTTTAAGAAGAGATTGATTTTTATGTAATATCCAAAGTTATTTTTGGATTTACGTTATGAAAAATGAATATTTTTCTAACTGATAGGCTGATTGCCTTCGTTGTATACTTCTACAAAAGTTCTTGTGCCCTCATAGGTGGATATTTGGTTACACACTAAACCTCCCCCAAGGTTAGTGGCTAGATCCCTTCACCAAGGGGATAGTTTGAGCGTGGTGGAGGCTAGCACAAGCCCCATGTATGAGAGGTCTTTTTGTAGGAAGGACATTATGCTAGGAGGCGCAAGTGTGCTAGGATTCTCTAAACATATATCCCTTAGGTTTGTTGAGGATCGGCCTAAACCCTATGAGCCTAGGATGAGCTTATTGTAAGATCTTATTTCCTTTTCTCTCTTTCTCTCCCTCTCTCATTTCCTCTCCCTCCCTCACCCTCACCCTCTCTTTCTCTCTTTCCCTATTAGGTTCAATGATTTTTCTCTCTTTTTCTCTCTCCTCTCCCTCTCTCATTTCCTCTCCCTTCCTCACCCTCACCCTCACCCTCTCCCTCTCTTTCTCTCTTTCCCTATTATGTTTAACATATTTTCTCTCTTTTTCTCTCTCCTCTCCTTCTCTCATTTCCTTTTGCTCTCTTCCTCTCCCTCTCTCATTTCTTCTCCCTCCCTCACCCTCTCCCTCTCTTTCTGTCTTCCCCTATTATGTTTAATATTTTTTCTCTCTTTTTCTCTCTCCTCTCACTCTCTCATTTCCTTTTATCTCTTCCTCTCTCTCCCTCACCCTCACCCTCATCCTCTCTTTCTCTCTTTCCCTATTATGTTTAACATCTTTTCTCTCTTTTTCTCTCTCCTCTCCCTCTCTCATTTCTTCTCCCTCCCTCACCCTCTCCCTCTCTTTCTCTCTTTCCCTATTATATTTAATGTTTTTTCTCTCTTTCCCTCTCCCTCCCCCTCTCTTTCTCTCTCCCTCCCTCTCCCATTTCCTTCCTCTCATTTCCTCTCCCTCCCTCTCCCTCTCCCTCTCTTTCTCTCTCATTTCCTGTCCCTCTCTCTCCCCCTCTCCCTCTCCCTCTCTCATTTCCTCTCCCTCCCTCTCCCTCTCTCCCTCCCTCTCTTTCTCTCTCATTTCCTCTCCCTCTCTCAATGCACACAAATTATACAAAAAACAAGTAAAAGAGAGAGAGAAAACACAAAAGCAAAGCAAGAATGGACAATGCACTCACCGTAAAGACTCAAAGAAGGGTTTGGCGGCTCCTCTTTGCCCTCCGTACACCTCCTCCTCTTTTTCGCGAATGGCGGCGGTGGCAGTGATGGCGGTGAGAAGCCTTCTTTCTCTCTTTCTCTCCCTCTCAGCAAGATAGTCGCTCTCCCTCTCACTCTCTCTTTCGTGAATGCGCGAAAAATGATGTGCTCGGGTTTCGGCTCGCATTTTTTTGCTCTGGGTACTGTCGCTAAAAGCGACGCTAATAGCAATGCAAATAGCGGCAACACAAATAGCGATGCCGCTATTTATCATCGCTAACGCATGTTGCTATAGCCTCATATCCTTGTAGTGCTTGTTTGTTAAAATGACTGATTGCTATGTTTTCATGTCACTGCTATAAGTTACGCGAAAAAACCATGTTTCCTAAAAGGCTTAATTAAGAAAGTTGATTTTTAAATGTCACACATAATTCTGATATGACCTAATTAAATAACTAAAGAATGTCTATTGAGGGAAGCAAGTGGGCAGAACCCTCGATGGGTCTATCCTATGACAGTGTGATCTTAGAGAATTGGAAGGCTTCTCACAAGGGTTTACCGACAATCAACCCTTAGAAATTGTTAAGATAGAACCCCGATTCATATAGTTTTAGGGGACCGGAATGGGACTATGCCCTATAGGTAGAGAGGTTGAGTGGCGCACCACTCTCGAACCCATCCTCTTTGAACCAAGTGCAGCATGGGTCTACTTCGGCTTGGGTATCTCTGCGTAAAGTAGGATATCCAGGACTTGACGCTAGAATGCTGTCACGAGACTTTGTCCACTAGGAACCCTGATTTCAGGTCAAGCCCAGTGGGTGGCTGCGAATGTTCCATTGCGAGGCGGACTTGAGAAACCCTAGGTGACAAATCCCATAACATTCCATAGGAATGCCAGGCAGCGTCGCTTAGACTCGTCTCTCAGTAAACCACTAAAAACGTGCCTGGACAGGCGATAGATGAGCACCTTACAAATGTATGCTTTGCTTGCTTTCCAAATCAAAATGCTTCACATACTTTATGCATCCCATCAACTCTAAACTTAGGCAAGCCATCCACAATCTCTTTTGATTCAATGTCTTTCAGTCTCGCTGCACATTTACATGATCACTTCTCTTATGCCAAATTCTAATATCAGCCACAATACTTAAACCTTCTACAAACATGGAAATATCCATTTCAGGTAGACTTACATCAAGAGTAAACAATTTGTCAACATGTTTCCCTTTTGCAATCAACCTACAATCATTTTTTAGATCTTCTACTTAACAACCATCAAATGTAAACTAAATCTGCAATCCCTATTTTACCATCTGACCAACAAAAGCCAAGTTTTATATAATATTAATTTAATATAGTAAATCAACCAAGTACTTAGTTTTGTTATCTCGCATACTCAAGAAAACATTTTCAACATAAGTATGAGGTGGGCTATATTATCCCCTATCTCCACATAGTTCAGAGACTTTGGACTGCGCATCTCTCCTCTAAACCACTCTCCATGAGAAGCCGTATGGTTAGAGGAACCTAAGTCTACATACCATACATCATTCTTTGATGAACCATTAGTAGCCAAAGTATTTATAAACTATTGTATAACAAACAAGTGTTCACTTTTGTCATCATTGTTTCTATTGTTAAAAGCATAATTACCTTGCCGTTTTTTTCAATATCTAATTTTAGCCTTTTTTTTAAAGCAATGTTTAGAAATATGGCCTTTCTAACCATAACGCAACACTCTTTGTTATCACCAAAATTCTATTGCCTATTAGATTCTGCAATTTTTCCTCTTTGACTCCCTCTTCCTCGGGATTGTTCTCTATTTTCTTGTGCCTCATAACCTTGACTACTACCTTGGCCTTTGCCACGACCTCTACCTTTGCTAATAGAGTAAAACACTAGTTCGGAATTTTTCTTGCTTTGAGAAGAAGAGGAATCCAAGCTAAGGTTTTTCTTCTCAATAATCTACATAGAAATCGAGTCTACAAAATCAAAGATATCATCCCACGTATTCATAGATGACATGAAGCTCTTGTATTCATCTCCAAGTCCATCTAAGCATGCATGCATAGCATCATCATCATCATCAACTATCACATTGATAGATCTAAGAGCTTCAACAATACTCTTAATCTTCAAGGCATAATCATTAATGGACAACACTTGGTTCAGGTCTCTGACTCGAGCTCTAGCTTTCTAGCCTTTATGTTTACATTGAATAGCCTTACTAGATTCTTCCATGCAATAGCAAGGGTTTCAAATTTCTACAAATAGCCGATCGTGATATCTATGACACTGACAAATAGTCAATACATGACTTTACTCTATATCTACTCCTAATCTTTCTTAACCTTTACCTGTTCTGCAATAGCATTTCATACAGGAACTTGAAGTGCTACTACCATGTCTCCTTCAATGTAATTCCAAACACCTTTGCCCTTCAAGAAGTCTGTCATCTTGAAGTTCCATGCAGGATCACTATTGTGATCAAGCTTCTCACTAAGAACCTGGTTAAAGTTATCAAACATTTTGACAAAATAAACAACTTGTAAAGAAAACTATAATATGCAAGAGCAAGTTGGTACAAGGTGCACCACAAGCAAACACGCAATCTTTCCACTCTCTCCACAACAATAATCATAATCTGCACTCTGTATCCAAATGCCTTGTGTGTCTGCAACCCAGCAAACACATAAAACCTTATAGTTTCAAAATCTATAACCTATGCACATGTAAACAACCAACATAGCTGAAACTATAGTATACCTAGAAATTGTTGTCGAGACTACTAGAACAAAGGTCAAAATGACCTCAAATGCCAAAAATCACAATGGGTAAGCCCTAAAGGTCTTGTCTACAGTATAAACACTATTTTTTAGCTAACTAGCTTTTAATGTAATTGGAGATTGTAGCCTGCCAACCTTAGGAGCATCCTATGGCTATAACCTAAGGCAAATAAAGTAAGGTGGATTAGCTTCTTACCCATTGCTTGCTTGCTTACTTTGGTGCTCCAACACATTCACCTCAGCCTTCCATCAAGCTCCATGTAGCTATAGGACATCTCAAATACTATGAAAATAGACAAGAGAGGAGAGAGGTGAAGAACCCAAGAGCACACACACAAAAGTAATGGAAACTTGAGAACACAGAGAGATAGGGCTAAAATCTTCTTTTTCTCCTTCCTTCTTCTTCCACACAAAAGAAAGTCTACAATATGGTAAAATACTAATGTGAAAGTACCACAACATATATATATTTGATCACTAAGTGTGAACCCATTAAGGAAAGATAAAGTGGCACAACGAATGTGTCATAACCAATGATGGAGTATGTGGGTGTAGTCTAGCTATAGAATCACTAGTATATCCTCATGTTGGTCACCTAATGTGCCAATAAATAACATCCTATCACATCACCAAGACGCATATTGGATGCCAACTCATGTAGAGCTATGTATCTCAACACTTTTCACTTTCAAGTCATATTCTCCCATGTTCTTGTTGGGGTAAAAGGCCTCTGGGCTTGCTCGTGTATACTGTGACCGCCCATTCTTTATTCATATATAATATGATAGTACAATAATGCTGTCAATTCAGTTGGATAGTACCCACATTGTTTGTGCTCTTCTCTCCCGCATCTTCCTCTTCTCCTTCTCCACTGCCATTGCATCCCCTTCAATTGGTATCAGAGCTTTGGATTAGAGCTTAATGTGAAGCTTGGCCTGGCATTACTTCAACCCGGATTGAAGACCTAGAGCTTGGAGCTTCAATTCCAGCCATGGCTTCTTCCCTCCGAGGTAAGATTTCATCTCTCGCCTCTCCCCGAGGTAAGATTTCATATCCTGCCTCTCCCCGACCCTCATAGGCTCTTTGCAAGTGTTCCTTGGCTTCATTGGGCACCTTGTATACCCCCATTTGTCCCCTTATCCTCAGCATAACCATCAGGCCATACAGTAACAACTCACGTTTTTTTGCGCTTGTTTCAAAATCTGGCTAAAAAATCCCATTTTTTCTCATATCTAGGGCATCCAGAACCCGATTTAAGCAAGGTAAGAGTTTAACTTGGGGTTTTTGCATGCTCTGGACACAATGGTGATATTAGATCTGCCAAATTCTAATCACAAATTTTCTTGTAACATATTTGAGTTGATTTACAATAAGTAAATGTCATGCTCTTAGCTTATGTGATGCTCCCGAGGCTTGGTATTTGATGCCCAAATGCTTTTGGGATGTTTACCCAATGTTTTGAGATGCTTTAGGACTTGATTTGAGCTTCCATAGCTCGATTTATGCAGGGATTTACTGTTATACATTGTTTAAGCAGCAAGGTTTTATTAGGGACGACTTATGCATAATGCTCTTTGTTGACATTCGGGTATCCTGTTGGATGTATTGATGCTTGGTCATCATGGTTTATGCCTCGATATA
This sequence comes from Lygodium microphyllum, assembly GCF_053477565.2. Classification (NCBI taxonomy): domain Eukaryota; kingdom Viridiplantae; phylum Streptophyta; class Polypodiopsida; order Schizaeales; family Lygodiaceae; genus Lygodium; species Lygodium microphyllum. Next base: position 31,550,968 of record NC_141149.1, read on the forward strand.
CTATTTGAGAGCTATTGAGTCTTGATTTGGATGCAGACACTTCGTTGTTGGTTTGGATTTATGCTACCTTGGTTGACATGTTATTTTACCTCCAGTTTGGTTATGCATATGGTCTACAAGTGCTCCTAACTACTCGGGATGATATGTTGATGTATTTGGATGATGCCACTTTGATGTTTACACTCCTGGATGCTTCTTGAGCAAAGAGTAGAGCTCAATTCTTGGTTCACTGCCATTTTCTTTGCAGCTGTCATTTCACTTGACAAGGTTTATGCACCGTGCTACCCATTATGGGTCTGATGTCTGATGTGGATGCTTTTGGGTTCAACTGTAGTATGGCAGATATTAGGGCTTGAATCGACTTGCATTTGAGAATTTTATGGAGCAATTTGCATTTGGTTGGCTTATCACTTATGCAGCTTGGATGTTATTTGGCCCTTAATGCCCCGATTATGGATATTGGATTTACTTGGATACAGATACATGTTTTGAGCAGCGCTTGCTCCATTGTCTTGGAAGTTAGTTATTGAGATTTCATTGCTAATTGATGCTTGGTTCTTTGCGGGTTACTCCTTGATCACTAGACTTCTTGACATTGCTTGGTTTTAGCAGTTATGGCTTTGTTGCTTCTGTGTTGCCTAGCTTTTATGCTAGTTGGCTTGCTTTTGCCCATACAGGTTAGAGAGCAGTTGCTCTTGATGCTTACCCGACTATGCACTTTTTCTACTGTCATGTACTTTACAGAGCCACTTATTTGGATGTTATTGTACAGATACTTGGGCTTCTCCTTGAGCTTGACCGTTGCGGGATCTTATGCCACTTACCAGTCTTGCATTGACTTGGATGCTACTATGTGATCTGATGTACTGCAAAGTCATGTTTGCCATATGATTATGGCTTGATTTCATGGCTAAATACCATATGCTCTTATGACAGATGTCTTATGCTTTACCGTACTATGGTTGGTTATGTCATGTAGTTGGCTACGACTCTTCTTCATGTGGGAGCTTTTGCATCCTTGGTTGATGCCTTTATGTCCTCCCATCTATTGAGGTTTCATGAGCCTTTGTAGTATACTTCTACCACTTATGTACTTGGAGATTATTGTCTTTATGAGCAGGTTCCCTCTGTTGGGATAGCCCTCGACTACTTGAGCTCCATGGATGCTATGGATAGCCCTATTCATGATGATTTGGATTCCTTGTCGTCTTCTACAGGTTATTCTACTTCAGATATTGTTTGCTTCCATTGTGAGAAGCTTGGGCATGTTCAAAGAAAATGCTTTAAACGGATTAGAGAGTAGCAAAGACAGAGATGGACTCGACATGAGCACAGAGTCAGAGATACAGCAGATGCAGCAGGTGTTACCACTCTTACTAGTGGTGAGGTACATGCAATTACCCATGATGATGCCGTTGAGCATGTACTCCTGTCATCTTGTTTCCCTACAACTTTCTTACTCAATGATATGGCCTATGCCTTAGATTGGCTATTGGATTCTATGGCATCTTGTCATGTTACTCCACATAGAGCATGGTTCTCTACTTACAGAGAGTTTGATGGATGCATTTCTTTGGGCCTTGAGTAGACTTATGCTATTCTTGGTATAGGGGACATATACCTAGCTTTGCCTAATGGGACTTCTCTTATGCTTAGGGATGTTTTACATGTTCCCATACTCAGTAAGAGCTTTATTTCTATCAATCAGTTGCATGATGCAGGTTACTCTGTTTCTCTTCAGGATAGGTCATGGAAGATTTGTCATGGTTGCTTGGTTTTGGCCAGAGGTTCTCAAGTTGGTTCTCATTACCCAATGCATGTCTCTCATGTGGGAGATTCTATGGTTTCAGTTATTTGGATACACATACATTGTTATGGCATTATTGCCTAGGCCATATGCACCACAGAGAGATGGAGATATTGTCTTGTTCAGACTCATTGTTGCCTCCTATGTCACTTACAAATCTTGATGCTTGACCTGATTGTACTCTTGGTCCTTGCAGAGCCCCCTTGGCTTATGGCAATCGTATGAGGCATGCTCCTCTAGATCTTGTCCATTGTGCAGTATATGGACCTATGCCTTCCCAGTCACTTGGTGGAGCGTCGTACTTTGTGACCTTTATTGATCATGCTACCCACTGTGTTTGGGCTTTATGCTTGACAGGTTTATGGATTCTGCTGGTAGCGGGCCTAGGTGCTTGCAAATGGATTATTAGAGTCATGCTCTCTCTCCCCAGCTTTCGGGCCTCTTGTCAGCAGTATGGCATTGATTTCTTGTGCCTACGGTATTATGGGATTGCTCATGGCATGTGCCTGACCTTACAGGCAAAGGTTGCTTCTATGCTTACCATAGCTGGGTTGTCTTATGGTTTTTGGGTTGAGGCCCTTATGACGGCAGTTTATTTGGTTGACAGGATGCTATGCTTGACCTTGGATCGTATTACACCCCATGAGGCATGGAGTGGCATGCAGCTCCTATGATTACTTGAGGATGTTTAGCTGCCAGGCATGTGTACCTATGCCACATGAGCCTATGTCACATAGATGTATTCTCCTTGGTTATGGAGATGGTGACTTTAAGGCCTACAAATTATGGGATTTGGATGCCCATCAAGTCATACGCAGCCGTCATGCTGTCTTTTATGAAATGTACCTCTTAGGCCTCTTGATGAGCGTTCAGTATGCTTTATGGCTGATTTTACAACAACTACAGTGCCATTACATCAAGCCATTTATGCTAAAAATGAGGCACTTATTGACCCAGATGATGTAGCTATGCATAGCAGTCAGGGTTAGGATGTTGGTGATCAATTGCTAGACCCCTTGCAGGCTCATGAGAGCCATTTTCTTGTAGTTTTGCAGGCTAGACAACCAGCCATATGTCAATCTTCCGCTTCGCTAAGGCCACATATAGTCTTGAGACCCTGTTGGGACGAGTGTTTGGGATATTGCCTCTCTTTCAGTGATTGACTCTGAAGAGTTTGACTGCTCTTTGCTGTCTTGTATGCGCCACGGTGATGCTATGCACGACTCTTATGCTTTACAGCCGTGCACTGATGAGTTGTGCTTGCTTCATGAGAAGCGTTCTTGGATTGCTCCATTGTATGGAGATGCGGGATCACTTATCTCCTAGATGTCATGGACTCGAGGTTGCTTGACTCTTCTTCTGGAGAGGTTCCCGACATTTCTTGCATAGCTCGCTTTCCGATTGGGTGTTGGGTGAGATGTCATGATTCCTCACCTTGTCTTTTTTTTTTTCTTTGTTTTCACTCCCCAACTACATTGGCCTTTTAGTGGGAGGTTGTTGGGGTAAAAGCCTCTGGGCCTGCCTGTGTACACTGTGACCACCCATTCTTTATTCATATATAATATGATAGTGAAAGAAGGCTGTTAGTTCAGTTGGATAACACCTACATTGTGTGTGCTCTTCTCTCCCACATCTTCCCTTCTCCTTCTCCACTGCCATTGCATCCCCTTCAGTTCTCTTCCTCTTGCTACTCAACATTCATCAATCAAATGATGAGGTTATCATTGTAATTGGCCTTTGCAAAGCATTAAATAAAAAGGTCCTTGAGTAGTATAAATGAGGCTTTCTCGGTGGTACCAAGCATGGCAAACCAAGTTTGTGTTTGTTTGCTTTCCAAACTTGTTCAACTATCCATGGACGTACAAGGGTCATCCCTAACATGATACTTGTTCAATTTCTTGGCTACTAATGAGATATTTGCTTGATCTTTGCACTCCATTGTATTCCCCATTTGGATCAAGAGGGTTTGAGCAATATGCATGCTTACTTATTGTCAAGATTGTGGGAGAGAAGGAAGGAGTCTCGCTTGAAGCTTTCTTGCTTGCACAATGGGGGAAGACACGCAAAGGGTGGAGGCTGAAAACAGTTTTCCTCTTCTTAGTTGTGTAAGCCAAAAGAACTCTAGTACAAAGAAATAGAAAAACCCTAGATATGGGTCTCAAACCAAACTCAACTAACTAAGGTGGCATACTAACTGAGCCACGAACTAGAGTAGATAAGGATAGCTATCATGTAGCTATTATTCAGGGGCGGTGTACCAACCGCATCTGCAACTGACAAGTCGGTGACATAAATACACAACGGTCACCCTGGCGTATCACAAGTGGAGCTCGATATCTCAACACTCCCCCTCGAGCTCAATCCCAATTCCTGCACACCAAGCAGGTCTCTGAACTTGCGCAGCTTCTCTGCGCCCAATGCCTTCGTGAATATGTCAGCTACCTGATCCTCTGTGCTGACATAAACTAGATCAATAAGACCTAGTAAAACCCTCTCTCGCACATAGTGATAATGCACCTCAATGTGCTTTGTTCTAGCATGATAGACTGGGTTATTTGCCAAGTGTATACTACTCATGTTGTCACAATAAATGACAACTGGTCCATCTGTAGACTGATGCATATCATAAAGTAGCTTATGCAACCAAGCTACCTCACATGCAGCCATTGCTGCACCCCTGTACTCAGCCTCTGTGCTCGACAAGGCAACTGTAGGCTGTTTCTTGCTGCTCCAAGTGACTGCAGCACTCCCAAAAGAGAACACATATCCACTGGTAGATCGTCTATCAGAAATACTACCAGCCCAATCAGCATCAGTGTATCCATGCAACTGTATCTGAACCCCAGTCTCATAAAATAGTCCATACTGCAATGTGGACTTCACATACCTGAGTATGCGTCTAGCCGCATCCAAATGTGGTTTCCTTGGAGCCTGCATAAACTGACTTACCAATCCAACAGCATAGCTCAAATCTGGCCTGGTAATAGTCATATAAATCAAACTTCCTACTATGCGTCTGTACATAGTAGGGTCTTCTAGAAGCTCACATGCATCTGTGCTCAGCTTCACATTCTGCTCCAAAGGAACTGAAATAGGCTTACAGCCTGTCATCCCATATTTGGACAGCATGTCCAATCCATACTGCCTCTGCAAGAGCTGTATCCCACTTGGTGATCTAATCACCTCAATGCCCAAGAAATAACGCAGCTCTCCCAAATCCTTCATCTCAAACTTCTGCTTCAATAGCATTTTCACATGAAGGATATCTTCATCACTGTCACCTATCATAATCAAATCATCAACATAAATGACAAGTAGCATAATACCTTTCTCTGTTTTTCTCACATAAAGTGAGAAATCTGCCTTGGAAATCTGAAAGCCAATAGTGACAAGATACTGTCCTATCTTGTCAGACCATGCTCTAGGTGCTTGCTTCAAGCCATACAATGCTTTCTTCAACCTGCAAACAAACTCAGGATGAACAGCATGCACATAACCTGGTGGCTGCTCCATATAGACCTCTTCTTGCAAATCACCATGCAAGAAGGCATTCTTTACATCCATTTGATGTAAAGACCATCCCTTTGATGCAGCCATAGCAATGACTGCTCTTACGGTTGCCATCCTTGCAACCGGACTGAATGTTTCTTCATAGTCAATGCCATATGTTTGTGCATACCCCTTGACTACTAATCTTGCCTTGTATCTGTTCACAGAACCATCTGAATTGTGCTTCACCTTATAAACCCACTTACAGCCAATTGCATTCTTACCTTTAGGCAAAGGTACCAATTCCCATATAGCATTTGCTTCCAAGGCATCCATGGCTTTCTCCCATTTTTCTTTTCCCATGGCTTGCTCAAAAGATGTGGGTTCTGGTTCCTGTATCACTTTGACCATATATGCATAGTGAATGGTTGTAAATCCATCATATTTTAGCCTATCCACAGGATACCTAGCTCTCGTAGACCTGCGCAAAGTAGGTTCACTCCCAGGTGCTCTCAAAACATCCCTGGTCTTCCTTACTCCAGGTGTAACAATAGAAGGAATACCTAACTCATCATCAATGCTCTGTTCTGAGCCACTGGATTCACCATCCACATAAGAATGACCTGCATTCACATCAAACATGGGCTGATCAACCTTCTCTTTTCCTTTTCGTGATACCTGCATACCACTATCTGCATTGCTTTGAGAAGATTCTCCTGATCTCAGTCTGCCTGTTCATGGCGAAGAATGTGAACCACTGCTAGAGGACGCTCCAGGTCCACTAATATTTTGTGACTGCTGCTGTGAATTCTGTGCAGCATTACCATTTTGTGCATCTACATCATCAATCACATTTACTGGTTTATACCAGCTACTCATCTCATCAAAAATAACATCTCTGCTCACTGTAAACTTACGAGTAGAAGGGTTATAGCATCTATACCCTTTTTGCTTCAGAGAGTAACCAATAAAGATGCACTTCTCAGCTTTTGGATCCAACTTGGATCTCAGCTCATCTGGCACATGTACATAGGCAATGCAACCAAAAATTTTCAAATGAGAAATATCTGGTTTCCTACCAGTATACCTCTCCTCTGGAGTCATTCCATGTATTGTTGCAGTGGGAGTCATGTTCATTATGTAGACTGCTGTAGCAACTGCTTCAGCCCAATAAAAATCTAGCAAGTCTTTTTCATTGAGCATGGCACGAGATACCTCTCCAATATGCCTGTTTTTCCTTTCTGCAATTCCATTTTGTTATGGGGTATAACTGCATGAATATTGCTGCTTTATGCCATGCTCCTGCAAGAACTTTGCAAACTCATTTGAGAGGTACTCTCCCCCTCCATCTGACCTTAGGCATTTTATTTGCAGGCCTGTTTCTTTTTCAACCATAGCTTTAAGAGTTTTGAAATACCCAAAAACTTCACTTTTCTTTTTCATAAAATACACCCAAACTTTTCTGCTATAGTCATCAATAAAAGTGACAAAATAATGACAGCCTCCAAGAGATGCAGCTTGAGTAGTCCACACATCAGAGTGGATTAATTCCAATGGCTTCTCACTCTCTTGAACATGTCTAGGAAATGGTTTCCTTGCCTGTTTTCCAAACTGACAGGCTTCACATACCTTATGCATTTCTGCAACCTTGAATTTCGGCAAACCTGCAACAATATTTTGGGCCTGCATTGATTTAAGTCGCTGTACATTAACATGACCAATGCGTTTATGCCAGATATCAATATCTGCAACTACACCAGTCCCATGTGCAAACATTGCTGCACTCAATTTAGACATGTCTGCATCCAATGTAAACATTCTGCCCTTCTTCTTTCCTTTTGCTATCAAGCGACCTTTATTTTTCATATCCTCAACAAAGCATCCATGAGGATTAAATCTGACCTGCAAGCCCTGTTCAACCATTTGACCAACAGAAACCAGATTCTTGGTGATATTCGGGACATGAAATACATTGGACAGATATTTCTTTTTCCCATCCTGCATAGACAAGGGAATTTTTCCAATCTGCACAATAGGATGTGCAGTATCATCACCAATCTCCACAAATCCTGGTTTTTCCATTTTCCTTGCATCCTCCATCCATTCTGCATGACCTGTCATGTGGTTTGATGCACCTGAGTCAACATACCATACATCGTTGCTTTCTTCTGCACTTGTCACAGAATTATTCATGTGCTGCACCATAAACAGATGCTCATTTCTGTCATCACCCTGTCTACTAGAGGATGCATAATTTCCTTGTTGCAGTTTTCCATTCATGATGTCATTCTGCTTTTTATAGCAGTCTTTAGCCATATGATCCATTTTACCACAATAGTAGCATTCAACATTACTGTTTGCATTTTGGCCTCTTTGCCATCCACCACGACCTCTTTGGCTCCCCCTGCCTCTAGAGTTACCACGTCCTCCTCCATAGGACTGGTTTTCTTGAGTTTGCTGCATATTCTGATTTCTGCCACGGCCTGCAAATCGGCCTCCTCTACCTCTACCTCTACCTTTTCCAGCATTTGAGTAGAAGACAGCTTCTTTTGAAGTTCCTCCTGAAGAAGATGCACCACCATTTCTCTGTTCCTTAGAAATTAGAAGAGCAATCAACTCCTCAAAATCAGGAAATCTTTCACGAACTGAAATGGATGTCCGAAACTGTGCATAATCCTTTCCTAGACCATTCAATGTCACAGAAACTAAATCATCATCTTCCACGGGGGACCCGATGGAAGCAAGTGCATCTGCAATCTTCTTCACTTTCATGTGGTAGTCATTGATGCTCATATTTTCTCTTTGCACATTATGCAACTCTTGCTTGAGCTGCATTTTCCTGGCTTGCGTATTTGTGCTATACATTTTTGACAAAGTATCCCATGCCTCCTTTGGCGTACTTGCATCCTGAATATGCACAATCATAGAGTCTGAAATGCTGATAGACAGCCAATACATAACTTTCCTGGCTCTCTCATGCCATGCTTTAAATGCCTGCATTTGCTGTTGATTGGGAACATCAGGAAGAACTGGTTCTTCTTCATTTCCTGCAACAAATTCCCAATATCCTTTTCCCATAAGGAAATTCGTCATTCTAAACTTCCATGCTTGGAAGTTGTTCGTGTCAAGCTTTTCAGTGACAATCTGTGAAAGAGAATCAAATGCCATTACAGAAGACTACAAAAAATTATGTCACTGCAAAAACCACAGCTTCACCCTCACAAGGAAAAATCTGCAAAACTGGCGAAAGTGGTATTTGACCACACAGTCACTTCCTAGTGACGATTTTGCATCAACAGGCAACACGTATGATTCTGTAACTCCCAATGTCTCTGTGCACAAGCATACAATGCAATTTTTACAGTAACTATTCACCGACCTGTAGAACAGTGGCTGCACAGCATAAAACTGGGCCTTTTCCTGAGTGCGTGCAGAAAACTTCCACCTCCAAAATAGGCCCCGAAATGGCCTCAAATAAAAAAAACAAGGTCGCCAAGGGCAAAAGCCCTTACCCGCAGCATATACTGCCCTCTTGCTTCACCGCGAAGGGCGTCTCAACCTGAGACAATACACTCCTGCACTTTCCGGCTGTGCTACCTGCAGAGATCTGCTCCCAAAACAGAAAATGAAAGCAACACTGCTCCTCTTACCAGAACACCGCGAGCTTGGCTTGCTTTCTTGAGCTCCTTACCACGAACAAGGCTCTGATACCATGTCAAGATTGTGGGAGAGAAGGAAGGAGTCTCGCTTGAAGCTTTCTTGCTTGCACAATGGGGGAAGACACACAAAGGGTGGAGGCTGAAAACAGTTTTCCTCTTCTTAGTTGTGTAAGCCAAAAGAACTCTAGTACAAAGAAATAGAAGAACCCTAGATATGGGTCTCAAACCAAACTCAACTAACTAAGGTGGCATACTAACTGAGCCACGAACTAGAGTAGATAAGGATAGCTATCATGTAGCTATTATTCAGGGGCGGTGTACCAACCGCATCTGCAACTGACAAGTCAGTGACATAAATACACAACGGTCACCCTGGCGTATCACAAGTGGAGCTGGCGTATCACAAGTGGAGCTCGATATCTCAACACTTATAACATATCCGCGCAATCAAATGTGTATCTCCATAGAGATCCATTAATAAATCTTATGAGGATTCTATAGCTTCAATGTTCAACAACATCTTTTAGATATTATCCATCTCTACTTGCATGATCACAAGCTATTGTTTTGTATCATTGTGAATATCCAAAAATTGATTGAGGGTGTCTACCCTTGCCCCTCTAGTTTCAAAAAATTTTGCCCAATGGCCTTAGGGGTCATAGTTGAGACATCAAAGTCAACACATATGCTAAAAACTATCGATGGTGGCTTGAAAGTCATCCAAGGCTCTTCCCAAATTCTCAGCTCTTTCCATCATACTTATTATGGTTCCTATTGTCGCTTAATCAACTAGTTGGGTCACTTGATTGATCAGAACATGGATAGAGATATTCTTGATATTAAGAGATCAACTAGAACTAGGGTCTTTATTGGTGGTGGGATTTTGATTTTCTTGTTTCTATTATCATTTGTTTTGTTGCCCTATCTCTCTTCTTACATGTTCATCTTTATGATTTTTCAATTGTCTCTAAGGCAAATATTTATTGATGTGAGTTAGGTACATTTGTGTGTACTGTGTGCAAATATGCTTTCCTTTTTTCAAATTATCTATGTGTGATGTTTTCATCTTAATTTACAACTTCTTATGATGATTTAACCAACAAGTTATATGTATTAGGTTCGAATTCCACTGATTTGAGTGGTTTCCTATTGGGATTTCTTGATTGTGTTGGTTGCCTCTTTCAATTTGTTCAGTCTTGTGTTGTTTCCCTTACTGTTTGTGTGAGTTCCCTTTCCGTTTTCATTTTTGGTTGGCTTATTTTATTTTCTTAGCTAAATGAGGTTATGCAAACATATGTGGTATGGTGATATGTTGCTTCTTGTGGATTGTGTGCCTATTGTGTGGAGTAGAAGATGTGTGGACACAAAATGCATGTGTGTACAATGCTACATACTTTAGCCTAAGTGCAATGGATGAGAGGCTTTAGAGGTGGTGTGTGAGGGTTACCTTACTTGGAAATGCACTCTATGCTAGTGTGCAAAGGATTAATGTGCATTGGGATATTGCACTCAGTTGTGGACTAGTGAACTAATGCACTCGTTTAGTGAATGAGAACTAGGACGTGGTGGTGTGATGGTCAGATGTACTAGAGCATGAGAGGTAAACACAAGGGTCGTGTTATGTAGAAAGGGCTAAAAAATGGTTGTGTGAAAAGTCGGTATATGTATGTAGTGTGCACTGTGAAATGCACTAGTATGCGTATGTTGCGCACTAAGGTGATGAATGTGTACTAGGATGAATTAGGATGGCTATGTGCAATGTCTACGTGTGGGTATGTGTAGATGAATACTCTAGGATATTCCAAGATGGAATATACTTGTGTGTGTGTGTGTGTGTGTGTGTGTGTGTGTGTGTGTGTGTGCATTAGGTACATTGCACACAATGCACAATGTGCTAGTACGTATGCATGTGTGCATGTACAATAGTGTGTATGCACTATGCGCAAAGGTTATGGGTTAGTGCACTAAGGTACATTGAAGTGGGTGTGGATGGGTCAAGGTGTAGGGGTATGCAAGGTGGGTGCACTTACTGGGTTAGGGATGTGGTGCATGTGTATGTGTGCACTTTGCATATGCAGTGTGCACTAGCAACGTGCATTAGGATTATGCAGGTGCAAGGTGTAGGGTGGTGTGCATCAAGATAGGTGCAATATAAAGCTCCAAGTTGAATTAATTAATTGGGCTAATGTAGGGGCTAGTGCTAGTGCATTGTGTACTATGTGTGCTCATGCCATGCACTAGGTAATGTGCAAGGTTAGAGCTAATGTACTAACGGGATATAATGTGTTAGTATGTAGGGTGGAATGCATGGTGGTGTGCAAGGTTAGAGCTAGTGTGCTAATGGGCTATAGTGCGGGATTCAATGCAAGAGAGATTGTACTAGGTAGGGGTAGATAGATGCAAGTGTGAGTACTTGTGGGTGTGCATAGTAGTGTACATGTGTACTCATGCGATGAGCATGTGCACCAAGGTGATGCTAGGATCAATATACAAGGTAGGATCCTGTGCTAGTGTGCTAATTTAGAGGTGTAGCATGTGATAAGTATCCTAAGGTGATATTAGTAGGGACACTAGATGTGGACTATGTGCATGTGCACAAGCTCACGTGTATAATAGAGTGTGTAGACCAATGTGTGTGCATTGTACACTGTGTAATGTGTGCTAGTGGACACATTAGTGCATGGTATAGTGCACTATTAAATATATTTAGCCATAATTCAACAATCACCTTGTTTACTAGCCTATGCACAAGTTATTGTGGTATAAGAAATGATGTGATCTGTGTGCACTACACTAGATGCCATACACTAAGTGTCGTATGCTAAGTTGGAGTGTATTGTACATGCGCTAAGGTGCACTAACTCAATGGTTCAATGCACATGTGTACGTGGGCATATGGAGATGCACTACACTATGGTGTCTAGTGCACAAGGTACCTAAACTAGAACGAGGTGCTTGTGCACTACACTCTAAGTGCAAGTTGTCTACGTGTGGTGGCCCTATAATGGTTGTGTTATACATAAGTGCATCATAAGGTATCAACTTCCTTCTTCTTCACTCCCCTTAACTCCCCATGAACAATGCACGGAGAGAGAGAGAGAGAGAGAGAGAGAGAGAGAGAGAGAATAAGGAGAAAGCAAATAGGTGTGCAAGCATATGTCCCTTCTCCATGCATAGAGGTGTGTGCATATGCATATGTGCACTAAGGTAGATTAGTGCATGGTGGGTGTATAGTGCACATCCACTGGTGCACTATTATGGGGCTATTCAAATAGTGGAATGTGTAAACCTAGGCGGAAGTTGCATGCATTATCATATCCAAGATGGTATGCCAGTGGGTGTGGGTGTTTGTGCCCTAAGATTGCCATGTTCTATGCAAGGGCCAGTGCATGGGGCATGCACTAATGTGTTGTGTGTTGTGTGTGCGTGTGTCTCATGATACATATCATGTATATTGCACACATATATATGTTACCGTATTTTAAAATCACAACACATTAGCTTTACATGGTCAACTAAGTGCTAAGAGTGATCAACCTAGTAATAGTTGGTGGCTAGCCTATAAGATACACATAACTACTAAGTTGGAAACTATAAGGTGACATTGGATATAATACTCCTGAAGAAAGAGCACAATGCAAATTAGATGTCCCACCCTCCCTCTGTGCACGCCTTTGAGCAAATAAATATTTTTCTTCAAAAAACAACTCTTCGATATTGCATGATTGCTTCACTTTGCTCACAAAAATACGAAGTGAACAAGCGAGGCATAGCCTCACTAACTTTGCAAACTTGTCGACCATGTGAGACATGGTTAGCAACTAGCTAGTACCTCTTATATGCATGCAAATAAAGGGAGTATGAATACTTATATAGCTGTTTATATGAAATTGTCCTTGTAGTTAGGCTAGGCTAGCTCCTTTTAACGCATTGCTCTTACTCACTTTCTAACAAACATGTTTTTAGATCATATGGAGGTTAATTCTTAACATGTTAGTGAAAGCAATTATGCATTAAGTTGAAGGAGAGATAGAGGTCAAACAATCGTGTCGAGTATATATTCTTCATATTTCTTCCATATTAGTAGCTTGGTCGTTTCCACATCATGGTTAAGGGCCTCTTCTCCATAGCAAATATGAGTTTGTTACTAGAATGGTTAAAATCCTTGTTGCATCCCCCGAGCTTAACGCCTTGACGGGGCTCCTAACCTTTACAGGAAAGTCGACTGTCCATGGCACATGTTGAGAAGCAAGATCCGCCCATGTAAAATATGCTTTGTCCTCATCGGGCAACGTTGTTTGATGTGAATCAGATTGGAAAAAGAATCGAGATGATTTGGCGTGTGAGTGCAGGCTAGCCACGCCTGTTGTGTCATGCCGGGTCCGTTGTTGTCTGACCGTCAAGCAAAGGCAGGGTACACATACACACATATATATTTGTAATATATATATTCACTCGTATACGACGTATGTATTTGATATATGGCATTGATATGGACAATGGCGAGTGGCGACCAAATGATTATGGATATGTCCGTGTTTAAGGAATAAAACAGTGACGACGATGTGAATGATGAGCCTTCCTCGCTCTCCCGATATGGATGTGTCATGCAAGCTGCGATTAACGTCGTGGGGGGGGGGGGCGCTTATAATTAAAAAGCAGGGAAGGATTACATCCTTTTACGTTCGTTTGAATGTTTATTAGGAGAAGGATAGGCGGGATGGTGTTATATGGTAAATTATTCGGGTGTGAATTATTTGGGAGCTGGTTTGCTAACTTGGTGGCTGGCTGGAATCTGCATGATGACGGAGGAGACTTGTGTCTGGGAATTGCTATTGCTCTCTCTCTCTCTCTCTCTGTCCGTGTGTTGCGCTTGCGCCTAATAAGAAGAAGCTAATAATATTATTACTAGGGCTGCTGTCTTATTAAATTAACCAGAAGGGGAAACTGAAGCGACAGCATAGACTAGGAGTAGGAGGTCTCTCGGACGACCTAGCTGTCCTAACGGATCGGATTCTCAAGCGAGAGAGAGACCGCCTATAGCCTCCTAAAAAGAAGACGAAAATGTGAAGACAAAGGCAGATTGCTTTGCTTCCAAGCTCCATTGCAAAAAGTAGAAGAAGAATCTGAGTGACAGAAAGAGACCCGTCCTGATGACTGATGAGAGAGAGAGAGAGAGAGAGAGAGAGAGAGAGATTTGGCTGATGATGCTAGCTCACTAATGAGAGAATCAATCTCGGTCGATTCTTGCTTGGCTTCTTATTCGGATCCCTCCCTGATCATGCCTCTCCTTTTCGCACTGATTTGTAGCTATATATTATATATATTATGATTATGATACCAATATCATTATTATAGTAGTAATCAGGATGTGAGCTTATACGAGGCGCCAAACAAATTAAACAATTCTGGGGTGGGGGGATTCGGGAAGCCATTGGCAGCAGCTCCCACCACTCGTAGGTGGTAGAGCTGAACAGGCAGCTAGCTATTTATTGGATAGGGGGGAGAGAGAGAGAGGGGGGGTGGAAAGGGTCTTTTTCTCTCACACACGCGGAAGAGCTGGACAAGAAGGCCCAAAGGGTCCCGACTCCCCCTCTCTTCTCTCTCTCTTTTTCGTGGCATGGGTGTGTGTGTGTGTGTGTGTGTGTCTGCCTCTAGAATGCAATGATACGATGTTTCATGCGTCTCGAAGGTGGCACAGCGCCTCTGGCTCGCCCTTTTTTTTTTTTGTAAGTGGGGCTCCAGCCACCACACACGCCCAAAAAAGAAAAAACACACTTACACCACCAACGAAACTGAAAGAAATTTTTTGGAGGCGGGTACCACACCACCGCCCACCTCCACCACCTCCCCTCTCTCTCTCTCTCTCTCTGTCTCTCTCTCTCTGTGAGTGCCCCTGGTAGCGGCAAGTACGCTCAAAGGCGTGTTCCTCTTTTTGACAAGGTTCTCCCTCATTCATACCGTAGGTGAATCTATCTATACAACAATCCAAGCCCGTATATCACAGGCGGCCAGGCCCACATTTCCAAGGGCTTTGGTATCAATTTCCAAAGATACACGAGGGATTAACATGCAGCTCCACCTTCGGAAAAGACTCACATACTATTAGTAATCAAATGACTCGAGGCTTCTCAAGTGTTCACATGTTAATACCTACATTCGTTCTATCATACTAACACCAATTTGATTGCACCTTCTATTACGCTGAATAACTTAAACCCTCATACGTTGCATAGTCATGCTATTTACGAGACAAAGGTCATCTAATAGATCTTCTTCTCACCAACGCTCAAATATTTTATGTGATTGAGTACCTCCTCTGGATTCAATTAGCCAACATGTATGCTATGCAATTTTGATACATTTGATTTAATTCCATGGCTCTCGTTTACTTTGCCCTCCCACATAACACAAGTTTACAAGTCTTTAGTTGTTATCCCAACTAACATTTATTTAAAGGACTTCATTTAGGCCTTCGACTCATGGTTTTCAAGATGTGTCATATTAAGGCTAGCTTAGACTCTACTACTCTATGTGGAGATGATGAGCACATAATATTATTCATATGCCTTCTTTGTGACTATGCAATGCCTTGGTAATTATACTCAAGTTTCAATGGTAACAATGTCTTGTCACTTGTAATAACTAAAAGGGCTCATACTTTGTAGCAACTAAGCATCTCCAACAAGCATACACCAAACAAATTAGACTTTACCATATCAAACCCTAACACCAATTAGGTCTATGGAATTTATCAGAGTTTCTAATGGGGACCACATCTCTCTTCTTTAAAAGTAGAATGCCATTCCAAGTAGACCCAAGCCAAAACATGCCCCATCTACTACTTTTCACCTTTCTCTCTAAATTAGTTAGTTGTAGACATTATATCCAAATGTATATCATGATTTTGGAATGAATCGACCATATATCTAACATAGGCGAACAGTTGCCAATACCCAAAAGAACTGGCCATGTTGCCCATGTTGATAGTGTACATGATATCGAAAAGAAGTGACGGGTGCATACTAACCTTAATATGAAGCACCACGATCTATCAAAGGGATGGAGTGTCCCTTTTTTGCCATGGCCAAGTGAATTTGAACTTATTGCCTCTCAAAAGAGAGCGTAAAGCCCAAACCACATAATCAATCAAGAGACATCTTAGGGAGCATTGGCATTTGTGTTAGATTACTTGTAACATAGGCCTCTTCGATTCTTCAACAAGGAGTAGTTGTACACTTTGTTACCTTTATTTGACACTCTGCTCTATAGCCCAATATATGACAATTTGTACACTATCTAGGCATTGAAAATCTTTTGCACTTGCAAGGAATCTTTGATTAGCATACTTGCATTCAAAACCTGCTCGGGAGTCCTAGAGGCAATGAATATTGACACCAACTCTAGTGTCTTCCCATCATCTTCAATTCTTCAAAGAAGAGTACTTGTAGATGCATGTCTCTTCATTCACAACTCACTTTTCAAGTCCATCTAATAATTTATGGAGTAAGTTCGTTCTTGCTCATACTTCATATGAATATTGGAATGTTTTTATTCATTGCTCTTGAAATGAGTCCTTGATTGGCATGCATGCATTTAGAAAACACTTAGGGCAATCCTTTGATTTTATAGACTGTTGTTCTAGTAATTGTCATCAATTCACTACATAAAAACATGCTTACTTGTTGGTCATGATTGATACTTGACCCTCTTCATAGATATCATCCCTAACTAAGCTAGATTTGGCACCATACATGCTACTTTTGATCTTGCTCTCAATGGCAATCACAAACATTGTACAATAAGAGGTTGGCCACCTAAGGGATAGTTGTCAGTGGAAAATTTAAGTCTATCGAGGGTCTTGATTTAGGTGTGCAAACAATGTCTCCATTACTCTAGCTAATGAGGATGGATCGTCTTGAAGGTGGAGAAGAAGAGTGGAAGGTTGGATTAGTAATTGGAATGTGACCAAGTTCTAAGCACACATGCATACATAAGGCCATGTGAATGATTCAACATGGGGTCCTTGTGACATGGATGATGCATTACTCTATGACGCGATCTAAGGGAAGGACTTAAGAGTGATTGGGGAAGGAAGGAAGAGTGGGAAATGATTGACATACTCAGCTACAATACAAAGCTATCCTTTAGAGATGGAATGAGAGCTACAGATCTGGGAAGTAGATTCATTCCCCTCATCACCACACCTAGGTTAATTAATTGCCCCCCCCCCCCCCCCCCCCCGCCCCCCCTTCTCTTTCCTTTTCTCTCGTGCGACAGTCGAGTTGCATCAACCGAAAGGCTCTTTCTTTCCTTCTATCCCTTTCATTGTGCTTCTGCCTCCTGACCTTCGGAAACAGAAGATTGCTTTGCTTCTTCTCATCATCATCATCACTACCGCCTGCAGCCACCCCTGCATTAACTTTTGCGCTCTCTCTCTCTCTCTCTCTCTCTCTACCTTCATTACTGCCCCCTCCTCTCTCTTTCTCTCTCTCTCTCTCTCTCTCGCTCTCTTTCTCTCAACTCCGGCTGTTCCTTTCAAACATAGCTGGGTTAGAGCACAGCCCCACTCTTTGATCTCTCCTGTAGTTGATTGATGTGTATGTGTGCGGGAGCATGAATGCGCTTCAATGGCTGGCTGGGGCTCTTATGTCCCTCATATGCGATTATATGCGACATAGATACCTCTCCTGGTCTCGAATGTCTTTATAGAAGAAGCTATCACCGCAGCAGCAGCTTGCCCAGTGTAAGCTTGCGCGAAATTAAGGCCAGCTATAGGAGCGCCGATCTTTAGGAAGGGGGAGACGATCATCATCGTCATCCACCGTCATCATCATCACCATGTTGGGTGGTGCGTGTGATGATCAGATCTCTGTCTTCAGCAGAAGCATGGCGCTGATGGTGCAAGCGCCGCCCCCTGCTTCTGCCGCTGCAGTTGCCGCTGCTGCAGCTGCCAAGGAGGCAAAGAGCAGCAGTTCCATGCATCAGCAGCAACAGCAAGATTCGGGCAAATATGTGCGTTACACCGCAGAGCAAGTGCAAGCCCTGGAGAGGCTTTACAATGAATGCCCCAAGCCGAGTTCTCTTCGCCGCCAGCAGCTCATTAGGGAATGTCCTATCTTGCAGAACATTGAACCTAAGCAGATCAAAGTCTGGTTTCAAAATCGAAGGTAAAACTTACCTTGGATGTGCTCTTGATACAGCAGCCATGGCTGTTTAAACCTATGTATCTAGCATAATGCAGCTATATATAGCTGTATACGTATTTCTTGTAGCTTTTGCAGCCATAGGTACATACATATACATTGTACACTCTCTGGTTTCCAATCTGTATGTACTCTATCTAGCCTTCAATCTCTCTCTCTCTCTCTCGTCTTTTAGCCCTCCATGAGCTCTTGCTGCCATATGCGCCTCTTTTGCTAATGAGCGAGCTCTCGTTCTTCTGCTCTCAGGTGTCGTGAGAAGCAGCGTAAAGAGTCCACACGGCTGCAGACTGTGAATGCGAAGCTTACAGCCATGAACAAGCTTCTGATGGAGGAGAATGATCGCTTACAGAAACAAGTCGCGCACCTGCTTTACGAGAATAACTATCTTCGTCAACAGTTGCATCATGTAGGTCTCAATAGTACAGTCTCGGTTTCGCCATCTAGGCTCTCTCTCTAGACTCTCTCTATTCGCCTCTGAAGTAAATTTCACCAATCAACCTTATGTAGTCTACTATTCAAAGGCTTTTACTTTTGCGGCCATACTCGTTCCTGTGCCGAGTCTTCGCTCTATGTGGATCTCCTTTTGTCTAAGGTCTCTGAAGTACGCTGTGGATTCTTGCTTTGAAAATGTGGTACACAGGGTGGCATCACAACGGACACGAGCTGCGATTCTGTTGTCACCAGCGGTTTGCAGCATCTTGCTACGTCTAACAATCAATCTCCGCAGGATGCAACCTACTCAGGGTCCGTTGCGATCACTCCGCAGGATTGCTAAATTACTCTCCGTCAAAACACACGCTTGCAATCTCTGTTTATTTCTTATCCTTCTCTTATTTAACACTTGAGGCCGCTGCAGAATCCTTTCACTTGCCGAGGAGGCGGTGACGGAGTTTCATGGGAAGGCCACTGGAACTGCTGTCGATTGGATTCAAATGCCTGGGATGAAGGTAAATTAATTATGGCTAATTTTTAGTCTTGCTCTCTTACCAATGTGCCATTTCGCACGTGCATCCACTGATTGACGACCTGTGTCTGGTTACTATAGCCTGGTCCGGACTCAGTTATGGTGCACATCTCTCACGGATGTGCGGGTGTGGCTGCACGAGCTTGTGGCCTTGTTGGATTAGAACCAGCCAAGGTATGCGTAAACGAGTGTTCTATTCTCCAATTGGAGACTGCCAGATTTTTTCATTCCAATCGTGTTTTTCTGGATGTAGGTCGTAGAAATCTTCAAAGATCGACCATCTTGGCACAGGGATTGCCGCCGCTCCACCCCTATGTTTGCCACAAACACTACTAATGGCGGCACGATCGAGGTTCTTTACACGCAGGTGATAAACGTGTGCGGTCTCAGTAAATTTCTGCAGTTTTCTCGCAGTATTGTTGTGAAATAACAGTGGCTTGCTCTCATTAATCCTCGGCAGACGTATGCACCGACTACTCTAGCTCCTGCAAGGGATTTCTGCACCCTCAGGTTGACTTCCCCCGTGGATGATGGGGGATATTTGGTGAGTGGTTCATTAAGCTAGCGCTCAAGCTTTTTCTGGTTCCAGAACGTGTATCTAATTTGATCGCTGTGAGCAGGTGTGTGAAAGGTCGATTAACGGAACGCATGGAGCTCCCATGGCACCTCAAATGCAGTCGTTTGTGAGAGGCGAGATGCACTCCAGCGGTTGCCTGATCAAGCCTTGCGAGGGAGGCGGATCTGTTGTCATTATCGTAGATCACTTGGATTTGGAGGTAAATCCATCGAGCTTATGAATCGCAATTCTCCAGGCGGCGGGACCTTACAGTATTATTATTATACTCATAATCATAATCATTATATTATTCTTTTAATAATTCTGGGCCTAAGAAATCTGTTTTCGTGGAATCGTGCAGCCATGGACGGTTCCCGAGGTTCTGCGGCCTCTTTACGAATCGTCTGCTGTTCTCGCTCACAAAACCACAATCGCGGTAATTATGAAGGCATGCATTAACCATGGGCAAGGGCATGATATGATGGACACATTGATGCGAGATGATGATGCAGCTCCTTTCTGGGTGCAGGCTTTTAGGCATCTGACACATGTAGCACTGGAGGCAGTGGCGGAAGCGCCGGGAGCTGGGCAGCAGCCGGCGGCGGTGCGCTCCCTCAGCCACAGGCTTGCCAAGTGCGCCATTCACTCTCAAACTCAAACAACATCATGAGCTCCTGTAAGGGAGCTACCATGGTCTGCTTGTACTGCAACAACCAGCCAGTTTTGGGCCGATAGCTCCATTGCAAGAGCTCATGAAGTTGAACATTACTTATTCTACATATATAGGAGTGACAGAGTTTACCCTCCGAGTAAACGACCCTTTCTTTTTCTGTGTTTTAACGCCTGGATTGATTTGCATTATATCTTGCCTGCTACTAAAACGTGTGACTTTATGTTTTGGAAATTGCGCCTCATTAGGGGCTTCAACGATGCCGTCAATGGATTTGCGGATGATGGCTGGACGAGCATCGTCAGCGATGGTAGCATGGACCAGGACGTCACTATCGTAGTGAGATCTGCTCCATCTTGCCCTTCCAGTAGGGACCAGCTTAACGCAGTGCGGTGCTCCTCTCCTATAGCGAACAACAACGTGCTGTGTGCCAAAGCGTCAATGCTGCTTCAGGTAGCTGCAGAGATTTCGTCCTTGTCCGTGACTCTCTACATACCCCGCATGCAGTGGCCGTCATATATGCATCATGTGACCGGAATCACCGAATCACATCAGACAACTTTTAAAACTCCTTGTGTATGTAATACCTGCACAGGAAATAGGCAGTTATACTGCATGACCCAATGCCTAAACACTTTCTGTATACGTGTATGTGATTTAACCAGAACTATGATCCGAGTCGCATCATTTGAATGATCGCTGTATTCATGACTTATATCGCAGAATGTCCCTCCTGCATTGCTGGTTCGCTTCCTTCGCGAGCACCGATCCGAATGGGCAGATAGCAACTGTGAGGAAGCCATGCGGCTGGGAAACCCTAGCTTCTCTGGCTTCCATGGCACAGCTTCATGCAATGCCCAAGTGCTGCAGCCGCAGATTCACGCTCTTGAAAGAGATGAGGTAAAGCCAGGGTCAGACTAGACCATGCATGGCATAGTATAATCTGCGACATTCGTTTGGTGATGACTGAACCGTCTTAATCATGTACTTTGCCGATCTCAGTTTCTCGAGTTGATCAAGATGGAAAGCAGCGCAGAAGAGCCTAGCCGCCTGCTAGGTGGGACGCGGGACTTGTTTCTTCTGCAGGTATGCCTTTTCCATGAAGAACGAGTAGTGGTTGGAGTATCAATAAACAACAATCGCCTTCAACCTAACGTTGTTGGATGTTGGGAGTGACCAGCTTTGCAGTGGGACGGAGGAGAACGGTGGCGCGGGAGCAAGCGCTCAGATGGTGTTCGCCCCGATCGACGCGTCAATGTCCGATGACATCACGCTAGTGCCGTCCGGGTTTAGGGTCATTCCACTGGACAGCAGCTCTTTGGTGAGGATCGGGAACATGCAGTGGTGTAATCCATCTAGAGGAATAATAAGCTGCAATCATGCCCCCAGCACGTGTTTGTGTGATTCAGTGTAAATAAATGGTGGATATTTGAGGTTGATGACTCCCATCCAGTGTGACATGACTGATTGTGATGGTGACGATGATCACTCGGTGTGACGTGACTGATTGATATTTTGATGATGATGATGCAGGAAGCTGGCAACAATAATTCCTCTACAAGAACACTCGATTTGGCTTCCACGCTGGAAATCGGACCGGGCTCCACCACCTCCGCCTCATCTGCAGTCGGCAACAGCAATTTGATGGCTACTCGATCGAGCAGCAGCAGCGCCGACGGCCATCCTCATCATCATCAGCACTTGCGATCGGTCCTGACGATCGCGTTCCAGTTCAGCTACGACGCGAGGGCCGGGACTCAAATGCAGGAGATCGTAGCGTCCATGGCGCGCCAGTACGTGCGCAATGTGGTGTCTACCGTGCAGAGAGTTGCCCTGGCTCTCGCCCCTCCCCCTCTCCCCCCTCCTCCTCCCCCTCCTCGTATCCCTAGCAATATGAATAATAACAACAACCATTCCTCGTCTAATTCTTCTCATCAGCAGCTCCTGGCTCCCCCTCACAAACACAGCACCGCCGGCCATGTGATCCCCGAGGGTCTGCTCCTTGCCCGCTGGATATGCCGGAGCTACAAGTAAGCCTAACCCCACCCTCCAAAATTTATTCTCTCGCTTTGGCGTGCTTAGTTTGCCTGTCATGGATCTTACAGCACATGATTTACCTGTCTTGTATCTCTTTATCTTCCATGACTGATCACATATATGGCGCCGTGCATCAGGCTCAATTTAGGCCTAGATCTTGCCGCAGTAGATAGTGATTCTAGCGAAGAATACCTCAAGGCCCTGTGGAAGCTTGAGGATGCTCTGGTGTGTTGCTCCTGCAAGGTATAAGGTTTGACCTGGTTTTTTCTGTCTCCCGCCCCTCCATGATTCGCATACACCCTTGCTTACAAGGACGTAACGTAAGGTGGTGCGATTGGTCTGATTGGTGCATATTTTATGCAGTCCCAACCGACGTTTACCTTCGCCAACCAAGCTGGCCTAGACATGCTAGAGACAACATCCATGGGGCTTCAAGAGCTCTCATGGGAGAAGGCCTTACTGGACGCCGATGGCAGTAGGAAAGGCTTAACGATAATGATGAGCCAAGTGATGCAACAGGTGCTGAATCTAGAAAAGGATTAATAAGTATTGTTTTCTCTAACATTGCTGTTTCAACTGATAAAAAGTACATGTACACTATCTATCTGGTTCTTTCCTCAAGTCTCTGAAACATTTATTGTCTGTTGCAGGGCTATGCCTGCCTGCCTGCAGGTGTGAGGCTGTCCAGCATGGGCCGCGCGGCCTCTTACGACCGCGCCATAGCCTGGAAGGTGCAAGTGGAAGAAGACGACAATAACATCCATGGCGTCGCCTTCTTATTCGTCAACTGGTCGTTTGTAGTTGCCGAACACCTCCACCATCCCTTGCTGCAGTAAGAATTTACATATATAGATAGAAGAGGCCTCAAAATCGCACTGAAGCAGGAAAAAGACGGAAGACAGACACACAGACGCACAGACAGAAGGAGACACAAAAAAACTATCTCTATCGTCCATCTCCCCTCTTCTTTTCCCTTCCTTTTGGGCTTCTGTCTTACTTACAAATTACAATGATGATCGGTTAGATTCATGAGATAGTGTTCTTCTGAATCTTCTCATGGGCACAGCTCAGACAGTTGTAGATAGAATAGTTAGCAGTAGCCCGTCCGCATGCCAGGAACTGAATATTTTATGTATATGCCCTGTAGTGTTACAACGCATACGAATATATTAACTACGCAACAGGTCGCTTTTTCCCAGCAAAAAGTCGTCGTCTTTCTCGGCTGGCTTTCTGAAATTCCTCTTTTCTCAGTGAAAGAAAGCTTTAAGCGGTACCCATACCCAACATGAGAGAGAGAGAGAGAGAGAGAGAGAGAGAGAGAGAGAGAGAGAATCGTGCAGCTGCATACGCGTGCAGGTGCTTGTTGCTTTGTGCTCCTCTCTTTTCGTTTCTCTGTGCAGGCTTTTTTACGCATTTTGTAGTTGTGAGCTTTGCCTTTCTCAAGACCCTTTTTCCTCTCCAAGTGATTTCAATATACGTGTAACATTTCCCATGTATGCATCCATGTTGTTGCACCATAGACTTTCAACCCTTTCTCAAACAAAGGTGTACTGCGTACGTAAAAAACGCGCGTAAAAGGAAATACATTACTAGGTGACGGCCCCCATGACAGGTGCCCCCCAGAGGAGTCACACTTATATATCTGTGCTTCTTGCAATTATTTGACTGGTCTGTCTTACTCTTCTCCTCCTTGGCTGTTACTCAAATTTTGCGAAGCATCTCACAAAATAACCATGATTTGTGGTCGCAGAAATTTCTGAGCCCGCTTACCCTATCCAAACTCCCGAATAGCAAACTAGCTTCTATGTGCCGCCTTGTAGCATATAGCTGCTTCTGGTCCTAAGAGCAGTACTTCACTTCAAACAGCCTACTAGATCAAACATTATAGCAATCTTAGTGCTCCAAATGTACAACGCAAGGACCGTGCCTCTGATAAGGCCCCGGCCCATACCTTGTTCTCATTCGTTCTGCCCGGGACGCCCTAGAATGCTTCCTTGAGAGTCAGGTCGCTGTGTAAACCAGCTCTGTCTAGGCACTTGATGACCTTGCCCCGAAGCGACTGTACTTCTACGCATGCCTAGAAAAAGTATGCCAAAATTTCTTCACGTTTGAGTACAATAAAAGCACAACAGAGATAACTCCTTTAATTTGACCAGCTTGTGATCATAATTTGCCATTGCAACATGTTAATCGTCATGAAGAGTGTTGATTTCCAAACCTCGTCCATTACTTCACCAAGTCAGTCAGCCACCTCTACCAGGGAGGGTGCTGTTTTTGAATTGTGCACAAGCGCTTTCAACCATAAACTCCATTTGCTCTTAAACATCCCTGCATCTCTTATTACCCTTCCTATTGAGATCTCAGAACTGGACAAGTTGAGGCTCGTCCGCATCATCTCAATCTCGTACGTAGCCTTGAAAGTCCAGATTTTCCACAACAAACACGAGCTTCCCTTCCTACTCTCTTCCTTCCATCTAAATTCTATGATCCGCTCTCTTCCTACCATCCAAATTTTGCAATAAGGTCTTCAAGCCTTAATGACAGATACTCAA
This sequence comes from Lygodium microphyllum, assembly GCF_053477565.2. Classification (NCBI taxonomy): domain Eukaryota; kingdom Viridiplantae; phylum Streptophyta; class Polypodiopsida; order Schizaeales; family Lygodiaceae; genus Lygodium; species Lygodium microphyllum. The sequence goes on from NC_141149.1 coordinate 31,575,908, forward strand.
GACATGGCTTGTTGTATCGAGAGCTCTAAACAAACTCCCTTGTACTCTTAAAAATTGACCTTTGTAGGCTGTCGAGAAGGGAGAACTAGAGGCCATGATTACAATCATAGGAGCCATGAAGGTTTGCACTCTGAAAATACGAGAGTTACTCGAAAGTGGGAAGTTTTTTTAAGTGTACACCAATGGTAGAGACTCAATGCCAAGGTTGTGACTAAAGCCTTCATGAAGGGTATCCAAGATGAATAGATCTATGGGGCCATGGCTAATAACTCGGTCCTAGATGTTATTGTAGCATCAACAACGTTTAGACAAGGCTACTACTTGAATAGATGATCTCCATTAGGGAGACAAGTAGAGACAAAAAGGAGGTAGGATCTAGTGATCCCCAACCTAGTAGTAGTATGATAGAGCTTAAATCTATGGGGCCATGGCTAATAACTCGGTCCTAGATGTTATTGTAGCATCAACAACGTTTAGGCAAGGCTACTACTTGAATAGATGATCTCCATTAGGGAGACAAGTGGAGACAAAAAGGAGGTAGGATCTAGTGATCCCCAACCTAGTAGTAGTATGATAGAGCTTAAATGCAATACAAGACATCTTAAGTAGCAACAATGACAGCTCTCAAAACTCATCGATGCAATCAAGCAATTGAGAGGTCATATAGAACATTGAGTATATCCATTGTGGTTGGAACCATTTTACCATTAGAGTACCCTAGGATCAATTACTATGTATGAATTATGACCATAGTAATCATGAGGTAGCTTTCTACAAAGCCCTAGTGACACTTTCTTATCCTACTTTAGATGTGAATGTTTAGATGTCAATAGTAGAATAGGGATCCCTTCTATTAGAGAAGATTAAAATTAACCCTACATTCCTCACTTGACCAAGCACTAGCAATGCTTAGAGATGAAATCAACCCTTTAAGGATATCCCAAGACTAGTAGGTTTGATTATTGCTCACTTTTCAAACAATGCTTCTATGCACTTCCTTAAAGAAACCCTAGAGAAGAAAGAATAGACAAGCCCTTATGTCATTTATGATGAAGAGGGAAATGTAGTCGTAATAGGTTCCTACACAATTCTAGTAATGATGTTAAGATGTGGTTGGTGGAATGGTATGATCCAAGCTTGCAAAATGGTTGAATGTTTAAATTGTAGACAACTATACACGTAATAATTAGGTTAGTGTAGATATCATGAATGTGGCATAATGCACATCTACCAAGATTTCAATAAGCAAAAAACAAACACAAGTAGGTAATAATTTCTTTGGTGTCATTAAGTCTCTTTGTTAAGGAAATGATCAATAATGAGGATACCATCAATGCTCAAGGCTAAAAAGTAGTCATCATACTTGGCCCCACTACAAATGGATTTTTAATTAAAAAGAATGGCCCAAAGAAACAAAAGAAGTATGTACATATTAATGATGCTTTAAAAAGCAATGGGCTTACAATGCACCCTAAGAACTGGCTACTTCTAGTGCAAAATACAATATTGCACTCAAAATTATAAATGCAACAACCGAAGTAGATGAACACCAAATCTAAAGCATTAGCTAGAAGTGATTGAAAAAGTTAAACATCAAGTTCAAGAAGTAGTAGCCAAACAAAATGAGCAATAAGTGGTGGAATGCAGAAGTGAACTAGGTTTGTCCAATACAACACCATTCAATACAAGGATATAGGAGAATAGTGATGATCACTTCCGATACAAATTAGTGGCATCGCTATTTGCGCGATGCAAATACTGATGGCACCTAGATGAAAAAAAGCGAGCCGAAATCCCACTGTGGCATTTTGCGCAAAAGAGCGAAAGAGGAGCAAAAGAGAGCGAATTGTATCGTACATTTGAGAGGGAGAGAAAGAGAGAGAGGGAGAAGGGGAGCTTCTCACAATTGCTGTCGCCATTTGTGAAGAAGAGGAGGAACTGCACGAAGGGCAAAGAGAAGTCGTTGAATCCATCCTCGAGCCTTTGCGGTGAGTGCATTGCTCCCTCTTGGTTTGTTTTTGTTTTTTCTCATTTTTAAAAATTTGTTTTTGCTAAAAATGCTGTGTATCGAGAGAGAAAGAGAGGAAATGAGAGAGGGAGAGGAAGAGAGAAAAAGAAAGAAGGAACAAGAGAGAGGGAATAAACATGAAACATAATAAAGAAAGAGAGAAAGAGAGAGAGGAAGGGAGAGAGGAGAACAAATGGATAAAAAACAAAGAGAGGGTAAGATCTTATTCTTTACTTTCTTATTTCCTTGTTTGTAGTAGTAGTGGTGGTGGTAGTAGTAGTAATAGTAGTTTTTTTTTTTTTTTTTTGTATAGAGAGAGAGAGATGCTTTGTTAAAGGTGCACCTTGGGGTGTATTTGATGCTTCGGGAAGGCGGTAGTAGTAGTAGTAGTAGTAGTAATAGTAGTAGTGGTGGTAGGAGAGAGAGAGAGAGAGAGAGAGAGAGAGAGAGAGAGAGAGAGTAATAGTAGTGTGTATATATATATATATATATATATATATATATATATATATATATATATATATATATATATATATATATATATATATATATATATATAGAGTTAAAGGTTGTACCTTAGGTGTGTTTGACACTTCGAAAAAACGCGAAAGGCTTGTGTATCCAAGCCAAGTAAAGTGAAAGAGAGATTAGGCTTGGAGGAATGGATGGTTTTATTGACATGCTTTGCACTATCTCCTCCTACGCTCTACATATCGAGTTGCACAACAATAAAAAAATGTGGCGAGGTCCGGTGCAATACCACGGGGACGGGAAACACTATGACGACATAGGGTAGCTACTCCCTCATTCCCATGCATAGCATATTAGACTTTATATATTGTAGGCCTCGTCCGTAGGTGGGTGAAGACTTTACATACATTAATTTTGTTGAGTTACAAGACATTATTACTCCTTCGGATACTTTACCAGGTATGCCAACTCCACATTCTTTGTTGACAATGAAATGTTTAGTACATGGAAAAGAAAAGATTATTTTGCATGATGATGGTAGTACACATGATTTTATTTCTGCAAAGTTAGTGAAAGAATTGAAATTACAAACTGTTCCTACGCATTATCGCATTAAAGCAGCATTCTTAGGCACAAGGTATAATGGAACACAAGAGGTGCATGATTTAGAAATTCAAATTGGTGAATATACTGAAAGAAGGAATTTTCTAGTTGTACCATGACAGTCCAGTAATATTATCTTAGGTATGCCTTAGCGTCATCAATATAATCCTGATATAGATTATTCCACGCATTCAATTAATATTCATTTTCAAGGAAAACACATTACATTGTATGGTATGCACGCATCTAATGCTTTTCCATTGCTGACTCATACTCAAGCTAAACGTGCATTACGTAAAAGTAGTAAATCTTATCTAATCTGGGTGAATGAACTGCAAGCTAAAGAAAAACATATGCACCCTAGGCATAAAGAATTCATTGCACAATTTAAAGATTGTTTTGCTGAAGATCTACCACCTGGATTACCTCCTTCACGTCCTGAAGACCACAAAATAGATTTAATTCCTGGTACACAACCACCTTGTAAAGCACCATATATGCATTACCAGATAGAGCAAAAAGAAATTTAAAATCAAATTGAGGAATTATTAAATAGAGGATTGATTAGACCTAGTAGTTCTCCATTTGGTGCACCTGTTTTGTTGGTAAAGAAGAAGAAGAATACTTATTGTATGTGCATTGATTATCGTGTCCTAAACAAGATTACTGTAAAGAATAGATATCCAATTTCTAGGGTCGATGATCTTATGGATAAACTACAAGGTTCTGCCATATTTAGTAAAATAGATCTTAAATCTGGTTATCATCAGGTGAGATTAGATAAATATGACATATTCAAGACTGCATTTAGAACACAATTTGGTCATTATGAATTTTTAGTGATGTCTTTTGGATTGACTAACGCACCTGCTACATTTAGTAAAATGATGAATCTCATATTTTTGAAATATCAACATTATGTTATAGTATTCTTTGATGATATCTTGGTATTCAGTAAAAATGAGAAAGAGCATTATGAATATCTGTTTTTTGGTTTTCAAGTTGTTGAAAGATAATCAATTGTATGCTAATCCGGAAAAGAGTGAGTTCTTTTAAACAGAAATTGAATATTTAGGTCATATTATGTCATCAGAAGGTATTAAATTTGACCCTAAGAAGATAGAAGCAATAGTAAACTGGCCTATACCTAAAAATGTGCATGAATTACGTTTTTTTCTAGGTCTTGCTAGTTTTTACAGGAAATTTGTGTGAAATTTTTCATTACTTGCTTTGCCTTTGACTAAACTTTTAAAGAAAGGTATTGTTTATCATTGGTCTGATACTCAACAGAAATCTTTTGATTTATTGAAACATGCATTAACCCATGCTCCTGTATTACAACTACCTGATTTCAATAGACCATTCTTTTTAGTAGTTACTGATGCTAGCGGATCTGGAATATGAGTCATACTTATGCAAGATAATCATTCTATAGCCTATTCTGATTGTAAACTGAAGCCCTTCGAACTTAAATATTCCACATATGATAAAGAATTGTTAGCTGTGGTATAAGCTTTAAGACAATGGAAACATTACTTAATGGGTTCTAAGTTTATGATTAAGACTGATCAGCAAAGTATTAGACATTTACTTAGTCAACCCCAAATATCTAACCGACATATCAAATGGGCAGCTTTTATTCAGAGTTTTCATCCCCTTATCCAATATCAACCATGTAAAGAAAATGTAGTGACCGATGCATTAAGTAGAAGACCGACTATTCATAATATCTCTATTATATCATTTGATTCTCTAACCCCTATGAAAGATACATATTATTAGGATATTACTTTTCATGCTAATTGGAATAAATTAGTTGGAAATAACTGGATTCCTATTGATTCACTGTCTTATAATGATGGATTCATGTTTTATGAAAAGAGATTATGTGTTACAGTTCCATTTAGATCTTTTGTTTTGAATGAGATTCATTGTCCTCCATATCAAGATCATAGAGGTATTATATCTACTTTACGTACATTGACTGAAGATTTTTATTGGCCACATATGGACACTGATGTATCTAACTTTGTTTCTAAACGTTTGGTTTGTCAAAGAGTTAAGAGACATCATGGTAAACAATATGGATTACTTATGCCTTTATCTATTCCATCAAGACCATGGGAACAGATTTCTATGGATTTTATTACTGGTTTACCTAATACTAAAGCTAACCATGACATGATTTGGACTATAGTAGATATGTTTAGTAAACAAGCCTATTTCATTCCATGTAAAAAAAACTTTAATAGTATCTTAGGTAGCACAATTGTTTTTGAAAACTATTTTCACTAATCATGGATTACCAAAAGTTATTATTTCTGACCGTGATTTCAGATTTTGTAATAACTTTTGCATTACTTTTTTTGCTAACCTAGGAACAAAGATTGATTTCTCATTTGCATTTCATCCTGAAACTAATGGACAAACAGAAGCCACTAACAGTACTATTTTAGATCTTTTACGTGCTTACACTATTTCTAAACCACAGACATGGGACACACATTTACATTTACTACAGTTTGCATATAACAATACACCACACAGATCTACAAAGAAAGCACCATTTAAAGTGATTTATGGTTATAGATTGTCTACACCTGTTGCATCTTTATCAAATAGAATTCAAAGTGCTGATGATATCGCTAATATGCACGCTACTATTTTTGATGAGGTTAAAGACATGATTGCCAAAGCCCAACAATCATATACGAAACAAGCCAATAAAAAAAGACAGGCCATGAATTTCAAAGTTGATGACTATGTTTGGTTGAGAATAGAAAAACGTAGATTATAAAGTGTAGATAAACACCCAGTTGTGAAATTAGCACTTAGATTCTATGGACCATTTAAGATCATTCACAAAATCAATGACAATGCATTCAAGTTAGAACTACCACCTCACTAGAAAATTCACAACACATTTCACATTAGTTTATTACGACCCTTTAGAGATTGAGACGCCTATTCTTTTTGGGCGTTTCATTAATTTAGTGTGTACATGGGTGATTCCATAGCGGGTGACTTATATAAAATACATATTAAATTAATAATGAGTTTAGAGTGCGCACTTGTGATAAATTAAGGTTAGGATTGATTTCTAACTAGTTGATTTATTTATGTAGCTGAAGCTTGCTAGGTATTCACTTTTGTCCGTTTAATTGTATTATTTTACTAACGATTGTGAATGCTTCAGTTGATGTATAGAAATAGCAGCAGTGGCGGAGGAAAGCATTGGAGGATAGCGTGTATTCGAGTTATCACTTATATTTTAATGGGCGCATACCTTAGGCATGGTGCCTATATTTTGTCGCGCCTATTTATTAAGACGTTGGATATTTATTTATTATTTTGTATGCGCATGGACGCATGGTTATGATATTTATATTTGGACATTGTATTGGGTATGCTTGACTCTTTGGACGTTCACCCATTAGCTTTATTTCTATTTTGTGCTAAAGCAAACTTAAAAGCCAAAAGCGTGCTATTTTGTAACTTGGGCTATTATTTGAGCTTGAAGATGATTAATACATAAAATACATGCTTTGTGGAGCACTCACACAAGGCATGGGGAGAGATTGCACCCAATTGGTCTCTTGTTCATGTCGTGCATGCTTTTTACCTTGAGTTTTGTGCAAAAAGTAGAGTTCTTTTGTTCTTGGGGACCTTTCAGTGTTCACTACGCGAGCATACATCATCTGATCTGCGCACCAAAGATACATGATGCAATAAGAAAGAAATGCAGAAAAAAAAACGTGGACCTTTGGGTTGATGGGTGCATTTATCCACCCGATCCAGTCACTCAAAGGCGACCACAGTTTGAAGGGCTTACATCATTTGTAAAGTTCGTTTGTGAAGGCAATGAATGATTGTATGGATACACATGTAGACTTGTCACATAAGGATTAGTAGGGGTTCATAAAGCCTTGACAAATATACATACAAGGTTACAAGGGAATATGTAGTCTTTGATGGAAAATGATAGATTATTGGTTGAGAAGGATAGGGAGAACCAGAGCCTACAACAAGCAATGTCTGTCATTGAAGATGCTATGCAGGCTACACACGTGCAAAATATGGAGTTACAGTCTAAAGTTATGGACTTGGAGGAAAATCCAAACATAAAGAGAAAGCTCACAAAAGCTTTGGGGATTGGGCCCACTTTAAAAACTAAAGAAGCATGTCAGCGTATCCGATTAGTTAAACCAATTCACCAATTAACCAAAGGAAGTGGACAATATCATAGACGTATATATGCTCAATCTGCTACAATGAGAAATATGTTTCCTCATGTAGAGAATGATACGATTGCCAAAGTCCTAAGCAATGATATGGTAAAAAATGCATTGGAAAATCGTAAATTCAGGGACATTGTAGATGGTGTCGCAAATGAACATCTTAGGGATGTGAGCAACGTGTTTACTGCTACAGATGCTCAGGGGTTATGTGATAAGGTGGGAATGAGTTCTGAGTCATATAGTATGCTCTATCAACAATTGGATACATGATTTAAGCAAGTCTTCAAAACTAAGAGAGTAATGCCTCTTCCAAAACCATTTCACGTGAAGAAGGTTCGAAAACAACTAAATGAGAAAGTTTTAGAACTAATTGGTGAGCCAACGCATCTGGGAAAATACACACATATTGAAGTATGGTTCCAAAGAAGTTACATTTGTATTGAATGTATCCAACAACTTTGTATTGGATATATGTAGGGTTTAGATTGCTATGGTCAAGTTCTACAATATGTCTATGGAAGAATGTAGAGGCAAGCTTAAGTTTGTCCTCAAACTTGATGAGAGTGAGATAATTAAGGGGTAAAAACTTGAACGTGTGAGTATAACACTTATGAATCGAGCATTAGATCCCAACATCGATGAAAACCATCCTTTACACTTCACTGTACAGTCAGAGAATGAAATATGGTGGCTTGCAGCATTTGAAGAACCAAAGGAGGGCCATGAAGTACTTAAAGTTTTTTTAACCTCACTAATATACCCAGTGTTATTCAACAGCAAAATAATGGAGCAATTTTACACATTGAGGGGTTTGGGGACTATCAAGTTGAATGGCATCTTACAGGTGATTTAAAAACATTGAAGTGTATGTTTGAGTTATCAAATGCAGTGAATGCAAAATTTCTGTGCATATACTGCATGCAAACTAGGAAGAAAGGAAAAGATGGAAAGAAAGAATGGCTTGCCAAGGCACAACAAGGTGCTCCAACACGTGATAAAAAAGTCATGAGAAATGGAATGCTAGTTCAAGTGGATCCAAATTGGTGCCCTATTTTGGACATACCACTAACAAGGGTTCACTTTTACACATTGCATTGCTTGGTTAGAATAATTGAGAAGCTAGTATATGAACATATATGCTTTGCATACAAGATGCACCCTGTGTCAAAAGCTGATGCTACATGCAAGAAGGTAGAACAAGTCCTCTCTGAAGTTGAATTGCACGGGGGCTAAGTAGAAATAAAAAAGGATGAGAAAAAATCGGGAAAGAGTGGAAATATCCCTTGTAAACCATGCTTTGGTGGATCCAAGGCTAGGAAGTTTATATCTGCACCTCGAGATGAGGAAGGCAATATACTTGTAAAAAAACTAGAGAAGTATGAAGCATGAAAAAAGTTGCACCTTGCTGTTCTAGATTGGACCAATGGGGGACGAACAAGGATTGCTAAGGCAGAAGTGTGGATACATCTAGATAGATTAGCAGCTCTCTTACAAAAGTTGAGGTTTAGGGATGGCGATTCTAATACATTTAAAGAGATAGTTGCTAAATTTCATATGTCCATAGTGGAGGCATGGACTACAAATGGTATAACACACTACATGGTTAGTATTGTCACCATTACAAAAAAGATCATCATTTGGAATTGTTTTGTGTTTCTAATATCTCTTCTTGTGCAACATATACTTGAAGCACATGGTCCATACTTTGCAGATTAAGGAAGTTTGGCAGTACAGTCAACTCAAGGCATGGAACAATCTCATTGACAAGCTTGCTGTGCTTTTCAAAAGGCAACTGATAATGGAGGTGGCATCGATGATTCCAATTCTATGAGGAAATTATTACAATGGTGGTATAAGAGACTAGCAATACGATACAATAAGAAGTTCAAAACCTCTCAAGCAGAATTTATAAGTAGAGCAATATATGAAGTGAGAAAAGCAAGATATGAAAACAACACAGCTAGACAACGCCATGCAGAGTGGTTGGCAACCTAAGAGAGAGATGGCAAGAAATGGAGACCTAGATAAAGATAATACTTTTGATGCATTTAGAGTCCACGAGAAAGCATAGGTACCCAAGATATGACACATCAATACTCCTATCTTTAACATGAGATGTATTAAAAATTTTGTTTAAAATTTTGAAGGTTTGTCACTATATTATTCAAGGTCGATTTCGGACTATGTTTTTTAATTTTAAAGTTCATTTGCACTACAATAAGTCGAAAATTTTTGTACTTAAGTCAAGTATCTCCTTTCATTTTTTCCCATTACTCTTCACTCTACTCTCCACCTTTCTATCCTTCATTATCACAACCATGGTACGTTCCAAGCTTCCTATCAAGAAGGCGCCTGCAAGAGCAAGAGCTGAACACTCTTCTGAATCTAGTGAGCGTACTGTGAGTGACAACGGTCTCTTGGTGGCCAACAACGGTGGCTCTACTGTAGCTAATAATGGTGATACTACTATGTCCAACAATGGTGGCCCTAGTGTGGCCAATAATGATGGTTCACCATTGTCCAGAAATGGTGGTCCATGTGCTCCAATTGCTCCACCTCCCACTACTGCCACATGCTCCAATTGCTCCACCTCCCACTACTGCTCTAGTTGGTAATACACGTCCTCCAACACATAAGAAACGAAGATGGAGACCAGGCACAGCTGTACTACGTGAGATAAGGAAATTCCAAAAGAGTGCCAACTTGATTATTCCTAAGGCACCATTCTCTAGGTTGGTGTAAGAAATACTGTAAGATCTGCAGTTAGGGCATCATCACAACTTCTTTTCAAGGAATCATGCAAGGAATGTGGGGCAATGGTCAAGCCAAGCCTTGCTTGCTCTCCAAGAAGTAGCTGAAAGCTACTTGATTGATCCGATGGGTGATTCTTAAGTTTTAGCCATTCATGCCTGACGTATCACTATTAAGCCCATAGATATGGTTCTTGTTCGTAGAATCCGCAACAACAAGGATGCATTTAATCTTAATGTCAACAATATGCTTTGAGAAGCTACCTTGTAATTGGATCTATGTTTTTAGCTCAGATTTGGTTGTAGATTGTAAGGAGCTTAGTTTTGGTTTATCTTTATAGTAGACCTTCAAGTATTTGATAGTAGTGGTCTACAAAATGGAGCTAAAATTTGCCTAGCTCTAGTTGTAATTCGTGCAATGCACTATCTATCGTGTATTTCATGGTTTCATAATGCCAAATCTGATATTTGTTATTCTATTTTGCCATGATTTGCATTGTGCGTATTCCCAAGTTTCTAATTTTGAAAGTAGTTTTGTTAAAGATAAATTCAATGTGCAATCAACATTAGTGATCAATTGTACATGGGACGATGCACTATATTTTTACTGTATTTAGCAATTTGGTAATATCATATCTGATATGCGATATTCCATTTGACCCATGACTTATTTTTTGTGAATTTTTAAGTTTCTAATATTTCACGTAGTTTGGTTGACAACACATTTAGTATACAGTTGCGTACACTCGGTGCGGTGGTGAGTTTTTTCTGTTATCAGTGAAGTATAATCTAGTTAATGCATTTTCAAAAAATGATTGAACCATCAATTTTATAAATCGAAATCTGGTGAAACTTCACCCACATGTTGGGAATCATAAAAAATCATGGATATTAAAAAATTGGGCCTATCAAAAGTCTCTAGGACACCTGTCTAGAGGTTGGTGTCAGACGCCAGCCTTCGGATAGGCGTCCTAGAGACTTCTAATGATGCCATTTTTTTTTTGCAGTTGATGTACCCTAGAGGAGTCCACATGTAAAATTTCACATCAATCGGATCACTGGTCATATTTTTCCAAAGCTTGGATACATTAATTCAGATTTAAGGGTTTTTTAAAGGTTCTGCTATAAGTTTAAAGTTTCACCTCATTTTACACATTTCACTTTTGAGTTTTGGGTTTTCTCTCCTAGAAGACATGGCATGCACCAAGCAAGCGACTTGAAGATATCCCCTATAAAGCCTATGAAGAGGCACCACCACCATCACCACCACCACCCAGCATCGCAAGCGTCGATGGAAGCCAGACATAGTGGCACTTTGTGAGATCCGCCATTACCAGAAGACCATGCACCTCCTGATACCAAAGGATCCATTCTAGAAGCTAGTGCGTGAGATTGTGGATGACATACTCATTAAGAACAGTAGGAGGCACTTCCTAGATGGAAATGCTTGCAATAACCCCGATTGTTGGACTGTTCAAGCCCTCCTTGCACTACAGGAAGCTATTGAAACTTATGTCATTGACTTGTTCAGAGACTCGGTCTATGCAGTAGTACATGCAAGGAGAGTCACCTCACTGATAGGGATTTGCGGATAGTGAGGTTCCTTCGACGATGAAAGGATAGTTCTCGTGGAGATCAACAACGATAGGGGTGTAATACCAAAACATATGCAGAATGTAGCTTTCAAAGAGATTTTGTAAAACCTTGGTTGTAATGGATCCCATGTAAAATGTTATGAATATGAATACAATTTTTTTGGCGCATCTTATTTTTGTTTATTCACTTGTTATTTATTTTATTTATGTCTTTGATTTATCGTTACATGTGTTCGAACGAATACATATTGCACACGATCTTGATAAAGCACTATGTATTAAATTTAGGATACGAATTGTGTTGCATATAAATATGATAAATAAACGTAATATTCAAGTAAAAAACAATAATAAACTACGTGTATGACAAACTACATTGCATGCAAATCCAACAAATATCGGTTTTCATTACTTCAAGAGAAGATTACAAATTAGATTACATTGGTGATGAGATATCATTTGGCACTAAGTACATCTACTCTCTCCTAGGCTTCTTTGAGCTAGACTCCCCATGGTCAGAGCTATTCTTGATCATAGACAACAACACATTTTTTCCTAGTAGTTCCTGCCTAATGACATTGGAGTCTTCAACACTAGCAACCATGCCACGGGCCACCATGGAAAAAAGTGGCCCATACCTAGTACTAGAGAATAAGTAGAGGAGCTTCGAATGTCGAAGCAATACTACTTTCTTCAAGCTAGAGTTCATTGGGATGGTCTTAAAGGGCCCAGCCTTTGTTAGTGCCCTCAACTTCAAGAAGTTCTCAGAAAAAGCCGGAGAGCATGTCTTATGGAATAAAAAAATGTCGCTCACAAGCTGGCCGATATACTCCTTCAATGTCGAGTCGTGCACCCTTCCTTGGCTACCAGATCGGCCACCTTATCTAGATGAAAATTCATCTATATAGACAATGTCTTGCATCACACAAGTTCAGTGTCAGACTCACTGTGTCAAAATCACTATGCATGGAGTGTGGTAAATATATATATATATATAAGATTTACGTCAAAATCTACTAGTAGGGCCCCTAGGGCATCGGGAGTGTGTACATAAAATTTATGCTGGATCGGGCCCCTAGAGCTGCCCTGACCGGAGGCTCACATTTGGGGGACCTGAATCTGTACGCTTTTAGGGGACCCGAATCTACAGATTCGGGCCCCTAGATGGGAGTCTCTGACCAGGGCAGCTCTAGGCGCCCGATCAGGCCTCCAGACGTGAGCCTCCGGCCATGGCAACTCTGGGGGCCCGATCCTGGCAAAATTTGATGTGCACACTCCCGATGCCCTAGGGGTCCTAATGGTAAATTTTGATGCAAATTCAATAACATTAATCCGATAACATTACCTTCTCTACATTATCTATCTGTTGTTGTAATGGAGCATCCAGGTCTGCTCCTGCAGCTGGGCCACCCTTGTCTCTCTCTTGGGAAGGTACTATGTAGTCGGGTCGAGGTCCAAAAATGCTTTCTTACAACCACTAGAACTCCTCATTTGAGATCTCATACTGTGGCGCTGCATTCTCAATCAGCTCTTGGATGCTCACCATGGCAGAGATGTCATCGACACTCATGCCATCATATCGAGTCACCTCATTAACATGTGCTGGCGCATCTTGTATATCAAAATCTATACAATCATTAGGTGTATCACACACCATGATACAATATAGCTCTTCTTCCCTTAGCTCCAAAATTTCTAGTACATCATGCATAAGTAAATATTCCACCCCCTCAATGATGATAGCATGGAGAGAAGCGAGGGGTGGCTCATCGCTTGTCGGCATCTCAACAGGGCAAGGAGGTGGGTACACAATGGCTAAGCTTTGTGCTGCCTCTACTCTCGGATCGAGTGTGATCTCTTCAGGCTCCCTCTCAAAATACTCTAGCTGTGGCCGAGAGGGTGTATCGATGCCTTCCTCACTGTCCTCTTGCACCTCAGTGCACAAAACATATATGGCAAATGTTGCATTGCGCTCGATGAGATCCATCGTGGCATGGTCCTGGGATGAGGTGGGCACTGCTCTGGCACGGAGATACTGCTCCACATGCATGAGGGCTCGCTTTATTACCTTTGCATGGCTTGATCCAGCACATAAACTATATAGAAAATCTATTGGGATCCATTTGAGATTAGAGTTCCGAATAGAGCAGGTGAGAGGATTTGCCGCATCACAAAACAATGCTAGTATACTAGAGCTAGGGTCTACGGCGGAAAGTGAGCTCTCTAGACTCAAGGTCGTGCAAAACTTGTTGAGAAATAGACAAATGATGTATGCTCCAAGAGGAGCTGTCCTGAATCCCATATGCACAGTGAGGAGAGTGGAACAACTCAAAGCCTATAAAGCATTGTACTTGACTATGAAATGAACGCAATATCATGACGCTTTGTACTTTCAGTTAAGTGTCTGTCATTGTCGATTCTACACAAGATTGTGTTTATGAGTCCAAGCTAATCTATCTTGGAACCTAATTCACTTGTGTAATAGTTTGTCTCTACTTGTCCATGTCATTATGAACTTGGTTTACATCTTTGATCCACCATAGCTTGTGTCATGTCCTAGATCCACATCATTTAACATGGTATCAGAGCCCAGTTGGGCATGGCATAGCTCACACTCTGAATCTCTAGTCTCCTTTCATCTCTGGTGATCTCTAACCAGCCCACATTCAGCTCATATCTTCAGTTTCAACTTCAAATCTCAATTGGACCTTGGCAGCCATAGCCAGCAGCACCCTGTCATCTTGAAGCTCCTGTATCTCACTCCACATACCAAATCTCTCTGAGATTCCTTCTGGAAAGTTGTTCTCCACCTCACAAAGCTTCCCTGTATCACATCAATCCATGAGATTTGGCTATTTGGACCTCAGCATTGTCACTATTGTCAGTTGCTGCCATAGCCCCAGTTTGTAGCCTGCAGGACATACCTCACTTTGAGCTCTCATATCTCTCAAATTAGGCAATATTTCAGTGTGCTTTCTTCAGGAGGATTGTTCTTCTACTCAAGGAGCTTCTTCCTATCACATCTAAGTCTGACCTTGGATACCTACAAGCCTGGCATTGCTGAAATTCAACGTCGCTGCCATAACTGTGCCTGGTTACGTTTTGCTGATCTGTGCGCTTACTGCACTACCCGATCTTGGCGATTATCATGGGGCTCTTGTAGAGCATGGAGTAAGCTACATTTTCATAAAAAAAGTTTCCAAAATGATCAACTCTAGCTCTAGATATCTGGAAAAAATCAGGCTTGGGTCAAAACCCTAATCCAGGAAGCCATAGCCATCAAGGTGCAAGCTCATTTTTCCTTCAATTTCTCATTCCTTTTAACTGAGGGCACACACTGCCACTCTTATCTGAGTTTGAACTCAGTTCCTAGCAAGATTAACACTTCAAATCAACAAGCAAGAAGAAGGTCAAGCATCGACATTCAATACTAAGCTCAAGAATAGTATCTATTGATACTCAACTAGTGTTAGTTGACACTAACCTCCTTGTGACACTTCACAAATCCCCCTTGCTGGTCTTTTCTCAGTTAATTGGAGCTGCTCAACATGGCAGAACTTGAGCAAATAGCAAAGTTCAATGGAGAAGGCTTCCATGCCTGGAAGGAAAAGACCATGTACCACTTGATGCGAAAGGACTTATGGGACTTGTTTGAAGATGATGCAGATAACAAGAAGGAAGATGATGAAGACGGGTTCGTTGAAGAAGACTAGTTCAAATCCAAAGAATGGAAGAAGATGAATAATAAGGCACTAGGCATCATTGCTTGGGGATTAAGTGATGATGTGTTACATCATATATCTGGCATTAAAAATGCTAAAACCGCCTGGGAGAAACTTGATAAAATGTTTGGTACTCAAGCAAAGAATTCAAAGGTAAAACTTCTCATGCAATTTTATAAACTGGATATCAAAGACAGTGCTTCTATGACCATACACATTAATAAGTTTAAGAGTTTAAAAACTCAACTTGCATCTCTTAAAAAGAATATTGAGAAAGATGAAGCAATAGCCGTACTGCTTGCAAGTGTAAACAAGGATCCATATGAAAATCTTGTGTCCACTTTGAGTAATGTTCCAAGCCTCACACTTAAAGATATTGAGCACTCACTACTCGATGAAGAAGGCAAAGTAAAAACCAAGAATGCAAAAGACAATGTCTCATCATCTAGGGACAATCTTTTGTACACCAAAGGAGCTGCTGGACCTAAAGGAAGAGGTCGAGCATTCATCAACAACAATAACAAGGATCGGATTACATGTCACTACTGTGGTAAGACTGGCCATGTAGCCAGTGAATGTTTCCACAAGAAGAGAGCCCAACAATTGCAAAGTGATCATCATCAGAACCAATACATGGAAGAAAGAGAAGAAGAAGAATATGCTTCCACTACCATCAACAACTCTGACAGATTGTTTTGAAGAACTTTCATTGTATCTTTCATATGTTTTTCCCATAGTGGATCTTTCTTAGTGAATTTGATTTGTATAACCCTTGCCAAGATGTAAAGTCTCAAGCTTTAACTTGACTAGGCTGCCTATGAGCTAGTCTTTCGGGCCATGTTATCATGAAGGGGGGGCAAAAGCCAGCAAGTGTAGGGACTCATCATTTGAGGGGGGGTGTTGAGAAACAGACAAATGATGTATGCTCCAAGAGGAGCTGTCCTGAATCCCATATCCACAGTGAGGAGAGTGGAACAACTCAAAGCCTATAAAGCATTGTACTTGACTATGAAATGAACACAATATCATGATGCTTTGTACTTTCAGTTAAGTGTCTGTCATTGTCGATTCTACATAAGATTGTGTTTATGAGTCCAAGCTAATCTATCTTGGAACCTAATTCACTTGTGTAATAGTTTGTCTCTACTTATTCATGTCATTATGAACTTGGTTTACGTATTTGATCCACCATAGCTTGTGTCATGTCCTAGATCCACATCATTTAACAAAACCTAGGTTATATCTAATCTCCTATGTGTGCGTAGCATGTGGAGCTAATCCATGCGGCGAAGGCAGGAGTGGTAGCCATGGCACACAAAGAGAGAAGGGAGAAGAGCACAAGTGTAGGGAAGTAGAGAATGAAAGTAAAAATGAGTTTGGAGTTATAGCTTTTATGTATCCAAGGTTTTAAACAAAGGTTCTTTTTTAACACTAAGTTTCATATTAAAACGAGTCTTATCTTAGTTTCTTTATTTCAATACTTTAAAGTAACCATTAAAATTACTCATACATACAAATGCTTTGTTCTACAGTATTATATCCTTGAATATACTTGGAACACTGAGTATATGCAAGTCCAGCTCTACAGAAAATATACAAAAATTTTAAAGAAAAGAAATATGAAAGACCTTCAAAATCCCTTGGATCCAAGTTAATATTTAATTTTAACAAATAAGTAGAAGAGATGAGCTATAATATATTATTATACAAAGACAATATTGCATAGGTTATAGAACTCCAACCTGCAATTTAATTATGATTTTAACCAGCACGATTGACTAATTACGGTATGTATTATCACACGCTTGGATCATAGTAAACTAAGATTATCTAAATTGGAAGTACTCAAAAGTTTAAATATATTCGTTCTTTATATAAAAAAATTTACAAGGATTCCACTATCTCAAGGATACGTGGAGAAGCACATTGTTTACATGTCATGGATTGCTCACTACGAATCCTGACCTTTCTATTATCTAACTTGAAATAGAAGTTGCAGAGGGGCTCATTGGACATTAATTGGATTTTTTGTCTCAGAAAAGAAATGGGCCAATGGATCTCTACATTGACCACAAAAGGATTATGACCATTCCACAAGATAACCACATCTATGAGAGCTGCATGTGTCTCATCTCGAGTATCTTGATCCAAGATGATCCACTCCCCTCGCAAAAGTCACCATCTTCTATATCGAAAGAGAATGCATAGAGTTTATCTAAGGATGAAATACATGTCATAAAAACAAAAATAATGGTAAGTAAATTCGTATAACACAACAATTCATCTAAGCAAGATCTATGTCAATCAAATCAAGGCATTTAAAGGAGTAAAAAAGATTTACTTGAATGTGAGATCAGATTGGTTGACCCTGCATTCAATTGTCTCATAAAAATGTGTTCTTTTGACTTGCCAAGACTCACCCAATAGCTGACTCATCCATTCCTCGAATGGACACTTACATTGATAAGTAATCTTTGTTTTTTTCAAAACATCACATGAACCAAACAAATGTGTAAACAATGAGAATGGAATAAATAAACTAAGATGCACATATTTGGAGTCTATGGTGGGTTTCATAGCACTATTGATATCAGATTATATCTTGGAATTACATGCTCATGACAACTCCAAGTTACCAATCAACCATTCACCACTAGATAGTGGCAGCAATAGGACATGCTGTAATCTCTGGCTTTCTACTATATACAATGAACTATACAAAAAGATATTTTGAGTTGCAAGTTGACTTGCATAGTTATTATCATAGATCAAAGAACTTATGTCTTCATGCCAAACATGTATCTTGCCACTCAAACATTTCACATTCTGCCATTCGTGCAAAGTTGATGGATATAGAGCTGTCAGTAAAACAAGATTGAATTAGAACACTACAAAGATTTTTAAAAACAACTATGATGAAAAAGAATAAACAATGATAAAATTTAAAAACTTACTATTTTGTTTATAATTTGCCATGTAGTTCTTGTCGTGTACAAAGATTTATTTGTGCATATAAACATGTTGGATCAACAATTCTGTTACTGTACTTGTTCCATTGAACACTTTTCAGAACTCTAAAATTCTACCTTTCTAATGTTTGCTAGGGTTTGCAACATCCTTATGCCTGACCTTGAAACTCCCTTGAGTACCTGGGTGCATCAAAATCCAATCAAACTTATAGTACTTATCACAAATCCAATTACCGACACTATCTTTCCTATTGAAGACCTCCACTGTAAGTATGTTACTGATGTTTTTCCTCTGTGAAGACATCTATAAGTAACCAAATCCAAAAGTTATCTATCAATGTGTGTATAATTTGCAAATGTTCTCTCCAAATGAAATGAAATTTAAATGGAGCAATTTATAAAAATCATTGTACCTGCAATTCTTTTCACAAAGAAGCCCAGAGATGTTGAATAAGAAGTTAACTTATAGCAAGACCATTGTTCATTCACTGACAAATTCCTAGAGTACAAAAACAAAAGAAATATCGAGTCAAAGCATACATATAACTTACATAGGCTTTGTCCAAATGAGTTGAAACTTAACCATGGAGCAACAGAAAAAAGTGGCAATATATCTGTGGCTCTCTTTGCAAAGAAGCCCAAAGATGTTGAAGAAGTTGAGTTTTTAAAAAATCATTAATCTCCACCCTCAAAGACTCTGGGAGTAAAAAAACAAAGGAAAACTCAGTATGCATATAGCTTGCATACATTTTGTCCAAACGAGATAAAATTTAACCATGGAGCAGCAAAAACACAAGACAACATACCTATAACTTTGTTTACAAAGAAATCGTAAGATGTGGAAGAAGAAGTTGAGTGTTCAAAAGATCATTGTTCTTGACTGTAAGAGACTCCTAGAGTACCAAAACAAAATAAATTACATGTTAGAGAATGCACATAACTTGCACAGGTTTTGTCAAAATGAGATAAAACTTTAGCATAGAACATCTATGGAAGAGAACAATATACCTGTAAAAAGTTTAGTGAAGAAAATCTTAGGGCTTTGGTAGAACAAGCTCTGCTCTCATAAAACGTGCAAAACTTACTCTGTGTTTGTGTGGAGGAAATGAAATTTCACAAGGTTACAGATAGGGCAAGCAACAATGAGGCTGTAAGATTTCGTCAGGAAAGAAGAAGCGGTGAAAGAGATATGATGAATTTGAGATCTGCCTAAGAAAGAGGGAAAAATTGAAAAGGGAAGAAATGAAAAGTTAAACATAAAAAAAAAGAAAATGAAAATTCGAGTCACAAACTTCCAAGAAGTGTTAGCATTTTATTATCCACATTTCTCCTTATTTTATTGCTGAGGGAAGATTTGGGCCAAGATATGGCTAGAAGATTCATGCTACATGAATCTGCAATCCCATCTCTCTCATTGGTTAGGGCTATATTTCTTTATTCACTCCTTAAGGGGCAAAAAAGAAAGTCCATATTTCTCCTAATGTTCATTTTTGACAGTTTGTACTACCGATCGCGATCGCAAGATGCCTTACTCCAGAAATATGCGGGGCAATTTACAGGTTGTCAAATTTAGTGCAATGGATATCATAAAAGGAGATCAATACATCCTTTATTGAATTTGCAAGGCAGGGAGCAGTGGAGACGGTTTGTCTCTTTGAGAAATACCTACCCATCAGCATGCTCACGATACAAACCCACCTTTTGATGCGTCTTGTAGATGAAGTGGAGATTGCTGGACCTATCTATATATGCGATGAATGTTCTTCTTGGAGCGCTTCATGAAAACCATGAAAGGCTTTGTGTGACAACAAGCTTGGCAAGAAGATAGTATGGCTGAAGGTTGACTGGTGTCTGAGAGGCATTACTGCATATTTCACAATGGCTACCAAACAGTTGATTCGGACAATAGTATGCTATGGTCGCTGAAGGATGATGATAGACTGACTAGAGATATGGTGGTTGGAAATGGGATGGAAAAATAAATGGATGCTGCAATGGAGGAGAAAGTGAATCGTTTTTGTATATTGCACAATGCCTCCATGGAGATATGGCTCGCTAAGTACGAGCAAGCCAAGAAAGATCGGGAAGAAGCGCGATGTGAATTTCGACATAGTACGCTCTATCGACCGATTCGATATTCCGAGGGCATGGAGGAGATGTTACGGTTTATGTTAACAAGATGGTTGCATGGAGCTTTGATCGCAGCGTCTCACGAAGGGGCAGAGGTCTCAACTGAGGAGTGATTCTCAAGGGGATGTAGTCCAAAGGTGACGATGTGTTTAGGATTTGTTGTATCTAGATTTTATATGCGACAACTAATTGACTGTTTCAATGTACAGTACAAAATATACAATGTGACATGGTCATGCGGACGACATTTCGCATGGAGCGTATCAACAAAATGCTCTCTACAACAGATTGTGGTATCATGGCAAAGTTCAAGCAAGAGAGCCGACGACGAGCAAAGGATCCAAACACTGTTATAGATGAGATGGAGTATTTTGGAAACATGCAAAGTATTATTACGGTGGATTACCGTAGCTTCTCCATGATCCTATTCGATGTGCAATGGTTCAAAGTGGTACTTGAAGGAGCTGGGGCAACAATTTGATGAGGTTCATCTGGATTTCTCGAAATAGATTTCGAAAAAAGATGGACGGATTTGCGCAACACGTTTGTATTGTCGGTCTATTGTGAACATAAGCATGAACTCATATTTTTTAATTTATTTAAAAATGATATGAAAAGTTAAATCTCTCTTGTACGTGATTTTGAATAGTTAATTTTCTATTCAAACCCCCAACAACCTCGATGGTGGTATGCTGTACTTTCAACTCTCCAAAGTGCGAGAGTATATAATTAAAGCAATGTTCCTAACGCAGATGAGGATAATATGCAAATAGAGGGGTCGATATTGTAAGGGGTGGAGGCCGCTGAAAGCTTGAAGCATGTAGAGGAGCCAGAATCGGGTAACAATGATGAAAATACAGGAGTCCAAGAATTAAGAATAAGGTCAACTCATCCTTTTGTGGTGACATGTCTATTGACCTTCCAATGTATGCGGAGTTATGTCAAGAGATTGACATGGGACCATAGGGTACTTCATACTTGGAGCATCCACCTACTCAATTCGTTGACGAATCGCTTATAAGGATACATAAGATATGCATTTTAAGTAAGATCATTTTTAAAAGATTTATATTACCGTGCTTTGTTTGATTTATATTGATTGTGTTAATATCAAATTTTGTCTGTGCATGCGACCCTTGTGGATATTTGGATCCGCAAGATAAGTCGAGGGATGAGTGACGAGGAGCTATAAGAGATCTTCACACGTATATCTCCAGATCAAACGGATCGATTCAGAGATATGACAGACTAGGAGCTGTCTCGGACACTATCAGGTCGTTTTGTTAGATCTACTTTGGTGGGCTCTGATGCTTCCATTTCCAGTAGACGAGGTCGATACTTCAGACTTGGGCCGGATGGAGGGAGTGGTTCTAGGAGATGCTGCGGAGATGTGGATGCAATGAATTGGTGGTCGGCTTGGGATACATGTGCTACTCCTCGCTTTCGTGTGTAAGTTTCAAAGAGCGTGGCTCAGGTAGTTATTGTGAAGGTATTGACGCAGTATCTTCGTCTCGTCATTTTATTGGAGTTCTGTCACCTTTGGGATTTGTCACACCTGTGGGGATGTCTACTCTAGTTACTCCAGCTTTTGCTCAGCTGTCCTTAGATAGCACCCTTATGGGTGCTACTCCGAGAGATACTACCCCCCATAGGTACACCATATGTAAGGGTCTCTTGGATATGCCTAGGAGCGTGGTCGCAGGTGGGAGAGGATACATCTTAGGCATATCCCAGAGGGGTATGGATACCTTGTAGATGATAGGACATAAGCCATTATCATAAATATGAGGAGAGAATGGTGATGGATCGTATGAGAGAGTTGTGCCAACAAGTTTCTTAGCACAATGTCTTGGATTATTGGAAGAATATACCGGAGGGGAGCAAGGACTACATAGTAGTATCCTTGCATGAGGAGTTTTCAATACTTGCTGTAGCAGATAGGTTTTCCACAGGCTGGATAATGGAGTGCATGCATGTGTATATGTCACACAAATGATTGGATGCACACAAGGCACTTAAGAGTGGGACCTCAAAGCCCGAGTGACTAGACATAGATGACTAGTGCTGACTCAAGGAGGAGGCTCCAAATTCTCCTGGACATTGGAGATAGCAACACGAGGCGATGAGGGCACGGCTGGAGGTCAGAGTGGTTCATTGTCTTGGGAATGGCAGCCACAGGACTTATCTGGAGGACTTTGTAAGTTTTTTTTTGTTCTGATTGCTTTTTTTTTTTGCAATATCCCTTGTATTGACAATCATGTTTCTAACAGTTGTATTTTGTTTGCTTTGCAGCACTCCATTATAATCCACGATCCCATTGTCCTAGAGACTCGATATGTAGAGAGATACGATCTCACTGCATTGATTGACCAATTCTATAGACGCGATGGCCCAGTAAGTCACTCATCTTTCTTGTCTGTAGTTACTAATTTTAATTACAATGCATTATTGTATGGTGGACTGATGTGTAAATTTTTTTTTGCAGAGTCCATTCAATGCTTCTTTGTGGCAGGATGAGCTTTCAGATAGCAAGGCTCTATAGCTCGCCCTTGGATCCATGGAGCACACATCCTCTTCTTTTTTGGTCATGTTATTTATGTAAGCATTTTTAAAGCACAATGTTATTATCATCCTTTGTATCTTGCCATGATTATACCTCGCTTTCATTACGCGATCTTGTATTTATTTTATGTATCAGTCTTATGGATTCAAGTACACTTTGCCTTCATTTTGACGAGCATTATACACTTTACTGTAACTCTTTTATATGGACCAAATAAAGCACATAGTGCTATACTGCATAATGTTTTTCCTTGTAATTGTTGCTATTAGGGTCACAAATTTACTGCACGTGTCACAAATCACTGCTATATGTGTCGCTATGTGCGTCATGATGCACATATCGACGATGATAGCGACTCTTCTATGGCGTTCCTAATACCGATGTTTTGGTGACGACGGGGGCAAATTTTTTTACGAACATTTTTGTTGCTTTGAACGTCGATATGAGGCTTGTATCTTGTAGTGATTGTCAATCCCCATTGGCCCCAACACCTTTGGAGACTCACCTAAAATGTGCTTAATTAAGATGAATATTAATGTATGCTTATGTTGTAGCCTAGCTACTACGTGAGGACTAGGAGATTTCAGTTTAAAGAAGTGGAATTGAGCATTATTCCAACCTTAGCCTCTATTAATATAAATGCCCCATTAAACATAATATTATTGAGTTTGGGAATCTCCCAATTTCCATTTTTTGAATACTAAAAAGGTGGCACCTAGATAATATGCCCATAAGTTTCTCAAAACCATATGATGTGACCTATCTTTGGAAAGCACTTGAAAAATAGAATCTATTGTGCTATAGAGCACTTGATTTGGAGTTATAGTGTTCAAGTTATGAAAAATCCAAAGATTTGACCACATGTCCTAAACTTATGGAAAATTTCCATATTCCCCAATATGGTGTTATTAGGTGGCTTGCTTAAGGTGGAGTCAATTCTCTAGCAAATCTTCAAAGCTTAGGTAGAGGGTGTCAAAACATTGATAACTTAAACAAAGCTTGGGTAGAGGGTGTCAAAGCAGTGACAACTTAAACAACTTGTAGGAGCCCTTGCAGAGGATCAAACCTACCCTAACTCCATAATTAACCTTAGGAGCCCTAGCAATGAACACATTTAGGGAGGGAGCTAAGCCTCATGCCATCCTTCTAGTGGAAGCTCTTGGTTACTCAATTAGAAGAGTCATAGGAGTGGGAATTACCATCATAGAGCAAAAGGCCATTAAAGCTTGGGGAAAACCTCTTATGAAGAATATTGACTTCAATCTAGTAGGGGTTGATGGATTCAAAGTTTCGCATTGGGTGTATTAAAATGTTAACTTGTCAAGGTTCTTAATTTCTGTGGAAATAAAGGGCCACTGTACTTGCACCCATGTATGGGTGTGAATGTATCCTTTGGGGTCTTGTACCATGTTTAATATATCTATCTAAAAAACTTGAAGTGGTACAACTGATTGTACCCAAACATGTGTTTGCTATTCTCTCTTTAAAACTTGCATCTCCATTGAAGCACAATGGAGCTCTGTTGCATATCTTGCACTTCAAACTAGAGCTCTTTGCTTATGGAAAAGCCGAGTATATAGAATAATGCAACCAACAAGTCTTCCAGTGCATTGCATACTATAGGTAAATCCCAACAGAAGGGAAAATTTGAAAATAAGGATGCAACAAGTCTCGTGGGAAAGATATAGAGTGCCATCATTGTGGCAAGAAAGGACACTTTAAGCATGACTGCTATAAGTGGAAGAAAGAGAAGGTAGGGGTAAAAATATTGATGATAGCAACAAGGATAAGGAAAAGGATAATTAGCTTGCAAAGAAGAGTAATGTCAAGATAGAGGAAGTCAATGTAGTCAGTTATGAGAGTGATAATGGAAATGATGTCCTCTTTGCTTCTTCTTTTAGTGCACAGCCTGTGATTGTAGATCTCGATGATAACATGCCTTAAGAAGTGTGATTCATCAAGCCACCTTTATATGCTCACTTGAAAGTGTTTGGCTGCGTATGTAAACTCAATAGGTGTTTGTATGGACTTAAATAGGCACCATGAGAATGGTATCATAAGTTTGATACGTTCATGCAGTCTCAAGGGTTTAATAGGAGTCAAGTGGATCACTGCTTATACACCAAGAAGGTAGCAGATGGCATCCTGATTATCTTGGTTTTGTATGTGGATGAAATGCTGGAATGCAGATAGGGATATCCATGCCTTTGCCACCTTGAAGCAAAGCCTACACATTAGTTTTGACATTTAGAATCTTGGTGAGGTAAATCAATTTCTTAGGATATGTATACTTAGGGATAGATTGAAGGGTCTTCTCTATCTGTCACTTAATGTATACATATGCTTCAGTTGTTGTTGGCAACGTAATGTATGCTATGGTTGCTACATGACTTGACATAACATTTGCACTTGGAGTGGTTAGCAGGTACATGGCACACCCTTGCAAAATGCATTGGGAAGCAGTGAAGGGTATCATGAAATACCTTAAGGGCACAAAGGATTTGTGCATTTTCTTTGGAAAGTAGAAGGCATCTATCGTTGGCTTTATGAATGTAGACTATGTTGGTCATGCTGACTGCACGAATTCTGGGTATGTATTCACCTTCACAAGGAGAGCTGTCTCTTGGATATCTAGGCTATAGAAGTATGTTGCATTGTCTACTACAGAGGCAGAGTATGTGGCTATCATCAATGAGGCATGCAAAGAGACTTTATGGCTTGCATGTCTTGTGGGAGAGCTTGGTATTACAAAGGTTCCTATCCTCCACTGTGATAGTCAGAGTGTTATCATTTTTGCACGGAATCTTGTCTTTAATGCAAATACAAACATATATAGGTGAAGTATCATTTTATCAAGGATATACTTGACACCAATATCATTGAGATTTTCAAGGTACATACAGATGATAATCCTGTAGACCTTCTCACGAAGGGTCTTTTAGCAAAGCGGATTAATTGCTGCCAGATGATGGGGGTTGGATAGATATAGTGTTTTTAGCTTTATTGTAATATTCTGATTTTCCAAGAAAACACGCATGAACCGCCTCTTTGAGTCGTGATGATAATTGATTAATGGCATTTAAAAAAAAAATCCCTCTCTCCTCCAACCGATTGTCGTGTTGGAGGAGGAGGGAATAGCAAGGGTTGAGCAAGCTCCTTGTTGGAGCTTGTTGAAGGAAGGTAAGCATGCCCGATGCTGCGTAGGGGAGGGAGGTACCTCTCCCTCTCCCTATATAATCCATGGCTATGGGAGCTTGGGAGGAAAAAGAGGAGTCGTGACTCTGCTGGCAACCGTGAAGGGATGAGAGAGGAGATCGCCAGGAAGAGAGATCCGTCAGAATTCTGACGCTGCCCAGTCGCAACCTACTGCTGCAGTCCGCCCTGTCTGTCAGCACGTCGCCATCTGCCGGCCTTTCTCCCGCCACAGGGGGCTTCCTCGTTGCTCAGAAGCCTTAGAACCCTTTCATGTGGCATCCTTAAGCCCTTTTTCCCCCACACAAAATTCCTCCTAAGGGTTCTTTCATACCCTTTTTTCCCCCCACTCAAAAACTTCTCTTTAAGCCCTTTCCCTCCCCCCCCCCACACACACACACACACACAAAATCCCCTTCAAAGGTCTTATACACCCCTTCTTTTTCCCCATTTTTCCCCCTTTTTACCCACCTAGAGTATCCTAAAAACTACCCCTCAGGATTCAAGAAAAGCCCCCTTTCCGTGGCTTGATAAGCCTTGCTCTAAAAAGGTTTTTCTATCCCCCCCTTTCCGGGATTTAAACCTTTTCCCATGGGTTTCTTTCCCTCTCCATGGACATATCCCTTTTAAGGACATTTATACCCTTTGCCCTCTTTCCAATCCGTTAAAAGTCTTGTTAGTACCCCCTTTCTGTGGGTCCTATCTGAGGCCTTTAAAAAGGTTCATTAAGCTTGTTCCCTTGGATTTTCTTCAATCTCCCAATTAGCCCGAGTGCTAAACCCCTTTCCGTGTATTCAATTTGCACTGGAGCTTCTACGAAAGGAAGGAAAAAACATTCATAAGGGACGATGGAATTACAAAGGGAGTTTCGCAAAGCTGCATCCAAGACGGAAAGGCCGCCTTCGCGATGGCTCCTAAGAAAGCACAAGGCACAGCTCCCGCAGGAGGATCGTCTCCTAACATCCACACGGACATCTCACCACAAGTCCAGGTTTTTCTTCCTAATTTTGTTTTATGTTGTTATAATTCAATCGTGCATGGATGATTTTTGGAGATAGGATGCATTTTTTGTCTTAAATACTTTGGTTAACTTAAAAGAATTAGCTCACGACAGAAGAGTTTGGCCATTAGTATTTTCAATAAAATGAACAAAATAAAGTAAGTAGAAGATTGATATGCATTTCTAACAATTAGTTTTGTGCATTGCAATGAATTGAAATTAGATTAATGTCCATATTTACAAAACAGAATTATGAAAGTACACTTCGATTAAGCATGGAAGGAATAAACCACATATTGCATTATTGAATATCTTTTTTTTGAAATGATTCTTAAAGAATGTTATTAGCAATCGTAGGAAATTGCTAGGACTACATGAAGAAGATTTAACTAGGCAAGTGGTCTAAAAACTTAATTTAACGGAAGGGTGTGTAAGTTCTACATACGAAAAATTCATTCGGAAATGAAAGTAGTAAAAGGCTGCATGTTTTAGCATGAATCTTGTTCGCATGTTATAGAATAATTAATTGGAATTAGGCTATAACCTAACCTATGCTTGATCTTAAATCGAAAAGTTAGGGTTTGAAAATCAACTTACGCGTAGACAATGAGTCATGTGGTTATGGAAATGATAGCGTAATTATCTTCAAGAATAGATAGGTTAAATTGGCATAAAACTAAACACCTAAAACCGCGGAGTACTCGTTTAGAAAAGGGTTAATTCAATGCAAACGTATCCCAAGGAACTGACTAGGGTTAGCACGGTGAAGACATTTACCTAGTCGCACGTATTGCCAAAACTGAAACTCCTATATCCTAAATACTTGCCCACATTCACGGAATGTAGGGACAGTAGGACATACTTGCGAGAAAAGATCTAGGATTTTCCTAAGGATCTCTCGCTAAAAAGATGAAACTTGGAACCCTAGGACCAACAATGTCGGCCTAATGCAATCAGGGACGGATTGTTATATCTAATCATGATACCATGATTAGAAGACTCCATTGATGGATATAATAGTCCCATAGTTTGATGCAACACTTGTGCAACACTTGTGCAACAAGTTGTAGAGTCGCATGATCTTGTGATTGGATCACAAGGGAATGACCAATTTCTCGGAATGAGGTTGGCAGATTCTTACGCAAGTTATCTTGCAAGAGGATGAATAATTGTCCTAATATAGTATCTTTCTTGGGTAAAGATAATTGCTTGGAAGCAAAAGACCAACCAATAAATTGGAATAACATATGAACTTAAAGTATTGATCAAGTTGGGTTAATAGGGTACGCCCTAACCTAGGATATAGGGGATCTTGCCAAGTCGAAATTAATCTTGGATCGAGTGCTGGATGCATTCGAAAAGAAGGATTCACTCCTTAGCAGTTGGCCAATAATAACGACCAATGGAAATGATTGTGCTTGTTACAGATTTAAGAGCACTGTTTTGCTTTGTTTGATCAAAGAATTAAAGGATAAATGGATATCTAATGCTTCAGGATGAAGGCTTGAAGGGAGAGGCATCTTCAGTTACCCCCGACTACCTGCCTGACCCTAACCAAGGGGGTTGTTAACCGTGCCGGGAAGGTGGACCGAACCCAGCATGAGAGGTCTCTCTGTTAAGCGCTACGTGGAGCAGGAGGATGCTTGGGTGCCAGGGGGCTCTGGCCGTAAATCCCTCGCCTTTGAGGCCCTGCACAGTAGGCTAATGTGACTTGGGATTGGATCTTGAGGCTTGCATACTAGTCTACGGGCAGAATCTTGGATTAGTGATCCCTGTGGATTACTGGATAGCCTTCGGGTGGATTGTGGATAAGCCTACGGGATGGACTTTATGTATTTCAAAGATAAATATGATAACTTGTTAAAAAGGAACTTGTTTGACATTGCTTTTCTATGTCAAGTGCTATGATTACATGAAGGAACCAGTCCCTAAACGGGCTAATTAAGGAAGCTGATTGATACATGTCCAACTAAATGTGCTAGGTAATTAAATAACTAAAAAAAACCTGAGAAAAGTGCGGTGGATGTGGCCATAGGTTTGTCCTACGGATAGGTGGTCCCGGTTGGCCGAGAACTTTTCTCAATCAAGATGGAAAACAGGAAGATTGTTCAAAGAATACGAATAGCAAGAGCATTGATCTATAGTCTAAGTTATAGATGATCCCGATTTACGTTGTTTTAGGGGAACGGAATGGGACTATGCCTTATTGTAGAGAGGTGGAGCTTCGCATCCCTCTCGTTTCCCATTCTCCTTGAACAAAGTACAACGTGAATCCACTACGAACCTGGCATTTCTGTTTAAAGTAGCTCGCTCAGGTTCGACGCTAGTTGCCCTTAGGAAATAACCAATAGGAAAAACCCTAATTTAGGTCGGTCCTAAGTGGGAACGGCCGGAATACTTTTGCTACGTGGCAGATGTGGAAAGTCCTAGATTGTAAACCCCGTAACATACCATGGGAGTGCCGAGCGCAGCTTTCTAGACATCCTTTCTGATGGACTGCTAAGATGTGTCTTGGAGATAACAAGTGGACACGTTACAGTTGGTAACAGAGCGAACCAACAATAGAATTGTTTTTATGAAATCTTAATAAGATGAAGTAAAGCAAATGTTGCTGTTCCAAACATTTTCTTACTTTCAATGATGTCTTGCAGAATTACGAAGCATGGAATAGGTTCTTAGTGTTCCGCGTCATGTTTGTGATATCGATGCATTCCCTGGATTATCGACAAAGGGTTGAGATGATGAACATCCTAGAGCGTATCTATAATCCATCGCCTTTGTACATGGAATGAAGATGTACGGGTACCTCAGAAATCTACTATATAGCTGCCCACCGGTTTTCATACCTTCAAACCAACCTAAAGAGGATCAAGTGGTTGGAAGACCTGAAAGTCATGAAGCTGTTCATTTTTGTGGAGGCTCACGTAAATTCAACTTTACATATTCGAGGTCGGAGGGTTGAATTGAACTCATATGTATATGAGGAAGTGACTCGTGTAATCCCTACCGATAGAATTAAAGTATTGGGGCACCATGAGAAAAATGGGTTCCAAAGGAAAGGATACCCCGATCTTCCAATGACTTACCGATTCCTGAAGATCCATGACCCGAAACCATACTATTATATAGTTCATGTAAATAAATGTAATAGAACATTATTCTCCCCAAACTAATTGTAAACAGTTGGCTTATCATCCCAAGACATGTTGTATTCCGAAAGGGCTATGCCCATATAAATACAATAAGACTTCTTTTTATCAAATGTTTGTTTGTGCATGAGAATTGATAAGAAGATAAGTGGTTAGATTACTTGGTTGATAGCTGAAATGGAAACGAAATATAAATCACAGCGTTTAACGAGTAATAATGTTAAGAAATCTTTATTCAGGCACAACCCCAAGTACATGTTCCCAGTTCGCCTCCTATATCAAGTACTGCTGTAATCCAGGAGAAGAAGTTTCTTCTCAAGCAGATTAAGCCTCCCGAATTTGATGGGAGAGGTAGGTCTGTCCAAGCAGATGCTGAAATTTAGATTGAATCCTTGGAGGATTATTTTGAAGTAGCCGGTACTACACCCACCAATCAGGCTATGCTCGCCAAGTTGAAGCTCACCGGCGAAGCCAGGCTTTGGTGGAAGCAATGGTGCAGGGATGAAGGGATCGCAGAAGGATCCGTTACTTGGGAGAAGTTGAAGAAAGCCATGCAGGGAAGATATTTACCACCTGCATATCGCAAGCAGAAAATGAATGAGCTCTACGAGCTAAAACAGCTAGGACCCACTCTTGACACATACTATTCTAAATTTGTCTCACTTCTTAGGTATGCGCCACAGATGGACATGACACAGCAGGTGTCTAAATTTTCTGCTAGTTTAAACCCACCAGTGAATACCCGTCTCGAATCTATGCGCCCATCGGATCTACAGGACGCACTCGTTCGAGCTGCCCCTATAATTCAGGAGGTGTAGACTAGACCAAGAGGCAAACAAAACTTGGTCTTATAATGACCTGAACAGAGGAGCATTCAGGCCTCAGATGAAGAAAGTTCAAGGTCAGAATCAAGGATAAAGAAAGAAAGCAAGGACTAATAATGTCAACAACTTTGTCCCTACTCAAAGCAATGGTTGAAACCTCCTTTGTTTTCACTGCAACGAGCCCAGTCATTTTAAGAGGCAATGTCCCAAGCTTGGAGGAGGACATCGCCAAACACCTTTCCAAGGAACTGGCCGTGGTTAGGGAGCCACTACCCGAGGCAGAGGAAGAACCGCCTGCATTGCCAATAGGAAAATGTGTGAAGAAGAAGAAGATCCGACCATGGAAGCAGAGTTTGAAAGGGCGATAGTCCATGCCACTCTTCACAAGAAAGGGCCGAATCGCCAGTTCTCGGTGATTCAGACATTGTCGGACTATCGAGGTATAAGTTTCAAGACCTTGATTGATTGTGGCAGTACACATTTCTTTATCTCACCAGCTTGTGCAAAAAGATTAGGAATAGCCATAGTAGAAGCACCTATGTTGCTTGTGGAATTGGCAAATGGTCGTGAGGTTACTTGTACCAGGTAAACTGCTAAGGTGGAATTCTTTCTGGGAGGAAAGATGACTTCGGTCAAATTCAGAGTCATGAGCATAGGTATCCATGAGTGTCATCTCGGAATGGATTGGCTTAAACCTAATGACGTCCACATTCATTGTGGAAAGGGCAAAGTTTCCTTTCGAAACTCTGAAAGGGAATTAGTCACAACTCAAGGAGAGGCTGGAAGTCCAAAAATTCAATTGGCCAAGGCATCTTGGATTATAAAGGGAGTCAGAAAAGGACTACCTGTCTACTTAATTAAGCTCAACAAGTTAGATCAGAAGCAGGAGTCTAATGAAGGACCTTCATGGATAAAGGAATACACAGATGTATTTCCTGAAGAGTTGATAGAACTCCCGTCTCAAAGAGAAGTGGATCATGAGATTAAGCTAGTACTAGGAGTTGCGCCAATTGCAAAGAGACCTTACAGGATGTCTATATCGGAAGCAATTGAGCTAAAGGAACAACTCAAGCAACTACTAGATCAGGGCTACATTCGTCCTAGCAGTTCACCATGGGGAGCTCCCATACTGTTCCAGAAAAAGAAAGATGGAACGCTTCGACTATGTATTGATTACCGAGGGTTGAATCAATCAACTGTCAAGAACAAGTACCCTATTCCTAGAATAGATGAGCTTCTTGATCGTCTTCAAGGTGTGAAGATCTTCTCTAAGATTAATCTCAGGTCTGGTTACTATCAAATAAGGATCAAGGAAGAAGATATCCCAAAGACGGCCTTCAACACAAGATATGGGCACTTTGAGTTCCTAGTTATGTCATTTGGGATTACGAATGCGCCTGCCACCTTCAACAAGTTAATGCAGGATATCTTTAAGACATATCTTGATGACTTTGTGCTCATCTTCTTCGACGACACTTTAGTCTATTCCAAATAGGAGGAAGATCATGAACCCCAACTTCGGATTTCCCTTGAGACAATGAGGTCACATAAGCTGTACGCTAAGATGAAGAAGTGTGCATTCTTTAAACATCAGATTGAATATCTGGGATTCATCGTATCAGCAGAAGGAATCTCAGTGGATCTAGCCAAGGTCAGAGATGTGCTAGAATGGCCAATTCCAACAACTGTCAAAGAAATATGCAGCTTTCTTGGATTGACAGGATGGTATAGGGTCTGTCAAGATTGTGGGAGAGAAGGAAGGAGCCTCGCTTGTAGCTTTCTTGCTTGCACAATGGGGGAATACACACAAGGGTGGAGGCTGAAAACAGTTTTCCTCTTCTTAGTTGTGTAAGCCAAAAAGAACTCAAGTACAAAGAAATAGAAGAACCCTATATATGGGTCTCAAACCAAACTCAACTAACTAAGGTGGCATACTAACTGAGCCACGAACTAGAGTAGATAAGGATAGCTATCATGTAGCTATTATTCATGGGCGGTGTACCAACCGCATCTGCAACTGACACGTTGGTGACATAAATGCACAACGGTCACCCTGGCATATCACGAGTGGAGCTCGATATCTCAACACTCCCCCTCGAGCTCAATCCCAATTCCTGCACACCAAGCAAGTCTCTGAATTTGCGCAGCTTCTCTGCGCCCAATGCCTTCGTGAATATGTCAGCTACCTGATCCTCTGTGCTGACATAAACTAGATCAATAAGACCTAGTAAAACCCTCTCCCGCACATAGTGATAATGCACCTCAATGTGCTTTGTTCTAACATGATAGACTGGGTTATTTGCCAAGTGTATACTACTCATGTTGTCACAATAAATGACAACTGGCCCATCAGTAGGCTGATGCATATCATAAAGTAGCTTATGCAACCAAGCTACCTCACATGCAGCCATTGCTACACCCCTGTACTTAGCCTCTGTGCTGGATAAAGCAACTGTAGGTTGTTTCTTGCTGCTCCAAGTGACTGCACCACTCCCAAAAGAGAACACATATCCACTGATAGATCATCTATCAGAAATGCTACCAGCACAATCAGCATCAGTGTATCCATGCAACTGTATCTGAACCCCAGTCTCATAAAATAGTCCATACTGTAATGTGGACTTCACATACCTGAGTATGCGTCTAGCCGCATCCAAATGCGGTTTCCTTGGAGCCTGCATAAACTGACTTACCAATCCAACAACATAGCTCAAATCTGGCCTGGTAATAGTCATATAAATCAAACTTTCTACTATGCGTCTGTACATAGTAGGGTCTTCCAGAAGCTCACCTGCATCTGTGCTCAGCTTCACATTCTGCTCCAAAGGAACTGAAATAGGCTTATAGCCTGTCATCCCATATTTGGACAACATGTCCAATCCATATTGCCTCTGCAAGAGCTGTATCCCACTTGGTGATCTAATCACCTCAATGCCCAAGAAATAACGCAGCTCTCCCAAATCCTTAATCTCAAACTTCTGCTTCAATAGCATTTTCACATGAAGGATATCTTCATCACTGTCACCTGTCATAATCAAATCATCAACATAAATGACAAGTAGCATGATACCTTTCTCTGTTTTTCTCACATAAAGTGAGAAATCTGCCTTGGAAATCTGAAAGCCAATAGTGACAAGATACTGTCCTATCTTGTCAGACCATGCTCTAGGTGCTTGCTTCAAGCCATACAATGCTTTCTTCAACCTACAAACAAACTCAGGATGAACAGCATGCACATAACTTGGTGGCTGCTCCATATATACCTCTTCTTGCAAATCACCATGCAAGAAGGCATTCTTTACATCCATTTGATGTAAAGACCATCGCTTTGATGCAGCCATAGCAATGACTGCTCTTACGGTTGCCATCCTTGCAACCGGACTGAATGTTTCTTCATAGTCAATGCCATATGTTTGTGCATACCCCTTGACTACTAATCTTGCCTTGTATCTGTTCACAGAACCATCTGCATTGTGCTTCACCTTATAAACCCACTTACAGCCAATTGCATTCTTACCTTTAGGCAAAGGTACCAATTCCCATATAGCATTTGCTTCCAAGGCATCCATTTCTTCATCCATGGCTTTCTCCCATTTTTCTTTTCCCATGGCTTGCTCAAAAGAAGTGGGTTCTGGTTCTTGTATCACTTTGACCATATATGCATAGTGAATGGCTGTAAATCCATCATATTTCAGCTTATCCACAGGATACCTAGCTCTGGTAGACCTGCACAAAGTAGGTTCACTCCCAGGTGCTCTCAAAACATCCCTGGTCTTCCTTACTCCAGGTGTAACAATAGAAGGAATACCCAACTCATCATCAATGCTCTGTTCTGAGCCACTGGATTCACCATCCACATAAGAGTGACCTGCATTCACATCAAACATGGGCTGATCAACCTTCTCTTTTCCTTTTCGTGATACCTGTATACCACTATCTGCATTGCTTTGAGAAGATTCTCCTGATCTCAATCTGCCTGTCCATGTTAAAGAATGTGAACCACTGCTAGAGGACGCTCCAGGTCCACTAATATTTTGTGACTGCTGCTGTGAATTCTGCACAGCATTACCATTTTGTGCATCTACATCATCAATCACATTTACTGGTTTATACCAGCTACTCATTTTATCAAAAACAACATCTCTGCTCACTGTAAACTTACGAGTAGAAGGGTTATAGCATCTATACCCTTTTTGCTGCAGAGAGTAACTAATAAAGATACACTTCTCAGCTTTTGGATCCAACTTGGATCTCAACTCATCTGGCACATGTACATAGGCAATGCAACAAAAAATTTTCAAATGAGAAATATCTGGTTTCCTACCAGTATACCTCTCCTCTGGAGTCATCCCATGTATTGCTGCAATGGGAGTCCTGTTCATTATATAGATTGCTGTAGCAACTGCTTCAGCCTAGTAAAAATCTGGCAAGTCTTTTTCGTTGAGCATGGCACGAGATACCTCTCCAATATGCTTGTTTTTCCTTTCTGCAACTCCATTTTGTTGTGGGGTATGACTGCATGAATATTGCTGCTTTATGCCATGCTCCTGCAGGAACCTTGCAAACTCATTTGAGAGGTACTCTCCCCCTCCATCTGACCTTAGGCATTTTATTTGCAGGCCTGTTTCTTTTTCAACCATAGCTTTAAGAGTTTTGAAATGCCCAAAAACTTCACTTTTCTTTTTCATAAAATACACCCAAACTTTTCTGCTATAGTCATCAATAAAACTGACAAAATAATGACAGCCTCCAAGAGATGCAGCTTTAGTAGTCCACACATCAGAGTGGATTAGTTCCAATGGCTTCTTACTCTCTTGAACATGTCTAGGAAATGGTTTCCTTGCCTGTTTTCCAAACTGACAGGCTTCACATACCTTATGCATTTCTGCAATCTTGAATTTTGGCAATCCTGCAACAATATTTTGGGCGTGCATTGATTTAAGTTGCTGTACATTAACATGACCAATGCGTTTATGCCAGATATCAATATCTGCAACTACACCGGTCCCATGTGCAAATATTGCTGCACTCAATTCAGACATGTTTGCATCCAACGTAAACATTCTGCCCTTCTTTTTTCCTTTTGCTATCAAGCGACTTTTATTTTTCATATCCTCAATAAAGCATCCATGAGGATTAAAATCTGACCTGCAAGCCCTGCTCAACAATTTGACCAACAGAAACCAGATTCTTGGTGATATTCGGGACATGAAATACATCAGACAGATATTTCTTTTTCCCATCCTGCATAGACAAAGGAATTTTTCCAATCTGCACAATAGGATGTGCAGTATCATCACCAGTCTCCACAAATCCTGGTTTTTCCATTTTCCTTGCATCCTCCATCCATTCTGCATGACCTGTCATGTGGTTTGATGCACCTGAGTCAACATACCATACATCGTTGCTTTATTCTGCACTTGTCACAGAATTGTTCATGTGCTGCACCATAAACAAATGCTCATTTCTGTCATCACCATGTCTACTAGAAGATGCATAATTCCCTTGTTGCAGTTTTCCATTCATGATGTCATTCTGCTTTTTATAGCAGTCTTTAGCCATATGACCCATTTTACCACAGTAGTAGCATTCAACATTACTGTTTGCATTTTGGCCTCTTTGCCATCCACCACGACCTCTTTGGCTCCCCCTGCCTCTTGAGTTACCACGTCCTCCTCCATAGGACTGGTTTTTTTGAGTTTGCTGCATATTCTGATTTCTACCACGGCCTCCAAATCGGCCTCCTCTACCTCTGCCTCTACCTCTTCCAGCATTTGAGTAGAAGACAGCTTCCTTTGAAGTTCCTCCTGAAGAAGATGCACCACCATTTCTCTGCTCCTTAGAAATTAGAAGAGCAATCAACTCCTCAAAATCAAGAAATCTTTCACAAACTGAAATGGATGTCCGAAACTGTGCATAATCCTTTCCTAGACCATTCAAGGTCACAGAAATTGAATCATCATCTTTCACTGGCGATCCAATGGAAGCAAGTGCATCTGCAATCTTCTTCACCTTCATGTGGTAGTCATTGATGCTCATATTTTCTCTTTGCACATTATGCAACTCTTGCTTGAGCTGCATTTTCCTGGCTTGCGTATTTGTGCTATACATTTTTGACAAAGTATCCCATGCCTCATTTGGCATACTTGCATCTTGAATATGCACAATTATAGAGTCTGAAATACTGATAGACAGCCAGTACATAACTTTCCTGGCTCTCTCATGCCATGCTTTGAATGCCTGCATTTGTTGTTGATTGGGAACATCAGGAAGAACTGGTTCTTCTTCATTTCCTGCAACAAATTCCCAATATCCTTTTCCCATAAGGAAATTCGTCATTCTAAACTTCCATGCTTGGAAGTTGTTCTTGTCAAGATTTTCAGTTACAATCTGTGAAAGAGAATCAGACGCCATTACAGAATACTGCAAAAAATTCTGTCACTGCAAAAAACACAGCTTCACCCTTACAAGGGCAAATCTGCAAAACTGGCGAAAGTGGTATTTGACCACACAGTCACTTCCTAGTGACGATTTTGCATAAACAGGAACCAAGGATGATTCTGTAACTCCCAATGTCTCTGCACACAAGCATATGATGCAATTTTTACAGTAACTTTTCACCGACCTGTAGAACAGTGGCTGCACAGCATAAAACTGGGCCTTTTCCTGAGTGCGTGCAAAAAACTTCCGCCTCCAAAATAGGCCCCGAAATGGCCTCAAATAAAAAAAATAGGGTTGCCAAGGGCTGAAGCCCTTACCCGCAGCATATACTTCCCTCTTGCTTCACCGCGAAGGGCGTCTCAACTTGAGACACTGCACTCTTGCAATTTCTGGCTGTGCTACCTGCAGAGATCTACTCCTAAAACAGAAAATGAAAGCAACACTGCTCCTCTTATCAGAACACCGCGAGCTTGGCTTGCTTTCTTGAGCTCCTTACCACGAACAAGGCTCTGATACCATGTCAATATTGTGGGAAAGAAGGAAGGAGTCTCACTTGTAGCTTTCTTGCTTGCACAATGGGGGAATACACACAAGGGTGGAGGCTGAAAATAGTTTTCCTCTTCTTAGTTGTGTAAGCCAAAAAGAACTCAAGTACAAAGAAATAGAAGAACCCTATATATGGGTCTCAAACCAAACTCAACTAACTAAGGTGGCATACTAACTGAGCCACGAACTAGAGTAGATAAGAATAGCTATCATGTAGCTATTATTCATGGGCGGTGTACCAACCGCATCTGCAACTGACACGTCGGTGACATAAATGCACAACGGTCACCCTGGCATATCACGAGTGGAGCTCGATATCTCAACAGGGTTTTTATAAAAAACTATGCTTTGATTGTAGTTCCTTTGACAGACTTACTGAAGAAGCAAACATCCATTGCATGGTCAACTCCCGAACAAACCAGCTTTGATAGATTGAAGCAAAGTTTGGTATCAACACCTATCCTAAAACTTCCAAACCTCAATAAGGAGTTCAAGGTAGTAACAAATGCTAGCACGCTTGCCTTAGATTGTGTGCTCATGCAGGAAGGTCATCCTGTAGCATACTCTTCAAGGAAATTGAAGAGTCATGAGAAGAATTATGCTACACATGATCTAGAATTGTTAGCTATCATCTATGCTCTAAAGCTTTGGAGACACTACCTGTTGGGTAACAAGCTTACTCTAGTGTGGCTGATCATAAGAGTCTCAAGTGGATCTTTACCCAGAACGAGCTCAACATGAGGCAACGTCGATGGATTGAAGTGCTGGAGGAGTACGACTTTGAGATCAAGTACCGACCAGGAAAAGAGAATGTAGTTGCCGATGCACTCAGTCTCGCAAGGAATTCCTTAATTCTCTAATCTTGTAAAATCCATCAACAGCTAGATCTCTAGCCACAAAGGTATCCATGCCAAACAACCCAATACTTGAGTTAGCTAGAGAGGAAGCATGCCATGATCCAGCCTACCACATGATGCTAAGGGAGATCTCTATCAAGGATCAGGACCAAAAGTTGCAGGCTAAGTATCATGAATTCTTTGTTAATAGTGGACTTGTCTACTATAGAATGAGGCTATGTATACCGACAAGCCAGTCACTTAAGCAGAAGATATTGTGAGAAGCTCGTGATTCCCCTTTCTCAGGACATCTTGGTGTTAGAGGCATAACCTTAGGGATTATTTATCACTTTAGTTTGAGCCTTAGGGAGTAAGGGATATGTAGGGGTGTTAGTTGTACCTTTTTGAATGGAAGAGTCATGAACCTTTTTGGATGTAACTATTCGTGGAAGGAAGAGAGAATGGGAATGCGCTGCTGTAGAAGACAATTATGCTTTCTTGACAATGAAAGAATGTTACTTGATTTCTCCTGTGTATTTAATTCTTTGTACTGTATTCCGAATTATCTGATTCCATTGATAAGGTTAATGATGATGAATAGTGAATATTGAATAGTGTGTCGTGATTAGAATGTGTATCTGAGAAGTTAGATTATCAACGTACAGAACCAGATTTTGATTACCTATTATGGATTATTTGTTTTCGTTGGATATAATAAGGGAGGAAATTAGCCCTTAACACTTGGCTATGCCAAGACTCTCAATGCAGTTAGGAAGAGCTATCATTGGGAAAGACTTAAAGGTGACGTTCTCAAATATGTCACTGAGTGTTTGTCTTGTCAATGTATCAAAGCCGAACATGTCAAAATGCCAGGGAAGTTGCAACCGCTTGACATTCCCCAAATGAAATGGGAATTCATCAGTATGGACTTTGTTGTTGGCCTACCCCAAGTTCAGGGGGGATACAACTCCTTCATGGTTGTGGTTGACATGCTGACTAAGGTTGCACACCTTATTCCAGTAAAGACAAACTATAAAGCCTCAAATATTGCAACATTTTTTATCAAGGAGATATTCAAGCTACGTGGGCTACCAAGAAGAATCGTTAGTGATCGTGATTCTCTCTTCACATCACATTTCTGGAGAGCTATCTTTGAAGCTATTGGGACTCAACTCTGTTTTAGCACAGCTTACCATCCCCAAACTGATGGTCAAACAGAGATAGTCAATCATTCATCGAGGATATGCTTAGGGCATACTGGCGTCATGAACCAAAAAGGTGGATTCAATACTTGCCTTTGGTTGAATTTGCCTACAATGCTTCTTACCAACAAAGCATTCAGATGACCCCTTTTCAAGCATTGTATGGTCATGACTGTCGAAGTCTCCTAAACTTCTCAGATCCAACCTTGAGGGTTGAAGCTTCAAGGCAGATGTTGGGAGAGATGGATGACCAAATAAAGTCAATAAGATAGGACATCCAAGCTGCCAAGGATAGATAAAAGGCATACACGATAGAGTCTTTGAAGAAGGAGATATGGCCTTCATTCACGTACGTCCAAAGAAGAGTTCTCTAACCTTAGGAGATTGCAAGAAACTAAGTCCAAGGTATTGTGGACCATACAAGATCCTCAAGTGCCTGAGACCTAATGCCTATAGGCTGCAACTCCCCGAGAACCTAAAGGTTCATAATGTATTCCATATCAACCTATTGAAGAAATATGTATCTAATCCTAACCATGTACTTGATGACCAACAAGTTGTAATGCTTAGTCAAGGAGTCCTTGAACTAAGGCCCGATAGGATCTTAGATGTTAGGGAGAGACAGTTGAGATCCAGAACCTTGAGAGAATGCCTCGTCCAGTGGAAAGATTATCCCAAGGAGGATGCCACTTGGATAGATGAAAACTCTCTCAACCATCAATATCACATGTTTATCTCGAGATGAGGACATCTCGATTCCTCCAAGGGGGAGAGAATGTAATATTCTGATTTGCCAAGAAAACACACATGAACTGCCTCTTTGACTCATGAGGATTATTGATTAATGGAAATTTTTTTAAAAAAATCCCTCTCTCCTCCAGCCAACTGTCATGCTGGCCAACTGTTGAGCTGGAGGAGAAGGGAATAGCAAGGGGTGAGCAAGCTCATTGCTGGAGCTTGTTGAAGGAAGGTAGGCATGCCCAATGCCGCGTAGGGGAGGGAGGTACCTCTCCCTCTCCCTATATAACCCACGGCTATGGGAGCTTGGGAGGAAAGAGAGGAGTCCTGACTCTGCTAGCAACCGAGAAGGGGTGAGAGAGGAGGTCGCTGGGAAGAGACCGTCAGAATTCTGACGTTGCCGAGTTGCCACCTGCCACTGCAGCCCGCCCTGTCCATCGGCACATCACCATCTGCCGGCCTTTCTCCCGCCACGTGGGGGGCTTCCTCGTTGCTCAAAAGCTTCAGAAGCTTCTAATAGCCTCCTAAGAAGCCCCCTGTCATGTGGCATTCTTAAGCCCTTTTTCCCCCACACAAAATTCCTCCTAAGGGTTCTTTCATACCCTTTTTTCCCCCACTCAAAAACTTCTCTTTAAGCCCTTTTTTTCCCCCCCAACACAAAATCCCCTTCAAAGGTCTTATACACCCTCCTTTTTCCCCATTTTCCCCCTTTTTACCCACCTAGAGCATCCTAAAAACTACCCCTCGGGATTCAAGAAAAGCCCCCTTCCCGTGGCTTGATAAGCCTTGCTCTAAAAAGGTTTTTCTACCCCCCCTTCCCGGGATTTAAACCTTTTCCCGTGGGTTTCTTTCCCCCTCCACGGAGATATCCCTCTTAAGGACTTTTATACCCTTTGGCCCTCTTTCCAATCTGTTAAAAGTCCAGTTAGTACCCCCTTTCCGTGGGTCCTATCTGAGGCCTTTAAAAAGTCTCATTAAGCTTGTTCCCTTGGATTTTCTTCAATCTCCCAATTAGCCCGAGTGCTAAACCCCTTTTTGTGTATTCAATTTGCATTAGAGCTTCTATGAAAGGAAGGAAAAAACATTCATAAGGGACGGTGGAATTACAAAGGGAGTTTTGCAAAGCCGCATCCAAGACGGAAAGGCCGCATTCGCGATGGCTCCTAAGAAAGCACAAGGCACAGCTGCAAGAGGATCGTCTCCTAACATCCATGTGGACATCTCACCACAAGCCCAAGTTTTTCTTCCTAATTTTTGTTTTTCGTTGTTATAATTCAATCATGCATGGATGATTTTTGGAGATAGGATGCATTTTTTGTCTTAAATACTTTGGTTAATTTAAAAGAATTAGCTCATGATGGAAGAGTTCGGCCATTAGTATTTTCAATAAAATGAACAAAATAAAGTAAGCAGAAGATTGATATGCATTTCTAACAAGTAGTTTTTGTGCATTGCAATGAATTGAAATTAGATTAATGTCCATATTTACAAAACAGAATTATGAAAGTATACTCTGATTAAGCATGAAAGGAATAAACCACATTCTGCATTATTGAATATCTTTTTTTTGAAATGATTCTTAAAGAAAGTTATTAGCAATCGTAGGAAATTGCTAGGACTACATGAAGAAGATTTAACTAGACAAGTGGTGTAAAAACTTAATTTAACGGAAGGGTGTGTAAGTTTTGCATACGACAAATTCATTCGGAAATGAAAGTAGTAAAAGGCTGCATGTTTTAGCATGAATCTTGTTCGCATGTTATAGAATGATTTATTGGAATTAGGCTATAACCTAACCTATGCTTGATCTTAAATCGAAAAGTTAGGGTTTGAAAATCAACTTACGCGTAGACAATGAGGCATGTGGTTATGGAAATGATAGCCTAATTATCTTCAAGAATAGACAGGTTAAATTGGCATAAACCTAAACACCTAAAACCGCGGAGTACTCGTTTAGAAAAGGATTAATTCAATGCAAAGTATCCCAAGGAACTGACTAGGGTTAGCACGGTGAAGACATTTACCTAGTCGCACGTATTGCCAAAACTAAAACTCCTATACCCTAAATACTTGCCCACATTCACGGAATGTAGGGACAGTAGGACATACTTGCGAGAAAAGATCTAGGATTTTCCTAAGGATCTCTCGCTAAAAAGATGAAACTTGAAACCCTAGGACCAACAATGTCGGCCTAATGCAATCAGGGACGGATTGTTATATCAATCATGATACCGTGATTAGAAGACTCCATT
Source organism: Lygodium microphyllum (assembly GCF_053477565.2). NCBI lineage: Eukaryota > Viridiplantae > Streptophyta > Polypodiopsida > Schizaeales > Lygodiaceae > Lygodium > Lygodium microphyllum. The sequence goes on from NC_141149.1 coordinate 31,619,137, forward strand.
GATGGATAGAATAGTCCCATAGTTTGATGCAACACTTGTGCAACAAGTTGTAGAGTCGCATGATCTTGTGATTGGATCACAAGGGAATGGCCAATTTCTCGGAATGAGGTTGGCAGATTCTTACGCAAGTTATCTTGCAAGAGGATGAATAATTGTCCTAATATAGTATCTTTCTTGGGTAAAGATAATTGCTTGGAAGCAAAAGACCAACCAATAAATTGGAATAACATATGAACTTAAAGTATTGATCAAGTTGGGTTAATAGGGTACGCCCTAACCTAGGATATAGGGGATCTTGCCAAGTCGAAATTAATCTTGGATCGAGTGCTGGATGCATTCGAAAAGAAGGATTCACTCCTTAGCAGTTGGCCAATAATAATGACCAATGGAAATGATTGTGCTTGTTACAGATTTAAGAGCACTGTTTTGCTTTGTTTGATCAAAGAATTAAAGGATAAATGGATATCTAATGCTTCAGGATGAAGGCCTGAAGGGAGAGGCATCTTCAGTTACCCCCGACTACCTGCCTGACCCTAACCAAGGGGGTTGTTAACCGTGCCGGGAAGGTGGACCAAACCCAGCACGAGAGGTCTCTCCGTTAAGCGCTACGTGGAGCAGGAGGATGCTTGGGTGCCAGGGGGGGGCTCTGGCCGTAAATCCCTTACCTTTCGGGCCCTGCACAAGGGGCTAACGTGACTCGGGATTGGATCTTGAGGCCTGCATACTAGTCTACGGGCAAAATCTTGGATTAGCGATCCCTGTGGATTGCTGGATAGCCTTCAGGTGGATTGTGGATAAGCCTATGGGCTGGACTTTATATATTTCAAAGATAAATATGATAACCTGTTAAAAAGAAACTTGTTTGACATTGCTTTTCTATGTCACATGCTATGATTACGTGAAGGAACTAGTGCCTAAGTGGGCTAATTAAGGAAGCTGATTGATACATATCCAACTAAATGTGTTAGGTGATTATATAACTAAAACAACCTGAGGAAAGTGCGGCGGATGTGGCCATAGGTCCGTTCTACGGATGGGTAGTCCCGGTTGTTCGGGAACTTTTCTCAATCAAGATGGACAACAGGAAGATTGTTCAAAGAATACGAACAGCAAGAGCGTTGACCTAGAGTCTAAGTTATAGATGATCTCGATTTACACTGTTTTAGGAGAACGGAATGGGACTATGCCTTATGGCAGAGAGGTTGAGCTTTGCATCTCTCTCGTTTCCCATTCTCCTTGAACTAAGTGCAATGTGAATCCGCTTCGAACCTGGCGTGTCTACGTAAAGTAGTTCGCTCAGGTTCGACACTAGTTGCCCTTAGGAAATAACCAATAGGGAAAACCCTAATTCAGGTCGGTCCTAAGTGGGAACGGCCGGAATACTTCCGCTACGTGGCAGACGTGGAAAGTCCTAGATCTCAAACCCCGTAACATTCCATGGGAGTGCCGGGCGGATCTTTCTAGACATCCTTTCCGATGGACTCCTAAGACGTGTCCTGGAGATAACAAGTGGGCATGTTACATTTATACACACTTAGACTTAGTTGATTCTTTTCTCTATCTTTAGGCATGTTGTCTCTTTAGGTGGGAGGTTGTTGGGAATAAAGGGCCACTTTTCTTACACTCGTGTATGGGTGTGAACATACTCTTCGAATTCTTGTACCATGTTTGATATATCTATCTGAAAGACCTAAAGCAGTACAATTGATTCTATCCACAGATGCTGTGTTTGCTCTTCTCTCTTTAAATCTTGCATCTCCATTGAAGCAAAGTGGAGCTCCATCATGTATCCTGCACTTCAATTTTGCATTCTCATTTAACTTTGCTGTAATGAATAAAGTTGACCATGAGCTATTGCTTGGACAACCATGGATGCAAAACACATGATTAATGGAGATTGGTCTAATGGGCATATTCCTTGACAATAAGAATGAGTTAGTATGAACTGAAATGTTGATTGGGATGATAACCTTGGTTGACTTGGATGGTATTTGTAGCATGCTTAGAGGAGTCACAAATTGCCTACCTCAGCCACTCAACATGAATATTCCTTGCCTTGAGGATGACCATGAATATATGCATATCCTTGCAACCTTAGATTTTCCATTCATGGAAGATGAAGAGTACATGGAGGCCTATGAAAGAACCATCCAAACTACACATTTACTAGAACCTTACATACAAAAGAACCATCCAAAAGGGAAATAAAGAGTTGATTATGCACTTACTATAACCTTGCATAAATTTGATATAATTTCCAATACTCATGATGAACCTTGAACTACTAAAATCACCAAGGTTGAAAGGATTTCAAATCTCCTCTAACAAGATAAATATTAAGAAAGTGCTTGCTCAATGGTGTTGGTTCTTAAAAGATAATGTTAAAGCAAACTTTTTGATATTTAAAATACTAAGGGAAAACCCCAATTGGAATTGGACAAGGTTGCATCTTTTGTTCAACTATCACAATAACCTAGTTGGTGAAACTCATGAAAGTTGAAAACTCACATGAGGAATGCACTAGTGAGTTGAGAGTTAGTCTAAGGAAGAAAAAATAGAATGATTCATGCAAACCCTAAACCCTAAAATCTTAAAGAATTGGTAATCGATGTTTTGTGTAGTCAAGATAAAATGGCTAGAACATTTAGAGGTCTTGGATCATAAGCTCATAGGGTACAAGCTTAAAAATGTGGTATTGTCCCTCAAAGTCCTTGTGCTCTCAAGAGAAGAGAAAATCTAGACTATGAACCCACAAGAGAGCCATTGGATTTGACCTTAGAAATAGAATATAGCATAGATAGTGACCTCAATCTTTTGTAGCTTTCTAACGTTATAAGGACAAAGCATAATAAACATGTCCAATTGTGACAAAAGCAATTACAAATTACTTGGAGAGACTCAAAATTTGATGCAAAAAGTCAAAAGAAACCCAAGGATCTTCCAAGACACTTCATGAAGTTCAAAGGTGATATTATGTTATTGTGATATTTAGAGCAAAAAACAAGAGTGATTTCTATGAATCAATCAAATAATAATTCTAGTGAATCAATCAAAGGACCTGCCAAAGTGAAGGAGGTGAGCTTTGCAAGAGAGGGACAAACACCCAAATCAGTGTTCATAGCCAAGGATCTTACTAATGGAAGATAAGAATAAGCTCTTGACTTGTTAAAGGATTAACAAGTCATGTTTCGTTGGAGTTACACTAAGTTAAAAGTAGAGCCACCTCATGCATTGGTCCATACGATTCTAGTAAACCTTGATGCCAAGCTGGTCAAGTGAAGACACTATTCACTAAATCATAGATATGTTTATAGTGTAAGAGAGGAGTTATAAACTTCTTAAGGTTGGACTTATCTTTAAAATAGAACATACATATTGGGGTATCACTCATCATTGCAATACTCAATAAAAATGGAAATATTAGAGTATATTTGAATTAGAAGAAAGTTAATGTACTCACTAAGAGAGACTATTACCCCTTGTTTTATATTGATTGAGCATTGGGTAGGCAAAAGAATCTTATAGCTTTCTCAATGAATTCTCAAGATATATCGAATGTGCAAGTCCATTGGGATGATAGGCACAACATAGCCTTTACTCTAGTGGGAGGTTTCATATATAGGCTAACATACCCTTTGGATTGACCAATGTATTGGGCATCTTCCAATGCTTGACATTCACCATATTTAAGGACATGTTGAGACAATCACGCAAAGTATTTATTGATGATGTATGTGTCAATTCCAATTGGAAGAACACTTAGAGAAGTTGAGGCTACTCTTTGTACATTGTCGCTAATATCAACTCTCTTTGAACGCCCTAAAATGCCCTTTTTGGATTAAGCATGGACTCATCTTGGGATGTGAGGTATGCAAGAATGATATTGTAATAAATAAAACTAAGTTTTGTGTGATTTTGGACTTACCTACATCGACAAACTTGAAAAGGATTCAATGATTCTTAGGCCGCCATACAAGATATTACATATGGTTTATACTAAAATACACTTCCATAGCAAGCCCCTATACAAGCTCTTGATAATTTGCAATTGGACCAAATGATGTCAAGGTGCATACAAAGTCCTTAAGAAGGCTCAATTGCACCAATATTACGGGCCATAAATTAGATAATCACATTCCATTCGCACATTAATGCATCGAAGGTTACTTTTTGTCAACTTGTTTAGTACAACATGGACTTTCTAGTGAGGTTTGCAAGTAGGTAGCTCATTGATGTTGAGATGAGTTATCAACTACAAGAAGAAAGGGAATGTGAATGGTTTATGCAATTAAGACCTAATTGCTCACTACCCCATTTACCTTCTTTGTGGATTATCAAGCATTTCTTTATTTATAACAAAAAAAGTGCTACATGACACATTGCCAGCTGGTTGCTACTTCTATTGGAATTTGACTTCACTATGTTTGTATGTCAAGGAAAATAACATTACATGATTGATCACATGTTTATAGTAACAAGTGGTAGATAAGTAAATAAAATCGAGGACAATCTTCCTGATACTTGTTCAAAATCCAACAAGAGGCTTGACTCTTGGTGATAATCTTCCTTATACTTGTTCAAAATCGAGCAAGATGCTCGACTCTTTAAGGATGACATGACACCTTATTGGATTGATGATATCATATATGTCTTGAAGAAGGGATACTTGAACTCCCGATAGAGAAGGTGAGCCTTAGCTTCCTTCTTATTAAGATTCAACCCTACCAAATGATTTCAGGACAACTATATTGTCTACATTAAGATGGTCTCTTGAGGAGATGCGTGTGTGAGCATGAGATGGAGGATGTACTTCAAGAAATACATGGAGGAACAGTAGGAGATCACTTTGATGCCAATACAATAGCTGAAAAGTGCTTCAATCACAACTATGGTGGCCTACATGATTCAAAGATACAATAGAATTTGTAAAACATTGTGGTAAGTGCTAATGTACAAAAGTGCCAATCTGAAAGGAAAAAATCAAACTTAATCCACTAATTACCCACCAATCCTTCAAAAAATAAGAATATGTTTCATAGGATCCATCCACCTTATTGACCAATATTCTCAAGCACAATATATCATTGCCACCATGGATTACATGACAAAGTGGGTAAAGGCTAGGGCCAACCACAAGAATGATCATTGAACAATGTTCTTATGGGAGAAAGCCATCTCAAGTTTTGGTTATCCCATTAGGATTGTTAGCGGGACCAAGGGATGCATTCTATCAATCAAGTCATTGAGTACTGCTCTCTATGTTCTTGGAGATCTACCAAAAATATGCATCCTATTATCCTCTAGCTATTAGCGAAATGAAGTCAACTAATAAAACACTAATGAATGTCATTACTAAATTTTTCTCTGTCTCTTGGCCATTATGCTTGTGGATTTATTGATTTGTGATTTGTGAATAATAGTGCAAGAGTAATAGGAATGCACCAAAGCTTGGGCCAATTGCCTTACCAAACTAACACCCTCCAAAACTCCCTCCCTTCCTCCCCCTCCCTCTTGCTCTTGCTTCCTCCTTGTCCCCCACCTCTGTGTGTGTGTGTGTGTCCCCTCCATATTTTTCTTTTAGAGCACATGGAGCCTTGTTATTATCCCCATGTTTCTACTGATATGATGCCAGTTCGAATGTCTCCAAAATAAAAGTGCAAGAGCAATAGGAATGCATCAAAGATTGGGCCGATTGCCTTACCGAATTGACACCCTCCAAAACTCCCTCGCTCCCTCCCTCCCTCCCTCCCTCTATATTTCTTTCTCCCTCCATATTTTTCTTTTAGAGCACATGTAGCATTGTTATTGTCCTCATGTTTCTATTGATATAATGCCAATTTGAGTGTCTCCAAAATATATCAACATGATATGATATATTCTTTATACTATTGGAATTATTGAACATTAGCTCGGCAAACCCTTTGTATACACCCTAGTGACCTCTTAGGAACACTCACATGGGTGCGCGCACGCGTGCTCGGCAAACAAGTTAGGACTCAATCAATATCCGGGCTCAGATATGGCTTCTCCTCATAATGGGGACCTTACAACTTTGAGCACCATGGATCATTGGTGGTACCTTATGAGGGTGGGGGATTGAGCATATCTAACACCCCCCCTCAATGTGAACTATCTCCTCAACCCAATGTTGAGTCTTTGAAGATGAACTTGAAGCAGATCCTTGGTAAGTGCTTTGGTGAAGATATTCACTCCATTCTCCTCTATTGGATAGTAGACTAGTTCCACTATTCTTTCCTCAATCAAATCATGCACATAGTGATATTGGATCTCTATATGTTTGGTGCGTCCATGAAACACTAGATTTTTGGCAATGACGATGCAACTTTGATTGTCACATCTTAGCATGGTTCTTCATCCTGCACTCCCATATGCCATAGGATCCTTCTCAACCATACTGCTTCACATGTAGCAAAACAAGCTACCTTGTACCTTGCTTTGGTAGAAGAAAATGCCACTGTTGGCTGCTTCTTACTAATCCAATAGAAAATTCTTGAACCCAAAGAGAAACAATAACTGGAAACTAACTTCCTGGAATCACTTTCTCGTGCCCAATCTGAGTCACAGTTTCTCATAAGAGAAGTTCTAGAACTATATGTGATACTATAGTCAAGAGTTTCCCTCAAGTATATGAGCACCCGTATCCCAGCTTTCCAATGACTCTCATGAGGTTTGTTTGAGAACCTGCTCAAAACACCAACATCAAAATTGATATTTGGTCTGGTGTTACACAAGTAGACATCCTAAGTGTCGGGTACAGTCATAACTGAAGAAGGCAGATAGATGAGCTTGAAGTTTAACATTATAGGCATCATAATTGTATGATTTCTTGGCTGCAATGAACAAAACATTGGCTTTGTATGCCTATTAGATTATATTCCTAATGTTACACTTGTTTATGGATCAAGATTATGGGAATATATATTCATACTATGGATAATTTTTGTTGTCATTATTGATAAATTCCATGCAACCACTATAATGATTGAATTCATCATACATCACAACTTTTAGCACTGTACTATATACTAAATATGATACATGCTAGGCCTATTAGCCCCATTTAATTGTACCTACCCTCTTCTGTGTAGTCATTAGTATTTTTATGGAAAGGATTGCCTTGAATCTCTTCTTTGTATGAGATTCCAACCACCATAATATGGTAGTGCTACTCTTTCAAACTGGTAGGTTCAAGAACTTGGATTCCTCTACATATTTCTTTCTACTACATATACCCCAACTCTAAATGCTCTAATTCATTTCTTACTACATATACCCCAACTCTAAATGTTGTAATTCATTTCTAAATGGAGCTTTTTAGCTCTTTTAGCTTATGTATTATTTCTTAGTACTTTGCATTGTATTAAAGTTGAGAATACCTTGTGATAACGTACATGCTCCTATTCTTAACTTGCAATGTACTTCATCTTTTTCATACCCCAATTTGCTAGTTGTTATTAATAGTCAGTACTTCTTTACTCAAAGATCCTCCCTTGGCATATATCTTATTGAGTACAAAAATATCTTACATTTCATTATTTGTACAAAGGAATGTGAATGAACTTACAACCATTCTCTATCTATATAGAACAGTCCATTGCTATTTCTCCAAGCCTTTGGCTTATTTAAGGCAATGCTAGTCTTTCCTTACATTCCTTATGTCGAATCTCTTACTTTCTATCCAACCAAGTTTCATCCAAATTATTGTTCACTTACAAGGGTGACATGGACAACATTTGGTGACACATGTTGGTGCATGAGACATAGAATAGATCACTTCCTTATTACTAAGGATCTACATGTTTGGTATTAGATTGTCCCTCTCTCTCTCTCTAGCAGGTGTATACCTTGCTTTGATTTGTACAATGTTTTAATTTTATATACCATTCTATTGTTGGCGGTAAAGGTGCTTGTGCCTAGTCCTCTAAGTATTACTACACTAATATTATCCTCACACTTGTACACTATTGCACATGGTGGCCACCCATAATTGTCACTTCATTCTTTATTCTTTCAGTGACCTTTGAATAAAGGAAAGGCTGGTTTGTAATGTGTCCACTTGTATATTCAAGACACGTCTTAGTAGTCCATCGAAAAGGATGTCTAGAAAGCTCCGCCCGACACTCCCATGGAATGTTACGGGGTTTGCGATCTAGGACTTTCCGCGTCTGCCACACAACGGAAGTATTCCAGCCATCCCCACTTAGGACAGCGACCTAAATTAGGGTTTTCCATATTGGTCATTTCCTAATGGCAACTAGCGTCGAACCCAAGCGAACTACTTTACGTAGAAATGCCAAGTCGGAAGCGGATTCACGCTGCACGTGGTTCAAGGAGAATGGGAAACGAGAGGGATGTGAAGCTCAACCTCTCTGCCATAAGGCGTAGTCCCATTCCATTCCCCTAAAACAGCGTAAATCGGGATCATTTATAACTTAGACTCTAGGTCAATGCCCTTGCTGTTCGTGTCCTTTTGAACGATCTTCCTGTTGTCCATCACGATTTGAGAAAAGTTCCTGGGCAACTGGGACCACCCATCCGTAGGACGGACCTATGGCCACATCCTCTATACTTTTCTCAAGTTGTTTTAGTTATTTAATTACCTAACACATTTAGTTGGACATGTATCAATCAGCTTCCTTAATTAACCCATTAGACACTGGTTCTTTTACGTAATAATAGCACTTGACATAGAAAAACAATGTCAAACAAGTTCCTTTTCAATAGGTTATTATATTTATCTTTGAAATACATAAAGTCTATCCCGTAGGCTTATCCACAATTTTCTTGAAGGATATCCAGCAATCCACAGGGATCACTAATCCAAGATTCTGCCCGTAGACTAGTATGCGAGCCTCGAGATCCAATCCCGAGTCACGTTAGCCTCTTGTGCAAGGCTCGGAAGGTGAGGGATTTATGGCCAGAGCCCCCCTGGCACCCAAGCATCCTCCTGCTCCAAGTAGCGCTTAACGGAGAGACCTCTCGCCGTGAGTTCGGTCCACCTTCCCGGCGCGGTTAACAACCCCCTTGGTTAGGGTCAGGCAGGCAGTCGGGGGTAACTGAAGTTGCTTCTCTTTTCAGGCCTTCAACCTGAAGCATTTAAATATCCATTTATCCTTTAATTCTTTGATCAAACAAAGCAAAACAGTGCTCTTAAATCTGTAACAAGCATAATCATTGCCATTGGTCGTTATTGTTGGCCAACTACTAAGGAGCGAATCCTTCTTTCCGAATGCTTCTAGCACTCGATCCGGGATTACTTGCGACTTGGCAAGATCCCCTATATCCTAGGTTAGGGCCGTAGCCTATTAACCCAACTTGGTCAATACCTTCATATGTTATTCCAATTTATTGGTTGGTCTCTTGCTTTCAAGCAATTATCTTTACCCAAGAAAGATACTATATTAGGACGATTATTCATCCTCTTGCAAGATAACTTGTGCAAGAGTCTCCCAACCTCATTCCGAGGAATTTGGCCATTTCCTTGTGATCAATTCACAAGATTGTGCGACTCTACTGTTTGTCGCACAAGTGTCGCATCAAGCTATGGGACTATTTATCCTTCGAATGGAGTCATGAAACACCCTGTTCGTGATTACATTAGGCTAACGTTGTCAGCCCTAGGGTTCAAAGTTCCATCTTTTTTAGCGAGAGATTCTTAGGAAAAAACCCTAGATCACTTCTCAAGTATGTTCCAATGTCCCTACATTCCGTGAATGTGGGCAAGTCTTTAGGGTATAGGAGTTTCAGCCTTGGCAATACGAGCGACTAGGTCACGTGTTAAATCCTAGCTAGTTCTTTGAATTAACTCTCCCTAAACGAGTCCCTTCGTGGTTTTTAGGTGTTTAGGTTTAAGCCAACTTGTCTATTCTTGAAGGTAATTATACTATCATTTCCATAATCACATGACTCATTGTCTACGTGTAAGTTGATTTTCAAACTCTAACTTTTCGGTTTAAGATCAAGCATAGGTTAGGTTATAGCCTAATTTCAATGAATCATCGAACAAGATTCATGCTAAAATCTGTAGCCTTTTCTAATAATTATGCAGTTGAAAAACGATATTTATACGAATTGACTAGAGTTATTCAACTTAAGAATCATTTCATGCCTTGCAATTTCCTATGGATTGTTAGCACTTTTCCTAATGACCCATTGCGAAGAAGATATGTCCTAATTATGCGACATGCAATTTATACTCCCATGCCTAAACGAAGTACACTATCTTAATTTCATTTTGTAAAAATGGACATTAATCAAATTTCAATGTATTGCAATGCATAAAAGTACGTGCTAGAAAGGCATATCAATTTTCTGCTCACTTTATTTTGTTTGTTTTATTGAAAATACTAATGATCGAACTTTTCTGTCTTGTGAGCTAATTCTTTCAGAATTAACCTAAGTATTTAAGATGAAAAATGCATCCAATCTCCAAAAATTATCATCACAAGATTGAATTATAACAACATAAAATAAAAATTAGGAAGGAAAACCTGGACTTGTGGTGAGATGTCCACGTGGATACTAGGAGACGATCCTCCTACGCCTTGGGCTTTCTTAGGAGCCATCGCGAATGCAGCCTTTGTGTCTTGGATGCAGCTTTGCGAACTCCCTTTTGAAATTCCACTGTCCTTTATGAGTTTTCTTTTCCTTCCTTTCATAGAAACTCTTTGTAGGGATATTTCGGTGGAGGAGGGGAGAAACCACGAAAAAGGTTTAACACCCGAGAATGGGGTGTTTTAAAAATCTCAGTGAGTAAGGCCCATTAAAGCCACGTGAAAGGGCTTAATGGGTTCCTAAGGACCCACAGGAAAGGGGAAAATAAAAGGTTTAAAACACCCTTACGAGGGTTTTTGTATGGGAGAAGAAGGTGTCAAAAACCCTTAACAGTGGATTTTGTGTGGGGCTTAAAGAGGGGTCTTTTCTTTTTGTGTTGGGGGAAAAACAAAGGTATAAAAGGGCCTAAGAAGGAAATTCTCATGGGGGGAAAAGGGGCCTAAGGACCACATGAAGGCCCTTCGATGTGGCAAATCAGGGGGGGGGGGGAAGGGGGCTTATAGTGCCCTTAGGAGGGAATTTGTGGGGTAGCCCTAAGAGCCACAGGAAGGGGGGCTTAGGAGGCCCAACCTTGGAAGCTTCCAAGGCTTTTGGATAGTTGCAGAGCCCATGTGGAAGGAGGCCGGATTGGCGGCAACTTGCGATCCAGGTGACAATTGGCAACGTGTCAGGGGGGGGGGGGGCGGACTGCACTTCGAGTTGCTGGCAGTGTCTGTCAATCTCTCCCTCCTTCACGACTGTACACAGAGTCTCCCCTCTCTCCCTTTATGTAGGGACGTCCTCTTCATGCTCTCTCTATAGCCTGTCCTCCCCTGGCTATGGCCCATACTCCTTATATAGGTGAGGGGGAGGGGGATCCTCCCTCCCCCACACGTCAATGCACATGAGCCTCCCCCCTTCAAGCTCTAGCAAGGAGCTTAGTGGCCTTGCTAAACCCTTCTCCTCCAGCACGACAGTCAGCTGGAGGAGAGAGGGATTATAAAATTTTTTTCTATTATCCTAACCTAAGAGGGCATTCATATGCAAAATGTGTAGTTAGATCGGGGAATATTACATTCTCTCCCCCTTAGAGGAATCGAGATGCCCTCATCTCGAGACAAACTGGGGATTTTGATGGTTGAGAGTGCTTTCATCTATCCAAGTGGCATCCTCTTTAGGATAATCTTTCCACTAGACGAGGAATTTCTCAAGGTTCTGGATCTCAGTTGTCTCTCCCTAACATCTAAGATTTTGTCAGGCCTTAGTTCAAGGAGTCCTTAACTAGGCATTACAACTTGTTGATCATCAAGTACATGGTTAGGATTAGGTACATACTTCTTCAATAGGCTTATATGGAATACATTATGAACCTTTAGGTTCTCAGAGAGTTGCAGTTTATAAGCATTAGGTCCTAGGCACTTGAGGATCTTGTATGGTCCACAATACCTTGGACTTAGCTTCTTGCAATCTCCTAAGGATAGGGAACTCTTCTTAGGGCGTACACGAATGAAGACCATGTCTCCTTCTTCAAAGACTCTATCTTGACGCTTCAAATCCGCGTATGCCTTCTGTCTATCCTTGGCAGCTTGGATGTCCTGTCTTATTGACTTTATTTGGTCATCCATCTCTTCCAACATCTGCCTTGAAGCTTCAACCCTCAAGGTTGGATGTGAGAAGTTTAGGGGGCTTTGACAGTCATGACCATACAATGCTTGGAAAGGGGTCATCTGAATGCTTTGTTGGTAAGAAGCATTATAGGCAAATTCAACCAAAGGCATGTATTGAATCCACCTTTTTGGCTCACGACAGCAGTGTGCCCTAAGCATGTCCTCGATGACTTGATTGACTTGCTCTGTTTGGCCATCTGTTTGGGGATGGTAAGCTGTGCTAAAGCATAGTTGAGTCCCAATGGCTTCAAAAATAGCTCTCTAGAAGTGCGATATGAAGAGAGAATCACGATCACTAATGATTCTTCTGGGTAGCCCATGTAGCTTGAATATCTCCTTGATAAACAATCTTGCAATGTCTGAGGCTTTATAGCTTGTCTTTACTGGAATAAGGTGTGCAACTTTAGTAAGCATGTCAACCACGACCATGATGGAGTTGTATCCTCCCTGAACTTGGGGTAGGCCGACAATAAAATCCATACTGATAAATTCCCATTTCATTTGGGGAATGTCAAGTGGTTGTAATTTCCCAGGCATTTTGACATGTTCGACTTTGATACGTTGACAAGACAAACACTTGGTGACATATTTGAGAACTTCACCTGTAAGACTCTCCCAATGGTAGCTCTTTTTAACTACATTAAGAGTCTTGGCATAGATAGGATGTCCTAAGAAGGGGGAATCATGAGCTTCCCACAATATCTTCTGCTTAAGTGACTGGCTTGCTAGTATACATAGCCTCATTCTATAGTAGATAAGTCCATTGTTGATAGATAATTCATGATACTTAGCCTGCAGCTTTTGGTCATGATCCTTGATAGAGATTTCCCTTAGCATCTTTTGATAGGCTGGATCATGGCATGCTTCCTCTCCAGCTAACTCAAGTATTGGATTGTTTGGCATAGATACCTTTGTGGCTAGAGATCTAGCTGTTGATGGATTTTGCAAGATTATAGAATTTAGGAATGCCTTGTGACAGAGTGCATCGGCAACTACATTCTCTTTTCCTGGTCGGTACTTGATCTCAAAGTCATACTCCTCTAGCACTTCAATCCACTGACATTGCCTCATGTTGAGCTTGTTCTGGGTAAAGATCCACTTGAGACTCTTATGATCAGTCACTGGAGTAAACTTATTACCCAACAGGTAGTGTCTCCAAAGCTTTAGAGCATGGATGACAGCTAACAATTCCAAATCATGGGTAGTATAATTCTTCTCATGACTCTTCAGTTTCCTTGAAGAATAGGCTATAGGATGACCTTCCTGCATGAGCACACATCCTAAGGCAAGTGCACTAGCATCAGTTACTACCTCGAACTCCTTATTGAGGTCTGGAAGCTTTAAGATAGGCTCTGATACCAAACTTTGATTCAATCTATTGAAGCTAGTTTGTTCAAGAGTTGACCATGCAATGGATGCTTGCTTCTTCAGTAAGTTCGTCAAAGGTGCTGCAATCAAAGCATAGTTTTTTATGAAGAGCCTATACCATCCTCTCAATCCAAGAAAGCTGCGTATTTCTTTGACAGATGTTGGTATTGGCCATTCTAGCACATCTCTAACCTTGGTTTGGGTCCATTGAGATTCCTTTTGCTGATACGATGAATCCAAGATATTCAATCTGACGTTTGAAGAATGCACACTTCTTCATGTTTGCATACAACTTATGTGCCCTCATTGTCTCAAGGACAATCCGAAGTTGGGGTTCATGATCTTCTTCCTGTTTAGAATAGACTAAAGTGTCATCGAAGAAGTTGAGCATGAAGTCATCAAGATATGGCCTAAAGATATCCTACATTAACCTGTTGAAGGTTGGCAGGTGCATTCGTAAGCCCGAATGACATAACTAGGAGCTCAAAGTGTCCGTATCTTGTGTTGAAGGCCGTCTTTGGGATATCTTCTTCCCTGATCCTTATTTGATAGTAACCATACTTGAGATCAATCTTGGAGAAGATCTTTGCACCCTGAAGACGGTCAAGAAGCTCATCTATTCTAGGAATAGGGTACTTGTTCTTGACAGTTGATTGATTCAACCCTCTGTAATCAATACATAGTTGAAGTTGTTCCATCTTTCTTTTTCTGGAACAGTAATGGAGCTCCCCATGGTGAACTGCTAGGTCGGATGTAGCCCTGATCTAGCAGTTTCTTGAGTTGTTCCTTTAGCTCAATTGCTTTTGGGATAGACATTCTATAGGGTCTCTTCGCAATTGGCACAGCTCCTAGTACTAGTTTGATTTCATGATCCACTTCTCTTTGAGGCGGGAGTTCTATCAACTCTTCTAGGAAATACACCCGCGTATTCCTTTAGCCATGAAGGTCCTTCATTAGACTCCTGCTTCTGATCTAGCTTGTTGAGCTTAATCAAGTAAACATGTAATCCTTTTCTGACTCCTTTTATGATCCGAGATGCTTTGGCCAATTGAATTTTTGGATTTCCAGCCTCATCTTGAGTCGTGACCAATTCCCTTTCAGAGTTTCAAAAGGAAACTTGGCCCTTTTCACAATGAATGTGGGCGTCATTAGGAATGTGGGCGTCATTAGGTTTAAGCCAATCCATTCCGAGTAGACACGCATGGATACCTAGATTGATGACTCTGAATTTGACCAAAGTCGTCTTTCCTCCCAGAAAGAATTCCACCTTAGCAGTTTGCCTGGTACAAGTAACCTAACGACCATTTGCCAATTCCACAAGCAAAATAGGTGCTTCTACTGTGGCTATTTCTAGTCTTTTTGCACAAGCTGGTGAGATAAAGGAATGTGCACTGCCACAATCAATCAAGGTCTTGAAACTTTTACCTTGATAGTCCGACGGTGTTTGAATCACCGAGAACTGACGATTCGGCCCTTTCTTGTGAAGAGCGACATGGACTGTCGCCCTTTCAAACTCTACTTCCATGGTTGGATCTTCTTCTCCTTCGCACATTTGCCTATTGGAAACGCAAGCGATTCTTCCTCTACCTTGGGTAGCAGCTCCCTGACCACGGCCCGTTCCTTGGAAAGGTGCTTGGCGATGTCCTCCTCCAAGCTTAGGACATTGCCTCTTGAAATGACCAGGCTCGTTGCAGTGGAAACAATGGAGGTTTCGGCCATTACTTTGAGTAGGGACAAAGTTGTTGACATTATTAGTCCTTGTTTTCTTTCTTTGTCCTTGATTCTGACCTTGAACTCTCTTCATATGAGGCCTGAATGCTCCCCTGTTCGGGTCATTATAAGACCAAGTTTTGTTACCTCTTGGTCTAGCCTGCACCTCCTGAATTATAGGGGCAGCTTGAATGAGTGCATCCTGAAGATCTAATGGGCGCATCGATTCGAGACGAGTATTTACTGGTGGATTTAAACCAACACAAAATTTTGACACCTGCTGTGTCATGTCCATCTGTGGCGCATACTTAAGAAGTGAGATAAATTTAGAGTAGTAAGCGTCAAGAGTGAGTCCCAGCTATTTTACCTCGTAGAACTCATTCATTTTCTACGTGCGATATTTAGGTGATAAGTATCTTCCCTGCACGGCTTTCTTTAGCTTCTCCCAAGTAATGGATCCTTCCACGATCCCTTCATCCCTGCACCATTGCTTCCACCAAAGCCTAGCTTCGCCAGTGAGCTTCAGCTTGGCGAGCATAGCTTGATTGGTAGGTGCAATACCGACTGCTTCAAAATAATCCTCCAGGGATTCAATCCAAATTTTAGCATCTGCTTGGATGGTCCTGCCTCTCCCATCAAATTCAGGTGGCTTAATCTGCTTGAGAAGAAACTTCTTCTCCTGGATTACAGCAGTACTTGATGTAGGAGGTGAACTGGGAACATGTACCTAGGGTTGGGCCTGAATAAGGATTTCTTAACATTATTACTCATTAAACGCTGTGATTTATATTTCATTTCCATTTCAGCTATCAACCAAGTAATGTAACCGCTTATCTTCTTATCAATTCTCATGCACAAATAGACATTTGATAAAAAGAAGTCTTATTGTATTTATATGGGCATAGCCCTTTCGGAATACAACATGTCTTGGGATGATAAGCCAACTATTTACATTTAGTTTGGGGAGAATAATGTTGTATTAAATTTATCTACAGGAATTGGATAATAGTATGGTTTCGGGTCATGGATCTTCAGGAATCAGTAAGTCATTGGAAGTTCAGGGTATCCTTTCCTTTGGAACTCATTCTTCTCATGGCACCCCAACACTTTAATCCTGTCGGCGGGGATTACACGAGTCACTTCCTCATATACATATGAGTTCAGTTCAACCCTCCGACCTTGAATATGTAAAGTTGAATTTACGTGATGAAAATGAACAGCTTCACGACTTTTAGGTCTTCCAACCACTTGATCCTCTTTAGGCTGGTTTCTAGGTATGCAAACCGGTGGGCAGCTATATAGTAGATTCCTGAGGTACTGGTCCATCTTCGTTCCATGTACAAAGGCGATGGATTATAGATATGTTCTAGGATGTTCATCATCTCAACCCTTTGTTGATAATGCGGAATGCATCGCAGTCATAAACATGACTCGAAATACCAAGAACCTGTTCCATGCTTCGTAATTTTGCAAGACAGCATTGAAAGTAAGGAAATGTTTGGAATATCAACATTTGCTTTACTTCATCATACTAATATTTCATAAAAGCAATTCAGTTGTTGGGTCGGCTCTGATACCAACTGTAATGTGTCCACTTGTATCTTCAGGACATGTCTTAGCAGTCCATCAGAAAGGATGTCTAGAAAGCTCCGCCTAGCACTCCAATAGAATGTTACGGGGTTTGCGATCTAGGACTTTTCGCGTCTGCCACGTAGTGGAAGTATTCCGGCCGTCCCCACTTAGGACTGACCTGAATTAGGGTTTTGCTTATTGGTCATTTCCTAACGGCAACTAGCGTCGAACCCAAGTGAACTACTTTACACAGAAACACCAGGTCCGAAGTGGATTCACGCTATACTTGGTTCAAGGAGAATGGAAAATGAGAGGGATGTGAAGCTCAACCTCTTTGCCATAAGGCATAGTCCCATTCCGTTTCCCTAAAATAGCGTAAATCGGGATCATTTATAACTTAGACTCTAGGTCAACGCTCTTGCTATTCGTGACCTTTTGAACGATCTTCCCACTGTCCATTGTGATTTGAGAAAAGTTCCCAGCCAACCGGGACCACCCATCCATAGGACGGACCTATGGCCACATCCTCCGCACTTTCCTCAAGTTGTTTTAGTTATTTAATTACCTAACACATTTAGTTGGACATGTATCAATCAACTTCCTTAATTAACCCGTTAGGCACTGGTTATTTTACGTAATAATAGCACTTGACATAGAAAAAAAATGTCAAACAAATTCCTTTTCAATAGATTATTATATTTATCTTTGAAATACATAAAGTATAGCCCGTAGGCTTCGGCCCCAAGGGTATCCAGCACTCCACAGGGATCATTAATTCAAGATTCCACCCGTAGACTAGTATGCAGGCCTTGAGATCCAATCCCGAGTCATGTTAGCCTCTTGTGCAGGGCCCGGAAGGTGAGGGATTTACGGCCAGAGCCGCCATTGGCACCCAAGCGTCCTCCTACTCCAAGTAGCGCTTAATGGAGAGTTCTCTCGCGACGGGTTCGGTCCACCTTCCCAGCGCGGTTAACAACCCCCTTGGTTAGGGTCAGGCAGGCAGTCACGGGTAACTGAAGCTGTCTCTCTCTTCAGGCCTTCAACCTGAAGCATTTAGATATCCATTTATCCTTTAATTCTTTGATCAAACAAAGCAAAACAGTGCTCTTAAATCTGTAACAAGCACAATCATTTCCATTGGTCGTTATTGTTGGCCAATTGCTAAGGAGCAAATCCTTCTTTCCGAATGCTTCCAGCACTCGATCCGGGATTACTTATGACTTGGCAAGATTCCCTATATCCTGGGTTAGGGCTGTACCCTATTAACCCGACTTGGTCAATACCTTCATATGTTATTCCAATTTATTGGTTGGCCTCTTGCTTTCAAGCAATTATCTTTACCCAAGAAAGATACTATATTAGGACGATTATTCATCCTCTTGCAAGATAACTTGCGTAAGAGTCTCCCAACCTCATTCCGAGGAATTGGGCCATTTCCTTGTCATCAATTCACAAGATCATGCGACTCTACTGTTTGTCGCACAAGTGTCGCATCAAGCTATGGGACTATTTACCCTTCGAATGGAGTCATGAAACAATCTGTTCGTGATTACATTAGGCTGACGTTATTAGCCCTAGGGTTCCAAGTTCCATCTTTTTTAGCGAGAGGTTCTTAGGGAAAAACCCTAGATCACTTCTCAAGTATGTTCCAATGTCCCTACGTTCTGTGAATGTGGGCAAGTCTTTAGGGTATAGGAGTTTCAGCCTTGGCAATACGAGCGACTAGGTCACGTGTTAAATTCTAGCTAGTTCTTTGAATTAACTCTCCCTAAACGAGTCCCTTCACAGTTTTTAGGTGTTTAGGTTTAAGCCAACTTGTCTGTTCTTGAAGGTAATTATACTATCATTTCCATAATCACATGAATCATTGTCTACGGGTAAGTTGATTTTCAAACTCTAACTTTTCGGTTTAAGATCAAGCATAGGTTAGGTTATAGCCTAATTTCAATGAATCATCGAACAAGATTCGTGCTAAAATCTGCAACCTTTTCTAATAATTATGCAGTTGAAAAACAATATTTATACTAATTGACTAGAGTTATTCAACTTAAGAATCATTTCATGCCTTGCAATTTCCTATGGATTGTTAGCACTTTCCCTAATGACCCATTGCGAAGAAGATATGTCCTAATAATGCGACATGCAGTTTATACTCCCATGCCTAAACGAAGTATACTATCTTAATTTCTTTTTGTAAAAATGGACATTAATCAAATTTCAATTTATTGCAATGCATAAAACTACTTGCTAGAAAGGCATATCAGTTTTCTACTCACTTTATTTTGTTCATTTGATGGAAAATACTAATGACCAAACTTTCTGTCTCGTGAGCTAATTCTTTCAGAATTAACCTAAGTATTTAAGATGAAAAATGCATCCTATCTCCAAAAATTATCATCGCACGATTGAATTATAACAACATAAAATAAAAATTAGAAAGGAAAACCTGGACTTGTGGTGAGATGTCCACGTGGATACTAGGAGACAATCCTCCTGCGGTTGCACCTTGGGCTTTCTTAGGAGCCATCACGAATGCAGCCTTTCCATCTTGGATGCGGCTTTGCGAACTCCCTTTTGAAATTCCACTGTCCTTTATGAGTTTTCTTTTCCTTCCTTTCGTAGAAACTCTTTGAAGGGATATTTCTGTGGACGAGGGGAGAAACCACGGAAAGGGTTTAAAACCTGGGAATGGGGTGTTTTAAAAACCTCCGCGAGTAAGGACCATTAAAGACACGGGAAAGGGCTTAATGGGTTCCTAAGGACCCACAGGAAAGGGGAAAATAAAATGTGTAAAAGACCCTTATGAGGGTTTTTGTATGGGGGAAGAAGGTGTCAAAAACCCTTAACAGTGGATTTTGTGTGGGGATTAAAGAGGGGTATTTTCTTTTTGTGTGGCGGGGAAAACGAAGGTATAAAAGGGCCTAAGAAGGAATTTTTCATAGGGGGAAAAGGGGCCTAAGGACCACATGAAGGCCCTTCAATGGAAAATGGGGGGGAAGGGGGCTTAAAGTGCCCTTAGGAGGGAATTTGTGGGGTAGCCTTAAGAGCCACAGGAAGGGGGGCTTAAGAGGCCCAACCTTGGAAGCTTCCAAGGCTTCTAGATAGTTGCAGAGCCCATGTGGAAGGAGGCCAGACTGGGAGTAGCTTGCGATCCAGGCGGCAGTTGGCGACGTGTTAGCGGGGGGGCACTTCGAGCTGTTGGCCGTGTCTGTCAATCTCTCCCTCCTTCATGACTGCACACAGAGTCTCCCCTCTCTCCCTCTATGCAGCGGCATCCTCTTCATGCTCTCATGGCAGCCCTTCCTCCCCTGTCTATGTCCCATACTCCTTATATAGGTGAGGGGGAGGGGGATCCTCCCTCCCCCACGCGTCAATGTGCATGAGCCTTCCCCCCTTCAAGCTCCAGCAAGGAGCTTAGTGGCCTTGCTAAACCCTTCTCCTCTAACACGACAGTCGGATGGAGGAGAGAAAGATTATAAAAACATTTGCTATTATCCTAACTTAAGAGGGCATTCATATGCAAAATGTGTAGTTAGATCGGGGAATATTACATGGTCACACATTGTGATTGTTGGAGTTCCCACATGCTCTCTCTCTCTCTCTCTCCTTCACCATAGCTCTTGCTCTTTCTTGCATGCTTCCACTCTAGGCTCACTCCCTTTAACTGGTATTAGAGCCATTGCATTAGCATTGAGGAGCTTAACCTAGACAGCTTGTGGAGAGTACCTATAGTTTACAAGTTTTTTGGTAGCCATGGCTCCTTCCTAGTGATGATCAAAGGCTTGTTGAGGCTTGGTCCAAGCCTTCCTTTGGCCACAATAACCATTGTTTAGGACCTCTTTTGGGTAGCATGAGCAACAATAAGAGGGGCTTCAGGTAATGTGTTTGCACATGCTATCCCTCCTCCTCTTCTTGCCCCATTTGGGATCTCCTCTAGCTCCGGTATGGTTATTTGCACTCGAGCAATCATCTCCGGTAGCCTTGATACTAACATTTGACATTGAGCATGCATTGGTTTTGAATCATCAAGCTTCAATAATTGACTATGCAAATAGGGAAACTTGTTGTAATACATTTCAAGATATCCCTTATCTCATTCTTTAGAGGCCACTTATGCTTTCGGGATGTCTATTTGATGCTAGATCACTTGACGATGCTATGTCAATGTTATGAGATGCTATTGGACTAATTTGAGCACACTTTTGGCTCAGTTTTCTCAGAGATTTCCTTGCTGTAATAATAGGATTAAATGCCATTTATTTGGAAAAAGCATATGCCTCTTGTCATTTGATGCTTTTGGGGTTGGATATTGATGCTTGAATGTTAGCTTGATACTTGGGGATACTCGACACATGTCTTGGAATGCTTTTGGGCTTTGATTGAGCTTGCATTGACTCACTTTTAGTAGAGATATCACTGCTCTAATGTAGTTGGCAATAAGCTTTCCTTAGGGAACACTAAATGTCTATTGCTCTTGAATGTCATTAGGGTGTTTTATATACATGTATTGATACTTAGCATTGGTCTATGCACTCGAATAAGCTACGGGATGCTTTTAAGATTTGATTTGGAGCTTGGTAATATTTGTCTTGATTGTGGTTTAAGGCTTAGGTTGCTTCAATGGGCTATGTAGTTATGGGCTTGAAGAATACATATTGGGTTTTATGCTTTCGGATGTATGCTCTAAGGATTTTGGATGTTTAGGTGTCATTCACATGATGTTTTGAGCTTTGCTTGTTCTTTGGCATTTAAGTTTTGCTTCAGTGGGAGCTACTCAGCTTTATGTATTGAGCCACATTGGCACTTGGATGTACAAAATTTATGCAGTTGAGTTTATCACAGTGAGACAATGGGACTCATTGTGACATGTACATGCTCTCTTGATATTTAGTGGATATAGTTACCCTATCATGGACTAGTTTAATCTCTTGGCTTTATCACCGTGAGGGAGTGGGACTCGTTGTGGCATGTGCATACTCTCTTAATATTTGTTGGATGCAGTTACCTTATTGTGGGCTGATATGATATCTTGGCTTGGACATGGTTTATCACAGTGATGTTGAGAGAGAGACAGAGAGAAGGGATCGAGATAATAGAGAGGAGTCGTATACTCTCTTCTCACTTTTCTTCATTATTCCATATCACATATAACTAAAGTGAATACAACACTCTAAGGTCTACAGACCATTCACACACAGCCTAAAGTCAATGACTTATTTAATGTCGCTGATACAATTGGACACATCTAAGGCACTACGGATCACACACAAGAGCTTGAAGTCCCAACACTCCCCCTCAAGATCAAGATAAAACATGTACGCTAAGTAGTTGTTGGAATTGACAAACTTGGTAAAGATATCTGCAATTTGTTCATCAGTCTTCGCATGCATAAGATTTACTCTCCCTGTAAGAACCATCTCTTTGATAAAATGGTAGCATACCTCAATGTGTTTAGTCTTGGCATGATAAATTGGATTTGTTGCCAGTAGTACACTATTGATATTAACACATAACAAAGTCATTGGAGCATCCACTTGCATGTCTAAATCGGCCATAAGCTTGAGTAGCCATGCAATCTCACATGTTGCCAATGAAGCACCCTTATACTCTACCTCAATGCTAGACAATGTGACAGTAGGTTGCTTCTGATCATCCCACTTCCAAGTCCAAAAGCACAACCACTTATAGATGTACCCTCATATGAGCATCCTGCCCAATCTGCATCCGTGTATCCAACTAGTGTCAAGGGCTTATCTTTCACATAAAATAACTCATAATCTACAGTGGACTTTACATATCTCATAATCCGCCTAACAACATCTAAATATGGCTTTCTCGGATTTTTCATGAACTGACTTATGAGCCCAACAACATAACTCAAGTCACGCCTGGTGATGGTCAAGTAGATCAGACTTCCAACCATTTGCTTGTACATAGTCACATCATCAATTTAAGCTCTAGTGCTAATATCCAACTTGACATTCTTCATCAAGAGGTGTATCCAGTGGTTTACATTCAGCCATGCCATATTTCTTTAGCATTTCCATGGCATAGTATTTTTTCATGAGCCATAAACCATTTTGAGCTGCCTTGATTACCTCAATACCCAAGAAATACTTTAGTTTACCTAGGTCTTTTATATCAAATTCAGATTTCAGCATCTGCATAACATGTTGTATCCCTAAGTCATCATTACCTGTGATTGTCAAGTTATCAACATAGATAACCGATACTACCAAATGTCTTTTTCATAAATAGACTATGATCAACCCTGCCAACAGTGAATCCCAAACTCTGCAAGTAATTACTGATTCTTGCATGCCAGGCTCTCGGAGCCTGCTTTAGCCCCATACAATACTTTTTTCAGCTTACATATATAATGCTGAAAATCAGGATGTACATACCCTTCAGGCTGATCCATATAAACATCCTCTACTAAATCACCATTGAGAAATGCATTCTTAACATCCATGTGCTGCAATTCCTAGCCTTTAGCAACAACCAATGTGATCATTGTTCGTATGGTTTCCATCTTGCCAACATGGTTAAATGTTTCCTCATAGTCTAACCCATCCTGATGAGCACATCCTTTAGCAACCAGCCTAGCTTTGTACCTCTCTGCACTGCCATCCGACTTGCATTTAATCTTGTAGACCCATTTGCAACCAATGGTCTTCTTTCCTTCTGGTAGTGGCACAAGATCCCATGTTTTGTTTTCAGCCAAGGCATATATTTTCTCATCCATAGTTGTGCACCAACTTTTATCCATCACTGCTTCAGCATATGTAGCAAGTTCTTTGACCTTTGATACTTTTGTCATATAAACATAATTATTTGTAGAATAACCACTGTAAGTCAGCCTATCGACAGGGTACCTGACTCTCTGCGAGCGTCTAAGCTAGAAAAAAGAAATTACTTCCTCCAAGAATCATGGTGCACTACTTGATTCCCCTCTCTCATGAGTCAGAATATACTTGTTCTGCCTAGTGGTAGGCCTATACATAGATGGAATACCAAGTTCACTGTCTAAATTGTCACAACTGAGTCATCGCTTAAAGTCGTCCTTCCATATATCATCACACCAGATGTATCATCAGAAGCTTTCTCTTTCCCTTTGATGTCCACCACATTATATCTTCCCCTCATTGACATAATGGTGTCAGACGGTGAGCCAGAGCTCTGCAATCTCCATGTCCCCACGAGATACCATTGTACCACTAGGGCCTGTCAATGTCGTACTTTACTGCGAATCAACTGTAGAAACATGTACAGAAGGCATATCTGATGGCATTGCAGCTGATGATGCATACGAAGAGGCCATCTCATCAAAGATAACATCTTTCCTGACTAGTGTCTCCTGAGTAGAGGGATCATAGCATTTATATGCCTTCTTCTCCTATGAATAACCAATAAAGACACACTTATGTGCTTTCGGATCTATCTTCTTCCTCTTCTCATCAGGGATGTCCATATAAGCAAGGCAGCCAAATACTTTCATGTGACTGATATCAGGCTTGTAGCCATATAGCTTCTTAAATGGTGTCATATCATGATGATGACTATCCATAGTGGGAGTCTTGTTCAAGATATACATAGCTATCATAACAACCTCAACCCAATAATAGAGCAATATCTTATTCCCATTCATCATGGCATGAACAGCTTCCATTAAGACTATGTTTTTTCATTCAGCCACCCCATTTTGCTATGGAGTGTAGCTACCTGTAAGTTGCCTACGTATGCCATTTTCAGCCAAAAAATCGTTAAACTCATTTGACATATACTTCCCACCATTGTCAGATTTCAAACAAGAGATATAGCAATCAAATTCCTTTTCATTCTATTGCTTAAATTGCTGAAAAACAATAAATACCACTACAAGGATACAGGCATATAGCGACAACGGTGTTTTATGTAAATTAGCGGCGTCGCTATTTGCATCGCAAAATAGTGATGCAAATAGTGACGGTACTCAGGCGAAAAAACACATGCCGAAACCCGAGCACGTCATTTTGTGTGAATGAACGAAAGAGAGAATGAACTCCATCTTGCATTTGAGAGGGAGAGGGAGAGAAAGAGAGAAAGAGGGAGAAGGAAAGCTTCTCACCGCTGCCGCCGCCATTTGTGAAGAAGAGGAGGAAGTGTATGGAGGGCGAAGAGGAGCCACCAAATCCATCCTCGGGCCTTTGCGGTGAGTGCATTGTTCCCTCTTTCTTTGTTTTTTCTTTTACTTGTTTTTGTTAAAAATCATGTGTATTGAGAGAGAAAGAGAGGAAATAAGAGAGGGAGAGGAAATGAGAGAGGGAGAGGAAGAGAGAAAAGGAAAGAAGGAACAAGAGAGAGAGGGAGAAAATATTAAATATAATAGAGAAAGAGAGAAAGAGAAGGAGAGGGAGAGGGAGGAAGGGAGGGAGAGGTTGTTTTTATTGTTGTTGTTGTTTTATTTCTTCTTTTCTTTTTTTCTTGTTTGTTGTTGTTGTGGTAGTGGTAGTTGTTGTTGTTTAATTTCTTATTTTTTTGTTTGTTGTTGTTGTGGTAGTCGTAGTAGTAGTAGTAGTGGTAGTGTTAGTGATAGTAGTAGTTTTTTTTTTAATTTCTTCTTTTCTTGTTTGTTGTTGTTGTGGTAGTCGTAGTCGTGATCATAATCGTGGTTGTAGTAGTAGTACTAGTATCAGTAGTAGTAGTTTTCTTGTTTGTTGTTGTTGTTGTTGTTGTTGTAGTTTTTTTTTCGTTTCTTATTTATTGTTGTTTAGTTTTTTTATTTGTTGTAGTAGTAGTAGCAGTTTTTTCTTCTTTTCTTGTTCGTCGTTGTTGTAGTGGTAGTGGAAGTCGTCGTAGTCGTAGTTGTAGTAGTAGTAGTAGTTTTCTTGTTTGTTGTAATAGCAGTATTTTTCTTTTCTTTTCTTGTTTATTTTTGTTTAGTTTTCTTGTTGTTAGTAGTAGTAATAGCAACAGTAGTAGCAGCAGTAGCAGTAGTAGCAGGAGGAGCAACAGGAGTAGCAGGAGCAGCAGCGGCGGTAGAAGCAGCAGCAGCGGTAGTAGCAATAGCAGTAGCAGTTGTTGTTGTTTTTTCTTATTTTCTTGTTTATTGTAGTAATAGTGGTAGTGGTAGAGAGAGAGAGAGATGTTTTGTTAAAGGAAATTGGTAGTAGAGAGAGAGAGATAAATGTTTTGTTAAAGGAAATGAGAGAGAGAGAGGAAAAGAAAAAGAAAGAAGGAACGAGAGAGAGGGAATAAACATACAACATAATAAATAAAGAGAAAAAGAGAGAGAGATGGAAGGAGAGAAGAGAATAAATGGATAAAAAACAAAGAGAGGGTAAGATCTTGTTCTTTAATATCTTCTTTTCTTATTTGTAGTAGTAGTAGTAGTGGTGGTGGTAGTGTTGGTGGTGGTGGTGGCGAGGTCCGATACAATACCACGAGATGGGAAACACTTTGACATATGTTAATTTGTGGGTGGGTGGAGACTTTACATATGTTAATTTTGTTGAGTTACAAGAGAAGAAATCCATTCTCAAACAATTTAAGAAAGAAAAAAAGAATGATAACAAGAATAAATTGTTTGTCATAATGTTGACCAAATGGAAAATGATGAAGGTCATGATGTTCAAGATCGCAAGGCGTATCTTAATCTGCGTGTCCCATGTCCTTGCTCTCAATGTAAGCTAGCAATTAGACGAAAGCATCAATTGTCTATAAAATACGTATAACTCTTCGGTGAGTTTCAATTAGAGATCATTGATCAGGCGATCTCAGATTTTGAGCAAATGATAAGAAAAGTGTATATCAATCATGTATTGTATTCATAAACTAATTGAATACCATATACAAAAACATTGGGTGTGGCTAGAAAATTTTCTATCCAGGGAGGTGACGTCTCGTCCCAAGGAAGAGTGCACCCTTTGCGGCCAGGTAGAAGAGTTCGTGCGCGTGTGATGGATGGAGTGTCTGAGCCAATCCACCACTTGGAAGGTACTACCCAATCTATACCATTAATACTAGAGGAGACAGGCAACCTTCCTGACTTTTTTACAATCTTGGAGTTTGAGATGGAGGTAATGATCGATGCATTGATACCCATGGATGTCGAGACATCTAATCTGCTTAGAGAGGAAGCATCCATACCATTATATGATGGGCGCCGAGTATCTCACCTGAAGACATTGCTTGCACTCCTAAGTGTGCAAGCAAAATACGGGTGAAGCGATGCGAGTATGATCGAGTTGTTCAGGTACCTTGCACGTATGCTTCATTGATTTGTTTTTGGCACTATCATAAAAAATATTTGTGCTTTTTCAAGGTGTTTTATGGTTTTTTTAAAGGTTACTGAAGTATCATATATTACAACTTGAAAATACCATGCCTGAATCTCGTGATGATGCACGTCATATTTTACGAAAGCTTGGCATGGACTACAACAACATCCATGCATGTATCAACATTGCATACTATTTCGAGGAGAATAGAGACTATGGAGACATGTCCAAAGTGTGATGCTCACAGGTATCGACAGGACTTGCAAGGGAAAACCATCCCTCAAAAATTTCTTAGACACTTTTCGCTTATTCCCCGCATAAACCACATGTTTCATACGTTAAACATGGCAAGCTTGACAACGTGGCATGTGCAAAATAGGTCCACAGGTTTATTAGTTCAACGAATATTAGTGGACTCATGCGCATGGAGCCACATTGACTCTACCTTCCTAAGCTTTGCCCGAGAGCCAAGGAATCTTTGACTTGGTCTTACTATGGATGGCGTGAACCCATTCGGTCTACGCTTAACTTCTTACCGTGTGTGGCCTACAGACCTTGTCAACTATGATATCCCTCCATGGCTTTCTACGAAGAAGGACATCTCATCCTTAGCTTGTTCGTTCCTGGTTGCTACAAAGTCAAAAATATGGACGCATATCTTCGTCTATTACTCAATGAGCTTAAGATTTTGTGGGATGAGGGGGTCACCGTGCAAGATATGAGCAAGCGCGATGGTCGACGGTCCGCTAATATTCGAGCCATTCTCATGTGGACCATACATGACTTTTCAAGATTTGGAGAGTGCTCAGGTAAGTAGGCTTTTGTTCTCGTTGGTAATATCTATCATAGCTCATTCAAGTTTGTATTCATAGGATAGAGGTATTGGGACATAGCTTACTATGGGACCACATCACAAGTAAGAGAGACACTATAGGGGCATGAATGGATTTGAAGGAGGTAGGCAATATGGAGGCGCTTTGGCTGCAGTCATGTGCTGATGGTCACTTGCAGCTACCTCGTGCTCCTTGGGTTTTATCCATTAAAGAAGAGCACATTGTGAAGCAAATAGTCAAGTGTATCCGCACTTCGTTGGGTATGATGCGTTCTCTCAGGTCCGCGTTTTCTAAAGGCGACCAATTATCAGGGCTAAAGTCTCATGATTGGCATAAGATATGTCAGTTTTGTACTACAAATGGATTGTAAATGACATGTGTATTTTGCTATTTGGAGTGTAGTCGTTGTTCATAATGCTTCCTCGTTTGTGGCAGTTTGTACTACCGATCGCGATCACAGGATGCCTTACTCTAGAAATATATGGCGCGATTTACAGATTGTCAACTTTACTGCAA
Source organism: Lygodium microphyllum (assembly GCF_053477565.2). Taxonomy (NCBI): domain Eukaryota; kingdom Viridiplantae; phylum Streptophyta; class Polypodiopsida; order Schizaeales; family Lygodiaceae; genus Lygodium; species Lygodium microphyllum. Next base: position 31,647,616 of record NC_141149.1, read on the forward strand.
TGGATCTCACAGAAGGAGATTAAGACGCCCTTTATTGAATCTGCAAGGCGGGGAGCAATGGAGATTGTCTCTCTCTTTGAGAAATGCCTGCCTACCAGCATGCTCACGATACAAATTGACCTTCTTTTGCATCTTGTAGATGAAGTGGAGATTGCTGGACCTATCCATATGAGATGGATGTTCTTCTTGGAGTGCTTCATGAAAACCCTGAAAGTCTTTGTGCGACAACGAGCTTGGCCAGAAGGTAGCATGGCTGAAGGTTGGTTGGTGTGTTTGAGGCGTTAGTGTAGATTTCACAATGGCTACCAATGGTGGATTCAGACAACAGTATGATATGGTCGGTGAAGGACGATGATAGACTGACTAGAGATGTGGTGGTTGGAAATGGGGTAGAAAAAATAATGGATGCTGCAGTGGAGGAGAAAGTGAATCACTTTTGTATGTTGCACCATGCCTCCATGGAGACGTGGCTTGCTAAGTACCAGCAAGCTAGGAAAGATCGGGAGGAAGCGCGATCTGAATTTTGACGTAGTATATGCCATCGACCGATTCAATATCCCGAGGGCATGGAGGAGATGCTGTGGTTTATGTTAACATGATGGTTTCATGGGGCTTTGACCATAGCATATCACGAAGGGGTGGTGCTCTCAACCGAGGAGTGAAAATTCTTGAGGGGATATAGTCCAAAGGTGATGATGTGTTTAGGATTTTTCGTATCTATATTTTATATGTGACAACTAATTGAGTGTTTCAATGTACAATACAAAATATATAGTGCGGCATGGTTGCGCAGACGGTATTTCCACATGGAGAGTATTGACAAAATGCGCTCCACAACAGATTGTAGTATCATGGAGAAGTTCGAGCAAGAGAGCCGACAACGAGCAATGGATCCAAACACAGTTATAGATGAGATGAAGTATTTCAGGAACTTGCAAACTATTGTCACAGTGGATTTTTGTAGCTTCTCCATGTTCCTATTCGATGTGCAGTGGTTTAAAGTGATACTTGAAGGAGCTGGAGCAACAATTTGATGAGGTTCATCTAGATTTCTCAAAATAGATTTAGAAAAAAAATGGATGGATTTATGCAACACCTTTGTGTTGCCGGCCCATTGTGAACAGGTGTATAAACTCATGTTTTTTAAAAATTGTATTACGACATGGTACATGTCTAGTTAAATCTCTCTTGTACATGATTTTGAACATGTAATTTTCTATCCAAACTCCCAACAACCTCAATGGTGGTACGTTATACCTTTAGCTCCCTAAAGTACGAGAGTATATGATCAAAGCGATGTTTCGAGCATAGATGAGGACAATATGCAAATAGAGGGGTCGATATTGCAAGGGGTGGAGGCCACGGAAATCTTGGAGTATGTAGAGGAGCCAACATCGGGTAACAATGATGGAAATACATGAGTCCAAGAATTCTTTGAGAATGAGGTGGACTCATCCTTTTGTGGTGACATGTCTATTGACCTTCCAGTGTATGCGGAGTTGTGTCAAGAGATTGACATGGGACCATAGGGTACTTCATACTTCGAGCATCCACCTACTCAATTCGTTGACAAATCACTTATAAGGGTACATAAGATATGTATTTTAAGTAAGATAAATTTTTAAAGATTTATATTACCGTGCTTTGTATGATTTATATTGATTATGCTAACATCAATTTTTGTCTGTGTAGGTGACCTTTGTGGATATTTAGATCATCATGATGAGTCAAGGGATGAGCAACGAGGAGCTACAAGAGATCTTCATGCGTATGTCTTCAGATTAAATGGCTCAATTCGAGATATGGCGGACCAGGAGCTATCTCAAACACCATCAGGCCATTCCATTAGATCTACTTCGGTGTGCTCTGATGCTTCAGTTTCTAGTAGACAAGGTCAAAGCTCCAGACTTGGGCTAGATGGAGGGAGTTGTTCAAGGGGATGTTGCGGAGACCTGGATGTAGTGAGCCTACGGTCAGCTCGGGATACAGGTGCTACTCCTTGCTCTCTTGGCAGTTCGAGAGAGTGTGGCTCAGGTGGTTGTTGTGGAGGTACCGATGTAGTGTCTCTGTCTCGTGGTTCTGCTAGAGTTGCGTCACTCGTAGAATTTGTCACACTTGTGGGGATGTCTACTCCAATCACTCTAGCTTTCGCTCAGCCGTCCGCACGTGACACCCCTATGGGTACTACTCCGAGAGATACTACCCCCGTAGGTACACCAGATATACATGGGTCTCCTGGATATGCCCACGAGTGTGGTCACAGGTGGGAGAGGACACATCTTAGGCATACCCCAGAGGGGTATGGATACCTTGTAGATGATATGATAGGGGCCATCATCATGAATGATAAGGGGAAGAGGAGGGTGGTGGCTCGTATGAGAGAGTTGTGCCAACAAGTTTTTTAGCACAATGTCTTGGATCATTGGAAGAACATACTGGAGGGGAGCAAGGAATACATAGTAGCATCCTCGCATGAGGAATTTCTGGTACCAGCCGCAACAGATAGGTTTTCCACGGGCTGGATGATGGAGTGCATGTATGCGTACATGTCACACAGACAATCAGATGCACGCAAGGCACTTAAGAGTGGGGCCTCAAAGCCTGAGTGGCTAGATGCAGAAGATTGGCGTCGACTAAGGGAGGAGGCTACAAATTCTCCAAGACGTTGGAGACAGTAGCTCGAGGCGGGGAGGGCACGACTAGAAGCTGGAGTGGTCCATCATCTTGGGAGTGGCGGCCATAGGACATATCTGGAGAACTTTGTAAGTTTTTCTTTTGTTCTGCTTGCTTATTTTTTTGCAATATCCCTTGTACTAACAATCATGTTTCTAATAGTTGTATTTTGTTTTCTTTGTAGCACTCTATTACAAACCACGATCCCACCCGCCTAGAGACGTGCTATATGGCTGCCCTACCACAAATTTTTTTTCCTATTACCATCGCTATTAGCGTCACAAATTTATTGCATGTGTTGCTATCAGCATTGCAACATGCATCGCAAAGCATCGTTATTAGCGTCATTGATACCGACGCAAATAACGTCGCTGATACTGACGCAAATGCGATGTTGATATCGACACAAATAGGGATGCTGATAATGATTGTTCTATGGCATCGCCAATACTGGCGCTTTTTACGACGACAAGGGAAAATTTCTTTATAAACATTTTCGTGGCTTTAAACATCGGTATAAGGCCTGTATCTTGTAGTGTACCTCATCCTTTGTTTTCACTATATACACCCAAGTATAGAAACTGAAGTCATCAATGGATGTCACATAATACTTGGAGGCTCCCATAGATGCATTATGGGCTGTCTCCCACACATCAGAGTGAACCGTTTGCAACAACCGCTTACTATTTCTTACACGCTTGACAAATGGCAATTGAAAAATGGAAAACTTGACTCTTTACCAAACTGACAAGCATCGTAGACATGACCAATATCCCTATACACAAACTTGGATAGACCTGTAACAAGCTGTTTCTTCTGGATCATTTGCAGCCACTGAAGATTAACATGCCCCACTCTTTAATGCCATATTTCTAAATCTCTAACTGTGCCAGAGCCATGGGCAAACATGGCTGATTTCAATTGTGGCAAAGTGGCATCAAGAGTAAGCATCGTGCCATTCCTATGACCATGAACAATCAATTTGCAGTCATTACCAAAATCCTCAATGAAGCAACCATGCTTATTAAACCTAACCTGAAAATTCTACTCAGTCATTTGACCCATAGACAACAGATTTTTAGTAATTGACGGGATATGCAATACATCATGTAAGTTCTTTTTCTTGCCATCATGGATTACCAAAGGCACTTTGTCTTTATGTTCAATGCCATGCTGCATGTCATCCCCTGTGCATACATAGCCATTCCTCTCAGGCAATATGTCAATAAACTAGTCACCATGAGGGGTCATATGATTCGATGCCCTCGAATCAATATACCAAACAACATCCTCAGTAGACTTCTTAGTGTGAGAAATGCGAGATCTAGAGCATGGGAAAACCGGAAGCTATGGAGGATGAAATGAGAAGTGTGGACTCATGATGGAGAAGACAAAGATACTGTTTGTTACACAAGTGAATTAGGTTCCAAGATTGAGACTTGGACTCATAAACACAATCTTGTGTATGTGGACAATGACATTGACACTTCACTGAAAAGAAAAGAGTACTATCATTGCATTAAGAAAGGAAGTAAGTATAATGCTTTATAGGAAAGTAGGAAACTGCAGTAGGTACCATTGTGCATATGGGATACTTGACCCTGAGGCTCCATACAAAGAGGCTGTTTTGTTGAGTGTGATTGCTGATTCTCAACACCCCTCCTCAATCACAACTAGAAAAGACACAAAGTGTGTAGAGGTTGTAATGAGAACCACCTGCAAAGTGTGGGCATACCACAGACATGGCAAAACACCAGAGGCTGTCGCAGAAAAAGCTAAGTGTGGGTACCATAAACATGGTGGACATCCAGAGGCTGTAACAGGGGCCTCACAAAGTGTACAGGGATTGTAATGCCAAGTTACATAAGGAGTTTACAAAGCTTATGGCAGGAAGCATTAGGGCAAGGAAGTACAAGGCTTTTAAAACAGTCTATCAGAATTATGAGAGTACAAGGACTGATGAGTCTTGTCCTTCCGATCCTGGTGGTCTTCATCTTCATCTTCTTCTTCCTTTGCTCCATTTTCTTCTTCTTCTTTGACTGCGACTAGATAGGCCTTTTGGGATCTCTTTCTTGCGTGGCAGAACTTCTCGGTGTGTCCGGTCCTTTTGCCGAAGTCACAGAAGAGCTGATCCTTCTTGCCTTTGTACCTATTGCCAACATATAATGCATGCTCATCTTTAGAGGTACTTGGTTCTTCCTTAGTTTTTAGCTTCTTTTCCTCTTCTAATAGTGATGCCTGGATATCAACAAGTTCAGGCTTTGGCATGTTGATTAAAGTTGTTGATACATTATTATATTCAGGAGGCAAGCTCTTAAGTAGAACACCGATGCAAACATCTTCATCCATTTTAATGTTGATTCCTGCAAGTTGGGTTAGGAGTCCTTCCATGTAACTGAGATGTGTGGCAAGTGATGTACTAGACTTCATTTCAAGTCTGAAGAACTCAATCAGGAGACCATACTTTGATGATTTAGATTGTGCACCGAACAGGGTGTCAAGTCTTTTCCATGTATCCTATGAGGTCTCACAGTTATCCACATGGTGGATATAACTGTCATCTAGCTCCAGTTTGATAATGGCCTGGGCTCTGTCATCATTCTTTTGCCAAGTAGTTGCAAGGTCCGCGTCCCGAGGTTTCTTCTCTTTGCCATTTGTGATGGCCCAGAGACCCTTTTTCATCAAGATGAGCTTGATGCGGGTTTGCTAGGTGTGGAACCCGACTCCTTTGAATCGAGCATTTGGAGAGTCTTTGCCCATGTTAGACTTACGAGAACAGTAGTAAATCAACTTCAGACTTATTAGATTTGAGCAGCAGAAGAGTTGGTTGAGAGACACAAGTGCTAAAAAACACTATCTGAGTGTCAATGAATATCAAATCTGCAAAGTCCTTTACTCTTTTTAAATCCAAGTGTAATCTTCCCCTTCTTGATTTGATGCTGATACCTTCAAATCTGAGTGACAGTACTTTAATGAACTTCAGAGAGTATTGCTCAGTGATTAAAATCACTGTTGATAACTTTAGTGAGAGAAACAGTGAAAAATGTCAGAATTTTGAAGCTTTGGCTATGGCTTCTGCATTAGGGTTTCTGGGGGCTGCCTGGTTTTTTTGCTGATTGCAGGAGCTACAGTGGATCATTTTCAAAACTTTTTTTATCAAAATGAAGCTTGAGTGATGGGCTATCAATGCCCTATCATGGTCGTCAAAATCGCGACCTGTAGCGATGGAGGCAGCAGCTCAAACGTAAGTAGGCGCAATTCTGACAGATTTCCATGATTTCTGCAATGCTGGAGTCAGGGCGCAGTAATGTCGTCAATTCTTGTGCCAGGATGAAGCGCCTTGAGCAAAGGAACAACTCCCTAGAAGAAATCGTGGGCTGAAATGGCCTGATTGAGGAGTTATTGAAGCTTCAAGTAAGGTAGGTCCTGTCTGGCTATGGCAGACACAGAGCAGAGATTGAGGATTTTCACAATGCTGAGCTCCAGATGGTCCAATGTCCTGGATTGATGTGATACAGGGAAGCTTTGTGAGTTGGAGAATACTTTTCTAGAAGGAAGCTCCAAGAGATTTGACTTGTGGAGTGAGATATAAGCAGCTCAATCTGACAGGGTGCTGCTGGCTATGGCTGCCATGGAAGCTTCAGTGAGAGTAGAGTTGGGAGATGAAGTCATGAGCTGACATTGAGCTAGATTGAGGTTGAGAGGAATCAAGAGAGGCTAGAGAAGAAATGCCATGCCCAGCTGGGCTGTGATACCATGTGAGAAATGCGGGATCTAGAGCATGGCAAAACCGGAAGCTATGGAGGATGAAATGAGAAGTGTGGACTCATGATGGAGAAGACAAAGACACTGTTTGTTACACAAGTGAATTAGGTTCCAAGATTGAGACTTGGACTCATAAACACAATCTTGTGTATGTGGACAATGACATTGACACTTCATTGAAAAGAAAAGAGTACTATCATTGCATTAAGAAAGGAAGCAAGTACAATGCTTTATAGGAAAGTAGGAAACTGCAGTAGGAACCATTGTGCATATGGGATAATTGACCCTGAGGCTCCATACAAAGAGGCTGTTTTGTTGAGTGTGATTGCTGATTCTCAACACTCAGTAGCCTTGTCTTTCATATATGTCATGGCAAACGGTCTATCCCCAAAAGCATCATTTGTCTGACTGGACGATGCATAATGTCCATGTTGCTTGCCCTTTTGATTGCCCTACTTCTTTCAGCAACCCTTGGAAATATGATTGTACTTTTCACATTAGTGACAATCCTTATCCTTATTAGAATTGTCAGATGGATGCTGTTGCCCCAGCAGCCCCAACCTCTAGGGCTAGATCTTTCCCTGCCTTTGAAATTTCCACCTTCTCTTGCATTTGAACCCAATTGGTTATTATTGCCATAAGATACATTTTTTTGGCCTCCTCTGTAAGAACCATAACCTCTACCACAGCTGCCACGATTGCGTTGATGTGAATAAAAGACAACATCCTTGCTCTTGGAGCTATTACAGCATGTAGCCAAGCCAAGTTTAACTTCCTCATGAATAAGCAATGAAACCAACTCATTGAAATCTGGCTTTTCAATCCACACCGAGATGGAAGTATCAAATGACTTATATTAAGATCCCAAATCATTTAATGTCACTGCAACCATGTCTTCCTCCTCAACCTGTGTGCCAATGGATGCTAGCTGATCTACAATAATCTTAATACTATGACATAATCCTACATATATTTGCCTTTTCTCTCCATGTTGTTGAATTTCTGCTTTAATTGTATCTTCTTAGCACTGATAGTTGTGCCATAATACCTAATCAATATGTTCCATGCATATGCTGGTGACTTGTAGTTCATGATCTGCATTATCATAGCATTCGTGATACACAAAGATAGCTAGTGTAGCACCCTGCGAGCTCTTTCCAACCAAGTTCGGTGTGCTTGTCTTTGATTGGCTGTAGGATTCCTCTTTGGGATTTCAAGTTCACCTTCAACACCTGTCAATATCCTTTACCTATCAAGAATTTCATGAAGAAATTCCATATGGCATAATTTTTGCTATCAAGATTTTCCCCCATTATCTGGGTTATTTTGTCAATCTTGTCTGCATTTGCCATATTGTAACAGACAATGATTGCAAGGAAGTTAGTGCCTGACTTCCTCGCAAGCCAACAAGTCTAACTGACCTACTGCAGTCTTTGACTATTTATGATAGTTTTTTGCAATTAACTTTTTGCTGTAATTAGGATATTTTAGTCCATTAACATCTCAAAACCATCCACAAACATGTGGCATAACCTGTAGATACATCGATAAACACATAGACCATGTAGTTGTTGTAACTCTGTATCATGCAACCTTACTATAGTAAACCAAACACACAGTCTGAAATCTATAGACTATCAATAACCACAGCTCTTTCAAGGCCAAAACTGAGATGTATACATGTCATATATGCTCCACAAACTCTCAGACATCTGCTAGTACATGTAGGTGTCCATACATGATTGTGTGGGCACAGTTCAGTGCATATACATCAAGTACAAGTGTTAAATACCTTGCTTGCAAGTTCCAATTAGCCAATACTCAATCAAACCAGGTTTATCTAGCTCCAAAATATCCTCAAAGTACTTCATACATGTGCTACCAAATGTAGGGTTCAATACATGACCATATAGACAACTATAGACACTCTATCTTCAATAGACAATGCTATAGAATGCATTCCCTATTTGCAACTAGCCAAGATAATATCAATGCATTTATTTCCACTTTCAAACTTTAGCTTTCATGAGCATTCAATGCTCATCTCAGTCCTCTAGACATTCAGCAAACATATGACATGTCATACATATGACGGAAGCTAACCAATGTTATGTAATGCTTCAGGACCAACAAGTGCCTACTATCCATAGTTTTATGATAGTTTCTAGCCTATCATATACTTCTATATTTGAGTATTTTGTCCAAGAAATTGCAACTCAAATGCATAAGACACAATACATATGTCTTCCAAGATGTATCTACACTTCAATGGAGCCAAAAATGCATGTCAAATAGCTTCAATGCTTCAACCAAGATCCAGTGTATGATGTATATTCATTGTTTACAACAGTTCATTCTCTACTCTAGATTTTTGTACATATAGATCAGTTCATATCTCATCTCCAAGTTGATCATTGGCATGTCAGGTCATCAAAGTACATTCCAAAGTATGTATGCAAGTTGTAGATCACTTGAGTAGTGACTATTGTGTTGATTAGCAGCCATGGGAAACCATTTGGACAGTAGGCACAATCACGTGATGCAACCTAGGGTGTATTCCAGCAAATCTTCAGCACATAGCTGATCAATGCTCTCTCTAATGTGGTCAATGAAAGCTCCATATGCTCCAAACAGGACCTAGGCACACCCCAATAGCAAAGAGAAACATAAATGACCTAACGACAGACACTTACTCAACATGAACAATGGAAGCTTGCTCCTCTTCATAGAGATCCCATCTCTTCAATATTCAGTTCTTCTTCACTTTGCTAAGCTACAGAGAGCCCATCCAAGATGGCTCTGATACCATGCTGAGAGAGAGATAGAGAGAAGGGTTGGAGATAATAGAGAGAGGAGCCGTAAACTCTCTCCTCACTTTTCTTCATTATTCCATATCACATATAACTGAAGTGAATACAACACTCTAAGGTCTACAAATCATTCACACATAGCCTAAAGTCACCAACTTATTTAATGTCCCACACTTGCTGATATATCTGGACACAGCCAAGACATTGTTGATCACACACAAGAGCTTGAAGTCTCAACAAGTGAGAGAGTGGAACCCATTGTGACATGTACATGCTCTCTTGATATTTATTGGATGTAGTTACCCTATCATGGGCTGATTTGATCTCTTGGCTTAGACTTGGTACTTATGTTTGTTAGGGTGTTGTTAGTGGTATTTATATGCTTTTGGGTTATGTATTGAGATTTTTCTCAATGTGTTATGCATTTGGCAGTTCTCTTCATTTAACCTTGAGACCTACCCTATACATGATGTCTATGCTATTGCATAGATAGTTTGTGACACATTGCAGCTGTGATAGTCTTCAGTGCCAATTATTCTTGGTTTCTTCCCTCAGTTGCTTATAGTTGGTTGTTGCTTAGCATATTGCTGCAATTTATTATAGCAAACTGTCATTCCAATTTTATGCATTCTATTTGAGGACAGTCACCTAGACTTGACAATTCTTTGGTTATAGGTTGAGGATAGCTCATTACATTGGTAGTATATTGAATCTTTCACTTGATTTAACAATGGTGTTGGGGCTAATTTGATGGTATTACAACATCCCATCATCTTGCTCTTCATTATACTTGCTTAGTCTCACTATGGCTTGTGGTTCTTGCAATAGTATTATGTTCAATATCAAGGAATTGGATGGGACCAATTACAACTATTAAAAGAGCTAGATATGGCAAGTTTAAGTGCAAAAATTGCAGGTTAGACCACTCAAAAATGGAGGTGCCAAACCCAAAAACATTGTGGCTGAGGATTGGGATGTACTGGATGAGCTATGCAAGTCCGCAACCATTCTATCACTCTCTAAGCAGGGTCACTACAATATTGTAATTGGAAATTAGACTGCATATGAGATTTGGACATAGATTAAGAATCTTTATGACAAGCAAAGTCTTGCATCTCAAATGTATTGGATGAAATAGTTGATGGACCTTCATATGTAGGAAGGGACTTCTATGTCTATACACTTGAATGAGTTTCACTCCATCATCTCAATATTTTGCTTTGTAGGAGATTGAGTTTAATGATACTTTGCATCCTTTATTTATGCTTGGTACTCTACGTGAGTCATGGGACAGCTCAGTCACACAGCAACGAGTACCAAACCGTCATTCCCACTACTATAGTACCAAGAGTTGCTTTTGAGTTAGCTGAGTTCCTTCGACATGGTTTTCTCAAATGCCTTAATATACTCTATTTATTTACCTGTGTTGGTTTAGGGTAGGGTGTGCTACTCTACTTTTTTTAAAAAGCATTAGTGAAAACTAGAAAACAATAATAGATAGATCATCAATTATTGGTGAAGAGGGTTTAGTGTTCCTACTGATCCCTACGCATTTCATCGCTCCTTTGGAAATTTCCTTTTCCCCTAGAGTGAAGCAACATTGATATGTGCACAAGAGGGAGAGAAGAGCTTAAAATTACAAGAAAAAGTCTTGCTTATTAAGTTGCTCATGAAAGTACACTTGGGTCACTCTCACTCATTAGTTGATGTAGACCCATGGGATTTTTATATAGCCCCAGCTGGCTAGGGTTAGGGTTTTCCCTTCCCCTCAGGACCATTCACACTCAGTTACCCTTATCCCCTCCAGCATAAGGAGAGTTCACATGCTTACACTGTCACCCCCCTCCCCCCCCCCCCCCCCCCAATGCCAAGTGGTATTGGATAAAGCATGACAAGATGCCCATCCTTAATCCACAATGAGATGACTTTATAAATTAGGCTACAAAAGATGGTTATAGGTAGAGAGTTTACAAGACTCAAAAGAGTCAATTGGGAGGCAAATTTAGCCTCCCATTCCATAGGTGGTTATGGAACACTGGGACACTTACTGGTAATATGCCCAGTCTTTTTGCATTTATTGCACTTCATTTTTTTTGGGTACTTCTTCTAGCAATTACTTACAATATGCCCTTTTTTATGATGGAAAGAGCACTTTGTAGAAATTGTATGGACTGGCACTTGCTCATGGGAATTAGATGTTGAAGTCCCTTCCTTATGGTTCCTCTTCTCTTCATCCACTCATGACTGGATGGTACCTTCCAAGCTAGGATTTGGGATGTTTGTTAATGTTGTTACAAGAGTAGGAAAAACCTTTTTGACGGCCTTCAAAAGGATAGCAATAGCATCAGGTTTTGCTATACTTGTCCTTGTATGGAAGATAGTTGGGCCATAAGACCCTTCATATGGGAGATCAATTTTGCAAGATCCTCCCTTGCATTATATTCTAAGCTGAAAAATGCAATTTTAAGAAAAGTTTATGAATTTTTTCCACGGGCACCATAGAGTTTTTCCAGCTCATCCCATTTGTCCTTGTTGGCAGTAGAGTGTTGATCTACATGGTGTATTAATGATTCATCAAGGTGGAGCATGATAACAGCCTGAGCTCGTTGATTGTCTTCCACATCATTTGGGTTGGAAGGATTGACAGGTTTGGTCCTCATGATGAGAGGCTAATAACCCCTTTCCATCATCTTATATTTGATAAGCAGTTGCCAGGGACAAAAATCTTTTCCATTAAACTTGCAAATTTGAGGCCTAACATCGGCATAAGCCATGGCCTTAATAGGAAGGTCTTACTGATTGCCCTAGGCAATGGTAGTGTTTAGTCCTTTACAAATGGCCAAGTATGAACCAACTGCTAGAAATGACAGCCTTACAATTGAGCAAACTTTTAAAATTGTAAGGATGAAAAGGGTTGGAAATCATACATATGTAGTACCTCAAGATAAGATTTTGGTGGTGATTTTCTTCAAACAACCCTTGATTTAAGTTTTACTGTCTTCTGGGTTTCAATGAGGTGAACTTTGATTGGGGACCTCTGGCTCCTCCCCACCTTGTGGTTTAGTGAATGTAGCAAGGTCGATTAATAACTTCGACACTTGGTGAAGTGTCTGAGGAGATTTCAATCACATCAGTGTTCATGTATCATCATAAGGAAGTAGCAATAATGTCACTAAATGTCTTTTCAGTGCTAAGAAGAAGCACTCATCTCAAGATTAAGACCACGAGATGTTTAGGTATTTACCTTATCAATCTTGGTGAAATACTTGATTGATTACCGATGTTGAGCAGGTTTCTCGGTGAGCTTATGATGTCCCCCGAGTGTTGTATCTATTCAGAGATCAGGAGTACACTTGATAGCATACACTTTAGTGATTAGAATCACTGTTAATGATTCCCAGATTGAAAAAAGTGAAAATAGGAAAGCTTGAAGCTTCCTGGCTATTGCTACCCTAGGAAACCCATAGTTAGGGTTTTGATCACAACAGACAATAGGAGTGGAATGAGGCTAAACCCTCTTAGAGGGAGATGGCCCACTAGGGGGGCTATGAAAGACCTATGGTAGCTAGAGTTATTGTGCCATGTCTATTGATCGCTCGAGGATTTGAAACATCACACTTCCCAGATTGCACTGTTTTCTAAGAGCTCAGAAATGTTGCCCTCCATGTTGCCCAATGTTTGCTTTTGATGCACCATCTAGAGCACCCTAAGCTGGGGTAAAGAATCTAGAAGAAGTTAGGAGCTAATATTGCCTCCTTTGCATACACCAGCTCCTCCAAGGTCAAGGGGTCAAGCTCTGGTTATGGAGGTCAAGAAATAAGATGAAGAAGATGAAGGCTCGTGTGCATTTAGTGATGGATGATGCTAAAGGAAGCCAAAGAGATCAAAGATGGCTCTAGTACCATGTTGAAAATAAGAGTGAAGCAACATTGATATGTGCACAAGAGGGAGAGAAGAGCTCTAAAGTACAAGAACAAGTCTTAGTTATTAAGTTGCTCATGAAAGTACAACTTGGGTCACTCTCATTCATTAGCTGATGTAGATCCATGGGCTATTTATATAGCCCTAGCTGGCTAGGGTTAGGGTTTCCCCTTTCCCTCAGGACCATTCACACTCAACTACCCTTATCCCCTCCAACATAAGGAGAGTTCACATGCTTACACTCTCAACACATACTCTAGCTTAGTAGTTTCCATTGCCTATCCAGGGTGTTAAGCCCTTGTATTTGACATTTCCATACAGTTCTTTATGCTAAGGATGGGCTAAAGTTGTAAGATGAGCATGCCCTCTTGATAGAAGAGGTGAACAAAAAGAATGTGGATGCTTCTCATACATCACATACATTGACTATGAGAGGCTGACAGGATGGAAGTGGCTATAGTAGAGACTCTAATAGGTCTTAGTCTAGGACATGTGGACAGTTTAGGACAATCTCGTAGAGTATGTCTTGTGGTCGTAAGTTTGGTAGAGACTCCAACATGTCTTGATCTAGGACATGTAGACAACCTAATAGGTCTCAGTCTAGGGACGGTCTTGCAGTAAGTCCTGTGGTCGTAAGTTTGATCTTACTTGTCATTATTATGGAAAAGTAGGTCATATTCAACCATAGTGCCATAAAATGTGTGAAGACAAGTGCAAGGAAAAGGGAAGGGTAAAGTGCAAGAAAAGAATGATGATTGTAGCATTGTGCCTAGCAAGTATGGCATCAAGATTGAGGAGATTAAAGTGGTGTAACATGATGTATTTGATTATCTTAGCTTGGTAGCTTCTTCTTTGGATGTTGATAGTAGTTGACTGATGCTTTGTCACGATATATTGAATGTTGGTTGATAGTTTTAGGGGCTTCCTTTCATGTGACCCCTCATAGTAGAGAGTGGTTTCACTCCTATCATAGTATGACTAGATTTGTCCATTTAGGTAATGACCTGGCATTGGAGATAGTTGGTATTAGGGTGATGTCTAGCTATGTTTTGGTTCAAGTAGCACATTCATTCTTCATGATGTACATAATGTATCAGCTCTCATGAAGAGCCTTATCTTTGCTAGAACCTTGGATGATGTAGGTTATGTTGTCCCTTTTGGTGATTCCTCATGGAAGATTACTTGTGGTAATCTTGTTATTTCTTGTGGAGCTAAGTCTAGTACCCTGTATCCTTTACTTGTAACTAGGTCAGTTGACCATGTTTTGGTTGTGGCTGTAGTTCACATGTATCTCTTTGGTATCATCACCTCGAACACAGGTCTTTGAAAGGAATGAAAATGTTTACTAGTTTGAAGTAGCTTGTGCCCTTAGACTATAAGTATTTTGAGCTTTGTGATAATTGTTTGAAGTATTTTGTGCCCCTAGACTAGAAAAAGGTATTGCCAAATGCATGAACATAAAGATTCTCGGGGAGAGTTCGTAGTATTCTTAGCCAAGTAGACTTATCCCAACACTTTTGGATTGAGGCAGTTCCTACTGATATACACTTGATTAACCATTCCCCTTGCACTGCTATTGATTTCTAGGTTGTAGAGGAGGTATGGACTAGGAAACCTCTATCCTATACTCATTTGTGCATCTTTAGTTGTGAGACAATCTATCATGTTCCCAAAAAGACAATCACAATAAGCTAGATCCTAAGTTTGAGAGATGTATCTTTCTTGGTTATGGAAATGTAGGTGAGACGAGCTATCGCTTATGGAATCCATAGGCTTGCAATGATATCCATAGCTATGATCTCATTTTCCATGAGGAAAAGATGCATAAGCAGCATGAGCATGAGGTTGAGGTAGCCTGTAGTAGTTGATGCTCCAGTGGCCTAGGCCCCACTTGTTGTGTAGGATTATCCTGTTTTGAGATGCTCTACTGAAGCTAGATGTTAGCCTAAGCATTTTACACCCCAATGGATTATGTTATGGTGAGATTGATGCAAGTGAGCCTCTCTCTTATGATGAGGCCATGCACATAAATGCTGGTCACTCATGGGATAGGGCTACATAGTTAGAGTTTGACTACTTAAAGACTAACTATACATGGGATTTGGTTCCTTTTCCTAGTGGTAAGAAGGCATTGCCATGCAAGTGGGTATACAAGCTAAAAAGTATCCCTAGACACTCCAAGCCTGCTTATAAGGCGATATTGGTAGCTAAGGATTTCAAGCAGGAATATAGTGTTGAATTCACCAAAGTCTTTTCCCTTGTGGTCAAAATGATGACCTTATGCTTGGTGCTAGTATTGGTTTGTAATATTTTCGCAAGAAATATTAATGAATTTTAACCTCTACATGCCTGCACAGAAGCAACTTAAAAATATTCTCCCCGCGACTAGAAGAACCCTAGGCTAAAAACCCCACCTTCACGTGTTAATAAACTCCAACTGTACGGTATATAAGGAGTCCCAGCTTGAACACCGCAAAGCCGCGTGAGAACACCCTTCTTGGAAAAAGGGGAAATTGGATAAAGGGTAAGATTAAGGCAAATTTTTTATTAATTACCCCTCCCCTCAGCTTGCATGGCAGGGGGAGAGGGAGTGTGTGGAGGAGTGAGTTAAGTGGAGAGAGGGAGGAGTGGGGTGTGTGGAAGCATGAGAGGGGACGCATGCACAAGCCACGTGTGTGGCTACCTCTCCCCCCCCCCCCAGTCTATATAACCTCCCCCTTAGAGCTTGGGGGGAGGCGCGAACAAGGAGAGAGAGGGAAGGACTGCTGCTGCTGTCCAGCCGTGCCATCGCTGCCCATCGCCACTCCGCCATGCAGTCTGCCTGCAGCTGCCCATATCGCCATCATCACCCTCCTGTTCGTTGCCAATTTCCTCTTTCCAATCATTACCCCTCCCCTCCATGTCACGATCAGTGACAGAAGATTAAGCAGCTTCTTTAGAAGCTTCTAAAGGCAAGCCTCCATAAGCCTAGTGCATGCGGATTATTCCCAGGATTTAAAAACCCAAGCCTCCAAGGCCTTGATCCCGCACAGGAGAGGAAGATTCGTGGACTCTGAGTCTCTAGGACGTGAGAGTAACCCAAGGAAAGCTGCTGCAATAAAAAAATATGCTGCATAAATGGCCCCAAAACAAAAGATGCAAGGCGCATGCACGGAAGTCTCGAACCCAAGTCTACACGTGGATATTCCTAAAGTTCCCATGCCCAGGTTCTACGAAATTAATTCCACCTAAAAGAAATGCATTAGGCACGTTAAATTTCATGGGAAGAATGCATTTACGCGTGTTTCAAATTCACGTAGTCTAGTTAAAATACATTCGGGAAATCATCTCCTTGAACGATTCACAAGAGTTAGTGCATGTCGTGCAATTGGGTTGCTTGCATTTCCAAGTTGAAATTCCTAAGCGCATATTGCTTAGGTCTAAAAGATGAAATTGTTTAAATGCATCTTCCATTGACCGCGAAAAAGAAAAGCACATAGGGCATTTAGGTAGTAATTTTCTACTTGCGGATTTGAATGACATAATCGTTGACGATGTTGTCCAAGTAGTTGCATTGCACGGAAATGAAACCATGGACTTGCATGTTGCATGCGAAGATGTTTGTAGAATGGATTAAGTCAACAATAGTCTTATAATATTCATCAAACATGAACTTCATTCATCGAAGTTGTATCTAGAAAAGGTTGCATGTTACATATTCGTCATGCATGAACTTCATTCATCGAAGTTGTATCTAGAAAAGGTTGCATATCATATTAAAGCCTGAAATTCAATTGCATTAAACGAAAGGTTGTAGGCATAAGTTCGTGATGTAAATCTATGTAGGGTTTATGCAAGTTATTTCCCGGATTTTCAATCATCATGATTTTAGCAAGGAAATGAAATGGTCTTTGCAAATCTTATAGTTGCGTAGAAGTAATGAATCGCATATGTGATTTCTTGCAACTATTTACACCTTTGGAACAAGTTTAGCATCTCTACGACATAACACACATGAGATTCTTAGAAGCATAGGTAGATAGTACAACGAACACCTCAAAGTGCTAGCTAGGGATTAGCACATTGAAAACTCTGCCTAGTATTGCACTTGGGACGCCATGTTGAGACCTTCAAACCCAAAGGTCCTATCCACATTCACAGGATGTTTGGGTTAAGTGGACACCCACACAACAACAATCTAGGGTTTTAGCCTAAGGATCGAATGACCCAATACTAGACTTCCGATTGAGTCTAGAAAACCTAGGGCCAAACGTTATTGGCCTAGCGTGGTTAGGGTTGGGTTAAATAAGAAGACACCCCAAACCCTACATCCTGACTAAACATATTTCTTGACCAAGAAACACTGATTGATGGGAAAGATGATCCCGCAAGTCAGATGCGACTCCTATGCAACAAGTTGCAACGTCACATGGTTGTGTTAAATCACAAAGTAGAGTTGCCACTCTTTGGAACAAGGTTGGCAGGTTCTAGTGCAAGTCTAACTTGCAAGAGGATGAGTAGACATCCTGCTACATCACCCTTCTTGGGCTAATTTGCCAAGTTAAGGGGAGCTATGTATTTTCTAGTAAGCAAAGGATCAATCAAGTTAGAGCGACATGGTCACAAGGATTTACTGTCTTAACTTAAGGAACCTAAGGTGTTGGTTAATTTGGGTTGGCAGGGTATAAACCCTAACCCAAGGATAAAAAGGGTAAACAATTAAACCCTTGGGGATCTTGCCAAGTCGCAATTGATCTCAGATTGAATGCTGGATGCATTCGGAGAAAAAGATTCACACCTTAGTAGTTGGAAAAATAAAACGACCATTGGATTGATTGTGTTTGTACAGTTTAGGAGCACCGTTTGTATTTCTTTGCTCAAAGAAATAAAGATGGAAAAATTAATTAATGCTTCAGGTTGAAGGCCTGGAGAGAGAGGCAGCATCAGTTACCCTCGACTATCTGCTTGACCCTAACCAAGGGGGTTGTTAGTTGTGCTGGGAACGTGGACCGAACTCGTCGCAAGAGGTCTCTCCATTAGGTGCTACTTGGAGTAGGAGGACGCTTGGGTGCCGAGGGGGCTCTGGCCATAAATGCCTTGCCTTCCGGGCCCTGCACAAGAGGCCGACGTGACTCGAGATTGGATCTCGAGGCCAACATACTAGTCTACGGGCGAAAACTTGGATTAGTAATCCCTGAGGATTGCTGGATTGCCTTCGGACGGATTATGGATTGTCTTCGGGCAGATTATGGATTGGCCTACGGGTTGGATTATAAGATGTATTCCAAAGATAAATAAGATCAATTGTTGTAAAGGAACTTCTTTGACATTGTTTTTCTATGTCAGTGCTAAGATTATGTGAAGGAACCGGTGACTAATTGGCTAATTAAGGAAGCTGTTTTATGCGTGTCCAACTAAATGTGGTACGTAATTAGACAACTAAAGCAACCTCGAGGAAAGTGCGGTGGATGTGGCCATGGGTCCGTCCTACGGATGGGTGGTCCCGATTGGCCGAGAACTCTTCTCGAAAGAAGTTGATAGCAAGGAACGATGACCTAGAATCTAGGTTACTAGAATCCCGATTTATGCTGTTTTAGGGGAACGGAATGGGACTATGCTTTATGGGCAGAGAGGTCGAGCTTTGCATCCCTCTCGTTTCCCATTCTCCTTGAATCAAGTGCAGCATGAATCCGCTTCGGCTCTGACGTTTCTGCGTAAAGTAGTTTTCCTGGGGTTCGGTTACCTGGGGTTCGACACTAGCTTCCGTTCTAAGAATTTGACCACTAGGAAACCCTGATTCAGGTCTGTCCTAAGTGGAAAGGGCCGGAATGCTTCCGTTTCGTGGCAGACTCGGAAAAACCTAGGTCACAAACCCCTTGACATTTCGTGGGAGTGCCGGGTGGCGCTATAGTTGGTATCAGAGCGAACCAACGAGGAACTAATTTACGAGAAAAATTAATAAGGAAAAGTAGAGCAAATAATGCTGTTAAGATCGTTTCTTACTTACTTATCAATGCTGACTTGTAGAGTCATTAAGCATGGAACAGATTCTTGGTGTTCCAAGTTATGTTTATGACCGCGATGCATGCTTCAGATTATCGACAGAGAATCGATATGATGAATATATCCTAGACCGCATCTACAATCCATCGCCCCTGTACGTGGAACGTAGATGGACAGGCGATTCATGAATCTATTACATAGCTGTCCACCGATTCGCGTACCTTCGAACCAACTTAAAGAGAATCAAGTGGTTGGAGGACCTGAAGATCGTAAAGCTGTTCATCTTTGTTAAGGCTCACGCAAACACAACCCTACTTGTCGGTGGTGAAAAGGTCAAGAAAAACAAGTATGTGTACAAGTAAGTGACCTGAGTAATCCCTGCCGACAGAATCAAGGTGTTGGGACGTTATGAGAAGAACGGGTACCAAAGGAAAGGATACCCTAATCTTCCAATGACCTATTGATTCCTGAAAATCCATGACCCCAATCCATACTATTACTCACTTCCCATAGCTGACTGCAACACAACCTTATTCTCCCCGAATTAATGTATCAGCTTGATCCATCTCCCTAAGAAATATTGCACGCCGAAAGGGCTATGCCCATATGAATGAAATAAGACTCTTTTTATCAATGATTGTCTTGACTGTGAGTATTGATAAAAAGTTAAGTGATTAGGTCTCTTGGCTAAAAGCTGAATTGGGCATGGAATGTAACGTGAGAAACGTTTAGCGAGTTGTTAACGTTAAGAATCTCAATGTCCAGGCACAACCTCAAGTGCAGATTCCTAGTCCGACCCCTATGCCAAGTACGGCCGTGATTCAGGAGAAGAAGTTTCTTCTCAAGAAAATCAAGCCACCAGAATTTGACGGTAAAGGAAGGTCCATCCAAACTAATGCCGAGATCTGGATCGAGTCCATGGAGGATTACTTTGAAGTGGTAGGTACTGCACCCGCCAACCAAGCAATGCTCGCCAAGCTGAAGCTTACCTGCGAAGCCAGACTTTGGTGAAAGCAATGGTGCAGAGACTAAGGGATCTCAAAAGGGTTCGTTACTTGGGAGAAGCTAAAAAGAGCTGTGCAAGGAAGATACTTACCACTTGCCTACCGCATGCAGAAGATGAACGAGTTCTATGAGCTGAAACATCTTGGTCTATCTCTTGATGCATACTAAATCCACCCGTAAACACCCTCCTCAAGTCAATACGCCCAATAGATCTTCACGATGCACTCATTCAAGCTACGCCCATAATTCAAGAGGTGCAGACCAGGCCAAGAAATAACAAGACTTGGTCTTATAAGAATTAGAACAAAGGAGTATATAGGTCCCAGGCAAAGAGAGTTCAAGTTCAAAACCAAGGACAAAGGAAGAAAGGTAGAACCAACAATGTCAATAATTTTGTTCCTACCCAAAGTAATGGATGCAATCTCCATTGCTTCCATTGCAACGAGCTCGGTCATTTCAAAAGGAAATTTCCCAAGCTTGGCGGAGGACAACATCCAGGACCATTCCAAGGAACCACTTGTGGCCAAGGAGCCACCACTCGTGGTAGGAGGAAGAACCGCCTGTGTTTCCAACAGGGAGATGTGCGAAGAAGAAGACTCGACCATGGAAGTAGACTTTGAGAGGGCAACAGTCCATGCCGCCCTTCACAAGAAAGGCCCGAATTGCCAGTTTTCGATGATTCAGACACCATTGGATTATCAAGGTAAAGGCTTCAAAACCTTAATTGATTGTGGCAGTACGCATTTCTTTATTTCACCAGCTTGTGTAAGAAGATTAGGAATAGCCACAATAGATGCACCCACCTTACTTGTGGAACTAGCAAATGGTCGTGAGGTCACTTGTACCAGGCAAATTGCTAACTGGGAGGAAAATCGACTTCGGTCAGATTCACGGTTATGAACCTAGGTATCCATGAGTTTTTGCTTGGAATGGATTGGATTAAACCTAATGATGCTCACATTCATTGTGGAAAGGGTGAAGTTTCCTTTTGAAATTCTGAAGGGAAATTGGTCACAACTCAAGGAGAGGCTGGAAATCCGAAAATTCAATTGGCCAAAGCATCTCAGATAATAAAGGGAGTCAGAAAGGGGCTACTTGTCTATTTGATTAAGCTCAATAAGCTAGATCAAAATCAGGAGTCTAGTGAAGAACCTTCATGGCTAAAGGAGTACACTGATGTATTTCTTGAAGAGCTGATAGAACTTCCTCCTCAAAGAGAAGTTGATCATGAAATCAAGCTAGCGCCAGGAGCTGCACCAATTGCAAAGAGGCCTTATAGGATGTCCATCTCGAAAGAAATTGAGTTGAAGGAGCAACTCAAGCAGACCAAGGCTACATCCGTCCTGGCAGTTCGCCATGGGGAGCTCTAGCACTATTCCAGAAGAAGAAAGATGGAATGCTTTGGCTATGTATTGATTTACAGAGGGTTGAATCAATCAACCATTAAGAACAAATATCCTATTCCAAGAATAGATGAACTTCTTGACTGTCTTCAAGGTGCGAAGATCTTCTCCAAGATTGATCTCAAGTCTGGATACTATCAGATAAGGATCAAGGAAGAAGATATCCCAAAGGAATTTAGCACAAGATATGGGCACTTTGAGTTCCTAGTCATGTCATTTGGGCTGACGAATGCACCAGCCACCTTCAATAGATTAATGCATGATATCTTTAGGCCATATCTTGATGACTTCATACTCGTCTTCTTCGACGATATCTTAGTCTACTCCAAACAGGAAGAAGATCATGAACCCCACCTTCGCATTGTCCTTGAGACAATGAGAGAACACAAGCTTTATGCTAAGAAGAAGAAGTATGCATTCTTCAAGCGACAGATTGAATATCTGGGATTCATCGTTTCAGCTGACGGAATTTCAGTAGACCCAGACAAAGTCAGAGATGTTCTGGAATTTCAGTGGACCCAGACAAAGTCAGGATGTGTGCTTATGCAGGAAGGTCATCCTGTAGCATACTCTTCAAGGAAACTGAAGAGCCATGAGAAGAATTATGCTACCCATGATCTGGAGTTGTTAGCTGTCATCCATGCTCTCAAGCTCTGGAGACACTATTTGCTGGGTAACAAGTTTACCCTAGTGATGGATCATAAAAGTCTTAAATGGATCTTTACCCAGAATGAGCTCAACATGAGGCAACATCGATGGATTGAAGTACTGGAGGAATATGATTTTGAAATCAAGTACCGGCCTGGAAAGGAGAACATAGTTGGTGATTACTCAGTCGCAAGGCATTTCTAAATTCTCTAATCTTTCAAGATTTATCAATAGCTAGATCTCTAGCCACGAAGGTATCCATGCCAGACAACCAAATACTTGAGCTAGCTAGAGGAGAGGCATGCCATGATCCAACTTACCAGAAAATGCTAAGGGAGGTCCCTATCAAGGATCAAGACCCAAAGCTACAGGCAAAGTATCAAGAATTCTCTATCAATAGTGGACTTGTCTACTATAGAATGAGATTATGTATACCGGCAAGCCAGTCACTCAAGAAAAAGATACTTTGGGAAGCTCATGACTCCCCTTTCTCAGGACATCTTGGCTATGCCAAGACCCTCAATGCAGTCAGAAAGAGCTATTATTGGGAGAGGCTTAAAGGTGACGTTCTCAAATATGTCAGAGGGTTTTTTCACCATTTTCTTGTATTTTTCCTTATTTTCCTGCATTATTTAATTACTGAAAATTAAGAACAGGTTATGGACTGTGGCTCTTAGTTCCTTCTTGCAGAAAAATGAAAGTTTAGTTGATGTTCCTATTCACTTCCCCATTTTTATGCCAAAAACCCTCATTTTCCCTTGTTTTTTCATATTTTACGTGTTTTAGCATATTATTTTGAACCACAAAATGCATAATTCTCTTATTTTCTGATTATGACCAGCAAGAACTCATAGAAAACAGCAACATGGACAATTTTTATCCCACATTAACAACATTTCATCAATTAAAAGCTATAGAATCTCAAATTTCCTTTGAAAATTTCAAATTACCGCTTATTTGCGTGTTTTGGGTTTCATGTCCATGGCTGTAAATTTGGAAATCAGCAGCACTTTATGTCCAGCACAATCACCAATCACCATTTCCAGCCCGTGGAGCAATCCGATCCATGCCGGACAAGCCTCCATCATTCTTTCTTCTTCCTTCTTCTTCCCACATGAACTTGCCTTTAGAAGAGAGAGAGGGAGGAGAGAGAAAGACTGATTTTCTCTCTCCCTCTACAGGCCACCATTCCCTGCGCGGATTGAAGCGACATGGAGCGTATGATAAGTGTAGAAGCCTGGCATAATGCACTCCATAGCTTGCTTGTCAAGCAGCATCACGATTTGGGGGGGGGCGCGTTTTTTTCGGCAGCTGAAAACAGCCGCCGCCCCCCCCCCCCCCCCCACATCACATTTTTTGAAAAGGGGGGGGTGCCAAAGGTCACCCCCCTCTCTTACACCTTTTGGAATTTCAAATTTGGGCCCCCTCTTGGGCACCCCGGCCGGTTTCGGGCCAACTTCCGCATACGAGCTCCGATTGACGTGCTGTAAATTTTTGGGCGTCCGCCTCGGCATCCCGGACAGGCCTGCAGCTCCCACATCCTGTCCTGACTGACAGAAAAATTACTAAAAATCCGGAGGTGTCACTTGGGCGCCCGTCGACTGCTTATGCTTAAAATCGTCCTAGATCGAGCCGCCGCCTTTGACATTGAATATTTTTCCCTTGATATTCATGATTTTTAGCTATTTTTAAGCACTTCTCGTCACCTAAATTCTGCTCTCATTGGCGACCACGGGATAGGGCGACTCAGCCCGTCGAATCCACGAACATATCTGCACATAAACAACCAAAGAAGCATCAAACTGATACAAAACAATTATATAATCAAACTCAGCACAATGCTCCCCCTATCCCTGGACAGAACCAAGGCATGACATCCACAAGGAATAGGCCTAGCATCATCTAAGAGAAGATCCGAAGTGAATCACGAACCAGCTGCTCCAACACAGCCAAACTAAAAAAACTACCAAAGAGGTTGCCCTAAATGGTAGTCTGAACTACTTACCAACTAAGGACAACACAACTAGGAGCTCCTACAAGGCGAGGACTCCTATAGCCTGATCAAAGAGTATTTTCTTTCAGTACATGTTTGCTTATAGGATTGTTATTGGATGAACATACTTGGGCATGTAAAAAGGAGGGAGCTGAGCGTAGTGACCCAAGGAGAACAAGGCATCGGCCTCAAGACCTGTCTCGGCACCCAAGAACCTACCAAGCCCTCGCAAGGCGACACTTAATCCTTTTTTAACGCTCACTTTTATTTTCGCTCCAACCTTCCTTGTTTTGTCATCATTTTTTATTTTTCCAGCAAGAAGCCACCCCTAGGAAGACAAGGTATCGGCCCCGAGTCTGACTCGTCCCCAGGAGCCTACCAGGCCTACACAAGGCAATGATCAACTGCTTATATATTTTCATTTCTTTTCTTTTCTTTGATAGGGGTTAGAACCCCTTTTTACACACCTTCGTATTTACATTCATCTTTTAGGATATTCAGGATTTCTTGGCATCATTATTATTATCTTCTGGCAGGCTTCTCTAACTGCCTCACTACTAACAAGAACTCCTAGGACGGTTGCCTAGCAGGCTAGCAGGACAGGGCCACTGGGACTTTCCTCTAAAATAGGTCTTTCAATGTCTAACAATGTCTTTACAGGAGGCAATGAAGAGGCAATGACTGCTCTGATCTCCCTCAAACATACTTAACCTAAACCTGGGACTTCATGCCTTGGTTGCCGGTCCCCAACAAAAATGTATCCCCTCGACAAGTACAAATACACATATAACAGGAAAGAAAGGTACTCGTAAAAGAGAAACATCACCTGGATTGGCCGCAAGAAGCTTCCATCGCAACAAAGGCTCTTCCAAGCTCCACAAAATTCCATGAACCACGAAACTGTCCAGCACAACACTAAAACAAAAAACCCAATTAAACGTACCTGCACTAGACAGGGAAATGGCCCTCTTGGCCTAATGAAATCAGACAAGACTTTGCTACAAAACTGAATCGGCCCTCTTGGCCTAATGAAACAAAACATGACAATGCATAACATCCTCCTAGAAACAACTATGATAGACAGCAAAGCATATTATTCCCAGGGGAACAGAGGCTCGTAGCCCTAAACTAGGTGCATTAAATTATGACCCATCCCTCCTGCGTATATCGCAAGAGGTGTTCGCATCACATGTCGTCTAACCAGTCTGTGGGTCCAAGATAATAAAGGCAGATGAGTCTCGCCTACCCTCTGCATCACCCAGATCAACCATCGTCTGCCAAAGAGGGCATGTTCAGAAAGCATACCCCACAAACGACCAGGTCCTGCCTCAACATCAATAGAAATATCGGGACAAGGGCCACAATTAAAGAAGAGGTCTTCTTCATACGCAAAATTAGCCAATGAATCGGCAAACTGATTCCAGTTTTGTGGAATCAGCTGAAAAGACACTCTATCGAATTCGTCTAGCAGGGCTCTAGCAGTATGATGGTACATACAAAGGATGGGATTCCGTACCATGTATGTTCCATTGAGTTGATTTAAAACCAATTGAGAGTCCCCTTTCACCAACAACTGGCGGATACCACCCTTCTTTGCAATATTCAAACCCATAATCAGGGCTTTGTATTCTGCCATATTATTGGTAAAATTCACCCCGAGATAAGCAGCTAACTTCATGACAATGCGTCGACGGGGGTCTCGGATGACAACTCCTACACTTCCTTTTTTGGATGCACCCCTGGACGCCCCATCAAAGTACAAGGTGTATGTCCATAAAGGGTTTACATATCCTGCCATCCTTGACTCTACTCGTAATTATGGTAATCGAAATTCAGCATATTCAATGGGTGGACTGTAGGCTCCATCCCTCCATTGTCATTGAATTCAACAGGGATACTCGTCAAAATTTGTAGGCAGTGATGGCAGAAGACCTTGATCTCCCAAATAAATGTCCCACCGTCTTGCTCAATTACCTTGTATCCTTTGCTCCACCAAATGAGCTTTCCCTGATGATACCTTTGTTCCAAATATGGGTGTTCTAAATAAGGGATCAGACGACCCATCAACCCCTATCACGAGTTCCTTGCAGACGTTTGATCGATCTCTCCTAGACCTGCAAGGCAGTCATAGTATTAGTGCAATCAGAAGTAATAAGGTTTAATCTTATTAAGATTAACCTTATTTTTAAATTCTATCCCCTCAAGGTCAGCTAACAAGGCTGTGGATTTATTCTTTCCTATTCTAACGATCCTATAGGGCCCATCCCATTTAGGCTCTAGCTTGCCTGGAAATAATTCACGTTGTGCATCATAATACTGAACAAGCTGTCCTTTCTTGAAGGTATATTTCTTGGCTTTGATGTCGTGTAGCTGCTTCATTCGGCGCTTCGCCACTTCTTGGTGCAATAAGCTCTGCAACTTAAGCTCATCTAAATGTGCCAGTGTCGTCAAGCGCTCAAAAAGTGCGTCTTCATCACTCAAAGAATGATTGATGGCAAACCGAATAGTCGGCAGCTCAATCTCTAAAGGCAAGACACACTCCTCCCCATATACTAACTTGAACGGGGTATGGCCAGTGGCTCGTTTGAAGGTCGTATTATAGGCCCACACTGCCACGTATAACTTTTTATCCCAATCCTGTTTCTTTTCCGACACAATTTTGGACAGGATGCCCACAAGCTGCTTGTTGGTGCTTTCAACTTGCCCATTGGCTTGCGGATTATATGGGGTTGTCTTGTTATGCTTGATTTGCCACATCTCTGTCAAACCTTTAATCACCTTATTCAGGAAATGGGTTCCGCGGTCCGACACTAATTCCTTCGGCGGACCAAACCGGCATATTATCTATTCTAAAATGAAACTAGCAGTTTCTTTAGCATCATCTTTCCTTGTTGCACGTGCTTCTGACCACTTTGTGAAGTAATCAGTTGCGACAATGATGTACCTCTTTTGCGTAGTCGACGACAGAGTAATAGGACCCACAAAGTCTATTCCCCACTTCTCGAAGGGAAGTATCTCCATAATAGGGGTGAGTGGTCGTTTCCTATTCTCTCGACTATCATGTTGTTGGCAAATATTGCATCTCTTGACATACGCAAGCGCATCCTAGAAAATGGCAGGCCACCAATAACCTGCTCTTAAAGCCTTTTGTGCTGTAAGCCGTCTAGCAAAATGCCCACCGCAAGCAGAATCATGGCACTCTTCCAAAATGAATGGCACCTCATCAGGCATCACACATCGGCGATAGATGTCATCAGCCCCTTGCCGATATAATGTACCTGCGATCAAAGCAAACTTTAACGCTTGCTGCTTAATTTTCCTTCTCTCAGCTTTAGATAGTTCGGATCCCGCCTCTCCCGTTGATAAATAATGCGTTATTGCAGCATACCAGGAGGGAATAGAGGCCGTATCTATCTTAAATAACAACTCCATGTCAATACCTTCAGCCACAGATTCTTTCGGCTCCCCAAAGTCCACAAGACATTCCATGATGCCTTGCAACCTTGGTGGCTTACTCTTAATTTCATAATCAAATTCCTGCAAAGTGATCAACCACTTTGCTAGACGATCAGGCGGCTGTAGCTTATTCATCAATAGTCGAAGTCCCTCCGCCTTCGTATAAAGCACGACTTTCTCATAGAGAATGTAATGCCTGAATTTCTTGGTCCCAAAGACCATTGCTAGACACAGCTTCTCCATGTAGGTATAATTGATTTCGGATACCCCTAGCTTCCGACTAGCAAAAGCAATCGGGTGGTACCACTTCTCTTCCCAAAATTGGGCTAAACAACAGCTAATACTATACATAGTGGCTGCTGAGAATATATAGAACACCTCACCTCTTTTAGGTGCTTTTAAAACGGGCGCTTTGGCTAGCTCTTGTTTCACATCCTCGAATGCTACCTTACAAGGGTCACCCCATACAAACAAATAGCTAAAGGACAATAAATTTGTAAGCGGCAACGTTCTTTCTGCTAAGGCGTTGATGAATCTACGATAGTAACCAACCGAAGATAGAAAGCTATGAACTTCCTTCGGAGTGCATGGTGGACCCATGGTAACTATAACTTTAACCTTCTCGGGGTCTATCACAATTCCTACCGAACTGACCACATGACCCAGCAATAGCCCATAAGGTACTCCAAAAATACACTTCCGTGGGTTTAGGGCGATGCAAAATTGTCTACAGCGCTCAAAGCATTTTCTTAGAATGATCAACTGCCTTTCTCTCACGGTGGCAGCGCCTAAGTCATCAATAAACACCTTCAACTCTTCAGGGGATATGTCACCGAATGTCTTATCTGCTGTTCGTTGCCACAAACCAGGCGCATTGCATAAACCAAAGGCCATCACATGCTTCGCAAAAGTACCAAATACAGTGATAAACGTTGTTTTCAACTTGTCCTCTTCTGCAATTGCCATTTGGTTGTATCCTGCAAAGCAATCCATAAACGAATATATCTCCCTACCCGCTAATTGATCCAAAATCTGGTCAATAAATGGCAACGGGTAGTAGTCCTTAACTGTCTGCTTATTCAGCTCCCTAAAGTCTACACATAATCGGATTTGATTATTCTTCTTCTTTCTTATCACAACCGGCGAACACCATTCCGTGTGTTGCACAGGAAAAATCAACCCTGCTTTTCGAATCTTCTGCAGCTCTTCAAACAACCCGTCCCTCAGTTCGAAAGGCATACACCTTACTTTCTGCCGTACAGGACGACTGCCTTCTTTCAATGGAATTGTATGCACAGCAAGACTAGGAGGGATGCCTCTCAACTCATCATAACTCCAGGCAAAGATATCACGGAATTCCTGGATCAAGGCCACATAGTCCTCCCTTTCTGCTGAGCTGAGCATAGAACCTAATTTGATTGGCCCGAATCATCAGGCATACCAAGGTCTAGCTCGATAACATCTGCATCTCTTATACGATCTTGGGCCTCTATTGGCTCGTTCAAAGTGATCTGATAGATGTCCTCTGTGGTGGATCCCTCTTTGGACTCATCACTTGATGATGTCTCACTGCCAGATAAATCTTCTAATGTCTCCAATTTTGTAGAAGATAGAGGAGCTCTCTCACTCTGCGGGGACTCAGGATAAGCATCAACCACCACACGCTGGGCACCTCTGCCGAATATTAGTCGACCAGCGGGTATATCTACTTGGCAGTCCGCTTGCAAGATCCAAGGTCGTCCGAGAAATACTTGGTAACTTGGCCGCCCTGCAAAACGAATCACCCTAAAGTCCAACAGGCATTCTACATTTGCAACAGTGACATGGACCTTAGTAATGCAGCCTTCCGGCTGTCTCAAACTATCATCTGCCATTCTGAGAATTGTGGAGGTATCTTTCTGAATCGCAAGACCCAACCTTTCCATCAGTTCAGAACTCATAATGTTAACAGATGATCCCGTGTCGACAATGGCATAATCTACTAATATCCCATCGACATAGGCTGCAACCCTTGGGCAATGCTTCTCAGCATGCTCAAACCAGTCATCACCAACTCGCGCAATACCCAAAGGCTCTATGATATACCCGGTACGTAGGATCTTTCTAAATTCCTTACGTACTCCTGGGGAAAGCTTAATAAGCTGTAAAAGATTCACATCCGGCTTGACTTCGCAAAGAGAGTTCGCCAAATCGAATTCATGATAGTTCGATAGAGCTCGCTTTTCACGCCAAACCATCCGCTCTTTAGGTCGCTGAACTGGCTTTATTGCCTCTTTCTTAACTTTCACCTTCTTCTTTGGTGGTTCCTTATCAGCTTTACTTTCTACGGGCTTCAAAGGTCCCCCTTCCAGGTTAGGATCCAAAACTTGCGTTCCTTTGTTGCCTTGTTTAGGGTTTCCGTTGACAGGCTTATCCTTGTTGGCTTCTCTACCCTTTTGACCGCTTGTAAGGACAGGTCTCATATTAGAGGTTTCAGCATTGTTAACGCATACAGCCTCAATCAAACTAACCCCACTACCACTTGATAGCTCCTCTACTGTAGTCTTTGGTCGTTGAAGTATTTGTTTAGGCCCGTCTTCTCGCTGGGAGTCATTTCCTTGGGCACGATGATTAACAGGTCCTGGTTACTGACTTCCTCGCTGGAGGGAACTGATCTTACTCCAGCAAGTAGCTGCTAAATGGCCGGATTTTCCACAGATGTCGCACTTAACATTTGGGCAATTTCTGGGATAGTGTTGCCCACCACACCATTTGCAACTAAACCTCGAAGGGGCACCCTCCTCTGGGTATCTACTTCCTATCAAATTTTGTTGTTTTTTAAGGAAGTTGACATCAACGGCTATTTGTCGATACTGCTCCGTAATCATGTCGGTATAATGCTTCATCATGTCCTTAACCTCGCCAAGAACATTGGAAGAACTCGACTCATAGCCTTGGTCATTACCATGTCGTTCCATCGGCCGAACAATTCGATTAGGCACTGGTTGTTGAGCCACAGGCATGGTGCTAGAATTGACCGCCTGGCCTCCACCATTTGGAGCCATTTGACTGCCCGTAGGCATCGACATGCTAGGGGGAGCTGGTAATAAAGGGACATTCTGCATCATGTTCCCTCTCCCATTAGGGTTAGCCATTGCTATCCCTTGGCCACTACTGCCATTGGCCATTGCCATATTATTTCCTAATACTCAACCCATGTTCGAATTGCCTCGAGAAGCATAGGCTGCTTGTAGTCGAGATTCCACCTCTTGTGCTCGTGTAATGGCAGTATCTATATTCCCCAAGGGAACACTACTCAACTGAAATTGGATATTAAAGTCCAAACCATGTAGGAAATATTGCAATTGGGCAGTTGCGGGGATAGGAATAGAGGTGTCCAACTTACGGAAAACCTCTTTTATCTTCTTCGCATAAGCACGAATATCCTCGTGTGGTTCTTGGCGGGTTACGTTGAGTACACGCAACCAATATTGTCCACCCCTTTCAGGGGTAAACTCCCTTCGAAAAGCTCCATAAAATGCATCAATGTTCAATATGGTTCCGGCTTCTAAACCATGATACCATATAGCGGCTCTTCCTTTGAGAGTCATATTGAAGAACATCATTAAATGTCCTTCTTCTTGGATACGGCAGTTGAACATCAGCTTTTGAAACTCCCTAATGTGGAGTTCCGCATCTTCCTCAACTAGCCCATTAAAAATGGGTAGCGGGTACCCTAGAGCCGGCAAATCCGTCGTTCCTGCTGGAATTGCAATAGGCTGCGCCATGACAAGGATTGGATTTGCACTAGGAATAGGGGACGGTGGGGTTACACCTCCCGTTCTTGACGTGGACTGGCTTATAGAAGGAAGGGGAGCACTAGAGCTTCCGCCTTCTCCTAACTTACTGCTTCTGGTCCCAAGACCACTAGATCCACTCCCTCGTAAGGGTTCAACGCCGCTACGCTTAGGAGAATATCTCCTAAAAATTTCAGCACGTCGCCTAGCTCTTTCGTCTCTTTCTTGCTTTTGGATTTCTGCTAGACGATGCTTATCAATAAATAATGGATCAATCTCAGTATCCTTTGGCATAAACTGCTAGTTGGTCCCTAAACAACCAGGATTCAAGAACTGCCACTTTTAAGCGGCTCCTGGTAGACGCACCACTGATGGACCTAAAAATGGGCCGGCACTGGCTCATGCACTAGCCGGACCTCGTCACTACGCACAAGACAACCCCTCGGCCTCGCGGCCAGGAGCGTCTATCAAAATCTCTGCCTTCCTAAACATTGCGTTTGTAATACGTGGTAGTCCAACTCATCCTAACCCAATATTACTTCTCAGAGGGAGTCGCTTTCACATAGCCAAAAGGCTCGAATCACATACACATGGGGTTCCTCCTACGGCTGAATGCCGTCAACCCTCTGCGACTCTCCTATACCTTGGGGATTGGCCCCTCGATGCATCACTCAACATTTAGACATTTCGCACAAACATCACTCAAGGTACCAAATAAGCGTGTCCAGGAATGTACCATTGTCCTTACTTCTCTTTCCCCTTTGGGACCCGCGTCTATCTACAGCATGGGTGCCTCACTGCCTCTCAACGTAGGTCATGTCCTCATAAACCAATTGCAATGCATGTCCAGGAGCTGATCACTGATACTTTTAAATTCTTTTTAGGCTCTATGCATTTGATGGATGCCTAGTGCTCAAACATTTAGCAAAACAATATTGTGTACAAGTGCAAAAACATTCTTTTAATGGTTTCCAACTACCGTTCGTGCTTCGTTGCATGGGCCTAGCACCGAGGTGATCCTCGTGCTACTAAGCTCTTAATTTTAATTATCATCCGTCCTAAATGCTATGCATAAAAATCAGCAACTTTCCCATCATCTCACACGGCATTTAGACATATTTCAACTTCTCTACCCTTCCCCGTTTAAATATTGCATCGTTGGATAGATTTATAGGGTATTTTGACATCATTTTTTGTATAAAAAACGGGAAAAACCACACTAGAACAAGAAAGTGGGGTTGAACTGAGGCAAATCCTCATGCTTCAATCCCCACAGACATTCACAACCATTGTTCTTATTTATCCTTATTTTTCGAAACCCAAAATGTATTTTTCCCCTATTTTTTAGGGTTTTTTCACCATTTTCTTGTATTTTCCCTTATTTTCATGCATTATTTAATTACTGAAAATTAAGAACAGGTTATGGGCTGTGGCCCTTAGTTCCTTCTTGCAGAAAAATGAAAGTTTAGTTGATGTTCCTATTCACTTCCCCATTTTTATGCCAAAAACTCTCATTTTTCCTTGTTTTTTCATATTTTACGTGTTTTAGCATATTATTTTGAACCACAAAATGCATAATTCTCTTATTTTTTGATTATGACCAGCAAGAACTCATAGAAAACAGCAACATGGACAATTTTTATCCCACATTAACAACATTTCATCAATTAAAAGCTATAGAATCTCAAATTTCCTTTGAAAATTTCAAATTACCGCTTATTTGCGTGTTTTGGGTTTCATGTCCATGGCTGTAAATTTGGAAATCAGCAGCACTTCATGTCCAGCACAATCACCAATCACCATTTCCAGCCCGTGGAGCAATCCGATCCATGCCGGACAAGCCTCCATCATTCTTTCTTCTTCCTTCTTCTTCCCACATGAACTTGCCTTTAGAAGAGAGAGAGAGGGAGGAGAGAGAAAGACTGATTTTCTCTCTCCCTCTACAGGCCACCATTCCCTGCGCGGATTGAAGTGACATGGAGCGTATGATAAGTGTAGAAGCCTGGCATAATGCACTCCATAGCTTGCTTGTCAAGCAGCATCACGATTTTGGGGGGGTGGGGGGGGTGGGGGGGGGTTTTCGGCGGCTGAAAACAGCCGCCCCCCCCCCCCCCCCCCCCCCCCCCCCCCCCCTACATCACGTTTTTTGAAAAGGGTTACACCTTTTGGAATTTCAAATTTGGGCCCCCTCTTGGGCACCCCGGCCGGTTTCGGGCCAACTTCCGCATACGAGCTCCGATTGACGTGCTGTAAATTTTTGGGCGTCTGCCTCGGCATCCCGGACAAGCCTGCAGCTCCCACATCCTGTCCTGACTAACAGAAAAATTACTAAAAATCCGGAGGTGTCACTTGGGCGCCAGTCGACTGCTTATGCTTAAAATCGTCCTAGATCGAGCCGCCGCCTTTGACATTGAATATTTTTCCCTTGATATTCATGATTTTTAGCTATTTTTAAGCACTTCCTGTCACCTAAATTCCGCTCTCAGTGATATATAGAGCAAAAGGCTTAACACATTCATGTTACTTATGTCAATAGTCTATTGGATAAAATTTCTTTCAAAAAATACTACAAGGAAGTTTTGTTTTTGAAATGGTTCCCAAGTCGTCCCCAAGGAGCACTTGACACATGTCAGAAGGGTGTTTGATATATTGAGAGAGCATAGAATCTTTCATCATTTACTCAAAGAAGTTATTTTTGGTTGGGGCTTCATGCCTTCACTAAAGACTATGTATTGCAAACCCATAGATACTTTAATAATTGCTAAAATAGACTATAGCTATCATAGATACTCTAGTATCTTCTATCATCAAAATTTGAGTAATGTGGGAACCACTAGTTTAGACATTATCCACAATAGTTCCTTAAAAAAGATTCTAGCTAAAGGACTCAATCATATTCGACCTAGGACTGTTGAAGTCAATGAAGCTAAGAAATCCTTGAAGGAAGGTTTTTTGGAATCATGTCAAATACCTAATAATAACTAGCCTACTATACAACAAGATTTGATAATTCTCCTTACAACAAAATTCTATCTATATCATTTGAACAAATTGAGTATGAGGACTACAAGCATGACTTACAGCTCCTTAGCAATGATTTGATATTGTGGCTATACACAAAGTTGCCAATAATCCTTTATTTTTTAGGAAAAGTTTATTCGTGATCTTGTCATGAGAAGATTTGATGGTAACAATTTTGAGTTTCCCAATATAGATGTAAATCTCATAAATACTATTAAGGACTTCATAAATAAATAATTTCACATTTATCTTGAATTATGTTACCTCCCCTATCTTATGGGGACTTTTTAAGGCTCACAAAAATGAGTACTGGTGGCTTATGAATTTTTCATTTTCTCTTTACTCAAATTACACTTTGAAGTTTGTAGGTGTCCTTCATGATTATAAAGAAGTGACGAAGGATATCCTAGTGCATCTTAATGAGTATGTATTCCTTATCTTAAAATTTAAGATGCACACTTCTTGGCTCATAGATTCATAGTAGGAGCATTCATTAAGCTTCCTAATTCTATTTTCAACTGTTGTGCAGTTGATATCTCAAAATGTTATGAAATTATCCCCCCATCAAGGAGACAATAGGCTAATTGATGTATTTGGTAAAATCATATCCATGGCCTTCTCATTTAATAAAGCTAATCTTCTTTATGTTGATATGGATTATAGAAGAGTATCAAGGCATTGACTAACTATAAAAAACACGATGCTTTGATGCTAGAAGATTGACATTTCCTCAATACATGGATCATGAACAATCATTAGGAGAAATATGGACTCTCTTTTTTGCCCCTTAAGGGGTTTCTCTCACCTCTCTCTCTCTCTAAAAAGAGATTCCAAAATAATATTAGAATAAGAGATCTTCTACAATCAAACAAATCTTATTTTTGTATTTTCAATAGATTTCACCTATTATTTTATTCTCAAACTATAGGATAAGGTCACTTTTTCTCAAAATCCTCATAACTAAAAAAATACAATTCTATTTTCTTTAAAAATGGAGCCAATCATTAATATATGGCTGCTTAATGCCCTCTTGACTTTTCAACATCAAAATATATTAGAATCATTCTCATTCTTTCTTCTTAAAAGGGCGGAAGTTAAAAAATGATATAAAATGACGTACACATCATATTTTAAGATTTTTTAAAACCCATAGACACCTTTTTGACTTGGGAGTTTCCTTGTAAAATTTTATTATTTTTGGACAAGTATATGCCTATTTCTGGGCATTTCTTCATTCTCTCTCAAAGCTCTAGTTTTGTTCAAGATTTTGGGTGCTCTTCTCCTTCCCTCTAGAATATGGTTTCTTGTATACGAATTCTTCTGAAGCAATACTTAATATTGTCTACAACAGTCTCTACCCTACTAGAAGCAATCTCAGGAGTGGTTTTGATAGCAATTGCTAAAATTACATAATCTATATCTACAACACTCTCTACCCTGCTACAAGCAATCTCCCTCTTCAGTATTGTGCTATAAGATATCTTCATCTTCAACCTCTATACTACAAGCAATCAAGTGATAATGGAGGTATATTTTTTAAAAAATCTCTGTGATGTTATTATTCTTCATAGTTATTGTTTAATCCTAAGTGTCAATTCATAGAGAGAGAGAGAGAGAGAGAGAGAGAGAGAGAGAGAGAGAGAGAGAGAGAGAGATATATATATATATATATATATATATATATATATATATATATATATATATATATATATATATATATATAGAGAGAGAGAGAGAGAGAGAGAGAGAGAGGAAAAGAGGGAAAAGGGAGGGGGGAAGAGAGAGGACCATGTGAGATGAACTAAGAAATAAGATGATGTTATTGTTCTCCACTAGTCAAGTTTTTGTATAAATGCGTTTAAATATCTTTGATTAATTCTTCTTGAGAGAGAGAGAGAGAGAGAGAGAGAGAGAGAGAGAGAGAGAGAGAGAGAGAATATTTTGGATAGAACAGAAGATAAGATTGGATGCTGATTAGAGGTAGATTAAAACCTAAGATTACACACAGATTAGGGGTTGATTAGTGTCTATCATGACTGAAATCAAGAGAAAGTGACAATATCCAACTGGATAAAAAAGAACACAGATATAGTGAATCAAAGGGGTGTAATTGTGTGATTTGAGCTAATATAGAATTAGCTGCATGCTGTTGTGACCTGCAGCTCCTAGAGATTTAGACATTCTTGCTATTGATCAGAAAATTGACATCGACTCCTTAGCTTACTATTAATCAGAGGGGTGTAATTGTGTAATGTTAAAATTGGCATATATTTTTCTTTACATGATGCAGGTATAGGACGTACTAAGAGAAAGAGAGATATTCACTTTCAATTGGAGAATGAATATGCACCAATGTTCAAAAGAACTGTAGAAAGGGATGATGCAATAAGATACAAGATGCAACAAGTAAGAAATGTAGGTTAAAAAAACGTGGATATTTGGGTTGATGGGTGCATCTATCCACCCGATCCAGTCACTCAAAGGCCACCACAATTTCAAGGGCTTACATCATTTGTAAAGTTCATTTGTGAAGGCAATGAAGGATTGTATGGATACACATGCAGACTTGTCACACAAGGATTAGCAGGGGTTCATCAAGCCTTGACAAATATGCATACAATATTACAAGAAAATATGTAGTTTTTGATGGAAAATTATAGATTATTAGTTGAGAAGGATAGGGAAAACTAGAGCCTACAACAAGCAAGGTCTATCATTGAAGATGCTATGAAGGCTACACACGTGCAAAATATAGAGTTATAGTCTAAAGTTATGGACTTGGAGAAGGAGAATTGAAACATAAAGAGAAAGCTCACAAAAACTTTGGAGATTGGGCCCACTTTAAAAACCAAAGAAGCACATTGGCACATCGGATTAGTTAAACTAGTTCACCAATTAACCAAAGGAAGTGGACAATATCATAGACAGATATATGCTCAATCTACTACAGTGAGAAATATGTTCCCTCATGCAGAGAATGATATTATTGCCAATTTCCTAAGCAAGGATATGGTAAAAAATGCATTGGAAAATCATAAATTCAGGGACATTGTAGATGGCCCTTAGGGATGTGAGAAACTTGTTTATTGCTACAGATGCTCATGGATTATGTGACAAGGT
The DNA here is from genome assembly GCF_053477565.2 of Lygodium microphyllum. Taxonomy (NCBI): domain Eukaryota; kingdom Viridiplantae; phylum Streptophyta; class Polypodiopsida; order Schizaeales; family Lygodiaceae; genus Lygodium; species Lygodium microphyllum. Next base: position 31,685,189 of record NC_141149.1, read on the forward strand.
GGGAATGAGTTCTGAGCCATATAGTATGCTCTATCAACAATTGGATATAAGATTTAAGCAAGTCTTTAAAACTAAGCGAGTAATTCCTTTGCCAAAATGATTTCACAAGAAGAAGGCTCGAAAACAACTAAATGAGAAAGTTTTAGAACTAATTGGTGAGCCAACGCATCTGAAAAATACACACATATTGAAGTATGGTTCCAAAGAAGTTGCATTTGTATTGAATGCATCCAAAAACTTTGTATTGGATATATGTAGGGTTCAAATTGCTATGGTCAAGTTCTACAATATGTCTATGGAAGAATGTAGAGGCAAGCTTAAGTTTGTCCTCAAACTTGATGAGAGTGAGATTATTAAGGGGCAAAAACTTGAACATGTGAGTATAACACTTATGAATTGAGCATTGGATCCTAACATCAATGAAAACCATCATTTATACTTCAATGTGCAGTCAAAGAATGAAATATGGTGGCTTACAACATTTGAAGTACCAAAGGAGGACCATGAAGTACTTAAAGTTTTTAAACCTTACTAATATACCTAGTGTTATTCAACAATAAAATAATGGAGGAATTTTACACATTGAGGGGTTTGGGGACTATGAAGTTGAATGGCATCTTGTAGGTGATTTAAAAACATTGAAGTGTATGTTTGGTTTATCAAATGCAGCGAATGTAAAATTTTCGTGCATATACTGCATGCAAACTAGGAAGAAAGGGAAAGATGTAAAGAAAGAATGGCTTGCCAAGGCAGGACAACAAGGTGCTCCAACACTTGATCACAAAGTCATGAGAAATGGAATGCTAGTTCCAGTGAATCCAAACTGGTGCCCTATTTTGGAAATACCACTAACAAGGGTTCACTTTTGCTCATTGCATTGTTTGGTTAGAATAATTGAGAAGCTAGTATATGAATATATATGCTTTGCATACAAGATGCAACCTGTGTCAGAAGCTGATGCTACATGCAAGAAGGTAGAACGAGTCCTCTCTGAAGTTGGATTGCATGGGGGCCAAGTAGAAATAAAAAAGGACGAGAAAAAATCGAGAAAGAGTGGAAATATCCCTTGTAAACAATAATTTGGTAGACCCAAGGCTAGGAAGTTTATATCTCCACCTCGAGATGAGGAAGGCAATATACTTGTAAAACAACCAGAGAAGTATGAAGCATGGAAAAAGTTGCACCTTGCTATTCCGGATTGGAGAAATGGGGGACGAACAAGGATTGCAAAGGTAGAAGTGTGGATACACCTAAATAGATTAGTAGCTCTCTTACAAAAGTTGAGGTTTAGGGATGGTGATGCCAATACATTTAAAGAGACAATTGCTAAATTTCATAAGTCCATGGTGGAGGTATGGACCACAAACAATATAACACACTACATGGTCAGTATTGTCACCATTACAAAAAAATATCATCATTTCAAATTAATTTTTGTTTCTAATCTCTCTTCTTGTGCAGCATATACTTGAAGCACATGATCCATACTTTGGAGATCAAGGAAGTTTGGTAGTATGGTCAACTCAAGGCATGGAACGATCTCATTGGCAAGCTCACTGTGCTTTGAACTTTTAAAAAGGGAACTGATCATGGAGGTGGCATCAATGATTCCAATTCTATGAGACAATTATTACAATGGTGATATAGGAGATTAGAGATACAATACGAGGAAAAAGAAAAGAAGTCCAAAACCTCTCAAGCAGAATTTATAAGTAGGGCAATATATGAAGTGAGAAAAGCAAGATATGAAAGCATCACATCTAGACAATGCCACGCATAATTTTTGGAAACCCAAGAGAGAGATGGCAAGAAATGGACCTAGATAAATATAATACTTTTGATGCATTTAGAGTCCATGAGAGAGCATAGGTACCCAGGATATGACACATCAATACTCCTATCTTTAACATGAGATGTCTTGCAAATTTTGTTTAAAATTTTGAAGGTTGGTCACTATGTTTTTCAAAGTCGATTTTGAACTGTGTTTTTTAATTTTAAAGTTCATTTACACCACATTAAGTTTAAAAGTTTTGTACTTAAGTCACGTCTCTCCTTTCATTTTTTCCCATTACTTTTCACTCTACCCTCCACCTTTCTATCCTTCATTATCACAACCATGGCATGTTCCAAGCTTCCTATCAAGAAGGCGTTTGCAAGAGCAAGAGCTGAACATTCTTCTGAATCTAGCGAGCGTACTATGAGTGACAAAGGTCTGTTGGTGGCCGACAACGATTTGCAATGTAGTTCTTGTCGTATACAGAGATTTGTTTGTGCGTATAAACATGATGGATCAACACTTCTATTATTGTAATTGTTCCATTGAACACTTTTTTGAACTCTAAAATTCTACCTTTCCAATGTTTGCTAGGGTTTGCAACATCCTTACACCTAACCTTGAAACTTCCTCGAGTACTTGGGTGCATCAAAATCCAATCCAACTCATAGTACTTATCACAAATCCAATTACTACCACTATCTTTTCTATTGAAGACCTCCATTGCAAGTATGTTACTAATGTTTTTCCTCCGTGGTGAAGACATCTATGATAACCAAATAGAAAAGTTGCCTATCAGCATGTGTATAATTTGCAAATGTTCTCTCCAAATGAAATGAAATTTAAATGGACCAATTAAAAAAAAACATTGTAACTGAAATTCTTTTCACAAAGAAGCCTAGAGATGTTGAACAAGAAGTTGACTTATAGCAAGAAAATTATTCCTTCACTGACAAATTCCTAGAGTATAATCCCACCACTCATTGGTTAACTATACCTATGATAAAAATGAAAAACTTCCTTTTAAATGCATATGATATATTCATTCTAGGACATCTATGTGGGCTCACAATGTCATAAGTTAAAAAATTATGCTCTTGCTTTAATCCAATAATTAGGCTAATAATGCTTTTAAACATATTCAGTTCCTTGTGCAAAGTTTCATTGACAATGGATTCAAGAAATCTAGATTGTGAAGATTTGTAGAATCTACTCTAATATCCAATCATCCACTTCTAAAATTGGATATATGCTAGCTCATAGCACCCACTACATGCTAAATTGGTGAATACTTCAGAGACCACACTGAATGGGTGATGGTTCTCCCTTAGGTATCACCACTTGTTTAGATCGCTAGAGTATGGGGTGAAGGCAGATTGCTTATACATGGATAAACAAGGTTTTTATACATATAACATGTATTGGTGGCTGAACTTAGTCCTATATTCTTATTATCCATGAGAAAGATTATTCATATGGAAGGCAATATGGTAACCATTGCTTAAGGTACCTAACACTCAAAACCTTGACTTCACATACACGACTAGTCCTATTCCTAACTACCAACACACTTCACCTTTATCATAGAACCCTAACTTTTTGGTGGTTAATAGCTTTTTCTTATTTCCTCAAAGGTCCTTCCTTGGCCTATATCCTGTTGAGTACAATAATTTCTTACACCTCACTTTTTGTATAAGGGGAAATGAATGCTCCTACAACATATCTCTACCTATATACAACAATCCAATGCCCTATTTCTCAAAGCATTTGGCTTATTTAAGGCATCCCCAACCTTTCCTCACATCCCTTATATCACATCTCTTACCATCTATCCAATTGAGTTTCATCTTAACTATTAACCACTACATCATTCTAACCACTCCAAGTCACCTCCGTATGCTCTGTTGTAGTCGTTGCAACTACATGGAGCTCATTCTAGCTTACCTCCTTGAGCTTGCTACTATTGCTACACCCACTTGAAGTTTGTAGCATATGGAAATGGAACATAATAAGGCAACATGTGCTTGCAAGTGCGACATGGATAACAACTAGGGACTATTGTTGATGCCTACAATGTAGTATAAATTACTAAGTGCTTACTAATGATCTACATTTTTGGTTCATAGATATTAGATGATCCACAACACTTTCAAGTGTGTGTATATCTTTCTTTGATTCACACACACACACACACACACACACACACACACACACACACACACACACACACACACACACACACACACACACACACACACACACACACACACGCACGCACGCACGCACGCACGCACGCACGCACGCACGCGCACGCGCACATGCACACGCGCACACGCACGCGCACATGCACAGGTGCGCGCGCGCGCGCACACACACACACACACACATGAATGCATGCATAAACACATACACATTTACACATGCATTGATGCAAAACTTTATTGGCTACATGCATGCATTGTTAAGTATTTTAGTAGGCACATATTTCCAAACGATAAATTTTTAAACATGTATGCATATAATACATGGACATGTACACATAACTTACATGCATGACTACATATGTTTATGTATATAAATATCTAGGTAGTTATAATTTTGTACAAAAAAGATTACTTAGCACATTTGTTGACACTTAGAAATAAACATATAACATCAAATGCATGTGTATATGGAGGTAAAGTTTGAATAAATTGCCAAATTAGATTTTATACTAAAAAATTAATTTAGCCAGTACATTTGTTGTTCAATTTGATAAGTTTTTGTTGAACCTTTGTTTGAATCCTAAGGTATTCTTTCTTATATCAAATGCACATCATGTTCTCCAGGGTGTTCATTATACTTGGCATCTAATGTAGTGTAGCTTTTACAATAACCATTATAGAGCTTCCATGCATCTATATGAGAACTTCACATCTATTGTCTCAAATGTTAAGGTGTTACTTGTTCAGTTGATTCCATATAAAAAAATGTGACAAGGTGTTAATTCATCACTTGGCATCCAATGATGTAAATATATTTATGGTAGTAGTTCTAGAGCTCTAATGCATTATTGCATGACACTTATCTTCTTATCTTTTTCTCTCATCAGGTAACTCCTTCATCTTGATGACGTCTTTGAATTGTAGTCTCTACTTTTAACTTAGTAGGCCCTTGTGATTAGATCACTTTATTATATAAATTATCTTTTGAGTTACTTAACTACAGTTATCTATTGAAGTTGTTCTTTGAAGATTTTCTATGTCACATAGATAGGCATAAAATATGTCATTTTAAGTAACCTTCATCATGATCCAAGATGCATCTAGGCTGTCATATATGACTAGAATTGTAACTTGATATGGGAGTTGGAAATCCACCATGCTTCAAAATCCTATTCCCACAAGTTTATGTTCTTTTTTAGTGCCCCTTGATTTTAAGGGACCATAATTGCATTCAATGCTATGTACAAAAACCATTGCATGGTGACCCTAACATATGCCTTGAAGAAAAACCATAAGGTTGTAGATTTAACCATATTTTACCTTCAATGGCAATATGATTTGTCAAAACTCCCCAAAGACTTCATGATGGGTGACATACTTATGTTATTTGCATTAGTAGAGGCACATTTAGTCATTTTTGTCATCATTATTTGGAATAGCCAAAAAACCATTAGCTTCACATAGTATCATAATTTTGTGGTTAAATTTTTCCATTTTACATGAAGCAAGGAGGCGTTGTTAGCTCTATTTTGACATCCACATTTATCTTTTATCTTACACATAACATGCACAAGGTCTCCAAGGTTATTTAAGTTATTTTAGGAATCTTTTGAAGTCTTTTAGTACCTTTAAAAAACAATCAATGGTTTTAATACTCAATAGTTGTTGGAGAAATCATGAGTGCCCTTGAAACAACAACAATCATCTTAATTGATCTCATAAGAATGCCCTTGAAATAATAATCACTTTCATTTATTTCATCAATTTAATAGTTTTTTCAACAATGCTCCCATAGAGTACATATACTTATGAACTTGAATGGTTATATCCAAGAAACTCCATCTTCAAGCAATATACCATAATATGATTCAACTCACTTCTTTAGCATTCCAATTGTATCTTGCAAATAGAAAATAAAAATATCACTAGCATCAAAGTGAGCATTGTGAAGGTCTAATAGTTTTACTTGAATGGTTACATTTAAGAAGTTCCACCTTCAAACAATGTACTCTCATATTATTCAATACTTCTTTGGCATTCCAATTGTGACTTGCACAAATAAAAACTCACAATGAAAGAGTTTGTCTCTTTTTTACTCTAGTTAGCTACCACATAGTCTAGTATATTACAAAGTCTTGCATTTCACTCATATTTCCAATCTAAATGAGAGCCAAAGTCATTCCTTATGCTCAATCTAACCAAAATGAGATTGCATTGCTTTAAACAAGTCATGTACTTGGGAATAAATAAAGCATCATTTTACAACCAACAATGGTGTGCTCTCATCTAATTATGTCCCTTCTGTTACAACCTCACATAAAATATGATAAGACTAGGATATGTTGCATGTGTGGTAACCAATACCATTTTTTACTACATTGATATCAAGGAACCTAAGCACTATGAAAATATATGAATCAAGACACTCAAAAAGTACCTAGTCTAGATTTGAAAAGGACCTTAGTGAAGATTGATACTCCAAAGCAATAGTTTTGAACAAAGTTTGCACGTCCGCTCCCTCAATCATTCTATGAAAGCTTATTGTACATGGGTTGATGAGAAACCTCATTTTTTAATCCCTAGTTTCAAAGGTATCATCTTATGATTCCTTCGAAATAATTACTTTGTACTTCTCTAAGTTAGTCATCAAATAATACTCTTTAAAAAATTCATTGTTGAATCCATTAAGCATTTATATTTCTCTTCTTTCTACCCATGCGTGGATTTTTAAACTCAATATTTGTCATATAAAGCTAACATTTTTAGAATCATTAGGATGTAGAAAACAAAGGCACTTTGTCTGCTACTACATGCAATCATATTACACTCGACAAAATTTCTTTATTATGTTTAAATAAACTAATAAAAGTATATAGTAGTTACAAAGATTCATACTCGATATAATCTTTCATGTGCCTACTTGTTTAACCTATCATATGTTTTTGTTTGGCATGGTTTTACTTCTAGTTTCACATAATCTTAAAGTAGAAGGTTTGAATGGATCACCTTTATTGTTCCAAAAAGCTCTTTTGTATAAGTAATCAAGCTCACAAGAACTAAGCAAACTTTCAAGAAGCTACATACATGAAAGATTATTTTGTGTGTGTGTGTGTGTGTGTGTGTGTGTGTGTGTGTGTGTGCACTTGTGAAAATGTGTGCATGCAAGTGTGGTTGTTATGAGAATTAGGAATAACATACTATCATAGACTCACTATAAAACTTGATTAAAGGAATAGAATGCATTGCCTTCTACTCAAGTGACGGTAAGGGTTGGAGAGGGTAGCCACTCATGTTATCTCTAATATTTATAGGATCATTTATGTGCAATAAGTCTTTTATTTTCTAAACATAGCAAAGCTAACATTACAATAACTTCTCACCCATTTTCACTCCAAAGTATTTTACTTTGGAGCATTTCAACCTTTTATACTTAGCATGACATAAGTAAATTATCAACTATTGAGGGTGAAGATTCGCAATATTTGTAGTAACTATGAGCTAATAAACCTAGGAAATTATATAGATGAGTAAAATGTGAAAAGGAAGAAATGAAAACTAGTGTAGAGTGAAGTATGATTATGCCATTTATTTAAAAATTAAGATTTTAATAATAGAAGCATTTATGGTTTCTTGCAAGTTTGTCTTATCAAAGATCATTCAATGAGGAGGGATTTATATAGCCGCACTTTAAGAGATTAATATTAGCTCTAAGGTTTCTCATTTCAACTTTATTTTTGTCATAATGATCAAAATATAAATACATTTTTCACACTCAAACTTGATTCTATATTTTCTTGTGATATTACCGGATATTGAGGTATTTATCTAGGTGGATTAATTTTTTAGGTTTCTCATGATCAAAATCAAAATTTACAGTTAATTAATTAAGATTCTATTTTCAATTATTGTGAAATTGAGTTCTACTTGATTGGTTTGAGAAAATATGAATTTCATGTCCTACCAATTTTATTTCCTAACAATAATTATGTTCGTTGTTGGTATTATGAAATCAAGGGTACTATTATTTGCGCTCATTCATTATAGTTGCTAGCAACAAGAGTGCTAATCAAAGAGATACTCTTCTTATGCCATTAGATAATTTATTTGGGCACATGAACCTCATATTGGCATTTAATAGCCTCAAGCTTGACATACTTACTTTTTTTATTGGTTTGAAAATTGAAGTTTTATTTGCTTCTTATTGCATGCTAATCTTTTTTATACAATTGAATGTGGGATCCTAGTTGTGTCCAAGTGGGTAGGTAGAGAAGAAGGAGAAACTTGTATGTAGAGGCCTAGCATACTATGAACTAGAGGGATGTACCAAAAATTATCCAAGTAAATTTATGTTACACATTACTAGGTGATGGGTTATTTTGATGAGATGTCTAAGGCTACTCTTTAGGAAGCTACATTAGCACAAAGAAATAATTCTAAATAGAGCTTTAGGCATCCCTACCACAAACTTAGACCAAATGGTGAGTTGTATGCTCCTCACTCTTTACTAGTTACATTATGACAAAAGATAGAGATTAGAACCACAAGGAGGCCACGACAAAGGCCATTATTACTTAGTTATTGACCTTAAAGAAAAAAGGATAATGTTAACCACAATGACAAAGAAGGATGCAAGTGAAGTGGAATCATAATGTGCTAGAATTAAATCTAGAAAGGATTATGTTCTTTGGTCAACATAATAATATTTCAAACATTATCATTTGCAAAGTGCAATCATGATATATTGCATTATCTCTTATAGTTGAACATCCAATTTGTAAGAATGAGTCGACAGTTAGAGGCTCACTCTCACGTAAATTATAAAACATCTTAGACATCATTAAAAGACCTATAGCCATAAGAGGTTGTAGGTGTTACCTTCTATTCACTTGAGAAGCTTATTCCAATTGACTTAAAGTGTATGCCTAAAGTGGAGAAGATCAGTCAAGAGCCAAAAGTGGATGGGAATGCAAATAAGGGGTAGAATCCTCAATCCTAAGGACTATGTATAACGAGTAGAAAGCGAATAGAAGAGCTCAATTGGATGTTTGCGAAATTGAGTCTTCTTCTTCTTCTTCTTGCTCCAATCTACTGACTTATGAAAAATGTGAGAGAGTAAGAGTGTATGAGAGTGTGAGCAAGGAACTTGGGAGAGTGAAGTTTGCATCTCTTCTTGCCTCCTTCTCTTTCTATTCATGGTGAGAGGTTGACAATGAGGGAATATGTGATGAAATGAGAGAGAGAGAGAGAGAGAGAGAGAGAGAGAGAGAGAGAGAGAGAGAGAGAGAGAGAGAGAGAGAGAGAGAGAGAGAGAGAGAGAGAGAGAGAGAGAGAGAGAGAGAGAGAGAGAGAGAGAGAGAGTTATGTGTGAATCTCTTCATCTCTTCTTCCTTACTTCCTTGTTTGTCTTCTTATTTGCAGAGCAAGCTTGGAGTGATTGAAGCTATGGAGATGGAGTGAGCTTGAGAGCATCACTTGGATTGTAGAGCCATCAAGGAGCCTTCATGAATAGACTACAACAATAAAGTAAATCAGTAAGTTCACTATAGTATTCATGAGAGTGTACAATGGCTATGCGAGAGGTAGCTATAGCCATGCAACTCGAAGCACTTAAAATAATAAGAATTACATTAGATTTGGCATTGAGCTAAAAGCTCCAATGGTGATCATTCATGTAATGTTGCTTCCCTTCTACACTATTAACAAAATGCCAAAATGAAGTAGCGAAAGTATCCAACATGCTATCTAACTAGTAATATATGACTTATTAAGAGAAGCTATGTTAGCTCTACCATACATTCACAAACATAAATCTTATTTTTTCTTATTTTTTGGATGCGAAAAACTTATTTTTATCATTTCATTTCTTGTTTTTATTTATTTATTTATAGATAATTATTGATATTTACTCATTTCTAGTATAGATTGATTGATCTTAATGAGAATAATTTTCTTAATACATTTCAATCCATAGGAACACTATACACACGACAAAACCCCAAAAAATGCATACTTTTCCTTAAACCGCAATATTGCAGGTTTTGCGTAAAATTATCATATGATTGATTTTTTCTTGATAACTTCAACCTGGCTAATAAATCAGAGCATTGGCAACTAAATACAATCATTTCCAACCATTTCCAACTAAAATTTGTCATAAATCAATGAAATCTACGACTCATGAAATCACACCTTATGACATACGTATTTCAAATTGGAGGTCTGCTAATGCTCCCCAATAGCCACCAATGATCCTTCCAACCCCAATCTTCATTTCTTTGTGCTCTCCCATCATTGCACGATCAAAATCTTTCATTGCAACCCATCCCCTTCTCTCATACATTAACCCATAGAAACATATAATAAGAGGAGAGAGGAGAGAGAAATACTAAAATCAGATCTCTTGATTTAATGCATCACTTTCTGATCAATTTTTTGTGATGAAGGGCAAAGAAATTGAGCATCTTGTTGCCTTGTGCATTCCTCCTAATTCATTCGGGTAGAAAATGATTTAAAAATGCCAATTTGGGATGCGCCAAAAAACGATGCTCCCCCCCCCCCCCCCCCAACATTTCATAATTTGGTGTCTTTTCATTTCTTGGCCTTAAACAAGGCTTAAGGCCTTAAGCCTCAAAAACATTAGTTCCACCTTTCATGTTCACACTTGGCATAAGTGGTTTTTTGCATTTTGACGAGGCAAACAAGGTCAGTTTCGAGATCCTACTGGTCGGTTGGCTTCATGACATTGAACTCCATAAACCTAGCCTCTGTCATGCACTTTATGGCCCCCTGAATCACATGATTTATAATGCCAAGCCTTGTTGACTGGGATTAAATGGGGTGTCAAACAAACTCCAATCAACGAACTGAGCATTGCACTGTTGGGGTTCCTAGCATTGAACTCCATCCAGGAAAACTCCAGCTCATCTATCCACAACTATTTCATTTTACATGAAAAATTGGTCTTTGACGCCTCTAGGCCACTTTTCTGCTTCAAATTGAGCTCTAAAAATCAGCTATGACCTAGATTTCCATTACATACAATAGTGAGAAAGAAAAATCCAAGATATGTCCACAAAAACCCCTCAATGGAGAGCATAATATGCAATAGAATCACCTTGATCGTGATAGAACTCACTAAGTGGTGAATAATAGTGAGCAGCCTGAAATCTCTAAAAGTAGAGCAGTCCATAGTAGTCCAAATACTCTCATATTAGTCCTCCCACATGTATCCAAAAACCGCACATAATCTTCAATTAGTAAGCATTAGTTATGCCTTAATTTCTCCTAGTTTGTGCCTCTCAAAAAGCATCCAATATTAGAAAAAATATATCTAGCAAGGAGACATGCTATAAAAACCCCTAAATCTGTGTCAAATTTTATGGGTTGCTCTTCTAGGTAACTTTCAATATAAAACACACTAGTCCCTTGTCTAGGGTCACTTAAATGACCAGTAATATCCGTGGAAAAGGACATGTCACTCGGCATTGATTATCTAGGTATAAATTGTCTTCAAATAAATTAAGATCTAACCACATATAAAGTACATATTTTAGCATAAACAATGATAGAAAAGTTCTAAAGGCTCATAGGTGAAATCCAATCACTAATGGTCATCTTGTAATGTTTCAATCTATAGACATGGAACTATGTGACACTATACATAAAACACTAGGCTCAATCTATAGACATGGAATCGTGCAACACTATACATAAAACACTAGGTTCCTCATTAATTGTATGCTACTCATATTGTCACAATAAATGATAACTTTGTTATCTATATTTATTCCCAAATCATGAAGTATCTTTCACAGCCAAGCTACTTCATATGCTACCATAACAACACACTTGTACCTACCTCTGTATTTGATATGTAATAGTGGGTTGTTTATTACTGTTCTAAGTCAAAACTGCACTTCCAAAGGAAAACACATAACTACTTATAGACTTCTTGTGAGACACATTAGCTGTTTAATTTGCATCTGTATAACTAAATAATTACACCACTGAATCAACCTCATTAAAGATATCATAATCTGTAGTGACCTTAAGGTATCACAATGTATGTCTTACACTATTCAAATGAGCCTTATAAGGAAATTGCATAAACTAACTTGCCAAACCAACTATGTAGTTATAATTTGGCATAGTGATTGTAGTGAAGATCAAACTTGTCACCATCTTCATGTACATTGTGGGATCATCTAATATCTTAGTTGCATTATCAATTACTTTCATACTCCAATGGCATTGACATTGTCTCACAATTAGCATCGTACTTTGTCAATATATCCAAGATGTATTGTATTAGTGAGAGCCATATCCCCTTAGATGTCTTAATCACATTGATGCTAAGAAAGAACTTCAACTCTACCAAATATTTCTTTTTTTTTCGTAAGAAGACTCTTCACATGAGTCATCTCTCTTGCATTGTTACTCTCAACAACCAAATCATCCATATGCAAAGTAATTGCAACAATACCCTTGTCAATCTCATGTACATAAAATGTGTGATCAGTAGTATTTGCAACATTGAAACCAATAAAGATAAAATATTGTGCTATCCTATCATGCCATGCTCTTGGCACTTGTTGTAGCTCATATAATGCTTTACATAGCTTACACACATAATCTAGGTAACACATACTCTCATAATCTTGTGGGATGCTCCATATATACTTCTTCTTGTAACTCATTGTGCAGAAGTGCATTCTTCATATATTTGATGCAACAACCTACCTTTTTTGGCAAATGCCACTGGAGCAAATATCTCCTCATAATCAATTACATAAGTCTTTGGATAACCTTTGGTAATCAACCTCACTTTATGCCTACTCACACTTCCATCTTTAGGCAATGATACCAAATCCTAAGTTTAATCTACATCTAATATAACCATTTCCTCATACATGGCTTTCTCTCAATGCATGTGACCAACAACTTCCTCAAAAGAAGTGGGCACAAATAATTTTATAACATTTTTTTGTCATGTATGCACAATGGTGAGTAACATAACCATCATAAGTCAACTTTTGTACATGATACCTCGTTCTAGTTTACCTGCACACATTTGGAGCACTTTACGATACCTTTATATCAACCCTAGCTTTCCTCACACTATGTATATAAGTAGCTAGAATGCCAACTCCTCATCCATATTGTGATTGAATCTATTAAACTCACCACCTACATGCGAGTAACTTGAAAATATCCATCATACCAAGTGGCTCAAACCACTTTTTCTTTTCCATTCTACAATACACTTTCTACATGTGTAATAGTTATGCATCCAATCTATCACTCCATAGTTTCTTGATAAGCCTAGTAGAAGAGGGAGTCTCCTTGTCTAAATGTTTATGACTATGGATCTACATTTTTTGAAACTACCCTTTATTTAGCATCATCTACAACAACTTGTTTTTCAGCAGTGTACCCATTGCTCATCTCCATAGGTGTACTCCACAACCAAGCTGTCTTGTAGAGTCTTGTGCTTGTTGCAAATCACAAGTCCTCACATGGAGGAGGTTCTAATACTATGAAAAGTTAAGGGGAGAGAGAGGGAACTTGAGATCTTGCAAGGCATATACAACACACATAGAGAACACACTCAATATAAGAAGCTAAAAGCCCTAGTCTTGCTTCTTCTTCTTCTTTTCCACAATAGCAATCTATAAAAGGTAAAGGTAAATACATATTATGCAAGAAATCCATTTTTTGAATGCATTAACTACCAAATATAAATCAATAATAGAGTCTATTCCATACATCTATATTAGCTAATAGAGTGTACTCCATATATCTATATTAACTATCGCATGACTGCTAAATCATTCACTATCATCCACAAACTAACTTGCCCTGCCATCCCTATATCTTAAGTTAGAGGAAACTCTTTCTAGGAATAACAAATCATCTATCTCCTGGCATTTGGAAAAGAATTAGAAGCACCTATATTTGGCACTCTTGGTTAAATAGAAGTGATGCAATCTTTAATAGCAAAATCCTTGGTGATTGCTTAGGTATGGTTACTAATCTTCTTGTGAATATTTTCAAACGTGAGAATTGAATTGCTGAGGAGGAAGCCAAAGCCATTGTTACACAACTAGAAGTTTACCACACCAAGAAGAAAAGAACAACCTCGTGAAGGTCAAAGAGTAGGATGTAGTAGAAATCTTGGCATAATTAGAGCTACTCTTCACGTCAAAGCTCAAGAATGAAAAAGTCTACTTTGCTATACCAATGTTTTGTCTCTTTGTAAGTACTTGGCAGTAGTGGGGGGAGGGAAGCCTCCCTCCACCCACTACCATATAGTTTCCCCAAGTAGTACTAGGGGTGGTAGGATTTCCTATACGTTGCATAAGCGTGGTTATCCCACCAAAAAGTAGAGATCTAGTAGGAATATAACAATGCCAATGAATCAAAACATCACTTAGCATCAGAACCTTTCCTCAACCAAATCTAATGCTTTCTACCTTTTTTTGTTAGCACCTTTATGTGCAAATGCACTGCAACCTGAAAATTCCTTGGTCCTAATCTATGTGCTGTGACCTCACATAATCCCAACACCTTCATATATCTTTGTTACCCCTACTAGTGCATCACCCCTACTTTTGTTGGCATGATGCAGCTCATAATGTGATGTCAATTTAGAGCTTTTTGAAAGAGAGAGAGAGAGAGAGAGAGAGAGAGAGAGAGAGAGAGAGAGAGAGAGAGAGAGAGAGAGAGAGAGAGAGAGAGAGAGAGAGAGAGAGAGAGAGAGAGAGAGAGAGAGAGAGAGAGAGAGAGAGAGAGAGAGAGAGAGAGAGAGAGAGAGAGAGAGAGAGAGATTCCCCAACCGTTGAAAGAAGGGACAAAGTTCCAACATAGTCCAATTTCCTCTAACTTTGGTATTTTTTTTTTAAATGAATGGCAATATATATTGATCAAAAGGTTGAAAAATACAACTAGCTTATAGCCTCATTCTTTACTACTCTAGCATCTTACCAACAACTTTTTAAATATGGGCCTTCTTCTTTAGAACCTTAAAGACTACTAAGCTATCTCTGCTAATAGCTTAGAAGATTTCTTACACTGGCTCTCTTTCCTCAACCACTATTTTAATTTCTTCCATATTATCATGGTATCCCTACAAGTCCATAATAGATACTTCATTGTTTCTTTCTATGTTGCACACATGGCATAATTTGTGTTGACTTTTAGTATCTTTTCCACCTCTTTTGTAGGAGCTTCAGGGCCATCATCCTCCAAAGCATGAGTTTCAATTGGCTACTTGGTGTGGCTTTCCATGACCTACTTAGCCTCCTCTCCCATACTTCCACATTGGGATTTGTGGGAATGCGCTCTTCCACTTTGTGCGTGTCTTCTTTGAGATCTCCCTTCTCCTCCTCTTGAAGTCTCTTCTATGTCACATTTTACATGCTCATTTCCCCTTATGATTACAAAGAGATCTCATCACCTTTGTGGGCCCAATTTTCTTCAAGACTGGCCATGACCATGCCTTTATTTATTTGACTTCTTGTAGTCTTGCCATCTCTCCATTCTCTAGATTAAACTTGGCTTTGAGAGACTCCATGTCTAGCAGCTCTGCCTCTACTTCATCCCAGATATCAATCCACCTTATAATGCCTTTGTTTGCTAGCTTTATAGCTAGCTTTGCATTTGTATTGATTGGTAGCTTATTGTCACTATATGCATGTGGAAATGTTCACACACTACAATAGTATGCAATCACCTACTCTTGGGTTCTCTTCTCCCCAACTCAATCTTCTAATGACTCTTTTCCATACATGTAGTAGCTTCTTGATGGTCTCATAGCCTTTTAGGCTTACTTGGGTGGTCAAAACCAACAACTTATCCTCCCATATTAGACACTCCCATTTTCCTCCTCCCACCTTGGTTGTACTCATCACTACCCTAGTGATTATAGCCCATGGTTCCTCTTCTTCTACTCTGAGTAGCATTTTGAATGCTAGTCTTCTATCGCTCTTAGAGACCTTCTCCAGCCCTAGCCCTCGATTTTCCTGGGATTCTACCATTGTGTCCTAGCTTATTGAACACCACCTCTCATGCTCCGTTGATGTCCATATGAAATATCTTAGTAGCTTGTCTAATATAGTGCATTGATTCTTGGAGAAAGACATAATAGCTAAAACAAACATGGTTGCTAACATCAATATCTTATCTTCTACCAACGAGCTTCCCTGCCATAGTGAGTGGCATGTTAGTGAGCTTCTTGACATTTTGTTCCATCATGGCAAGCAACCAATTCATCTTACTTTTCCTTGAAACTACCATTCCTATTGCTACCCCAAGTTACCTTAGGACCTCCCCCACCTTTACCAGTTTGCATCCTATCCTCTGCAACCAGCCCCAAAAACACGATCTTTGTTTTGGGTTCACTTATGAATGCTCTTGAAACTTGAAAGTATTGATCATATACTTGCAATAAATTGGCCACATTACCTTCTTCTACTTGTATGATGTTTGAGTTATTGTCTACAAGGAGTTGTGCCATCATTTTCTTACCATTGTACAATGGCAATCTTTTTACATTTCCTCATTCCACCTTGTAATGCAATGCTTTTAGTAGGGGATCCACAACTATGGCAAATAGTAGTGGAGCCAATGGGCACCCTTGTCTATGTGACTAACCTCTTGAGCTCAAATGGATGGGACATATAGCCATTCACCCCTACCCTCTCGCTGATGCATTGACAAATATGGTTCTTATCAGTTTGCATAGCCCTTCTCCTAGGCCCAACAGCTTTCCCATTACTTGCAATAGAAAGTCCCACTTTAGCATATCATAGGCTTTATCCAAATCCATATTTATTAGGACAAATTTGCCTCCCATCTCCATTGCACACTCTATTGCCATAAGTATGACTCATTCAAGATGTCATCCAAATCTTCTACCCATAGACAAAACCATATTGTGCTTTGTGAACGATCTCTCCTAGAGCAGATACTTCCTCCTCCAAGCTATGGCCTTAGAAATTATCTTATAGATTACACTTGATATTTCACCCTTGGTTTACCTCTTTTGGTATCATATCCCTTCTCATGCATGCATCAGCAAATTACATAGTGTCTCTCCCACGTACTGGCCATATTTCTTGGAAGAGTTCAACTAGGATTTTATCTGAGCTTGGGGACTTGCCTCCTTTCATCCTTCTAATCACATAAAGTAGCCCTTCACTTGAGAGAGGTTGGCCAACCAATGTTGTTGTCTCCTTTGTGACCCTTGACCCCACCGGCCTAAGGATTTGATGGAGTTTGTTTGCATATTCTGGTTCCTATGTTGGCTCATGTCCAACTATGCTTGCCCTTGGCCATTGAGACATTATCGTTGTGTTCTTCCCTCCTCATCTTCTATCATTGCAATGTGATCTCTTTTTTGGTTTTGTTGTGAGGACTTATGGAATGTTGAGGTTGGGGCATCCCTTTCAATAAAGCCTACTCCCTTTAATTGCATTTGTATAGCCACAACTCACCTCCCTTCTTCCATCCTAAGGTAATCTTCAACTCTTTGAAAGAGCCACACTAGGTATTGAGCATTAGGATCAATACCAAGAGCAACCAACAAGCTAGCACTAGCCTTGGTAGTTGCATCTGTATTCCTTCTTCTAGACTTAGCTTGAGCATAGCCATACCCTTTCAAGAGCTCTGCGATGCCTTGGATTACTCTCTGCACCCTCTCAAATGGGTCTTTAATCCCTTTTCCCACTTTCTTCCTCCTATCTTAGAGTTATTGCACAAAATTCATGTTTTGCAAAAAGAAGTAGTTAAAGATGAAATGAGGTGGCTTTCTTTAAACCCTTGGCTACATTTACCTTATTAATGATTGCTTGGATAGGGCTATAGTCTTAGTCCATGATCTCACTCAATACCTTGACGTTGGGCTTTAGTAATATCACCATTCTCCTTGATTGGCATAGATACAATCCAATCGGGCTACTTGTTAAATATTGTCCTTATGCTGAGTGTGTCATGCAAAGGCCTTGATCATATCTTCTTCACATATGTGGGCAATGTTTGTTAAATCATGTTGGTGACATAGTTCGACCCAACTCTCCCTTTTAGTGGCAATCATCAATCCATTCTTGTGCGATCTATTAGCCTCAACATGCATTATATTCCAGTCACCCATAAGGATTGTGTTTTCAGAGTTTAGCTTCCCTCTCAAATTCTCCAAAAGTTTGGCTCTTTTAGCTAAAACATTTGGGCCATCAATGGAGAATACGTGTACGATTGAACCTATAACATCTACTTGGATCCCAACAATCACGCCCACCTTTTATCCAAAGTATAGGGGGTTTTAGCTCCTCCCTAACCCACAGTATTGTACCTCCTTTCCCTCTCGTTTGCTACTAGGAATGCGGAATACCCTCAATCTTCAAGTCGTCCCCTCTTCACCTACTTGTAGCTTCATTTCCTGCAATGCTAAGATATCTAGCTTCCTCCTCCTAATTATATGTTTGCATGCCACTTTCCTCCTATTAGAATAGAGGTCTCTAACATTTCATGAAATGAGGTTAAGCTTAGTGTTGCTGCCCATAATACAGATCAATAAGTGCCTTATAAGTGCCTTTAAGGCTTTAACTACCTCTTACCCCTCCCACTAGTATGGTTCCTCTTACCCCTCCCAATGGTCTGGCTCGTCCACTCTCCACTATTGTTGCCACATTTTGCTAGGCAACTTCACACAAAGCTTTTTAACTTTGGTTATTTTTAACACTACAATACATAAAATCAATCAATATATTTCAAGATTGGTCATTTTTAACACTACAATACATAAAATCAATCAATATATTTCAAGATTGTCGCAAACTTGTCGAGGATTTCTAATTTTAGCTTGAAAAAAGACACACGAGAGAGAGAGAGAGAGAGAGAGAGAGAGAGAGAGAGAGAGAGAGAGAGAGAGAGAGAGAGAGAGAGAGGGGCTAGAGGCTAGCCGCTAGAGCACATTCTCTCTAGACTCTCGCATTCTAGACTCTCGTGTTCACATACTTGTAGCTTCATTTCTTGCAATGCTAAGATATCTAGCTTCCTCCTCCTAATTATATGTTTGCATGCCACTTTCCTCCTATTAGAATAGAGATATCTAACATTTCATGAAATTAGGTTAAGCTTAGTGTTGCTGCCCATAACACGGATCAATAAGTGCCTTTAAGGCTTTAACTACCTCTTACCCCTCCCACTAGTATGGTTCCTCTTACCCCTCCCAATGGTCTGGCTCCTCTGGTCCACTCTCCACTATTGCTGCCACATTTTGCTAAGCAACTTCACACAAAGATTTTTAACTTTGGTCATTTTTAACACTACAATACATAAAATCAATCGATATATTTCAAGATTGGTCATTTTTAACACTACTATACATAAAATCAATCGATATATTTCAAGATTGTCGCAACCTTATTGAGGATTTCTAATTTTAGCTTGAAAAAAGACACACGAGAGAGAGAGAGAGAGAGAGAGAGAGAGAGAGAGAGAGAGAGAGAGAGAGAGAGAGAGAGAGAGAGAGAGAGAGAGAGAGAGAGAGAGAGAGAGAGAGAGAGAGAGAGAGAGAGAGAGAGAGAGAGATGGACTACTACGACTCTGAATGCTCTTACCCAGTCTATTCGTTTCATGCTATGGAAGAAAGACTCATTGCATGCAGGTATTTCCTGGATCTCTTGGTCGCATGCGTGCACCCCCAAACGCATGGGTGGAGGAGCTATTTTAGATGCCCAAACTCACATGCAGGCACTCCGTTGGTCGCTTTTCCGCGCCATGTGCTCGGATCATCATCCATGGGTCGATATAGCCTGTTATTTCCTTGAGGGCCATGGGCTTCTACATGGCAATACCCAAATCCGGAGTTCTTGGTGGCATGTTCTTAATGCTGATTCGCGGTTCTCCAGTTCTTCTTCGTCGATGCTTACTCATTTGGTGTGTTCCTGGAAACAGGTCCTCCAGAAGGCTCAGTGGCATCCAGCGGAGGATCGCTTAGCTACTAACTCTTTTCAATTGGAGTTGCTGGCAGTCTCGCGTTTACTTGCATGGGAAGGTAAACATGACCTTAGGCCACAATTCAACCGGATGGCTCGTTTGGGCTTGTCTTCAGTTGCGGATGCCACCCTTGCCAGTCGCAATGTGCTTATATCTTTTCGTATAGCTAGGAGGCTTTTTAGGATCCCTCGTGGATATAGGCCTTTATGGGAACAACTTTTGAGGGTGCTCCAGAGCAGACAACCCTTTCCTGCCCTTGCTTCGGATCATCCCTGGTAGGATTGGGATCTACAAGACTGGCTGACTTTAAGCAAAGCTTCTGCTAACCAAGTGTATCATATTCTGATTAAAGATCATCAATGGCTTGTTACAAAGCGAATGCTTTATGGGGATTACGTAAATCCCGATCATGGTGGAGGGAAACTGTGATGGCGGGCTGGTTGAACAAGACACCCTTCAAATGTAAAGTCTTTCTTTGGAGAGTGATGATTGGTGGTCTTCCGCTTGCTTCGGCTCTTTCCAAGCGACGAATCTCCAATGCCCACTGTTTCTTTTGCACCACTGCTGTGGAATCCGCCCGCCACCGATTTATTTCTTGCCCCATCGCAAAGAAAGTCTGGTTATTTTTGTCGGCTGTTGGCAAGGAGTGGTTGGTTTCAACCTGCGCCCCTTTGATTGGGTTTTCAGGCAGCCCAAATACCCCGCTCCTGCACAACCACATATGAAGCTCGTGTATCATTTTCTTCGATATTGGGGCTGCTGGCATAACTGGACCATTCGGAATGCTTTTCTTTTTGACTCCGCCTATAATGTTCAGCGGCATATTGCGAGGCTTAAGGGCCTCTTGTATTGGCAGTTGGATCTTCTACGGCATTCTGATTTGCTCTCTAGGGAGGATTTACGTCCCTGGCATATGGCAATTTCCTCTGCATCTTTGCCATGACGTTGTAACTTGTAGTACTTAGAACCTCTTCACATGATGACTTAGATTGTCGTCGTGTATCTTGTAATCAAGTAATCTTGTACTTTTTTCGTAATTAATACAATTACCTTTTACGAAAAAAGAGAGAGAGAGAGAGAGAGAGAGAGGGGCGGGGGGGCTAGAGGCTAGCCGCTAGAGCACATTCTCTCTAGACTCTCGCGTAAATTAACAGCAGCTGCGCTGACACACACAAGCTCACGCGTCAAACGAAGCTTTACTTAAATGGGTGCTGTGGCATCGTATATACACGTACTCAATGCTGTCTGCGATCATGCGATGCACACCATCTGTGGCCTGTGATCTTTTTTGAACGTCTACTGGCTGTAGACCGTCGGCGGGCGGCGGCTCGTCATTTTGCCAGTTGCCGTCACTGCATTTGCTCCTCGACTACAAAACTTCAGACTCCAGAGCCCAAGAGTACGACTCTCTCCAGCCGGTCGGCCTGTAACCTGTTCCTGCAGGCCCTTCAGCCTTGGCCAGTTTGCCTTTATTGCATGTAGGTATGTGCATTCAGAGCTCACCCTGTGCAGTCTGCTTGTATTGTTAACTGTAGTCTCATAAATTCTTTTGCGCAGCAGGCAGAGGCCTTTACATTCCTTTGCACTGGTCACTGGAGGCTCTGAGCTTGTACAGGCCTAAGTTCCTTTAAACTCCCAAGCTGAGCTATCCCGTACAAACTCCCAATCTTTTTATGGGTCCATTCACCCTATATGCCCAAGTGAAATTCATATGAGCATGGAATAGCCTTATTGATAAGCCTTAGGCAGCTCCACAAGCTAAGTCTTTCATGTCTAATAAAAAAGATTGAGATAAGCCGGCCAGCAAAAGCAGCGGCCAGGCCTTCAGTATTGAAAGGGTCGAGGGACGTGGCCCGCTCTAGCCGGCCTCGACTGGCGGAAGCCAACCAGGCAGAATGCAAATTTCCTGAGAGAATAGAAGAGAAAGAAGAAGAAGAGAAATGAATCCGGAAATAGAGACGATGCATGTGACTGCTTCTCACCACCTTTGGGCGGGAATTGACCGTCCCCGCCACCAGGTGGAGGGCATGCAACCCTCCGTGCCGCCATTGGGAACCCTAGACAACACCTCTAGGGGTGTTGACGAGGTGTTGTTTCCTCCAGCAGGGTTTCCCCCTTCTCTTTCTGCTCCTCTGGGAACGAGCCCTACTCCGATCAATCATTGCCCGTTCCCTCAACTTTTCATGAGCAAAGATTTACTGCCGGCTGGAATCCATCCCACACTCGAGCCAGGATGAATATCATCACAGGGGCCATCCCCTATGCAACAAATATTGCATGTCTCACCTCACCCCACATCGTCATATGCGCATGTTAACTCGCTATTTAACATCTCTCATTCGGTTAGTTCTGTACTACCACACGGTCTCACCTTTGGCTCACATTTTGCAGGTACCTCAACAGTGGCTAGCCATGGTATACCCCATTTCTCTGGCTTGCAAGGAAGCTATCCTCCACAAAAGGGAGCACATGGTGTAAGCTCCGACATCGGAACGATACATTTCCATCCTGAAGAGGTATTCACCGAGACTAGGCCCAAAAAGGAAATGCCTAGGATGCAAACCGAATGTAAGAACTCCTTCCCAAACCAAGAAGAGGAAGATATTTGTTCTGTTACCCTAGAAGATGAAGTAATAGATCCTGTATTTCTTCCATATTACTTCCGCACCCTTATTGGCCTCTGCCATGGCCTGAGACCTCTGATCATCCAGGTCTTGAGAACATGGATGAGAGTGCATCAGGGCAACTTGGGATATAAGGTTGTATCTACCAGGTATTTTCCTAATAACTATTTCATTTTTCTGTTCGAGACCAGCGACATGGCTGTGTCCGTTCTGTCTCATGGACAATGGATGCTGCGTAATGCCCCACTAAATTTATTCAAATGGTCTGTAGATTTTAACCCTAATGGTCCCAAACCAACAAAAGTGCATGTTTGGATAGAGCTCCCAAACTTACATGACCCCGTTCACTCCCTGTTAGGCTCGTTAGCAGCCCTGCTACGTAAAGTACTTGGACAGAGACCTTCCTTTGATATCAATCCGAGGTGGCATCCCCAGATTTTAGTGAAGGTGGATATTAGTAAGAAGCTTAATGATAAAATAATAAACAGAAATTCGAAGGGTCAGCCTATTCATACACAACCAGTCATCTATAAAAACCTTCCAAATTCTTGTTTCAAGTGTATGAAACAGGGTCACTTTATAAGGGATTGCCCAGAATGGGGCAAAGAACAGAATAAGGAGGAAGAGAAGGAGCCTCCCCTCCTTCCCCCTCCCTTCCATATGGAGATGAGGACAGTTTTCAGAGAGTTTAGAACAAAAAACATGTTAGAAAAATAAAAATCAAAAGCCGCAAACAGGGAAAAAGAATAATAACACCAAGATTAACTCTCTAAATAGATATACAGCCTTTCTTGAAAACAGTGTGGATATAGTCAATGACGCTAATTGGATAGGGAAAACCTTTGAGGGGATATCTGACCACGAAGACAACTTTGTTGACGAAATGTAAAATTTTCAGGATACTTAGATGCAGGAAGACGATTTCAAGAAAGAGATTAATGACTTAGATGTATCTAAAATGGAGGAAATACTAGTTGAGGGGGGTTCAGATAATGAGATTTTAGTAGCGGAGGAGTCCCTCACCACCTGTAATCCACCAGTAGATGTGGGACATCACCACTCCGTCCCCCCATCCTATCCGAACTCGGGTAGTTTTGGTATCAATAAATGAAGATTATCCACCATGAACGCAGGGAATGCCAGTTCCCTGTCAACATGCAAGGGTCCCAAGGTGAAAGGCTCCAATTCTAAAAACAAGCATGAATATTAGACAAGATCAAGATAATTAATCTTATCTATAAAGGGCTTATTGACTCCAATCATGCTCGAATCATCAAGACCTAGCTCTTTCAGGACATGTAACGTGTCTGTCTATCGGTTGTCAAGGTATGCTCTTAGCGGTCCATTGAGAGATGAGTCTAAGCGACACCACCCGATACTTCCATGGAATGTCATGGGGTTTGTTGCCTAGGGTTTTCGTAGTCCGCCTCACAACAGAACGTTCGCGATCGAACCCACTAGGATTGACCTGAAATTTAGGTTTCGAGTAGGCAAGGTCTCCTGATAACATCCTAGCATCGAATTCTAGACATTTTACTTTACGCAGAGATGCCCAAACCGAAGTAGATCCATGTCGCACTTGGTTCAAAGAGAATGGGAAAGAAAGGGATGTACCGCTTAACATCTATGCTCGTAGGGCATAGTCTCACTCCGGTTCCCTAAAATAGCACGAATCAGGTTCTAACCTAGCCATACCTAAGGGTCAAAATGATAGTAAAACCTTGTGAGAAGCCTCCTAGTTCTTTAGGACTACCCTGTTGTAGATTAGATCCGTCGAGGTTTTTCCCACCCGCTTCTCTTGATGGCTTTAGTTTTCTAATTAGATCTTATTATATTTATGTGTGACATTCAAAATTAGCTTCTTTAATTATATCTTACAAGGAATCGGGTTCGTTTGTGTAATTTATAGTATTGACACAAAAACAAAATAAGCGGTCCTTTTAACAAACAAGTTCATTAACTTATTTTCAAGTTAATCTTTGTCTCCTACCCATACATGAGAAATTATGTATCCTTTCTATCCAACAGAAGTACCCAGTTCAGCACTAAAATTTCCATCCAGTATTTAGAATAGGATCTTCCAACGCCCCTAGACGTTGGGCTCACGGTAGTCTACAACTCCGTTCGGGACTCGGCAAGGGGTGTCTAAAGCTTCATTGACCATAAGCAACTTAGGAGTGAGACACACTTTTTGTGGTTGGCCTTTTCACCACTCGATCTTCGGCATGTAAATCGAGTAGTGCCCTCTCGGGTTGAAACACAGCGTGACCTTGGAGATGATCCACCTGTGCAAAATATCATTCTTTAATTAATCCAGTTAATAACCAAGCACAATCAAGGCAATCAGCCTAATATCATCTTCCAAGAAGGTTATTCCTTTATTCCCATGGCAACTTGTCATTACAGACTTCTGCCATGCATTTACTATCAAACACAAGCACTTGAAATAATAATCTAATTCACATCCCACAATCAATTTAATACAAAAGAATTTTAAGACGATGTTAGATCAATTCAACAAAAACAATGATAACATTTTTCAACATTGCAAGAACAGTTGCGATAACCTTCCATCACATACTTGCTCTCTCCCTTGGGGTCTAAGCGATTTCATGCAAAATCTACTTAACACTTTGGCTGACACATGTTAAGGTCTTATACAACTATGCGAGAATGTAAATTCTATGGAGCACTTATATTATCAATAACCTAACTCTCTTCTTAGCGAGTTTGAAAGCATCGGCCTATTCTTTATCTCAGGATTCCCTAACCCCTTGAGCTCTCTACTTGCTTTTGAGGCTCGGAGTTGTCTGTATCTAGTCCAATTCCCAAATTTGGATTGATAAACATAGTGTTATCAGACGAATCCTAAGGCAACTTAGCCTCTAATCCTTATGATAATTGTTTGCACTAGTTAAGTACATTGTCAAGATTCCCAATCTAATGGCATGAGCTACTAGCGAGAGTTTGGTCAAGGTCTAGAGCTTCGAAAACGATTCTCTTTTAGAATAAGCTGCTTTGCCATGCAATCTATCATGCATGCAAGTTGCGACATGTACCTTTAAAATGACAAAAATTGCACCTACTATTGCAAGGACGGAAAGTTGACAATGCTTGAGTCTTATATATTTATGAATTCATCGTATAGCATTTAAATACAATGGTCTTCTCTTGATACACATATTTGGGGAATTCAATTTGTCGAATACTTGCGATACAATTTATCCTTCTTAATGTCCTATCCTCGTACGGATCTAATGCATCTCATGCAAAACTTAAAACAAACATTTATCAAACTAAAAATACGTTACTTACAACTGGTACTGCGGTTCGATGGGTAGTGATGTCCTCGCTCTAGGCTTTCGTTGTGGGATCGCCATCTGGGTGGGATAACTTCCGCTTGGGTGCCATCCCCGATCTCCTATTTTTAGACATGCTTTATATAGGACTTCCGTGTCTTGTATTTAATTAGTGAGGGCCAGTTGGGGAGTGAGATGAGCTTGCGATTGAGGGATTATCATGCAGAAACGGGATATCAGTCCACGACCAACGGGAGAGAGGGCATGCATGTGGACACCCTCTACGGAGGGGAAAGGCTCCTCCTCATTCTTCTCTTCTTCTCCTCTCTCTCTCTCTCTCTCTCTCTCATTCTCTTCTTCTTCTTCTTCTCTTCGTCTTCTTCTCCTCTTCTTCTCTTCTTCTTTCTCCTCTTCTTCTCCTCTCTCTCCCTCCCTCCCTCTCTCTCTCTCTCTCTTCTTGTTCTTTTCTTCTTCTCTTCTCTCTCTCCCTCTCTTATTTTTCTTCTCTTCTTCTCTTCTATCTTTCTTTCTCTCCTCTCACCCCTCCCTACCTTTCCCTCTCTCTCTCTCTCACTGGCAATGAAAAATTACTCAACATCAGGGGGGAAAGAAGTAGTCTCCTCTTACAATTGGGGGCGAATTATATAGGTGGTAAGGAGAGATGTATCATTGTGGAGTGGTAGTAGTGGTAACTACCACTTGTCACCGTCTGAATGGCGGCTCTACAATTGACACCCACATCATCTTCACCACGTCTTTTCTATTGAGATAGCAAGCTCAACATGTGCTTATATTAATGATAGACTACTTGGTTAGATAGGTTCACACGTCTACACTTAGTACATTGGTGGTCATTATGATACTCACATGGTCATTGACTTATCACTTATTATATTTGGTTTGTTACACCTACCTATAGTTGATAAAGATATAGCGCCAGTCAATTAGTGTAGTTTGTTATGCATTGTTTGACTTAGTAGGCCACTTTCCTTTATGTTGTATCTTATCTATACTTTGTGTACATTGTATAGTGTGTGGAAGAAAAATTAGAAATCAACAAGAAAACATTTTGGCCTCCATCTCTCTTTCTTGTGTTCTTGAGTGAGCTTTCTCTTGTGTTTACAGTGTGTGTTTGGCACAGTAGTTCAAGCAAGTCTCTCCACCACACGATTCTTGACATGGTATAAGAGCCGCGCCACTGAATGAGGCTGATTTTGAAGGCTGAAGTGAAGGAAAAGAAGCAAGGTTTGAGCAAGGAAGCAACGGGTAAGAAGCTATTCCATTCTTTCACTTTCTCTTGGATAGTGTATGTGGAGGCACTAGAAGCAAGGCAGAGTGAAAATATTAGATTGGTGTGAGATTTAGTGTGCAAGCAGAGCATTGTATATTCTATAGATGAGCCCTAAATGTAGACACATGTTTTTTGGGCATCTGAGTCCGTTTTAGGAAGGCAAGGTTGCGGACAACAATTTCAGTGTACACTATGATTTTGGCTGTATTGACCAAAAGTGGGTGCACAGGTTATAGATTTTGAATCTGTAATTTTCAAGGTGTTTGCTAGGAAGCAAACATAAGGTTTATCTACAAACAGGTTGCAGATTACATGTACTATTAAGCAATTAGTGAAAAAGATTGCTTAGTATATTATTGTGCACCTATTGTGAAAAGCTGCAGAAGACTAGATTGCTGTGTTGTATCCTTTTTTGTGATAATGGCAGAGAACAGTGGAAATTCCATTATTGAGAAGCTCGACAAGAACAACTACCCTTCATGAAAGTTCCGTATGACAAACTTTCTCATTGGAAAGAGCCTTTATGAGTTTGTTTCAAGTGAAGAAAAGGAGCCAGAGCTGGGTATCCTTCGACTGCAGATGAATTAAAGGTATAAAAAGAGTGGAATGCAAAAGACAAAAAGGTGATATACTAGCTATCTACAATCATTGATAATACTATGTTGGGATATATCAAGAATGTAAAAACTTCATATGCAGCTTGGATAATTTTTGAGAACATGTTTTCAGTTAAATACAAAGGCACGAAAGATTCAACTCAAGCAAGAGTTGAATACATTGAAGAAATGAAAAATGTCTATCAATGAGTATGTGTTGAAGGTGAGGAGCATTGCAGATGCTTTAGCAGCGATTGATGCAATACCTAATGATGATGATTTGATTTCATTCACTTTGAGTGGACTCAATAATGAGAAGTCATGGAAACTATTTGTTACTTTAGTATACATACGGAAGCCATTTTCAGATTTTGATGAGTTGATCTCTGTCATGATTATCGAAGAGATCAATATGCACGGTGACTCATCTGAAAGAAATGGTGAACAGGTCCAAATATTTTACTCAAGTTCAGGAAGGGGTCATGGTAGATCCTCTTCAAGAGGCCGTGGTATGGGACATACTAGCGATAACCAGGAAAACATGTTTATTCAGCAATTTGGTACAATGTAAGTTTCAGGAGGCCAAGCTTTAGAGGTAGGGGGAGCTCTAGAGCAAGAGGTGGATGATAGAACAGAGGCTCTAAAAATTCTACTATTGTTTACCATTATTGTGGCAAGACAGGTCATATTGCAGTCCATTGTTATGCTAAGAAGGATGATATTCGCAGTGGTAAATTGCAGCAAGGTAACTATGCATCGTCTTCACGACAACAAAATGAAGACAAAAATAAGTGCTTGTTTGTTATGCACCATATAATGAATGTAGTTACAGGGAAAGTGACATATGATGATGTATAGTATGTCGATTCAGGTGTATCTAATCATATGACTAGTCATGTTGAATGGTTTGAAGAGATGCATGACTTATAAAATTTATGTTATTTGTCCTTGTATGATGGCTAGACAAAGAGTCTGATAGATGTATTACACGTGACATTAATCACAAAGAATCTAGTGTCTGTTGGCCAAATGGTAGAGCAAGGGTTGTAGGCCCGATTCAATGCAAAAGGTTGTTTTGTAGAAGACTTTAATGATAAGTGCAGGTTGGTCGAAAAATAAAGTAGATTTGACCATATGTTCACTTTAGATGTTGGAATTTCTGCAATGGATACTGCTATGTATACTAAAGGAACAATAACATATATTGAAATATATCATAAACGTATTGGACATGCAAATGTGCAAATGTTGAAATTAATGCACTCCAGAGGATTGGTTACATGGTTGCCTTCCTTTAGAGTTGCAGAATTGCATAAAGTCTATGAAGCATGCCAGTTTGGTAAACACGTATCATAAGATTGGTACAGTAGTAAGAGCCTTTTTCAACTCCTCATATACGCGCTGGCATTCCTCAGTCCACCCGAACACTATCAATAGCTTGTACAATGGTCTAGCAATTAGTGCGTAATTTAGTACAAAGCGTCGATAATATCCAGTGTGTCCTAAGAAGCACTGAACTCCCTTGCAGTTATCAGGTGGCAGTAAGTCAACAATGACTCTAACTTTAGAAAAGTTAGTGGCAATGCCGTTCCTTGACACTACGTGCCCTAAGATGCATCCATGTTTCACCCAGAATTAGCACTTTAAGGGGTTCAACAAGAGGTGGTACAACCTACACCTTTCAAAGATAGCTCTCAATTTCTCTAAGTGTTTGGTCCAACTAGAGTATACACATAGGTCATCTACAAACACTTCCAGTTCGTGCCTCAGCATGTCCTTAAAGATAGTGCACATTAAGCGTTGAAAGTCGCAGGTGCGTTCATCAGCCCAAAAGGCATGACAATGTAGGCAAATACACCCCATTCCGTGGCAAAGGCAGTCTTGTGCCTGTCGTCGGGGTGCACTTGCACTTGATTATAGCTTGAGAAACCATCCAGAAAATTGTAGGCTTCTTTACCTACTACCCTCTCAAGCATGTGCTCGATGTAAGGTAAAGGATAGTTATCCCTCTTTGTAGCGGCATTCACTTTCTTTTAGTTCACGCACACTCGGATTTTTCCATTTTTCTTCATGACAATTACGATAGGTGATACCCAGTCCATGTGCTTGATCTCATATATGAATCCTGCCCTCATGAGTTTATCAATCTCCTCTTTTACTGCATGGGCGTGTTTGGGATTTATGGGGTAAGGTCATTTTGTTGGCACTGCATCAGGGACCATTGGGATATTATGAGTCACAACCCTAGGGTCGACTCCCTTAAGTTCATCCAATGTCCAAGCAAATACGTCAATGTACTCTTGCAAGAGTGCAACAAGTTTGGTCTCCTCATCCTCCGTCAAATCATCTGCAATGAATACAGGACTTGGCTTTTCACCTTCCCCAACCAAGTTAACTTCCTTCACTTTGGCGGGTCCCTTGATTGGTTCACTAGTTTGGCCTTGTCTTTTCGCACCTAGCATAATCACCACTCTGTCACCCTTTTTAAATTTTGTAAACCGTTTGGGTAGATCCTGCGGTTTCTTTTGCCTTTCTGCTTTTGAGTCCTTTGCTGGCTTCTAGCCTCCTCCTTTAGCCTCCTGCACCTTAGGTGGACTGGCAAGTCTCCCTTGGTGCGTTTGACTTTAGAAGATTGTGGTATCTCGAGATCACTCTCAGTGCTGACTTTCGACTTTGAGTTAAACTCTCATCCCTCACTTGAGGAAGGTGTTTCCCTAGGGGGTCGTAGTTCAGTAGGTGCATCCGTCTTGAGCACTAGGATTACCCATGGTCGTGCCACTCCGGCTTGCTCGTAATCCACAGCTCCTATGTGTTCTAGCCAAGATCTGTCACACTCCATTCGCATGACTCCATTTTCGTTCTCACTGGTCCTTCCTCTCCTAGGCCTCGAGTCTGCCCTGATTTGTTCTATCGCTTTTCCTTTCGTGTCGTACTCTATTGTATCTATCTCTTCTTCACTCTCCTCTCCCGTAGAGTGACAGTCCTCATACTCCTCGTCATCAGAGTCCTGTCCTTCTGACTGCTTATCATCACCTAAGCTTTCCTCTCTAGTCTCCTTGTCATCAGTAACTAAATCCCAATTATATAACAAATTCAGGTCGTGGACCTTGGTCCATTTCCATTCTGGCTTAGCTAATAGATCACGTAGAGGTTTTAAGTGAGCAGCCAACTTACCTTCCAGTTTATTGGTCAGATACTCTACGATTTCCTAAAGCTCTAGTTTGTTGTTGGGGATATGGAACGAGGCTAGTTTGCCTGGGTTGAGTGAGCTTCCTACCATCATGCAAAGTGGCACAATTGGCTCCTCAATTGGCATGGTTGTGGCTTTAGCAGCCTGCCGATATAGTTCTTCCTCATCCGAGAATGGTAGGCCAATGGTTGCCAAAACGTGCATCCAATCCCTCTCATCCTCAGGGCAAGGAATATATTTAGTGAGTGATCCATAGGGTGTAAAATATTACATGGCGCAGTGAACAGAATCTGAGAAAGAGATAGAGAGTACACAACAGATAAGAGGAGAATCAATAAATTCTTTAACTCCAAACAACTGATACAAAGATGGCTCTGTCCACCCGTGCGCTTCCACTGTGTGAAGCTTAGATGGCGATCTAGACAAAAGATAGGTGAAGAGCTTAAGGCTAGCTGGAACAACAACTCTGATTGGGTGAAAGATGAGTGTTAGATGGCTGCAAAGGGGTTTAGCTTTTATAGCCCGCGAAGGTCGTTAGGTCGGCCTGCTGACCGACCTACCATATGAGCCTCCACTAGTCGGCCAGGGAATATTCCCTTTACCATTGTGCCGGGGGCGCTGCCCCCGGACCCCGCCAGGGGGGCCGCTGGCCCCCCTGGGACCCCCCCAGCCAGGGGCTGCTTCCGCGGCCCCCGGACCCCACAATAGGGGCCCCTTTTAACTCCCTTACCACGCAACTCAATGCAATGTGCCTCGAGTTGCTACCAGCTTAACCACTCCGTCTAACCCAAAGATTAGACCCACAACAGTCACCTTTTTGCCATCCGGTCACATAGACCTCATCTAATATACAAGTCAAGACTCAACCAATGTCCGGGCTCACATTTGGCTTCTCCTCATAATGGGGGCGTTACAACTTTGAGCATCATGGATCATTGGTAGCACCTAATGAGGGTGGGGCATTGATCATATCTAACACCCCCCCTCAATGTCCACCCAT
The DNA here is from genome assembly GCF_053477565.2 of Lygodium microphyllum. Taxonomy (NCBI): domain Eukaryota; kingdom Viridiplantae; phylum Streptophyta; class Polypodiopsida; order Schizaeales; family Lygodiaceae; genus Lygodium; species Lygodium microphyllum. The sequence goes on from NC_141149.1 coordinate 31,717,163, forward strand.
AGGTGAACTATCTCCTCGGCCCAATGCCGAGTCTCTGAAGATGAACTTGAAGCAGATCCTTCGTAAGTGCTTTGGTGAAGATATCTGCTCCATTCTCCTCTGTTGGACAGTAGACCAATTCCACTATCCCATCCTCCATCAAATCATGCACATAGTGATACTGGATCTCTATATGTTTGGTGCGTGCATGAAACACTGGATTTTTGGCAATGGCGATGCAACTCTAATTGTCACATCTCAGCACAGTTGGTTCTTCATCCTGCACTCCCATATGCCATAGAATCCTTCTCAACCATACGGCCTCACATGTAGCAAAACAAGCTGCCTTGTACTCTGCTTCGGTAGAATACAATGCCACTGTTGGTTGCTTCTTACTAATCCAAGAGAAAATTCCTGAACCCAAAGAGAAACAATAACCAGAAACTGACTTCCTGGAATCAATGTCTCCTGCCCAATCTGAGTCACAGTTCCCCACAAGAGAAGTTCCGAAACTGTATGTGATACCATAGTCAAGAGTTTTCTTCAAGTATCTGAGCACCCGCATCCCAGCCTTCCAATGACTCTCATGAGGCTTGTTTGAGAACCTGCTCAAAACACCAACAGTAAAACTGTTATCTGGTCTGGTGTTACACAAGTAGATCAGACTGCCGACCAACCTCCTATACCTCCCAATGTCTGCTAATGCTGATGTATCCTTGACGGATAACTTTGCATTCACCTCCATAGGTGTAGCTATCTCCTTGCACTCGGTCATGCCAAATGCCTTCAAGATCTCCCATGCATACTTCTTCTGAGAGATGAAGATCTTTCCTGGCTCTTGCCAGACTTCAATCCCCAAATAATAGTGTAGCAAGCCCAAGTCTGTCATTTCAAACTCAGAACTCAAAGCCTTTCGAGTTTGGTTGATCATATCTTCATAGTCACCTGTAATAAGAAGGTCGTCCACATATAGGACAACCACTACAGACTTTTTACCATCCGTGTAAACATACAAGTTAGCATCTGAGGCACATCTTTTGAAGTTTAGGTTTAAAAAGAACCTATCTATCCGCTGGTACCATGCTCTGGGGGCTTGTTTCAGCCCATACAATGCCTTCTTCAGTTTTCACACTTTGTTCTCAGAATGGGGGGCCTCAAATCCTGGTGGCTGAGCCACATACACCTCCTCCTTGAGGTCACCATTTAAGAACGCTGACTTAACATCCATTTGGTACACTGGCCACTTCTTGTAGGCAGCCACTGCAAGTACCGTGAGAATAGTGGTCATTCTGGCAGTTGGGGCAAATGACTCTTGAAAATCAAACCTTTCAACTTGTGAAAATCCTTGGGCAACCAGTCTAGCTTTGTACTTTTCTAAGGTACCATCAGCCTTGTACTTTACCTTCCAGATCCACTTGGTGCCAATAACCTTCCGCTTTGCTGGTCGATCCACTAGCTCCCAAGTGTCATTCTTCATTATGCCGTCATACTCTGCCTGCATAGCATCCTTCCATGATGGATCTGCAAGTGCTTCTTCTAAGTCAGTTGGCTCCTTTACTTCTCTCATAATCTCAACCATCAAGGCCATATTGACTATGTGAGCAGAAGCCCTCCTTTGCTCCTCTATTCTCTGAGACCTCCTTGGTCCGTCTGCCTTCTCCTCAACAGATGCAGGCATAGGATTATTGTGGTCATAGAGCTGCTTCACCCAGCGCGGCAATGGCTTTTCCGGTGGGGTGATGTCAGGTTGGTGAACTTTTTCCTCATCATCTGAAGATGATGCTTCCTCCTTCTTAAGGATAGGGATAGCTCTCGGGACAGGTTCATAGTGGACTACTTCTTCGCTTGATGATAAAGTGGAAGAACTTGCCTTCTCCTCCTCCACTGTATGCGGCTCCTCCTTGAACACCACATCACGACTCGCGATGATCTTCTTTGCCTCTTGGTCATATAACTTGTAAGCCTTCTGCTCATCACTATAACCCAAGAAGATACATTTTCTACTTTTTGGTTGTAACTTGTTTCTCTTCTCATCTGGAACATGTGCATAACATTCACATCCAAAAATTCTGAAATGTGAAACAGATGGTTTCTTACCAGTGTAAGCCTCATGAGGTGTTTTTCCCTTGAGAGCCTTTGTGTAGCTCCGATTTAGAATGTAGATTGCAGTATTAACAGCTTCAGCCCAAAAATGGTTAGGCAATCCCTTGCTCTTTAGCATGCATCTTGCCATCTCCACAATGGTACGATTTTTGCGTTCCACAACACCATTCTGCTGAGGTGTGTGAGGCGTCGTCAATTGACGCTTGATCCCTTTGCTCTTGCAAAAGCCTTCAAACTCCTTTGAGTTGAACTCACCACCACCATCTGTTCTAAATTTCTTCACACTTTTCCCTGTTTCATTCTCAACAAGTATTAGCCATTCTTTAAACTTACCAAAAGCTTGAGCCTTATCACGAAGGAAGTACACCCACATCTTCCTACTGTAGTCATCGCCAATCAACATAAAATAAGAAGATCCCCCCAAGGCCTGTGTAGGCATCTTACCACACAAGTCAGCATGCACCAACTCTAGAGAAGCCTGTGCTCTATTCTTTCTTTCTTGTGGAAATGCCTTTCTTTGTTGCTTGCCCATCATACAAGCTTCACATGGTTCCTTCAATTCAGTTATTGTAGGTAGGTGAGCAACCATACCTTGCTTTTGCATCTCCTTCAATACTGCAAATCCGATGTGTCCAAACCTTTCATGCCAAAGCTTACTTGTGCCCACTCCAGTGGTGGCTGTAAGAGCACTTAGCTCATACAAGTTGTTCCTTCTTTCTCCTTTGCCAACAATTGTGCCAGCATATCAATTATTTTTGCACCTGTCTTCTTGAACCTCACTTCATGACCAAGATCAGTTATGGCAGCAACTGATAAGAGATTTCTCATGATTTCGGGAACATACAACACATTTGAAAGCTTTTTGACTTCACCATTTGCAGCAACAAAAGAAATAGTACATGTGCCCACAGCAGGGCATTTAGCATCATTTCCAACCATCACAGTGATGGATTCTTGTAGAGGCTGCATAGAACTGTATAGACCTTTCTTGTTGGTCATGTGACGGGAGGCCCCACTATCCAACACCCAAGAGTCAGTGGTAGATTCTTCTTGCGCCGAGGAGCACACTTCCTCAATGGTCGCCATGAATAATTCCAACTCTGCTTCAGCCGTATTGGCTGTCTCTTTCCCTTTACTTTTAAGGGTACCATTCTTTTCATCTGCCTTCTTGACACGACAATCTGCAATTGCATGTCCTTTCTTCTTACAGTAGAAGCACTCTCCTTGAAACTTCTTCTTGCCGCCCTTCTTCTTTTTGTCACCATCATTTTTGGTGGAGGAAACGCCTTTGCCTTTTGCATTGGCAGAGAATGCAACATCTCCATTGTTGCTTCCTTCTCGGGCTTTCAGCCTCAACTCCTCCTCCATTAATAATGCACAAAACTCCTCAAAAGTCAAAGCTTGAGGTCTCACCTGAGTATTAAGGGCAGTTACTAGTCCATCAAACTTTTGTGGACAAATCCGAAGACACCTCCGAGCTAGCTCTTCACTAGTCTTTTGTATCCCAGCGCCAGCCATTTGGTCGCGCAGATTCTTAATCCGAGTGATGAATGCTTCAACCGTCTCTCCTTCAGCAAACTTCTCCGCTGCTAGTTGATTCTCCAAGTTTTGAATCCTTGTTTGGTTTCGTGTTTCATACTGACTCCTTAGTACATTCCAAGCATCTGACGCTTTGGTTGTATGCTGAATCAGAGTCAAAACACTGTCAGAACAGCTTGTAACTAAGGCACACAATGCATCTGCATTCCTTCGTTTCCAAGCTCGTAGAAGATCTGCATTCGGAGGAATCATCACACTAGGATTTGATGGGTCGGGGGTAGGCTGTGGTTCTGCGTCAGTCCCCAGCACAGTCTCCAGAAGCTCATAAGAATCAAGGATAGTTGTAATTTTGAACTTCCACAAGGTGCAGTTTGTACCATCTAACTTGCCTTCGCTGAAGGTTGGTGGACGAATCCTCAGTGTTTGAATAGCCGGTACAGCAGCACCACCTCCTGCACCGCTTCCTGATGCGCCAGAACTGCTTCCCGGAGTCGACATCGTTTCTCTTTGCTGTTGAAGCCTTTGCCTCTTGCACGCTCTCCGATCTCTAGAGCCCCCTGGGCTTTGATACCATGTAAAATATTACACAGCGCAGCGAACAGAATCTGAGAAAGAGATAGAGAGTACACAATAGATAAGAGGAGAATCAGTAAATTCTTTAACTCCAAACAACTGATACAAAGATGGCTCTGTCCACCCGTGCGCTTCCACTGTGTGAAGCTTAGATGGCGATCTAGACAGAAGATAGGTGAAGAGCTTAAGGCTAGCTAGAACAACATCTCTGATTGGGTGAAAGATGAGTGTTAGATGGCTGCGAAGGGGTTTAGCTTTTATAGCCCGCGAAGGTCATTAGGTCGGCCTGCTGACCGACCTACCATATGAGCCTCCACTAGTCGGCCAGGGAATATTCCAGGGGGGGTCCGGGGGCAGGGAATATTCCAGGGGGATCCAGACGAGGGAATGCAATGTGCCTCGAGTTGCTACCAGCTTAACCACTCCATCTAACCCAAAGATTAGACCCACAACAGTCACCTTTTTGCCATCCGGTCACATAGACCTCATCTGATATACAAGTCAGGACTCAACCAATGTCCGGGCTCACATTTGGCTTCTCCTCATAATGGGGGCCTTACAACTTTGAGCACCATGGATCATTGGTAGCACCTAATGAGGGTGGGGCATTGATCATATCTAACATAGGGTTTGGTGATTTGAGTATCGCCTTTCAGCATAGCTAAGATGGCATCTAGGTCAACAAGGGTCGTCTTCAAAGTGTCCATCTCTACCCTTACTACACTAGTTCTGTTCCCTAGGAAAATCAAACCATTGCCCCAGTCCTCAATGACACGTGCATTCCTCATCCAAGGTCGGCCTAATAGTATGTCGTAATCCACTCCTTTCATGACAATCAAGTTTACGAAAAATTGCACACTGGCAATCTTTACTGGCCAATTCTTTAAGACCCCGAATGGTCTTGCTTCATTCCATTTGCTAATGTGACGTTAAACCTGGCAGTCTCTACAGGAGGGTTTTCCCATGCCTCTAAGACTACATGGCTTAGTACACTAACACCTACGCCTATGTCTACAATTCCTTTTCGCGTCATATCTCCTAAGGCTAGGACCGGTAAAGCTGCATGCATTTTAGTGCCTTCCCAAAAAGCATTGATGTGCAAAGACTTAGGAGTTGAGTATAGAGTTAGACTTGGGATCTATGTAACTGCGTCATGAACTTGTGGATCAACACCCGCAAGTCCTGTGTGTCCCTCCATCAAGTCTTTTAACTCCTACCATAAGGAATGATTCTGCCTAAGCAGGTCTTCCAAGCTTAGAGTTAATGGAGTAGAAAACAAGGTTGTGAGGAGGCTACTGGACTCTTGTCTTCCTCTAAGGATAGCATTTCTAGGCCATGTGTTCTGTCTGCCCTAGCAAGTTTCCCCTTGGCCTTGCTGCTGAGTTGCCCCTAATGGTGCAGGTATGCTCGTAGCTTGTGGTTTTGAAGGTGAGACTGGTGTGCTCACGCTGGAGAAATCATCAATAGGATCTTCTAATATGGGTTCAGCATCCTTGAGGTGCTTTTGGGCGTCCTTGATCCACTCCTTGACCTTAGCTATAGCCTCGAGCTACCATTTGGGATAGGGATATTCCCCTACCTTGGCACTCTCTAGCTCGGCTGTCTTAGGAGCTGAGGTCTCTGCCTCTGCATCTGTGACCCTCTTTCCCATTACTAACGTAGTCGCTTCCTCGGTTTTAAGAGTTAGCTTTGCATCGGTTCTCTTTTTCCGTCTCCTCCGGCTTTTCTTTCCTATTGAGGTTGTGTCAAGGTTACTTGGCCCTGGCAAAGAGATGCATGCCTATTTTGTTTGAGCTCGTGTCATAACATGTAGTGGGGTGGGTGTATCCTCACTATCAAAGGTTTTCACTCTAAAAAGCCCCAAAGGCACCGATGGCATGTTGGCAGAGCTGGTTGATGGCTTCCGCCTAGGACAGTTAGGAAACAGATGTGTGATTCCATACTCTGTGCATCGGAGATCCGCTTTGTCCTTGTTAGCTTGTTCTCGTTCTGGGCAGCGTGATGAAATGTGGCATGGGTGGCCGCAAGTCCAGCATGTGACTGGATCTTGGCTTGGCCCTCCAAAGCCTCTGCCTCTTCCTCTTCCTAAAGCCAGCATGTGGCATGGGTGGCCGCAAGTCCAGCATGTGACTGGATCTTGGCTTGGCCCTCCAAAGCCTCTGCCTCTTCCTCTTCCTAAAGCCATCACTGGCATCGTCCGATAGTCCACTAGGACTGGGTTGCCCTCCTCGTCATAGGATATGTACGGGTTGACATATGTTTCTTCCTCATTAGGCTCCTCCACAAAGTGAACAGGAGCATCGCTAGATGGGTGGGTTACAAAAGGCCCTGATGGTCTGGGTATACCAATTGCGTTCATCTCCAACCTAGGTACGGCAGGTCTTGAGTCAGTCGGTGCTGGGAGAGCTAACTAGGCTCCCCTCCCAAAGAAATTGGGTGGCCTATTACCTAAGTATGGAGGGTTGTACTGCTGCACGTATGGGAATCTCCTCGGCATTCTGCAATGCACTGCATCATGCCCGAATCTACCGCAATTTGAGCACAGCCGAGATCTAAGATCTTGGCAAAGACACTGAACTGGGATGTGATTGCTGCCGCAGTATATACATTGTACATGCAATCTCACAGGCTTCCTTACCAGCTCTTGCAACCGTGCAATCTCCATTCTCATTTCTGCCATCCCCTGGTCGTGGTCTACACTCTTTCCCTTATCCTGCACACTAGCAGTTGCTTTTTTCCCTGAATTAGTTGATCTCCCAGGGTCCCTCTGGCTTGCACTCTCTCAGTTGGTAGCCCTCATGCTGCGTTCCCTGAGTTGATCATTTATGCGTACTACCTCCTCGAAAACTCTAGCTAGCATGTCTCGTTGCAAGGTGGAGTTACTAGCCAAAGCCTTGTAGAGCTCCTTACTCCGAATCCCGTTCATAAACACTATAGACACTGCCCTCTCGGTAGGTCGCTCATTGGCAGGGATTCTCTTGTAGAGGCTACGCACCTGAGTGACGTAATCCCTAACGTCTTCCTTCTCCCTTTGACTGATATTCATCAACCTAACGATGAGGTTATCCGAATACCCTGCCTCCGAAAACCTCTTGATGAAGAGGCCCTTAAGGCGAACAAAGTTCGTACGTTCTGCATCATCTAGACTAGAATACCAGGTCCTCCCCTTATCGCCTAAGCACAGGCCGAAAGCTTGAGCTCACTGTGCAGGGTCAGTAAGACCGTTTGCCTCACATACTTGCTCGAACTGCTTCATGAAGCTGTACAGGTCATTGCTAGGTTCGTATCTAGCTAGTTGTTTTGCTACGATGGGGATTCTAGCCTGCCCTTTAGCCCCTTCCGTGACTCCAAATCCCGATAGTAGTGCGGTGGCTAGGCCAGTAGCTCTCTGTTCAATGGGCGTATTGTCCAAGAGTCGCTTTGCTACTAGTTCGCTCAATGTCATGTCAGCCTCTGCTGCCCGTTCCCTCTCTACATTCGGTCCAGATTTAGCTGCTCTAGCTAGATCTAGCACTCGTCTAGCCTCGTACATATCTACGTCTTGCTGTAGCCTTCTAGACCTTTGCTTATGGTTGTAGGCAATTATGCCTTCTAGCGCCCTCTTGATTGCTCTTCTCTCTTCTTCCAGGATTGCTACCACTTCCTCTACAGGTCTGCCCTGGATCATGGCCCTAGTGAGTAGATCGTAGTTGTGGACCAGTTCTTGGACTGAGGTTGGAAATTCTCCTAAGTCTAATTGGTCTTCTCCTCGTTTGCCTCTTGATCCATACATTGTTTCTGCTTCTAGCTCCACGAGGTTGTCAATAAATCCAAGCAGCTCCGGCAGCATCCAATCCTCTATATTGTTGCTTTTCGTGTCTTCGTGTTTTCTCCAGGTCCTACTAGTAGGGCACTCAGGCACCTGTCTAAGTCTTGGGGTCTTCTCCTACTAGTGGGTTCCTTAATGTTATTAGACATCCTGATGTGTTCCTTGTTATTTGAAAGCAGCTGCAATCCTTATTCACACGTTATGCTTAGTGCTTTCGTGGTGCTTGGTGCGAAAACAGGCTTTTCTCTTTTCTTGCAGTGCAAACTTAGTGGAACACAAGAGTGAAGTGTTGATGCAGAAAGCGTTTAATGCGAACTCCACTTTGTTTCTCTCCACATTCTTAGCCGAATTTGAGTTCTAAGCTCGGTTCCCGGCTATTCTATGGTCTTTCTGAAGGTCTATGCTGCATTTTGTATTCTGCTCTAAGTTCGATTGGTCTCTGAGGTTCCAATGGTCAAACTGGGTCTTGGGGGTGTTCAAGGTTATGTCCTGGGGGTCAGGTCTGTGGCAGGGTTAACTAAAGATCATTATTTTTCCTTCTGGCAGGATGGTCCGATTCCCAGAATCGGACTGTCCGATTCTGGGAATCGGACTGTCCGATTCTGGGAATCGGACTGTCCGATTCTGGGAATCGGACAGGGCTGGTCCGATTCTGGGAATCGGACAGGGCTGGTCCGACTCTAGTAGTCGAACGGTCCGATTCTTGCAGTTGAACAGAGTGGTCTGAGTCCTGCAGTAGGACAGGTTGGGTCTGATTCCTAAAGTTTGATGGTCCGACTATGATGGGCGGTCCGAGTGCCATGTGGCACGTCCAATCGGACTGTCCGATCTGGTAGTGGGATCCGATTCTAAAATTGTTTGGTTCGATCCGAATGTTGGATGGTCCGACCAGCACGCAGTCCGACTCCCTCTGTCGGACGTGTAAAATATTACACGGCACAGCGAACAGAATCTGAGAAAGAGATAGAGAGTACACAACAGATAAGAGGAGAATCAGTAAATTCTTTAACTTCAAACAACTGATACAAAGATGGCTCTATCCACCCGTGCGCTTCCACTGTGTGAAGCTTAGATGGCGATCTAGACAGAAGATAGGTGAAGAGCTTAAGGCTAGCTGGAACAACAACTCTGACTGGGTGAAAGATGAGTGAGTGATGGCTGCGAAGGAGTTTAGCTTTTATAGCCCGAGAAGATCGTTAGGTTGGCCTGCTGACACCTACCATATGAGCCTCCACTAGTCGGACAGGGAATATTAACTTTACCATCGGGCTGGGGGCGCTGCCCCCGGACCCCCACTAGGGGGGACCGCTGGCCCCCCTGGGACCCCCCAACCAGGGGCCGCTTCCACGGCCCCGGGACCCCACAATAGGGGCCCCTTTTAACTCCCTTACCACACAACTCAATGCGATGTGCCTCAAGTTCCTACCAGCTTAACCACTCCGTCTAACCCAAAGATTAGACCCACAATAGTCACCTTTTTGCCATCCGGTCACATAGACCTCATCTGATATACAAGTCAGGACTCAACCAATGTCCGGGCTCACATTTGGCTTCTCTTTATAATGGGGGCCTTACAACTTTGAGCAGCATGGATCATTGGTAGCACCTAATGAGGATGGAGCATTGATCATATCTAACAGGACGGTCCGATTCTAGGAATCGGACCACTGAGACCTGGTCCAACTGTGTCTGGCGGCATGTGCGATTTCGATCCCACTTGACGCCTACTACACACAATCACAAGTGACTTTCCAGATATGATTAGGGCACTACTAAGAAGCACCAGACTCACGTGGAGTAGCACAAATTGATGGCACCCAGAATCGTGATAGCGCTCCCTCTTCCTGGCAACCAGAAGCTCTCTCTCTCTCACAAGGCTAACCAGTGAAATGAGGTTTGCCCTGGCCTCCCAAGCCTCTTAAGGTCCTTTCCTAGCACTGCAAAACCTTAAAGCCAGTTCCCTTTTCCCTGTTTTACCCAGAAATTTGAATCTGGTCCCCTGTTTCCCTGTTTCTAGCGGCAGCGAAAACCTTCTGTTTTCAACTTTTCTTAACCTAATCTAACCTTAATCTAGTGCAGCCAAAATGCAAAACAGAGATGCAGAATGGTAGTCCTACACTAATTCTTCCAATAAACCAAAACACTTACTTGTTTCACGGATTAAAATCTCCTAAATCTCCTGGCTATCTCGATTTGATGTGCACGGTGCTCAAGACTCGATTTCGTCGGTCCCGGCAACATAACCAAAATGAAGGGGAGCTACAAGCTCTACCCCGAGACCTACGGACCACTTATTGCTCAAGTGTTTCGAACCGAGCGGCCATGGCTACCTCTCATATAGCCGACGCACAATGCCTACCTTACGGGTGTAGTGAGCTTACCTTGATACTCGATCGAGTACCCTCCTCTTTCTTGCACACCGATAGCTCCACAATCCTTGAGGCAAGCTCAAGCAACCTCAATCCCTCTCCCATGAGCTTCATCCTCCATAGCCATGCGCAAGACAAGAGAAGAGAAGAGAGGAGGGGAAGATGAAGAGAGAAGATGGAGAGCTTCTTCTCCAAGATCCCTCACTCTCACACAATCACTCCCTTACTCCCTCACACTCTCTCAATCCCTCTCTCAAGCACAAGAAAGAAGGCAAGAAACAAGAGAAGAAGAAGAAGAAGCTTTGGCCACACACAAGAATGATCTTCTCATTCACTTTTTGAATTTTATATACATGGCCTACTTTTCATGGGCAGTCATCCCGTTTTTTACATGGCCGGCCATTAGCCTAGGCCCATTTCTCATTTCCCACCGTTCTAATCTATCCTATTCCCAAGTAATGCATACAATTTGCACAGGAGTGATCCTGGCGCTCTTTTACAAGGATTCGGGAGCACTTTCACACTTAATGGTGCGCTTTTTTACTATCTTACTTTCTTTGGGCGACTCTAAGACTTCTTGAGGGTCGTGCCCGTGCTTTTACTTTTTTCAGGGTCTGGTTACCGGTTAAGGCGCTTTTTCTTCTTTTTGTCCTGCGCCTTTTGCTATTTCCTTTTTTCCATTTCTCACTCCTCTGTGCTGTGGTAAACATTAGGTAAACAGACCGCTTATCAAGTCAAGTGTTTCAAGGAGTGGCAATGGGCTATCTCTCATATAGCTGTGGGAGCTCTGACATAAGGATGTAGTGAGCTTAGTATTGAATCTGATCGTTGTAGTCCTCTTCCTCAAATCTTTTGATGGCTCCACAATTCAAGGCACTCGCTCAAGCAAACTCCATCTCCAAGCTCCAAGCTCCAACTCCATAGCCACGTGCATGAGAAAAGAGTAGAGAGGTAGGAGGAGAATAAGAGCTTCTCCATAGTTTCTCACTCTCACATAATCACACTCTCCCTCTCTCACACTATGACGTGCCCACTCGAGTTTCTTTCTTGTTGACACATTCTTAGTAGTCCATCAAGAGATATATTAGACAATGCCATTTGGAACTCCATGGAACACCTTAGAGTTTGCTATCGAGGCTTACTTAAGACTACCTTGCAATGGAAGTTTTTAGCCATTACCATGAGGATTTCGAGTTCTGGGTCTTAATATTGGCCAAGTAACCTATCGATCAAGCTTCAGTATTTTGAGTTTTCACTTCTCACAAGAACACTCAAATTGAAACAGACTTGTATTGCACCTGGTTCAAAGAGATTGTGAGACAAAGGGAAGTGAAACACGTTGATCCTTCTACCCATAAGGCAAAATTCCATTCCACCCCCTAAAATAATGCAAGTCATGTTCTATCTAATATCTAGTTAACTATTCGCTTGCCTATTTACTAACATAATTCTTGAGAAAAGCTCTCAACTAACCGAGACCAACCAACCGTAGGTTTGGACCCGTTGGGGACCCATCCACCTGCTTCCCTCGATAGAGTATTTTTAATTGCCTAATTGCTTACCACCTTAGGTTTGACATATAAAAACAACTTCTTTGATGATCCTCTAGCATAGATTCATTACACATCTTTATTTCATGACATAAAAATAGTGTAAAGCAATTATTTCTCAAGCATTTCCTTTAATAAAATATATTTCTACAATGCTCCATATCTTGACTAGACATAATATCAACCTGAAGGTCTTATTTCCACCAAGTTTAGTCCCTAGACTAGTATCAAGATTTCCAAAATACTAATTGTAGTTGAAGGGTGGTTGACAATTTGTAAGGTTCTAAGGAATTTGTGATAAGAGCCCCTTGGTATCCTCATCTCCTCCTACCAACTAGAATTCCCTACGATAATACCTTTCACATTGTGGCTGGTCCTGTTAGACTTCAAGCTCATCTTTTTGTCTTTGATATGATTGTACCCGACCCTTGAGTTGTCTAGCTATACTACATGATGTGGACATTAAATAAATCGCTGCTTAGGACTTAGTTGTTTGGTATAAATGGTCCTTGAGACCTTAAGTTGTAAACAATCATTTAAGTTATGTAGTAAGATAATGCAAGAAATGAGTGAGAGCTCTTAGCTCCTCACCGTGTTAGCTCCACCTGACTTTAAACATGGTATCATAGCCTCATCCATGAGGCTATGGGAAATGGAGAATAACTATTCTGCACTATGAAAAGGAAAAAGCTTGACTTGAAGAAGACGATGATGACCTGCAAGTGAAGTCATAGCTCTTCATTTGGTCTCTACAGACTATTGAGCCTATTGAGGCTTGGTCCTTGGTTTATTTAGCATATGAACAAGCTTCTAAGGTTGAAGCATTGACACATAAACGTGAGCTGCTTGAAGATGTGTTGACAATGAATTATCCATGTTTCCTGCTGTTGACAATGAGGGAAGAATGGTGATTTTCATGAGCTATGTTTGAAGCTCGTTGGGTGAGATTGCATTTAGAGTGAATGCTCATGTATGAGTTCTGAAGACCAACAAAAAAAATAATTTTGTGAGACATGAAGAAAACGTAAGATAAAATGCACCAATTTGCACCCTAAATTTTCCTATTTGCAGCCTTTGTGATGCTTAATAAGAAGCATATTGCCCCTACTAATAAAATACCATATGATGAAGCATATAATTAGTAGTATCCAGGCGTGAATGTACATAAGCATCTTCATCATTACCTTCAGTATCAACACTGCAGAGTGGACCTATTTGAACAATGTGAGAATTGCACATGGCGCTTGAGTGATAGGCTGAATGCCTAGTTGAAATCTTGGGGCTGGATGACTACTATGTGGTTTAATGCTTGATAAAGACTTGGAGCCCTAATGCATGTATTTGGACAGGGCAGCATGTATTTAGACATGCTTGAAGCATTGAAGGTATATGACATGCATTCTTGGCTCCATTGAAGCATACATAAATCCTGGAAGACATATGCATAACTTTCATGCCTTTGAGTTGAGATTTTGTAATCCAAATACTCAGATTTGGAAAGTTTTCACAAGTTGAAAACTGTTATTTACTGTCAACAGCAAGTATTGGAAGCATTACGTGACATTAAAAGGATTAGTCATTTTGTATAACCTTGCAATATATGTCTGCTTAATGGTTGGTGGACTAAGAAGGGTATTGGAAGCTATTGATTTCTGAAGGTTGAAGTTGGAAATAAATGTATTGACATGGATTTGGCTATTTATAAATAGTAAATGCATTGTATGACATTAGCTCTTGAAGACATGACCGTTTTGGATGCTGAAATGATCATGTATCGATCTTCAGTTGTGATGGCATATGTATGTAACACTGTGAGGAGTCTTGTGGACTAAAATACATTGTGATTGACTAGTCTTAGATCTGACTCAACTTTGCAGGTAGAATATTCTACACTTGTACTTGCAGTACATGACGTCTGGAACCCCATATGCAGAGATAGATCTCTGAACTACTATAAGTATTTTTGGGGCATGTACCCTCTGTGTTGAGCTCAAAGAGGAGCTATTGTTTACTGTTATTTTTCAACCTACAGACTACTTGTTTGTACATGAACAGACTGCCCAAATACATGCTAGCCCTGCATTGAATGCAGTCCGTATATGCATGCTGCAATACCTAGGTGATTGCCAAGTGTCAGGAGGTGTATGTACCATTGTTTTTTAGGCTGAAATACTGACTGTCTGAGCACATAGAGTGTTGAAAATTGCCATAAATAGTTGTATGATGAAACTAAATTGTCACGAAGATTTTGGCTTGCAACTAGTCAGGCAGAGCATACAACATGGCAAATGCTAATATGACAAACAATATTACCCAGATTGTGGAGGAGAAACAGCACATCCATAATTATGCCATATGGAAGTTCCGCATGGAGAACTTCTTAATCAGGAAATGATATTGGGAGTTGGTGACTAGAGTAGAAGCCGAACCTAAGCTCCCATAGAGACCTACAGCTGATCAAAGATGACTACACTAAGCTTGGACAGAAAGAGCTCGCAGGGTGTTGCACTAGCTATCACTATGTATATCAGATGCCATGGTAATGCAGATAATGAACTGCAGCTCTCCTATGGATGCTTGGGACATCCTGGTCAAGTACTATGGCATGACCCCAAGTGCCAGAAAGATCCAGTTAAAGCAGAAATTTAACAACATGGAGAGAAAGAGCATATCTATACAGAATTATGTCACGGATATCAAAGACCATTGTAGATCAGCTTGGCATCTGTTGGATCACAGGTTGAAGATAAAGACATGTTTGTTGTGACTTTGAATGGCTTGGGGCATGAGTATAAGTCTTTTGATGCCTCTATGTCTGTGCAGGTTGAAATGCCTGATTTCAATGAGCTGGTTGCATTGCTTATCCATGAAGAGGTTAAACTTGGCTTGGGTACAGGCTCTAGTAGTACAAAAAGCAAGGATGCAATTTTTCATTCCAATCTCAACGGGGCCGTGGGAGCCGCGCAGAGGCTATGATTTTGGCAAAGGAGGCCAACAAAATGCATCCTATGGCAATAACAACTAGCAGGTATCAAATGCAAGAGGTGGTGAAAACTTTAGAGGCAGGGGGAGATCTAACTCTAGAGGTAGATGCTCCTAGCAGCAACATCGTCCATCTGACAATTCGAATAAAAATAAGGATTGTGATTACTACGAGAAGTATGGTCATATTTCCAAGGATTGTTGGAAGAAGCAGGGCAATCAGAAGGAAAAACAACATGGACATTTTGCTATGTCCACTCAGGCAGATGATGCTTCAGGAGATAGGTTGTTTGCCATGTAGTATGTGAAAGATAGGGCTACTGCAAAATCCACTGATAATGCAGTATGGTATATTGATTCAAGGGCATCAAACCACATGACCCCTCATGGTGATTGGTTCACTGACATGGTAGTTGAAAGACATGGCTATGTGTGCACAAGTGACGACACGCAGCATAGCATTGAGCATAAAGGAAAAGTGCCCCTTGTGATTCATGATGGCATAAAGAAAAATTTGCATGATGTATTGTATGTCCTATCAATAACAAAGAAATTACTATCTGTCGATGGAGCAGAACTTGCAGGTTAGGTTCAATAAGCATGGATGCTTTATTGAAGAGTTTGGAAATGGATGTAAGTTGATTGCTCACGATCACAGGAATGGCAGAATACTTACTCTTGATGCCACTTTGCCGAAGCTGAATTCAGCTATGTTTGCCCATGGTTTCGGTACTATCAGAGATTTAGAAATTTGGCATAAGAGAGTGGGACATGTGAATTTGTAGAGGCTGCAAATTATGCAGAAAAAATATATTGTTACACGTTTATCCAAGTTCCAATACACAGACGTTGGTCATATATGCAATGCTTGCAAGTTTGGTAAGTAGTCAAGGTTGCCATTTGTCAGGCATGTAAGGAAGAGTACACGTCCGTTGCAGCTAGTGCACTTTGATGTCTAGGGGCCAGTCCATAATGCATCTATGGGAGGCTCGAAGTACTATGTGACATTCATTGATGATTACAATTGCTATACTTGGAAGTATATTCTGCAAACAAAGGATGAGGTGTTTGCTATTTTTCAATAGTTTAAAAAGTAGGTTGAAAATGAATTTGACTACCATATCTCTTGCTTGAGATCAAACAGCGGCGGGGAGTATGTGTCAAATGAGTTTGACAATTTTCTTGCTGAAAATGGCATACGTAGGCAGCTTACTTGCAGCTATACTCCACAAAAAAATGGAGTGGCTGAGCATAAGAACACGGTATTGATGAAATTTGCTCATGCTATGATGAATGAGAAGAAGATCTTGCTCTATTATTGGGTTGAGGCTGTTATGACAGCCATGTTTATCTTGAATTGGACTCCCATTGCAGGTATTCATGAGATGACACTGTTTGAGAAGCTATATGGCTATAAGCCAGATGTAAGTCACATGAAAGTCTTTGGTTGTCTTGCTTATATACACATCCCAGATGAGAAAAGGAAGAAGCTGGATCCAAAAGCGCATAAGTGTGTTTTCATTGGATATTCGCAGGAGAAGAAGGCACAGAAATGCTATGATCCCTCTACCAAGGAGACTTTAGTGACCAGGGATATTATCTTTCATGAGATGGCCTCTTGGTATGTATCACCAACTGTAGTGCCATTGGATATGCCTTCTATTCATGTATCTACAGCTGATTTGCATCACAGTACTACTATGACATGTCCTAGTGGTCAAACAGTATCTCCTTGGACAGGTAGATTGAGGAGCTTTGGCTCACTGTCCACTAACACCGGTATATCAGTGAGGGGGAGATATGATATATTGGACTTGGACAGCAAAGGAAAAGAGAAAGCTATTGAGGATGCGTCTGGTAGGATGACACCTGGTAGAATGACTTCTAGATATGAGTTTGTTGACACTTTAGACAATGAGCTTGGTATTCTAACTGTCTATACAACTGGCACGAGGTAGAGCAAGTATATTCCACCTCATGAGAGAGGGGAATTGAGCAGTGCACCACAACTTAGATGTTCGCAAAGGGTCAGATATCTTGTTGATAGGTTGATCTACAGTGGCTACTCTACAAAGCACTATGCTTACATGACAAAAGGATGAAGAAATGAATGCCTTGGTTGAAAATAAAACATGGGATCTTGTACCACTACTGGAAGGGAAAAATACCATTGGCTGCAAACGGGTCTACAAAATAAAATGCAAGTCGGATGTGGAAAGGTACAAAGCCAGGATAGTTGCTAAGGGGTATGCCCAACAATATCGACTTGATTATGAGGAAACATTCAGCCTTGTTGCCAAGATGGCAACCATATGCACTGTGATTGCTTTGGCTGCTGCTAGAGGCTGGAAATTGCAGTAGATGGACGTGAAAAATGCATTCCTCAATGGTGACTTGGCAAAGGATGTCTATATGGATCAGCTGAAAGGGTATGTACACCTTGTGATGGGACCTTAAATGGGCCGGTACTGGCTATGGCACTAGCCGAACCTCATGCATACGACAGACAACCCCACCACACGGCCTCGCGGGCTAGGAGCGTCTAAAACTCACTTTGCACTAAATGCTTATGACGATTTTGCGTTTGTATCCAATATGTAGTCCAATGTTCACCTTCCCTTCTCCTCAGAGGGAGATCCCATAACATATAGGCATAATGCCTCGTAATACACACATAGAGAAGCATCTCTCGGCTAATTGCCATGGCTCCACTGCAACTCTCCTTCACCTCGGGGATTGGCCCCAAGATGCATCACTAACACATATAACATTTGCACAAAATCCACTCTTTCATAATTCAACGTTCCAGGAGATTTTGATTTTCCTCACAAAAGTTTTCCCAACAGAAGCACCCGTCTAGACCTACAACTTGGGTTTCCTGTCCTCTCAGCGTCGGTCAAAGTTTATCAATCAATTGCAATGCATTCCAGGAGATACCACGTGGCATGATTGATGCAAGGTGTATGACGATTATGCACAACCATTTTATGATTAAAAAACCAGCCATGTGAGGTGTGGGACATAGTTCTTTCATGAATTTTAACTAAGCGTTACGTGTTGCGCTGCTTTAGGGACTAGCTCGGAACTTCCGTGCTACTAGTCACCTATATTTAATTATGAAACGAACCCTAAATGCTATGCATAAAGAGCAAAATCATAATTTATATCTTTTCAGCAATTAGATCGTCGCATGAACTTTATCATCTCCTCACCATTTAGGTGTTGCTGTGGTGCATAGGTGTAAATGGTTTTTTTGTATCATTTTTGTATGTAAAAAAATAATAAATACAAACATTCATGCTTTAGTCTTGCCAAACATTCACACACATAAATCTTATTTTTCACGCACATAAATCTTATTTTTTCATATTTTTTTAGCGCAAAATCTCAATTTTCTATTTTTTTACTATTTTTTTCTATTTATTATTCATGAAAAATAAGCATTTTCTGATTTATTTGTGGTGGCTTATTATTTTGACTAAAACTTAACATTTTCTTTGAGTTTATCCCATTTTCACTCATTTTTCCCAACTCAAAATTAAAAAAAAACCACTAATTTCTATTAAAAATGACATTTTGCGGGTTTTAAGGAATTAATAACGGCTCTAAATCTTTACGAGTTCTGTATTTTTGTAGTTACAGCCCTCAAACATGATGCAGACAAGGTTCAAACAAAAATTCATTGTACATGAACAACATTTGGACCATGAAACAACAAAAACAAGCAAATTTCTTCATAAAATTGGAGCATACCACATATCTTGCGTATTGCGGATTTTTTAATAATTATTTTGGGCAGCCCACAGACTGATCAGTAACCATTCTTCAGTGTTGGACCTCTTTTCTCAACCTCCTCTTCATCTTGAAGGAATCGATAATAGTCGGACAAGCATCCTTCAGCCCCTCTTCTTCTTGATTTCTTGCACATGAATTGCCTCTATGCAGGAGAGAGAGGGAGGAGAGAGAAAGACTAGATCTGCATCTTCACAACTAGGTAGCCATTGGAGGAGCGGATTGGAGCGATGGAGAGCGAAGGATAGAAGCATCGCAGGGCCAAGATCAGTTTGGGGGGTTGTTTTCTGGCCCCATCCTCCATCTCTCCCCCATTTCGTGGCATGGCGCCTTCTTCTTCTCCTACGTGAGAAAAAAATGCAACGCTCCCCCCTATGTTTTTTGATGTTTGGGCTCCCCAAAGGGAGCCCCAAAGGGTTATATCCTTTGGGTTCTCCTGAAGTCCATTCACACTTGGCCTTTTGGCCCTTGGCCTTCTGGGCACTCCCTCTTCCGTGTCCAGTGTTCGATTCTTGGTCTGAAAAATCATGGGCATCCGTCTTAAAGTCCCGCACTGCCGTACAGCTCCCAGGGTCTCGCCTGTCATGCCAAAAAAGTATGAAAATTCTTCGACTGCCATCTAGTGGCTCTTTTAAGCACTTCCTGGGCATTGCCGCTTAAAATCGTACTGATTGCCACCACTGCCTTCGTTGAAGTCTATTTTTTTCTTGACATTTGTAATTTTTGGCTATTTTTAAGCACTTCTCGACATCAAAAATCATATTTCATTGGCGACCACGGGATAGGGTGATTCAACCCGTCGAATCCCACGAATAGATCTGCACATAAACAACAAAAAGGACCATCAAGATGATACAAAAAATACACAACACAACACATCACAGCTCATATCCTATCCTCGGACAAAACCAAGGCATGAAATCCACGAGTAGGCCTAGCATAATCTGACAGAAAATCTGAAGCCAGTCGCTAACCAACTGCTCCAACACAGCCAAGCTAAAAAGAACTATCAAAGAGGTCATCCTAAGTGGTGGTCTAAACTATCTACCTAACTAAGGACAACTCAACCAGGAACTCCTACTAAGTGAGGACTCCTATAGCCAAATCAAAATGTATTATCTTTTTTAGTACAAATTTTCACTTTTAACGTTTGATTGTCCATATTCGGGCGTGTAAAAAGGAGGGAGCTGAGCGTAGTGACCCAAGGAGAATAGGGCATCGGCCTCAGGTCCTCTCTCGGTACCCAAGAACCTACTGTTAAACCCAAGTCGAGATGGCGGAAAAAGGAATGAAAAAGCAAAAAAAAATGAAAAAAGAGCAAAGACACGTAGGCGACCTCCAAAACTAAGCCGGGCAAAAAGCGCAATTTTAAATGAAGGGCGCCTCAAAAAACTCGAAAAACTCTTGTAAAAGAGCGTCAGGCTCCCTCATGTGCCAATTGTAAAATACTAGATTGGATTAGGCTAGAGGCATAAGGCTAGAAGAGGGAAATGGATAAAAGACCTTGCCACAAGGGCCGGTCATGTAAAAAAGGGATGGGTGTCTATGGGATTTTAGGGTTTGTATATATAAAGTTCAAAAAGTGAATGAGAGCTCATTCTTTTGGTGTGTGGCAACAAGAGTCTTGTTCTTCTTCTCTTCTCCTCATCTTCTTGCTTGTGTGTGCTCTTGAGAGAGGGAGTGTGAGAGTGTGAGGGAGTGAGTGTGTGAGAGTGAGGGATCAAGAGGGTGAAGCTCTTCACCATCTTCTCTTCTCTTCTTCTTTCTTGCGTGTGCGACTATGGAGGATGGAGCTTGGAGATGGAGGAGGCTTGAGGATGCTTGAGCTCGCATCTAGGATCGTGGAGCTACTGGGGTGTGTGAGAGAGGAGGCAACTCATATCGGCATCAAGGTAAGCTCACTACACTCATAGGATCGACGACGCGTCGGTTAGGTGAGAGATAGCCATTAGAGCTTGCTTGGAACACTTGAAACAATAAGCGGTCCGTGGGTCTTGGCAGTTGAGCAAAAGCTCCCACATTTTGGTTCCATTGTCGGGACAACGGATTCAAGCTTAAGCACTTGCACGCCTCATATCGAGCATCGAAGTAAGGGATTCATTCCCGAAACGGGAGCTTGAGATAGTAGAAAGTTTAGGTGTTTTGATCTTCAAAACAAGTATTTTGGTTTTTTTTTTGTTTGATGATTGGGAAACATGGAGAAATTTTTTTAGTTTTTTGCTTTCGATTCTTGTTGCATTTAGAGTAGGTTAGGATTAGGAAATCGCACCGGAGAAGGGTAGGGTTTCCTGTTGCAAAGCAAGGCAAAAATCGTGCAAAACTTGGCAAAAAGCTCACTTGTGATACCTAAGATTGGCAAGTGAATGATTGGGGGCATCAACACCATACCCGGAAAGGGGCATAAGAGCCAAGAGGCCAAGATAGAGCTCATTTGTGACCATTTCACAGAGAGAGAGAGAGAGAGAGAGAGAGAGAGCTATCGCCCGATTCGATCCAATCGCACCATCAATGAGCCTACCACTCTATTCAGGTATATGAATCCCTTCCCCTACCCCCTAGATAGGATCTAGAGGTTTGTGCTTGATACGTTTGAGTAAATCGCAAGAAACGATCGAAATCAAACTCTCACTGTCGATGTTGTGCCGCGTTCGACCCGTCCGAACGGTCACTTCTGGGCCGAGTCCCAGAATCGGCCCTTGGCACTTTTTCGCTCGGCCCGCTCAGCCCAAAACCCTACTTGGCCCTCGGCCCAAACCTACTCGGCATGTCTGAGTCAACCATTCGGACCATCGACCGTACCATCGACCGATTTGGCCCTCAGCTACGTGTCATTCTCGGCCCTCGGCCCAAGTGCCTCGGCCCGTCCGAGTAACCTCGTCCGAATTGACCACTCGGCCCGTCCGAGCCAACCTGTCCGAGTGACTTCGTCCGAGTCTGCACCTCGGCCCGTCGAGCCTACCCTGTCCAAGTCCCGAATTCGGCCCTCGGCCTATCCGAGTGACCCACTCGAACCCTGCAATTCGGACCAGTTGGGCTGAGTGAAAATTTTTATCAAATTCTCAGAAATTTGACCTGACCCGATTGGAGCTCAGTAGCGCAAACTGTCTAAAGTCCTTCTGAAGGTCATAAGTCGATTTTGGCACTTGAAATAGAGGAATCATAGGGAGCAGCCGCTTGGCAGTTTGTAGTAGGCAGCAACGAGACCCAGAGACCTAGACGCAAAGCGTTGAGTAGTTAAAACTTGATTGGCCAAGAACAAACGAGGCAACATACTAGAAAGACCCTGAACCCTGTCAAGGCGGCCAGAAAATTGACCAACAAGCCTATCAGGCTCGAAACAAAGTGAGAGTGCGTAAGATGCTTCGAGGTTGTTTGCTACACTTACCTTGACTTTTGGCACTTGAATGCACTTAAAGAAATTGAAAGCCTGGTTGAGTACAAGTGCACTAGGAGCGACACGCACGTTGAGTGACCATAAATTGTGGATTGTATTTAATAACTGAAGGAACTCACTCAAATAAACCACTCAAGGAACCCACCAGTAGGAGAGGACCCAAGACGTAGACAAACCATCAACGTGCGAAGTAGGACCAAGCAGGTGGCATCAACGACGTGGATCTGACAAATCCACTCAACCTGATCAACAGCTTGGCGGAGCACAACAACACGACTATGGCAGAAGAAGGCTCAGACCCTAGGTCTAATGAGGAACTCAACTTAAACATCTTCTCGGAGGCTATTCAGCAGCTGGTCAGCAGCTATGATCCACTCGCTCAGTACGAGCACCGTGGCAGGACGACAGACGCTATCATCGCAGACCTAGAAGAAGAGAGAAAACTAGCCCGCAAGGCTTTGCAAAGTATACTCGAATACAATAGGAACCAGCAAGGTAGGAGCCAAAGGCAAAGCACGGAGTTGTGTGAGGTACAGCAAGTGTTGAACTTAGCATGAAGAAACCAAACAGATCACGAGAGAGCCCTAGAAGGAGACTTGATGTTGAGCGAGCTTCTCATGAAGTGGCTGCTAGATAACACGGAAGCAGAGCAAAGTGGTGCGGCACTAGTGACATCTCTGCTTGCAGGATTAGAAGCAAACCAAGGCTCAAAGAGCCAATCTAAAATCCCTATCATTGCCAAGCAACAACAAATACCAACCCCACGATGATCCATACAGCTTTGTAGAGCAGTTTGAACAAGTCTGCGAAGCCAACGGCCTCAACGACCTGACTCAACGCTCTCAAGCATTCGGGCTCTACTTAGGTGACAAGGGAAGGACTTGGTATACAAGCCTAGATGCCGCACAACGAGCTGACTTCAGTGGCCTCAAGGATCTCTTCATTAAGAGATTTGCCGAGCCTGGATACTCAGATAATCTGCTAGTACGCTTGATGAACGTCAAGTAGAAAGAGGAGGACATTCGCGACTACATAACCCACGTGAGGAGTCTCTTCAAGAGAATCCCTATGAGCGAGTGACTGAGTGAAAGAGCAGTTTCGACTGTATTCATCATCGGAATTTGAGATGAGGAGTTATGTAAGGCTTTGGCAGGCAATTTGAGCTTGCAGCGAGACACGCTAGCTAGATTGTTTGAGGAAGCCATTAGAGTCGATGATCAGTTGAAGAAGTGGAGCTCCAAGAGCGCAAGCCTAGAAGAGACCAACTCGCGGAGCTCAAAGAGTGCATCAGCCTCTAGTGAGCGATCAGTCCCATCATCCCAAGATAAGGGGAAGGCCACCAAGACAAACCAAGACTTGGCTGATGTAAAGATGGAGTTAGCCAAGTTGCAAGACATGTTGAGACGACCAATGCGCCCACACGTCCAATGCGTGTATTGTGGCGGAAACCACTTACCAGCCGAGTATCAAGACCCTAGGTCAAGACCTTGTGCTAACTGCGGTAGGTTTGGTCATGACGTCGCGCATTGTAGATTACCAAGAAGACTTCCGTATTCGCAACCCTACGGCCAGCCTTACCTAGCAAATAGGCCGCAGTCATTCTTCGGAAGGGGAGTTCCATTAGCCCTTCCTGCGCCTAAGGACATTAAGCCAGCAGTTCCTAAGATGGACATAAACCCTAATGGCATACCCAAACCACCTGGTCCTTACGTGACCCATCCACTGAGCGATGCTCTAGTCCACTACGTGGAAGAACCAAATGAGGAAGAAACTTACATATGCCCTTACGTCTTGCATGACGAAGAGGGCAACACTGTCCTCATGGATTATTGCCCCGTGCCGATGATGGCATTAGGAAGAGGATGAGGTAGAGGCCTAGGAGGGCAAATGCAAGATTCAATCACCTGTTGGACTTGTGGTCACCCAAGTCATGTCTCATCATGCTGCCCTGAAAGGGAGCAGCAAAACAGAGACAAGGCTGACCAAAGGTGTGCTGAGTGCGGAATCACTCATCTCTTCGTCAAATGCCCAAAAAAAAAGCCATCTTCTAGCTCAGCCAATGTACCATCTGTCCCATTGGGGCTGTTTGGAGTCGCGAACCTCGATGGGAAGGCGATACCTATTCCGTTACGGGTCATGACACGTGCCCAAACAAAGCAAGCCGGTATATCACGGCCAGGACCTAGCAACCTTGACGCAGCTTCAATAGGGAAGAAAAGTCACAAGCGAAAGAAGAAAAGACCGGAAGCTAAAATCACACTAAAAACAAAGAGTGCTACAACTCTGCGTGCTGGAAGGAAGGTCTCTGATGTAGAGGCAGAGACTTCATCCCCCTAAGATGTCCGAAAAGGGAAGTGCTAAGGTAGGGGAATACCCGCATCCGAAGCGACAGTTAGAGGCCATAGAAAAAGTGAAGGAATGGGTGAAGGAGGCTCAAGAGCATCTAAAAGACGCTGAGCCCATCATAGAGGATGAAATCGATGACCTCTCCAGCATAAGCAGGCCAACCTCACCTCCTCAACCAAAGTCGAGAGAAGCAACTGCACCACAAGCAGTTCTGCTAAGGCCAAGCCTTGGTGTTATAGGGCCACGGTTCAGTCACGGCCACTGGTCAGGACGATCAAGGTTAGGAGAGAGACGAGCACCCAACGATCTCCTAACCACGTTGGTGACTACCCATGTAACACTTAGCTTGGGAGATTTGCTTAGGTAGCATCCCATCCTATGGCAAGATCTTAAGCAGTAGGTTGAAGGGTAACGAGAGCACGTCACGGCAGACCCTCATTACCATGATGCAGAGATGCAAATACCGAGTTTGACGTTGCACTCTATGCCTAAATCCTTACACGTCAATGCCTTCTGGAAAGGTTCCGAGATGCATGCGGTCTTACCAGTTCTAGCCCTAGGCGATACAACGAGAAAGGAGATCGTGGACATGGAAGCTGGGGTTAGTGTGCTTAGCCACGTGGTGCTTCAAACTTGGGGAAACCCGCCTATCGAAACTGCTAGGTTTAATGTCACATTAGCAAATGGTATGAGAGTCAAGCCTTTCGGGGTGCTTAAGAATTGGCCAGTAAAGATCGCAGGTGTCCAATTCTCTGTGGACTTTATATCATGAAGGGAGTGGACTACGATATCCTATTAGGCCGACCCTAGATGCGCAATGCTAGAGTCATCGAAGATTGGGGTAATGGCTTGATCTTCCTTGGCAATAGAACGGACGCCATGAGAATAGAGATGGACACTTGGGAGACCTCGCCAGTCAACTTAGATGATGCCATCTCTGCTATGCTTAAGGGTAACACCCAGGTTAAGAAGTCCTATGGGCCCCTAACCAAGTATATCCCATGCCCAGAGGACGAGCGGGATCGGATACACGTTCTCGCTACAATCGACATGCTGTTCTCTGATCACGAGGCGTATGAGCAGGCCATCAAAACAATCAGTAAGCCTAATGACATACCCTCCACACCAATCTGCATGATGGCAGGAACCCTTCCGAGAAAACCTAAACCTGTCAACTTCCAAGTCCCAACCAACAAAAGGGAACTCTAGGGGATACTGGAATACTTAACGGACAAGCTAGCTGGCAATCCAGCTGCCAACTGCAAACCACTCCAGGATATCCTAGATGAACCCAAGTGGCAATGGACCAGAGTGCATGACTTAAACCTCATGTATAACTGGGCCCTAGTTCTTGACCAATGACAAGAGATATACCAAGCCCTAGGAGACGATGAGCAGTCTGACAAAGAGGACACTAACGACGAATACGAAGATTGCCAATCCTTCAATGATGAAAGTGAGGGTGAGGTAGACACCGTAGAGTACGACACTGAAGGGCAAGAAATAGAGTAAATACGAGCAGACTCCAAGCAGTAGAAAAAAAGTAACTTCAGGATAAAGCGAGGAGTCATGTGTATGGAATGTGATCGTGCCTTGTTGGAACATGTAGGGGCCATAGATCTTGAGTAAGCCGGCCTAGCCCAGCCAGGAATGACATTAGTGCTTAGAACAAAGTTGTCGTCGCCGAACTATGCCCACCAGGGGAGACCACCTCTTCTAGCGATGGCGGGAAATTCAACTCTGAGTCGGAGATTAGTTTGGATAGTGATCCAAAAATCCCTAGGCCGTTACGGCTAGACGCACCAAGGGGGATCTACCCGTCCACCTGAGGCGCAGATGATTAAGGTAGAAAAAGGCAAAACAAACCAGGGATACACAAACGGAAGAATAGAGAAAACTGTAGGACCTCCCTAAATGATTTACAAAATTCACAAAAGGGAATAGGGTAGTAGTTCTGTTAGGTGCCAAGCGTCAAGGGCAAACGAGTGAACCAATTGAGGGACCAGCCAAGGTCAAGGAGATGAACCTAGCCTAGGAAGGGGAAACACCCCGACCTGTATTCATTGCCGATGACTTGACTGAGGAAGAAGAAACGAGACTTGTTGCTCTCTTGCGAGAGTACATAGACGTGCTCGCCTAGTCCTTAGAAGAGCTTAAGGGGGTAGATCCGAGTGTCGTAACTCACAACATACCCATGGCGCCAGATGCAATGCTGGTCAAGTAGCAACCATACCCTATGAATCCAAAACACGCTCATGCTGTCAAAGAGGAGATTGATAAGCTGATGAGAGCGGGATTCATTTACGAAATTGAACACACAGACTGGATGTCACCCATAGTCATCGTGATGAAGAAGAACGGAAAAATCCGAGTGTGTCAATTACAAGAAGGTGAACGCTGCTACTAAGAGGGACAACTATCCATTGCCGTACACCGAGCACATGCTTGAGAGAGTGGCGGGCAAGGAAGCCTACAATTTTCTGGACAGCTTCTCAAGGTACAACCAGGTGCAAGTGCATCCTGCAGACAGTTGCCTTTGCCACTAAGTGGGGCGTCTTTGCTTACATAGTCATGCCCTTCAAGTTGACGAATGCCCCTGCCACCTTCCAACGCCTCATGTGCACCATCTTTAAAGACATGTTTTGCAAGGAGTTGGAAGTCTTTGTTGACGACCTCTGTGTTCACTCAACCTAGATTGAACACTTAGACAAACTCCGCGCAGTCTTTGAGCGGTGTCGCTTATATCGTCTCTCCTTGAATCCCTTAAAGTGCTAGTTTTGGATAAAGCATGGATGCATCTTAGGGCATGTGGTGTCGAAGAATGGCATTGCCACTGCCTTTTTGAAAGTCAGGGTTATCGTCGACCTTCCACCCCCAATCAACTACAAGGGAGTTCAATGCTTCCTAGGCCATACAGGGTACTATCGGCGGTTTATACTGAACTATGCATTGATCGCGAGACCCTTGTATAAGCTGTTGATCGTCTTTGAATGGACCGAGGCATGCCAATGAGAGCATATGAAGAATTGAAAAAGGCTCTAACCATAGCACCAATTCTACGAGCCCCAAATTGGACCATTACTTTCCACGTGCATATCGATGCTTCTAAGTTTGCCGTGGGGGCTAGTATTGTGCCAACCTGGCAAACACAACTTAGACTATCCAATGAGCTTTGCTAGCATACAACTCATGTTGAGATATCGAGCTCCACTCGTGATACGCCAGGGTGATCGTTGTGTATTTATGTCACCGACTTGTCAGTTGCAGACGCGGTTGGTACACCGCCCATGAATAATAGCTACATGATAACTATCCTTATCTACTCTAGTTCGTGGCTCAGTTAGTATGCCACCTTAGTTAGTTGAGTTTGGTTTGAGACCCATATATAGGGTTCTTCTATTTCTTTGTACTTGAGTTCTTTTGGCTTACACAACTAAGAAGAGGAAAACTGTTTTCAGCCTCTACCTCTGTGTGTATTCCCCCATTGTGCAAGCAAGAAAGCTACAAGTGAGACTCCTTCCTTCTCTCCCACAATCTTGACATGGTATCAGAGCCTTGTTCGTGGTAAGGAGCTCAAGAAAGCAATCCAAGCTCGCGGTGTTCTGGTAAGAGGAGCAGTGTTGCTTTCATTTTCTGTTTTGGGAGCAGATCTCTACAGGTAGCATAGCCAAAAAGTGCAGGAGTGCATTGTCTCAGGTTGAGACGCCCTTCGCGGTGAAGCAAGAGGGTAGTATATGCTACGGGTGAGGGATTTAGCCCTCGGTGACCTTGTTTTTTTTATTTGAGGCCATTTCGAGGCCTGTTTTGGAGGCGGAAGTTTTCTGCACGCACTCAGGAAAAGGCCCAGTTTTATGCTGTGCAGCCATTGTTCTACAGGTCGGTGACAAGTTACTGTAGAAATTGCAGCGTATGCTTGTGCGCAGAGACATTGGGAGTTACAGAATCATCCCTGTTGCCTGTTGATGCAAAATCGTCACTAGGAAGTGACTGTGTGGTCAAATACCACTTTCGCCAGTTTTACAGATTTTTCCTTGTGAGGGTGAAGCTGTGTTTTTTGCAGTGACAGAATTTTTTGCAGTGTTCTGTAATGGCATCTGATTCTCTTTCACAAATTGTCACTAAAAAGCTTGATAAGAACAACTTCCAAGCATGGAAGTTTAGAATGACGAATTTCCTTATGGAAAAAGGATATTGGGAATTTGTTGCAGGAAATGAAGAAGAACCAGTTCTTCCTGATGTTCCTAATCAACAGCAAATGCAGGCATTTAAAGCATGGCATGAGAGAGCTAGGAAAGTTATGTACTGGCTATCTATCAGTATTTCAGACTCTATGATTGTGCATATTCAGGATGCAAGTACGCCAAAGGAGGCATGGGACACTTTGTCAAAAATGTATAGCACAAATACGCAAGCCAGGAAAATGCAGCTCAAGCAAGAGTTGCATAATGTGCAAAGAGAAAGTATGAGCATCAATGACTACCACATGAAGGTGAAGAAGATTGTTGATGCACTTGCTTCCATTGGGTCGCCAGTGGAAGATGATGATTTAGTTTCTGTGACCTTGAATGGTCTAGGAAAAGATTATGCACAGTTCCGAACATCCATTTCCGTCCGTGAAAGATTTCCTGATTTTGAGGAGTTGATTGCTCTTCTAATTTCTGAGGAGCAGAGAAATGGTGGTGCATCTTCTTTAGGAGGAACTTCAAAAGAAGCTGTCTTCTACTCAAATGCTGGAAGAGGTAGAGGCAGAGGTAGAGGAGGCCAATATGGAGGCCGTGGTAGAAATTAGAATATGCAGCAAACTCAAGAAAACCAGGCCTATGGAGGAGGACGTGGTAACTCTAGAGGCAGGGGGAGCCAAAGAGGTCGTAGTGGATGGCAAAGAGGCCAAAATGCAAACAGTAATGTTGAATGCTACTACTGTGGTAAAATGGGTCATATGGCTAAAGACTGCTATAAAAAGCAGAATGACATCATGAATGAAAAACTGCAACAAGGGAATTATGCATCTGCTAGTAGACAGGGTGATGACAGAAATGAGTATTTGTTTATGGTGCAGCACATGAACAATTCTGTGACAAGTGTAGAAGAAAGCAATGATGTATGGTATGTTGACTCAGGTGCATCAAACCACATGACAGGTCATGCAGAATGGATGGAGGATGCAAGAAAAATAGAAAAACCAGGATTTGTGGAGATTGGTGATGATACTGCACATCCTATTGTGCAAATTGGAAAAATTCATTTGTCTATGCAGGATGGGAAAAAGAAATACATGTCCGATGTATTTCATGTCCCGAATATCACCAAGAATCTGGTTTCTGTTGGTCAAATGGTTGAGCAGGGCTTGCAGGTCAGATTTAATCCTCATGGATGCTTTGTTGAGAATATGAAAAATAAAGGTCGCTTGATAGCAAAAGGAAAGAAGAAGGGCAAAATGTTTACGTTGGATGCAGACATGTCTGAATTGAGTGTAGCAATGTTTGCACATGGGACCGGTGTAGTTGCAGATATTGATATCTGGCATAAACGCATTGGTCATGTTAATATACAGCGACTTAAATCAATGCAGGCCCAAAATATTGTTGCAGGATTGCCAAAATTCAAGGTTGCAGAAATGCATAAGGTATGTGAAGCTTGTCAGTTTGGAAAACAAGCAAGGAAACCATTTCCTAGACATGTTCAAGAGAGTGAGAAGCCATTGGAATTAATCCACTCTGATGTGTGGACTACTAAAGCTGCATCTCTTGGAGGCTGTCATTATTTTGTCACTTTTATTGATGACTATAGCAGAAAAGTTTGGGTGTATTTTATGAAAAAAAAAGTGAAGTTTTTGGGCATTTCAAAACCCTTAAAGCTATGGTTGAAAAAGAAACGGGCCTGCAAATAAAATGCCTAAGGTCAGATGGAGGGGGAGAGTACCTCTCAAATGAGTTTGCAAGGTTCCTGCAGGAGCATGGCATAAAGCAGCAATATTCATGCAGTCATACCCCACAACAAAATGAAATTGCAGAAAGGAAAAACAGGCATATTGGAGAGGTATCTCGTGCCATGCTCAATGAAAAAGACTTGCCAGATTTTTATTGGGCTGAAGTAGTTGCTACAGCAGTCTATATAATGAATAGGACTCCCACTGCAGCAATACATGGGATGACTCCAGAGGAGAGGTATACTGGTAGAAAACTAGATATTTCTCATTTGAAAATTTTTTGTTGCATTACCTATGTACATGTGCCAGATGAGTTGAGATCCAAGTTGGATCCAAAAGCTGAGAAGTGCATCTTTATTGGTTACTCTCTGTAGCAAAAAGGGTATAGATGCTATAACCCTTCTACTCGTAAGTTTACAGTGAGCAGAGATGTTGTTTTTTATGAGATGAATAGCTGGTATAAACCTGTAAATGTGATTGATGATGTAGATGCACAAAACGGTAATGCTGCACAGAATTCACAACAGCAGTCACAAAATATTAGTGGACCTGGAGTATCCTCTAGCAGTGGTTCACATTCTTCGCCATGGACAGGCAGATTGAGATCAGGAGAATCTTCTCAAAGTAATGCAGATAGTAGTATGCAGGTATCACGAAAAGGAAAAGAGAAGGTTGATCAGCCCATGTTTGATGTGAATGCAGGTCACTCTTATGTGGATGGTGAATCCAATGGTTCAGAACAGAGCATTGATGATGAGTTGGGTATTCCTTCTATTGTTACACCTAGAGTAAGGAAGATCAGGGATATTTTGAGAGCACCTGGGAGTGAACCTACTTTGCATAGGTCTACGAGAGCTAGGTATCCTGTGGATAGGCTGAAATATGATGGATTTACAGCCATTCACTATGCATATATGGTCAAAGTGATACAGGAACCAGAACCCACTTCTTTTGAGCAAGCCATGGGAAAAGAAAAAAGGGAGAAAGCCATGGATGAAGAAATGGATGCCTTGGAAGCAAATGCTACATGGGAATTGGTACCTTTTTCTAAAGGTAAAAATGCAATTGGTTGTAAGTGGATTTATAAGGTGAAGCACAATGCAGATGGTTCTATGAACAGATACAAGGCAAGATTAGTAGTCAAGGGGTATGCACAAACATATGGCATTGACTATGAAGAAACATTCAGTCCGGTTGCAAGGATGGCAACCGTAAGAGCAGTCATTGCTATGGCTGCATCAAAGGGTTGGTCTTTACATTAGATGGATGTAAAGAATGCCTTCTTGCATGGTGATTTGCAAGAAGAGGTCTATATGGAGCAGCCACCAGGTTATGTGCATGCTGTTCATCCTGAGTTTGTTTGCAGGTTAAATAAAGCCTTGTATGGCTTGAAGCAAGCACCTAGAGCATGGTCTGACAAGATAGGATAGTATCTTGTCACTATTGGCTTTCAGATTTCCAAGGCAGATTTCTCACTTTATGTGAGAAAAACAGAGAAAAATATTATGCTACTGGTCATTTATGTTGATGATTTGATTATGATAGGTGACAGTGATGAAGATATCCTTCATGTGAAAATGCTATTGAAGCAGAAGTTTGAGATGAAGGATTTGGGAGAGCTGCGTTATTTCTTGGGCATTGAGGTGATTAGATCACCAAGTGGGATACAGCTCTTGCAGAGGCAGTATGGATTGGACATGTTGTCCAAATATGGGATGACAGGCTGTAAGCCTATTTCAGTTCCTTTGAAGTAGAATGTGAAGCTGAGCACAGATGCAGGTGAGCTTCTGGAAGACCCTATTATGTACAGACGCATAGTAGGAAGTTTGATTTATATGACTATTACCAGGCCAGATTTGAGCTATGTTGTTGGATTGGTAAGTCAGTTTATGCAGGCTCCAAGGAAACCGCATTTGGATGCGGCTAGACACATACTCAGGTATGTGAAGTCCACATTGCAGTATGGACTATTTTATAAGACTGGGGTTCAGATACAGTTGCATGGATACACTGATGCTGATTGGGCTGGTAGTATTTCTGATAGACGATCTACCAGTGGATATGTGTTCTCTTTTGGGAGTGCTGCAGTCACTTGGAGAAGCAAGAAACAGCCTATAGTTGCCTTGTCGAGCATAGAGGTTGAGTACAAGGGTGCAGCAATGGCTGCATGTGAGGTAGCTTGGTTGCATAAGCTACTTTATGATATGCATCAGTCTACAGATGGGCCAGTTGTCATTTATTGTGACAACATGAGTAGTACACACTTGGCAAATAACCCAGTCTATCATGCTAGAACAAAGCACATTGAGGTGCATTATCACTATGTGCGAGAGAGGGTTTTACTAGGTCTTGTTGATCTAGTTTATGTCAGCACAAAGGATCAGGTAGCTGACATATTCACGAAGGCATTGGGCGCAGAGAAGCTGCGCAAGTTCAGAGACCTGCTTGGTGTGCAAGAATTGGGATTGAGCTCGAGGGGGAGTGTTGAGATATCGAGCTCCACTCGTGATACGCCAGGGTGACCGTTGTATATTTATGTCACCGACTTGTCAGTTGCAGACGCGGTTGGTACACCGCCCATGAATAATAGCTAGATGATAGCTATCCTTATCTACTCTAGTTCGTGGCTCAGTTAGTATGCCACCTTAGTTAGTTGAGTTTGGTTTGAGACCCATATATAGGGTTCTTCTATTTCTTTGTACTTGAGTTCTTTTGGCTTACACAACTAAGAAGAGGAAAACTGTTTTCAGCCTCCACCTCTGTGTGTATTCCCCCATTGTGCAAGCAAGAAAGCTACAAGTGAGACTCCTTCCTTCTCTCCCACAATCTTGACAACTCACTGAGACAAAAATGAACTAATCGACAATAGAAAGAGAAGGGTTAGCCATGGTGTTTGCTGTGAAGAAATTCCGGCACTATCTATTGGCCACCCTTTTACCTTTTTTGTGGACTATCAAGCCCTGCTCTATCTAGTAAACAAACCTTGCGCTATAGGATGCATAGTTCAATGGCTCCTTATGCTCTTGGAATTTGACTTCTCCGTGGTTGTACGAAAAGGAAAACAGCATTACATGGCTAGACAAGGCATTGTTGACAAATTACCCGACGCCCATCTCTTTAACTTGTCCAGCGAGAGAGATTTATTTAAGGCTGATATAACACCATATTGGGCGGATGATATGGTCCAAGTGCTTGAACACGGACTACTTGATCGATCGATAGAAAAAGCCTGACTTAGGTGATCAATCCTTAAGATCTAGCCCTATCAGCTGATCACAGGCCAACTCTACAGGCTAGGGCAAGATGGATTGCTGTGTAGATGCGTATGCGAACATGAGATGCATGACGTGCTCTCGGAAGCGGATGGCGGCATTGCTGGAGGGCATTTTAGCAGAGACACCGATAGCATGAAAAGTGTTGCAGTCTTAACTATGGTGGCCCACGCTTTTCCGCGATGCATCCCAATTCGTCAAGCATTGTGACGAGTGCCAATGGAAAAAAGTCCCGATTCGCAAGGATCAGATGGAGTTGACTCCTATTATTACACGACAATCCTTCGAAAAATGGGGAATTGACTTTATAGGAACCATCAGTCCTACGGCCGAGTATTCACAGGCCAAGTACATCATTGTGGCCATGGACTACCTCACGAAATGGGCAGAGGCAAGAGTGACACAAAATAATGACGCTAGGACGACTGCCAAATTCTTATGGGAGCAGGTGATCTCACGATTCAGCTGTCCCATCGAACTGGTCAGTGATCAAGGCATGCACTTCATCAACAAAGTGATAGCGCATCTCCTATCCACCTTTCTCATCATCCATCACAAATCCTCGCCATACTACCCTTAGGCAAACAGCCAGGTAGAATCCACGAATAAGTTTCTTATCAATGTCTTGACCAAGGTGGTCTCAGCCTCATGCAGTGACTGGGACAACAAGCTGATGGCAGCTCTGTGGGCTTACCGCACAGCTTATAAAACGGCTATCGATCAACCCCCCTTCAGGCTGACCTATGGAACTGAAGTGGTTCTACCATTAGAATTCTTCATTCCTAGCCTGAGAATAGCACTTCAAGAACGATGGGAAAGGAAGGAGGCATGGATGCAATGCCTGGTCGAACTCGAGCGCCTCTCAGAGACTCGCCTTCTAGCCACCCATGCGCTTATATGTGAGAAGGCCCGAAGCAAGACTTGGTTTGACAAGCATGTCAAGAAGCACGACTTTGAACAGGGCGACTTAGTGCTCCTCTACTCAGTTAAGGGGCATAAGCAGAAAATGAAATTTAGAGGTCTTGGACCTTTCAAGGTTCGTGCGATCAGCTGCATAGGCAATGTCAAGCTCGAGACCTTGGATAGTGGAGGGCATACGCTTCTACAATGGCAGTCATATCAAGAAGTACCACCCTCCCACCCATCCTTTGCACGAGCCCCCGATGTTAGAACTACCTGTCAAGATACGAGTGGCCACAATCACGGAGATTGATAATGAGAATGAGAAAGCCGTAGAGCCCGCATACCTCCATATCACGATCACTACAAAACAAACATGCACTTTCAATGCCTTGATCGACAAGGGAGCAGACTTCAATGTCTTAATCTACGATCATTGGACTCAACTTGGCAAAACACCACTTCAACCTACTAATGTGAAATTAAGCCCATATGGGGTCCATTCCTACGCACTTCTCGGCAAGTGCAAAGCCGCCGTTTCTATCGAGTCTGAGACTGTACCAATGGTTTTTTATGTGTTGCCAAAGGTTAAACACGCAAGCACAGAGTCGCTGCTGGGGCAAACTTTCAAAAAGCAGACTCACTGCAATGTTGATTATGAGTCGCAACGTGATGGAACCTAAAACGGGCCGGCACTGGCTCATGCGCTAGCCGAGCCTCGTCACTACACACAATACAACCTCTCGACCTCACGGCCAGGAGCGTCTATCAAAATCTATGCCTTCCTAAACATTGTGTTTGTAGTCCACTCTTCTCTCACCCACTACTCCTCAGAGGGAGTCCCTTACACATTGCCTAATGGCATGAAGCACAAACATAGGGGGTCCTCCAACGGCTGAGTGCCGCCACCCCTCTACGACTCTCCTACACCTTGGGGATTGGCCCCTCAATGCGTGGCTCAACATATAAACATTTCGCACAGATCCACTCAAGGTACCATTTAATCGTATACATGAATGTACCGTTGTCCTTACTTCTCTTTTCCCCTAGACCCCACGACTAGCCTATGGCTTAGGGTGTCCTGTCTCTCGCTCAACGTGGGTCAAGATCCTAATAAAAACAATTGCCGTGCATCCAGGATTTCTGATACCCTTAAATATTTCCATGATTTATGCATATTGTGGATGCCAAGTACTCAAACAGTTATGAAATCAATATCGTGCACATGTGCAAAACATCCTTTCAATGATTTTCAACTACCATTCTTGTGCGGCGTTGCACAAACCTAGCACCAAGGAAACCCTCGTGCTACTAGGCCCTTATTTTATAATTATTCACCGACCTATATGGCATGCAAACAAAAAACAACAATCTTTTCATCATCTTACTCCACATTTAGACACACTTTAACCACTCTACCCTCCCATCGATCAAATGTTGCCTTGTTGTATAGATTTATAGGTCATTTTGCCATCATTTTATGTGTAAAAAGCGGAAAAAACACACTAGAACAAGAAGGTGGGGTTGAACTGAGGCAAATCCTCATGCTTCAGTCCCTACAAACATTCACAAACATTGTTCTTAATTTTCAATAATTTTTCGCACCCAAAATGCATTTTTTCCCTATTTTTTAGTGATTTTTCTCTATTTTCCTTGTATTTTTTCTTATTTTCTGCATTACTTAATTGCTGAAAATTCAAGATAGGTTATGGGCTGTGGCCCTTAGTTCTTTCTTGTAGCAAAAATGAAAATTTAGTTGGTGTTCCTATTCATTTTTCCATTTTTATACCCAAAACCATCATTTTCCCTTGATTTTCCATGTTTTACGTGTTTTAGTGTATTATTTTGAGTCACAAGATGCATATTTTTCTGATTTTCTGATTATGAACAGCAAGTACTCATGAAAAACAACAACATAAATAATTTTTAGCCCACATGAACAACATTTTATCAATCAAAAGCCATGAAATCTCAAATTTCCTTTGAAAAAATTGAATTACCGCTTATTTGCGTGTTTCGGGTTTCATGTCCATGGCTGCAAATCTAAAAATCAGCAGCACTTCATGTCCAGCACAATCACAAATCACCATTTCCAGCCCGTGGAGCAATCCGATCCATACCGAACAAGCCTCCATCATTCTTTCTTCTTCCTTCTTCTTCCCACATGAATTCCCTCTTAGAAGAGAGAGAGGGAGGAGAGAGAAAGACTAATTTTCTATCTCAGCATTCAGGCCATCAATTGAGGAGCGAAGGGCGGCGATAAGATCAGCATACAAAGGGGAATGAGGGACCAATGCGTGCTCTATGGGTTGTATGCAACCCCCATGGTTGATTCATCAAGGGGCAAAAAAATCGGCGCCATACTGTCGTGATGTCCTCCTCTCTCTCTCCACGATTCCTCAACAACATTTCATGTGGCATTTCATTTTGGGCTCCCAAGGGTCACTTACTCATTTGGGCCAAATTTTGTCCACCCCTTCGCATCTTGACTGTTTCCTTGGCCATTTTCCCGTCCGGACTCGGAATCGAGCTCTGAAAAAACTTGGGCATCCGGTTTGGCATCCTGCATTGGCCAGTAGCTCGTGTCAACCCGCACGAGTGTCTGAAAAATTATGAAAAATCAACAAGTGTCGCTCGGGCACCTTTAAAGCACTTTGACGCTTAAAATCGTCCTAGATCGAGCCACCGTCTTTGACGTGAATATTTTTCCCTTGATATTCATAATTTTTAGCTATTTTTAAGCACTTCCCAGCACCTAAATTCCACTCTCACAACGCATCCACCTCGCAATAGCCAATGTTCGCATTGTCACAGCCTTCAACAAGGGCTGCGCGACCTCATCACTGTCCGCAACGCCATTGGTAGAAATATCCGTAACCAACTCCAAGGAGGGGAGTAGTGCACGACTGCGACCGCCTAGATTTCATGAATCACAGGCCGCAACAACAAAACCTAAAGCCCAACAGCCTAGATCTCAATGGCAGCCTAAGCAGCCGCAACCACTGCCTAGGAATCGCCGCTCCTATTCTCATAAAATCAAAAACACTAAATCTAAGAGGCCAGGATGCAGTCACAACAAGCGCAACATGATCAAGCAAAGATGGGTCCCTAAAACCCTCTTGCGCAAGGCTACTGCATGGGCAACACCTGGCTGTGGATCCCTAAGGCCTGCACAACCAAAGGTGCTACTCATACCGCCCTTAAGCTTGATCAATCCAAGTCCCATAAACCCTCCAAACCATTCGTTGCAGCACCCTCCAAAACCACAGCCATCCGACTTATCCACGCCTAAACCCAAGAAAGTCACACAAGCCTATAGGCCCAAACAACAAACTCGGTCACATGAGTCATCACCCGACCAAGTCAACCCGACTCCTCAAATCCACCCTGAATGCAGCAACCCGTCCGTTGTGGTTGCCCCTAATCCACCCATAATCCAAGCAGCTCAACCAACCGCAACTCGTCATTGCTACCAGCGCTAGTTCTAGCAAACCGCGACTACCCATCGGCCTTACGCCCTCCTATGAATGCAAATCATTTTTAGCGTTGGCCGTCGACCTCGCTGAGGACATCAGGGATGACGTAGTGGAATGCATTAAACGACTAAACACCACCTTCATGTCGTTAGCACTAAGCTAGGACCATTTGGACTTAGGATTGTTGGAGGAACCCTTTGCAACTGAAGTTCAAACCATGCCCTGCTCCTGGGAGACCTTTGAATTCACATTCGCAAACGCTTCTCGCTCCGCTGCTGAATTGCTCAACAACGAGATCTCCAGGGAGCAAGCCATCAAGCAGCACCTCATCATGTCATACGATCACCAAACCACTTCTGCTATCACTGATCAAGAAATCACAGTGTTATCAAAGCTCGCTGATATTGACTCCCCATTCTTGAAGCATTAGTATACTCTTAGGCTGCAATGGGAAGTGGAAGGGTGCCACATAATGACCAATGCTGAGCAGCACTGTGCTATCAAAACAGTGGAATACGACCCCACATATGTCGTGCCAACCTTGTATTGAGTGTTAACCACTCTTCGGGGCCGCCCCATGGAAGAACACATCAAAGGACATCCCTACCTCGACCGCTTGTTGACTGAGGAAGAGTTACACATTGCTAACCGTGTCAACTCTGGTGACTTCCTAACAAATATTCTCACATACATCATGCAAGTGGGGATTCAACCCTTTGATCTGGACCGCGATGGTCACTTAAGTACAACCCCCAGTTCTATGAGTGGCTCCTTCATAAGTAACTCCTACGCCACCATGCAAAACGCCCTTGCCCTTCTGACCCTAAATACTAGGAAGGATTCTTCTCAAGCTGGAAGGGGAGGGGGTGAGTGAGGTGAATCAAATCAGGCCAACCAAATCAAAATTAGTGAAACATATAAACATATATTATGAAAAACGGGCAAAAAGTCAAAGGTTGAAAATGAAAATCTACAATGGTTTTTAATGAATTCATTCAAAAAGCATAGAGTTTCTCTTTTTCAGCAATCAGCAAATTACTATATGGAAAGGACTAATGAAAATTTTGGTTTATGACATGAACGAAAAATGTCGCAACAAGACTGAGCCCACTGGCTTCCATTCACGGAAGAGGAGAGAACACAATACAACATCACCCTGGAGAGCTGTGCCTACAACCAATTAAAATTCCAAACTATTCATAATATAGAAGGATTAGTGGCCAAGGAAGAGGCGGCCAGGAGAGTCATTGAAAGCTGCAACTTTAATAAGTACCTGGAAAGATTCGCACAAGAACCCGACCACACAAGCTGTGTGGAATTTTTGAGGTCTTACGTTCCCGACAACGAATGTGGCACCATCACAATAGGAAGGGGACAGAATGCCAAGCAAGTACTGGTTTGCTTAACCCCGGCCTTGGTGGAAAAGGCACTGGGACTAGAACCAAAAGTGGAAAAGAAGTAGAAGAGAGACGTGTACGCCATGCTGGGGATGAGGAAGGAGGACGTGCTGACGAATGACAGCATCAGCATCCAAGATATCCCCGATGCGGAAACCAAGTTGCAGGAAAAACTCATACATGCGCTCTTTTTCAGCCAGCGCTACAACGCATTGATGCACCGAATCAGTGTGCCGATACTGGAGAATGTGGTGGCTCACACCCTACATGAAGTCGATTGGAACGGCTACGTATGCAAAACCATTGACCAAGCAGCTAGAGCTGTAGCCTTAGGAAGCATGCCCGCAAGAGGAGAATCCCCAGCTTTTAAGGCCGCAAAAAGAAAGAATGCCTCCTCCAAATCCTTGTTCATCACCTATGGGAGCATCTTAACAGCACTCATCCAGGAGGCCGTGAAAGGGACGCAGGATGCAGAAGAGGGAGAAGGGCAAACGCCTGACAGGTCACCCCCTCATCAACACCAGGAGAGGTCAGTGAACAGGACGAAGACCAAGGAAGAAGGGAAAGAACAAAAAAGTAAAAAGTAGGTCAAGGAAACCAAGAAGAAGGCAGCGCAGAAGAAAAAGAAACCAGATGAAGGCCGCAGGAAGGAGAAGGAAGACTTGGAAAAAGCAAAAAGACAATCCCTCAGGGAGGCCAAGGAGAGAGAAAGAAAGAGGAAGCAGGAAGAAGAAGAAACAACAAAGCAAGTCAAGCGGGCTAAAAAGGCATCAAAGCAAGAAGCTGAAAGGAGAATAAGAGAAGAGCAGGAAGAAAAAGAGAAACTAGAGGAAGAATACAAAAAGGCCTAAAAGAAAAGAAGAAAAAGAGTTGCGGAGGAGGAAGAGGAATTAAGAAAAAAGAAAGAGGAGGACTTGGCCGAGGCTACACGCCGGTCCATTGAGCAGCAATGCAGGGCAGATGATCCAGAAGCCTGGAACCAGCCGAGGGAAGAAGGTCCTAGCTCCAGCACACAGGCACCAAAAGCCGCGTCGCCTGCAGTCCTGGAAGGAAAAGGCAAAGCACCCTTCCATCCTATCCCCACCCTCATGGCACCCTCCACTGAATCCGCTATGATCACCTCTAGCATCCCCACCAGCTTGGAAGTTTCCAACCTGGTGGCCTGGATGCAATACTTCATTAGTAAAGAAATGGCCCAAGGGAAGAGCACGGAAACCATGACTACGGGACCAAAAAGGCCAGCCGCAGATGCAGATTCAAGACAAGACCAGAAGCGTCCGTGTGTGGAGGTCTCAACCACCCCCACCCATGCAACAATGACGCCACCAGTCAATTACGATGAATACGTCGTCGAGCTACTCTCCCAATTGGAGAGCGCAAAGGAGGAAAAAAGAATGGCGGTGGCTAAGTTGGTGGTAGAGAAAGAGTCAATGGTGGCCTTCCAACTGGAGAAAATCCACATCATAGCCATGCAACAACGTCAAATATTTGAACTCAAGCAAGAATTGAAAGCAAAAGAGGACATGGAAGAAAGTTACAAACAACGGCTTGAGGACGAGAATCAAGAGCTTGTGCAAATGCAGCGGGAATACAAGCTCCTCCTAATGGAACATAAGGAACTGGAGGCAAAAACCGCCACCATTGAGCAGATGATGGAGGAACTAAACACCAAAGAAGAGGAGAGAAGACAAGAGAGGGAGCAACAGCAAAAAGATATCGAGTCCATGACCGATCAACTACACATCGGGAGGAAAGAGCAAGAAGCTCAGGAGCAGAAAAGTAACCCTAGCACAAAAGTAGGGGGAAAGCATGGAAGGAATGAGCAAAAGGGCCAAGGAATGGGCCACGCAGAACGAGAAAAAGGTGAAGGCACTGGCGTGGTGCCTCGCCTTGGTGGAGAAAGAAAAAATCTTGGCAGAAAGCAAAGCGGACGCCGCCCAGATAGCTTTCACTACTCAGCAACATGCCTTCCTCAACATGCTACTAGACACAACCCGGCCGAAGGGAAAGGAGTCGTTGGAGGTGGTGCAGAAGAAACTGAGCATCGCACGTAGAGCCCTGCATGCAGGGCTACAGATGCCATCCCAACCTGTGGAGATTAGGCTGGGCTTAGAAGAACAATGAAAGTACCTGCTATTGGCCGGCCTAACCCCCCAGGAGGCGAATGCACTCGGCTTTGAGAAAGGGGTGCAGCTAGACGACCGGCAAGAGGAGGACACTGACATTGAATTCATCATAAGAAAAAACAGCAAAGAAATAATCCCACAACCCCCCTCACCGCACGATCAAGAATAACAACAACTGGACCCACCCCTGGACAGAAAAACCACGCTCAAGGAGCGAC
Source organism: Lygodium microphyllum (assembly GCF_053477565.2). Taxonomy (NCBI): domain Eukaryota; kingdom Viridiplantae; phylum Streptophyta; class Polypodiopsida; order Schizaeales; family Lygodiaceae; genus Lygodium; species Lygodium microphyllum. The sequence goes on from NC_141149.1 coordinate 31,758,916, forward strand.
GGAGAAAACTAGTGGAAGAAGCTAGAAGGCATATGCAAGCCAAACCAGTCGTGCAGCCATCCGCATCCCGCCCACCATGCCCTGATGACCTCCCAATTCAATTACACCGAGCTGGTAATTTGGGAACGGCAGGAAATCGAGAAGGACCCTTTTACTTTCAGTTTCCTCATGCCTAACAGCTTGAGAAGGGTCATGCCGATTAAAGTAATGGAGGAGGTGATCGCGACTGGCATCCGACTAGGCCAAAAATGGCTAGAAGACAGGGCAAAGATCCCCACTCTGTGGGGCACAGAGGAAGCAGAGTTTTGGCAAGACAAAGTGTTCGAGGTGCCATACACTGTAAGGGGTTACAACTGCCAACCTCTCTAGAGAAGGTGAATATGCGATATTAACATGCTCGCCTGGATGGCATTTTGCAACACCCTATCCTACGAGAGGAAAGACCCCACATTCATGGCGTATCCTCATAGGGTAGGCGTGGATTTTGTTGCCACCCTCCATGGGCGGCATGACTTCCCCATCATCTACAACTCCAACGCCACCTCCTTTGAGAATGCTCTCCTTTTTTATTTAGGAAGCCTAAGTGACTTCATGACGCACTTTCTCACAGACTTCTCCTCTTGCCCAGATGTCGCCTTTATAACTACATGTAATTATCTTAGGCTTCTTAAGCTATTACTCAAACAAGATCTAACACTGCAAGAGAATGGCTTGCCCCCCCCTTTTTTGATCCCAATGCTATTGATAGCTGCGCTATGGCATGCTTAATGATGAGAGCTAGCCTACTTCCCTCCTTTTGCCTAGCTCTCCTAGAGGACATGAGTAACAACCAATTTACTAGGTGTAATCACCCCTTCCTCTCCACCACCTCTCTCCACATCCGCATGAACCTGAAAAGGTACATGCAAAGCCACCAATTTTTGTGCAAATCCATCCGCCCTCCTTCCCCGCCTCATTCAGATGAAGAGGATTAGGCATGGCTGTCATTCATTCCACTACTGTATTATTTTATAAAAAAAGTGGAAAAAACAACAGCAATAAAAAAACTGACTAGGCAACATCATCCACTTATAGAACCACTTACCACCACATAAAGCACGATCACTGCACCTAGGGGTTCTTAAGTTAGGCGTGTCCGGTGGCTTTGGTCGGCCGGCTCCACTCCCAACCCCCTAGCCCTTTTGCTCCCCCACTTCACGCTTAGGGCGCATCAAGGGCAGGACATACCTAGGGAGATAACACTCGCCTATGACCTGTCACCCTAAGCCACTTACACCGCACTCTCCTTGGCACAAATGGGGTCCTCAAGTGTGGGACATCACGTAGGCTTGCCTATGGTTAGACCCACCTCCCCATTCCACTAGCATGAGCACAATGCACTAACACGATGAGGTAAGCACTCCCCTTAGGAACAACACCGCACCTTTTCCTTCCAAACATTAGAAAGCAACAAATCACTGACTTCGGAGGCCCGTCAACCACGCAATATCCGTTTGGCTCCTCCGATAAAAATTTCATAGCTTCTACAGGCACCTAACTCTCCGAGTGGCCCTCACCATTGCACCACTTGGCCAATTTCCTGCCAACCTACAACAACACAGAAGTGCCATGGGACTGGCACCCGTCTAGGATGGGGGTAATGTTAACCCCAAGTCGAGATGGCAAAAAAAGGAAGGAAAAAGTAGAAAAAAATATGAAAAAAGATCAAAGACATGCAGGTGACCTCCAAAACTAAGCCGGGGGAAAAAGCATAATTTTAAATGAAGGGTGCCTCAAAAAACTCAGAAAAAACTTGTAAAAGAGTGCCAAGCTCCCTCTTGTGCCTATTGTAAAATACTAGACGAGTATAAGCTAGAGGCATAAGGCTAGAAGAGGGAAATGGAAAAAAGACCTTGCCACAAGGGCCGGTCATGTAAAAAAGGGATGGGTGCCCATGGGATTTTAGGGTTTGTATATATAAAGTTCAAAAAGTGAATGAGAGCTCATTATTTTGGTGTGTGGCAACAAGAGTCTTCTTCTTCTTCTCTTCTCCTCATCTTCTTGCTTGTGTGTGCTCTTGAGAGAGGGAGTGTGAGAGTGTGAGGGAGTGAGTGTGTGAGAGTGAGGGATCAAGAGGGTGAAGCTCTTCACCATCTCCTCTTCTCTTATTCTCTTCTCTTCTCCTTTCTTGTGCGCGCGGCTATGGAGGATGGATCTTGGAGATGGAGGAGGCTTGAGGATACTTGAGCTTGCATCTAGGATCATGGAGCTACCGAGGTGTGAGAGAGGAGGCAACTCGTATCGGCATCAAGGTAAGCTCACTACACTCATAGGGTCGACGGTGCGTCGGCTAGGTGAGAGATAGCCATTAGAGCTCGCTTAGAACGCTTGAAAAAATAAGCAATCTGTGGGTCTTGGTGGTTGAGCGAAAGCTCCCACACCTACCAAGCCCTTGCAAGGCGACACTTAATTCTTTTCTAACTCTCACTTTTATTTTTGCTCCAATCTTCTTTTATTTTCTTCTTTTATGGCAAGATGCCACCCCAAGGAAGGCAAGGTATCGGCCCCAGATCTTGTCTCATCCCCACGAATCTACCAGGCCTTCTCAAGGCGATAAACAACAACTCAATGATTTTTCTTTCTTTCTTTTTCTATTGTTATAGGGGTTAGAACCCCTTTTTACACACCTCCATATATTCATATATTGTCTTTCAAATCTTTAGGGTTTTGTCTCTTTCCATCATTATTTTAGTAGGCCTCTCTAACTGCCTCACAACTAGCAGGAACTCTTAGAACGGCCGCCTAGCAGGTTAGCAGAATAAAGCCACTAGAACTCCCATCTAAAACAAGTCTTTCAATGCTGGACAATGCCTTACAGGAGGCAATGACTACTCAGACCTTCCCCAGACATAGCTAACCTAAACTTGGGAATTCATGCCTTGTTATGCGGATTATAGGGGGTCATCTTGTTATGCTTGATTTTCCAAGCTTCAGTCAGACTTTTAATCACTTTATTTAAAAAGTGAGTTCTTTCTTTTGGCAGACCAAAATGGCAAATAATTTGCTCAAGTAGGAAACTAGCAGTCTCTTTTGCATTGTCCTACCTTGTCGTCCATGCTTCTGACCATTTTTTAAAGTAATCAGTTGCTACTATAATATATCTCTTCTGAGTAGTAGACAACGGGATGATAGGACCCACAAAGTCAATGCCCCACTTCTCAAATGGAAGGATAGCCATAAGTGGACGCTTCCTATTCTCTCGACTATCATGTCTGACGTGTATCACATCTCTTAATGTACTCAAAGGAATCTTGGAAGATGGATGGCCACCAATATCCAGCTCTTAAAGCCTTATGTGCCGTTAACCGCCCAACGAAGTGCCCTCCATAAGTGGAGTCATGGCACTCTTCCAAAATAAAGGGAACCTCATCAGGCATTACACATCGGCGATAAATATCATCAACACCCCGCCAATATAATGTGCCTACGATCAAGGAAAATTTCAATGCCTTTTGTTTAATCTTCCTCTTCTCCGATTTTGATAAAGTAGCTCCAGTCTCTCCCGTAGAAAGATAGTGCGTTATAGCAGCATACTAGGAGGAAATAGATGTCATATCAATCAAAGTTTCCATATCACTTCCTTCAACCACGATCTCTTTTGGCTCTCTGAAATCCACAAGAAACTCTACAATGCCCTGAAGCTTTGGCGGCTTGCCCTTAATCTCATAATCAAATTCCTGCAAAGTGATTAACCACTTTGCTAAACGGTCAGGCGACTGTAACTTATTCAACAACAATCGAAGCCCTTCCGCCTTCGTATAAAAAACCACCCTCTCATAAAGGATGTAGTGCCTAAAATTTTTGGTCACAAATACCATCGCAAGGCACAACTTCTCCATATAGGTGTAGTTAATTTTTTATATGCCCAACTTCCGACTAGCAAAAGTTATCAGATGATACCACTTTCCTCCCAAATTTGGGCCCAACAGCACAGCTAATACTATACATGGTTTGCTACTGAAAATATATAGAACATTTTACCTCTTTTTGGTGTTTTTAAAACAGGTGCTTTGGCAAGCCCCTACTTCACATCATCAAAAGACAATTTGCAAGAATCACTCCATGTAAACTGACAATTAAAGGACAATAGGTTAGTCGGTGGCAATGTTCTTTCTGCCAAGGCATTGATAAACCTCTGATAATACCCTACTGATGATAGAAAGCTATGCACTTCCTTTGGAGTATGTGGCAGACTCATGGCAACTATGACCTTGATCTTTTCAGTATTAGTCCAGTCCCTACAGATCTGACCACATGGCCTAACAAGAGCCCATAAGGGACTCCGAAGACGCACTTCCGTGGATTAAGAGGTATGCAAAATTGTTTGCAACGCTCAAAAAACTTGTGCAAAATGATCAACTGTCTATCCATTACGGTGGTTGCCCCCAGATCATCAATGAATACTTTCAGCTCTCCTGGGGAGATGTCACCAAAGGTCTTGTCGGCTATTCTTTGCCACGAACCAGATGCATTACACAATCCAAATGCCATCACATGGTACGCAAAGGTACCGAAGACTGTAATAAACATTGTTTTTAGCTTGTCTTTCTCAACAATCGCCATTTGATTATACCCTGCAAAGCAGTCCATGAACGAATAGATTTCCCTACTCGCCATTTGATCCAAAATTTGGTCAATAAATGGCAATGGGTAGTAATCTTTAATAGTGTGCTCATTTAACTCTCTAAAATCTACACAAAGACAGATTTGATTATTCTTCTCCTTCCTGATCACAATTGGTGAGCACCATTCAGTATGTTGAACAGGGAAGGTCAAACCCGCTTTTTGCAACTTCTGTAGTTCCTCATACAACCCATCCCTTAATTCAAAAGGCATACGCTTTGCTTTCTAATGTACATGGCGGGTATCTTCCTTTGTATGAAATAGTATGCACAGCTAGACTGGGAGGAATACCCCGAAGTATCACGGAACTCTCGAATTAAGGACGCACAATCCTCTCTTTCTTCCGAACTGAGCATGGACCCTAATTTAATTGGTCGCGAATCATTTAGTGTACCAAGATCCAGCTCAATAACATCTGCATCTCTTATTAGATCATGAGGCTCTATCGGCTCATTCAAAGTTATCTTATAAATATCCTCTGTAGTGGACCCTTCCTTAGATCCATCACTCGATGACGTCTCACTACCAGATGGATCATCTACTGTTTCTAGTTCAGTGTGGATGATAGTGGAGCTCTCTCACTCTAAGGAGACTCAGGATAAGCATCCACTATTACACGATGGGCACCTTGACATAGAATCACTCGACTAGTGGGTATATCGACTTGACAGTATGTCCACAGAATCCATGGCCTGCCTAGCAAAACTCGATAGCTAGGACGTCTTGCAAACCTTATCACCCTAAAGTCTAGATAGCATTCCACGCTCGCAACTGTAACATGGACCTTAGTAATGCAACCTTCTAGTTGTCTTAGACTATCATCATCCATCTTAAGAAGTGTGGAGCCGTCTTTTTGGATCTCTAGACCTAACCTCTCCATCAAGTTTGAACTTATGATATTGATGGACGATCCAGTGTCCACGATAGTGTGCTCCACTAATATTCCATCCACATATGCTGGAACCCTAGGGCAATGCTTTTCACCATGATCAAACAAATCTTCCCCCACTCTAGCTATGCCCAAAGGTTCTACTATATACCCTATACACAGGAATTTCTTGAATTCCTTGCGTACTCCTGGAGAAAGTTTAATCAATTGCAGGAGATTCATGTTTGGTTTGACTTCACAAAGGGAACTTATTAGATCAAAGTCGTAGTAATTAGCCAAAGTTCTCTTCTCGCGCCAAACCATTCTCTCATTTAGTCTTTCCATCAGCTTTGGTGCCTCTTTTTTAGCTTTTATCTTCTTTCTTGGCATTCCTTTATCCTTCTTGGGATCGACTTTACTACTAACAGGTCTTAACGGTCCACCTTCCTTATCAGGATTTAGGACTCACTTTTCCCCAGCATCTTGCTTAGGGCTTCCCTCGATAGGTTTTACAATTCCTTTGTCACCCTCTTTAATCTTTTGAACTCTTGTTATTGCTCTCGTAGATTAGAAGTTTCAGCATCATTGAGACGTAAAGTCTTAATAAGGCTGACTCCACTAACATGAGGTAACTCCTCTACAATAGCCTTTCCTCTTTGCAATATTTGCCTTGGTCCCTCGTCTTGCTGGAGATTACTCCCTTGTGCGCGATGGTTAACTAGACCTGGTTGTTTACTCCCTTGTTGGAGAGAACTGATCTTACTCAAACAGGTAGCAGCTAAGTGGCCAGACTTCCCGCAAATATCACATTTGACATTTGGGCAATTCCTAGGGAAATATTGGCCCCCACACCACTTACAGCTAAATCTTGAGGGGCCATCCTCTTCAGGGCATCAGCTCCCTATCAAATTCTATTTCTTCTTAAGAAAATTGATATCCACAGCTATTTGTCAATACTGCTCAGAGATCATATTGGTATAGTGCATCATCATGTCCTTAACTTCACCAAGGACATTAGAAGCACTCGATTCATAGCCGCAATCGTCAGTCTATCGTCCCATGGGCCTAACCACTTGATTAGGAATTAGCCACTGACCAACTGGGACAACATTAGGATTCATTGTTTGATTTTCACCAATAGTTAGTGAGGCTACCTGACTAGCCATAGGCATAGTCATGCTAGGAGGAGTTGGTAACGTAGGCAAATTCGACATAATACTCCCTCTGCCACCCATATTTAACATGGGGTCCCCTTGACTCCCATTGGTCAAGGCCAAATTATTACCATTCCAATTTATCCTTGCTACATAAGACACTTGCAAGCGCAACTCTACTCCTGCTTGGGTAATGGCAGTGTCGATATCGGCCAAAGCAACACTACTTAGCTACACCTAGATATTAAAATCCAATCCATGTAGGAAATATTGCAATTATGCAGCTGTTGGAATATGAATATAAGCATTAAGTTTGCGAAGAACTTGCTTTGGTTTCTTGGCATATGCCTGGATATTCTCATTTGGCTCTTGGCGTGTTACATTCAGAATACGCAACTAATATTGCCCACCCTTCTCAGGGGCAAACTCCCTAGGAAAAGCCATAAAGAATTGGACACTGCTAGTTATGGTTTCGGCTTCTAGACCTTGATACCACATTTTCACTTTTCCTTTTAACATCATGTTGAAGAACATCATTAGTTGTCCTTCATCTTGGATTCGATAGTTGAACATGAGCGTTTGAAACTCCTTAATGTGGAGTTCTCCATCTTCTTCTGCTAACCCATGGAAAATGGGCAATGGTGCTCCTAATGCTGATAAATCCAGTGTACCTGCTAGAATTGTGATAGGTTGTGCCATGGCTACAACCAGATTGACAACAGGAGTTTGTGTAGGCAACACTACACCCCCATTGATTGCGGGTTGATTAACTGAAAGTAGGGAAGTACCAAGACTTCCACTTGCACTCGAAGAGCTACTTGTAACACCTAGGTTACTAGAACCACTACCACTTATGCATGCCGGGCTGCTCCTTTGAGGAGAATAGCATCTTACAATCTCCAACCGCTGTCTAGCCCTCTCATCACGTTCTGCTTTTTGTATTTCAGCTTGATGGTCCTTGTCAGAGGACATAAATCAACTATTTGGTCCCTAAAAACCCTAGATTCGAGAACCATCACTTATTGGCGGCTCCCTACAAATGTACCACTGATGGAACCTTAAATGGGCCGGCACTGGCTATGGCACTAACCGGACTTCATGCTGCATACGACAGACAACCCCATCACACGGCCTCGCGGGCTAGGAGCATCTAAAAATCACTTTGCACTAAATGCTAATGACAATTTTGTGTTTGTATTCAATATGTAGTCCAACGTTCACCTTCCCTTCTCCTCAGAGGGAGATCCCATAACATATAGCCATAATGTCTCGTAATATACACATAGGGAAGCACCTCTCGGTTGATTGCTGTGGCTTCACTGCGACTCTCATACACCTCGAGGATTGGCCCCAAGATGCGTCGCTAACACATATAACATTCGCACAAACTCCACTCTTTCATTATTCAGCATTCCATGAGATTTTGATTTTTCTCATAAAACTTTCCCCAACAGAAGCATCTGTCTAAACTACAGCTTGGGTTTCCTGTCCTCTCAACATTGGTCAAAGTTTATCAATAAATTACAATGCATTCCAAGAGATACCACGTGGCATGCTTGATGCAAGGTGTATGAAGATTGTGCACAACCATTTTATGATTAAAAAACTAGTCATGTGAGGTGCGAAAAACAATCCTTTCATGAATTTTAACTAAGTGTTACGTGCTGCGCTGCTTTACGGACTAGCACCGGAGTTTCTGTGGTACTAGTCGCCTATATTTAATTATGAAACAATCCCTAAATGCTATGCACAAAGAGGAAAATCATAATTTGTATCTTTTCAGCAATTAGATCGTCGCACAAACTTTATCCCCCCCTCGCCGTTTAGGTGTTGCTGCGGTTCATAGGTGTAAATGGTTGTTTTGTATCATTTTTATATGTAAAAAAACAATAAACACGTACTATAACACAAAGGACAAGGCCAAACTGAGGCTTGACCTCATGCTTTAACCTCGCCAAACACTCACGTATATAAATCTTATTTTTCCATATTTTTTGAGTGCAAAAATCCCATTTTTTTCTTTTTTACTATTTTTTCTATTTATTATTCATGAAAAATAGGTATTTTCTGATTTATTTGTATTGGCTTATTATTTTGATTGAAACTTAACATTTTCTCTGAGTTTATCCCATTTCCACTCCTTTCTCCTAACTCAAAATTGAAAAACCCACTAATTTTCATTAAAAATGATATTTTGCAGATTTTAAAGAATTAATCACAGCTCTAAATCATTATGGGTTCTGTATTTCTATAGTTACAGCCCTCAAACATGACGCAAACAAGGATTAAACAAAAATTCATTGCATGTGAATAACATTTGGACCATGAAACAACAAAAAGAAGTAAATTTCTTCATAAAATTGGAGCATACCGCGTGTCTTGCGTGTTGCGGGTGTTTTAATAATTATTTTGGGTAGTCCACAGACCGATCAACAACCATTCTTCAGTGCTGAACCTCTTTCCTCGACCTCCTCTTCATCTTGAAGCAATCCGATCACAACTGGACAAGCATCCTTCAGCCCCTCTTCTTCTTGATTTCTTGCACATGAATTGCCTCTATGCAGGAGAGAGAGGGAGGAGAGAGAAAGACTAGATCTGCATCTCCACAACCAGGCAGCCATTGGAGGAACGGATTGGAGCTATGGTGAGCGAAGGATAGAAGCATCTCAGGGCCAAGATCAGTTAGGGGGTTGTTTTATGGCCCCATCCTCCATCTCTCCCGCATTTCGTGGCATGGCGCCTTCTTCTTCTTTTGCGTGAGAAAAAAACGCAGCCCCCCCCCCCAACGTCTTTTTATGTTTGGGCTACCCAAAGGGAGCCCCAAAGGGTCACACCCTTTGGGCTCTCCTAAAGTATATTCACACTTGGCCTTTTGGCCTTTAGCCTTTTGGGCACTCCCTCTTCCGCGTCCGGTGTCTGATTCTTGGTCTGAAAAATCATGGGCATCCATCTTGAAGTCTCACACTACAGGGCAGCTCCCAAGGTCTCATATGTCATGCCAAAAAATTATGAAAATTCTCTGACCGCCGTCTAGTGGCTCTTTTAAGCACTTCCTGGGCATTGCCGCTTAAAATCATACTGATTGCCACTGTCGCCTTCGTCGAAGTCTATTTTTTCCCTGATATTCGTAATTTTTGGCTATTTTTAAGCACTTCTCGACATCAAAAATCATTTGTCACCTTGATTTTCAGCACTATGTATGCATGCTGAAAAAAGCATTGCACGGGCTGAAGCAGGCTCCGAGAGCCTCGCATGCAAGGATCAGTAACTACTTGCAGAGCTTGGGATTTGCTGTTGGCAGGGCTGATCATAGCCTATTTATGAAAAAGACTAACAGTAGCTTGGTAGCGATGGCCATATATGTTGATGATTTGATAATTACTGGTGATGATGACTTGGGCATATAGCATGTAATGAAGATGTTGAAAACTGAATTTGACATGAAAGACTTTGGTGATTTGAAGTATTTCTTGGGCATTGGGGTGGTTACAACTGAAAATGGTTTATGACTGATATAGAACCACTATGCCATAGAAATGCTAAAGAAGTATGGCATGGCTGAATGTAAACCATTGGATACACCTCTTGATCAAAATGTAAAGCTAGACATGAGCATTGGGGTTGAAGTTGAGGATGTGACTATGTACAAAAAAATGGGGTAGTCTGATTTAGTTGACCATCACTAGGCTTAACTTGAGCTATGTTGTTGGACTCATAAGCCAGTTTATGCAGAAGCCCAAAAAGCTGCACTTGGATGCAGTTAGACACATTATGAGATATATTAAGTCCACTGTAGATTATGGGTTGTTCTATGTGAGAGATAAGCCCTTGAAACTGGTTGGATGCACAAATGCAGATTGGGCAAGATGCTCATATGACCATAGATTTACAAGTGGCTATGCTTTCAGGTTTGGAAGCGAAATGATCAGCTAGAGTAGCAAGACGTAGCCTACAGTTGCTTTATCGAGTACTGAGGCAGAGTACAAAGGTGCTACATTGGCATCATGTGAGATTGCATGGCTGCTCAAGCTTATGACTGATTTGGACATATAGATAGATGCTCTAGTGACTCTGCTATGTGACAAACTTAACAGTGTACTCCTGGCCATGAATCCAGTATACCATGCCAAGACAAAACACATTGAGGTACACTACCACTTCATTAGAGAGATGGTTCTTGCAGGGAGAGTTGATCTCATGCATGCGAAGACTGATGAACAGGTTGTGGATATCTTTACCAAGTCTCTGGGTAAAGATAAGTTCAGTGTTTTCAGACAGCTACTTGGTGTACAAATGTTGCCTTGAGCTTGAGGGGGAGTGTTAGACTTCAAGCTCATCTTTCTATCTTTGGTATGACTGTACCCGACCCTTGAGTTGTCCACCTATACTACATGATGGGGACATTAAATAAGTCATTGCTTAGGACTTAGTTGTTTGGTATGAATGGTCCTTGAGACCTTAGGTTGTAAACAATCATTTAAGTTGTGTGTTAAGATAATGCAAGAAATGAGTGAGAGCTCTTAGCTCCTCACCGTGTTAGCTCCAACTCTTCTCTGACTTCAAACAGGTCCATACTCTCGCTGATGCAAAAATAGAAACCCCTTGAGTAGGTTTTATTCGCGCTGACCTTGGGGAGGTCTAGCATCATCATGGAACATTGTCTCAATTAGCGTTCTGTGCCCATAGGAATACTGCATCTATCAGTAGTCTGTGTTTATGAAAAATGCCTCAATCAATTATCTATGTCCTATTATACATTCTTTATCCTAATAATTTTAAGAAAAATTAGAATCTAATTTATAGCCACAAACAACTTACTTCAAGTATATCATGCATAACAATCTTAATTTATAGCCCAAGATAAATCTTAACAAGGAGTTTATTTTTCAAAACTTCCCTCCTCTAGGGTTTGGACAACCCATTAATCCTTCTAAGATTTCTAAAGGACTTCTATAATCAAAAGCTTTCGTGATGATCTTTTTTAATAGAATTTTGTTGGTTCTTTGTCTAGTGATAACTCACTAGATTCAAAACCCTTGGACATTTTATTATGAAAAGTACTCTAATAATTCTATCTTGAGATTCTTCTAAGAGTTAATGTTCGTATCTATCGATCAGAGGTTTCATCAATTTAGTACAAATTTGGATTTAAAATTTAACTACTTAAATATTTTTTATTACAAAAATCATAGTCCTAAAATGTGATTCTTTGTAATTTCTACTTGATGCAATAAAATCGTAAATTCTTTTCATGTAGTGCAGTATTTTCTATGCAGCCTATTCCTTTATCAGTTCATGAGATGATAAACTATTTGTCATATTTAATATTTAAAATATTAACCAAATATGGCACCTTGGAGATTCACGATGAGCGCTATTAATGACTCTTTCTCCCTACAACTCTTGCAGTTTTTCTCTTTGGGGCTATGGCCTTTGATCAAAGAATTGTAGAGAAGACTTTGTTAATAGAGCTATGGGTCATCTCAATTTGATTTATAAAGATGGTGACAATTGAAAATTGAGAAGAAATTTAGTAGAGTCTCTATTTTACAGGGGAATGAAGGTGGAAGAGATGGGATCTGGTTTAGAAATGCCACAAAGTATCCCCTTTATCTTTGCAATAGTAAGAAATCTCTCTCTTACCCACCTCTTGCATTGTCTCTCTCTTCTCTCTTGATTCAAGTAGAGTCTCCTCTCTTGTCTCAAATCTAATGTGTTCTATGGCTTCTCATGCCTCATATTTATAGTTTAATTGAAGGGAGGGGTGGTTCTCATGAGTCATGACCAAGAAGAGGAGTTTTTTGTGGAGGATGTCTTGCTAATCTAGCTATTTGGGAGCTTTAGAGATGCAATATGATGATGGCAATCATTTCTTTGGGGTCGAGAGAGGTTGCCAAAGATGCCATGATTGATTCGTCTGGCTTTTGGGTGATCTTCCTTCAATTTGGGCCTCTTGCCAAATTGAGAAAAGGGGGAGATAGCTCGAGTCTTTTGCTGAGATAGAGAAATAGGATTTATATCTCTTATTAATCTCTTTAATTTCTAAACAGGAGGAGATGATGATTGTGATGAAAATCATGAAGAGAGGGTGGCACATCCTATCATACGTCTCCTTCTCTCTCTTTAAGATTTTAAAAGCTTATAGATTTTTAACTTTATTTTAGTCTTATTCAAATCAAATTTTAATTTTCTTGACTTATCTAAGTCATAAATATGCCTAATCTAAACTTGACTTAGCTAGCCATAATGGCCATTCACATGACATTTTTTGTGTTGAGGTATTTGTAGTCGTATTGATCTTGGAAGGTGTCAAGGTACATGATATGGATTATTTTATTCAAGACACTGCTTTTGATAGTCCAAGATTTTCAAATTTAATGTAAGGGAATTTATTCAAGACACTGCTTTCAAATTTAATGTATGGGAAGTCTGGAAAGTCAAAACATTACATCTTGTTCCCCTTAGAGGAATCGAGATGTCCTCATCTTGAATGAAATTGGGGATATTAGTTACATACTGATTTTTTATCAACCCAAGTGACATCCTCTTCAGGATCGTATTTCCATTGGATTAGGTAATCCATCCTCAAGGGTTTTACTCATTAGAACTTTCTCTCCTAGGTCAAGTATCCTATCTGGTTGAAGTTCAAGGACTCCTTAACTTGGCATTAAAAGTTGTTGATCATTAAGTACATGATCAAGGTTAGGAACAGATGCTTTCAATAGACTGACATGAAATGCATTATGCACTTTCAAGTTGTTAGGGAGTTGCAGCTTATAAGCATTAGGTCCTAGACATTTTAGCACCTTATATGGTCCACAATATCTAGAACTTAGCTTCTTGAGCTCCCCCATAGATAAGGAACTTTTATTTGGGCGAACTCAAATAAAAAACATGTCACCTTCTTTGAAAATGCATTCTTATCTCTAACAATCAGCATGTACTTTTTGCTGATCCTTAGTAGTTTGAATATCTTGCCTGATAGCCTTTTTGCTGATCCATTTCTCCTAACATTTGCTTACATGCTTCTACCCATAGGATAGGATCATAAAAATTTAGCGGCATAAGAAAATCTTGCCTATTCAATGCTTGGAAATGAGTCATCTAAATACTTTGATGATATGATGCATTATAGGAAAATTCAACTAAGGTTAGGTATTGGATCCACTGCTTAGGTTCTCTATTGCAATAACCTCTAAGTATATCCTCAATAACTTGATTAACCCACTCAGTCTCACCATCAATTTGGGGATGGTAGGCAGTACTAAAGCATAGCTCGATTCCTAGAGCTTCAAACAAGCTCTTCCAAAAGTTTGATGTGAAGAGAGAATCACGATCACTGATGATTCTATGGGGTAATCCATGTAATCTAAAATTTTCATTGATGTAAAGTCTAGTGATATCGGAAGCCTTGTAATTTGTTTTTATAGGAATAAGGTGTATAGCTTTTGCTAGCATATCAATGACTACCATAATCGAGTTATATCCTCCTTGTACTAGGGGTAACCAACTATAAAGTCCATGATGATATATTCCCATTTCATTTGAGGGATGCCAGGTGGCTGGAGCTTGCCTATCAACTTAACATGTTTAACTTTAATTCGCTAGTAGTTCAGGCATTCAGTAACATACTTAAGTACATCACCCTTGAGTCTCTCCTAGTAGAAGCTTTTTCTGTCTGTATTAAGAGTCTTAGCTTTCTCTTTCTTCTTCATATACATCCTTCAAATTTTCTTCATTGTGTCTTGCCTTCAAGGCCTCTTTCAAAGCTATCACCTCCCTGGTATATATCATCATTTGCCTTGTTTTTTCTAGTTGAAAGGCTACAAAAACCTCCTTTTTTGCTTCTAGCTTAATGAGTGTAGCTTTTCATTACTCACTCATTCTCTTGCACTCACTTTGGAGCTCTTTCACTAGCTTATTGTACTCTTCAGTGTTGCATTTTTCCGACAATACTGAAGTGGTGGATATCTCAAGTCTTGGTATCTTTGGACCTTGCTAGGATTTTGCATTTGTTGTTGCTGTTGGTCTCTTGGCTCAAGGGCCCCTTTTGATGTCATTGTTCATGCTAGCTTGAAGTCTCAAAACTAGACACAGCTAAGATACTATCAATCACACATGTAGAACTGGACACAGCTAAGATACTATCAATCACACACAAGATAATGAGCTTGAAGTCTCAAAACTTCCCCTCAAGCTCAAGATAAAACATGTACACCAAGTAGTTGTCGGAATCGATTGAACTTACCTTTACCAAAAAGACTTGGTAAAGGTATTTGCAACCTATTTATCAGCCTTCACATGAATAAGATCTACTCTCCCTACAAGAACCATCTCTCATAACCACTCGTAGACCTATGTGTTGAGATGGCAAGCTCAATACATGCGGACATTGATGAGGGACCGCCTGGTTAGATGGGTCCACACATCTACACTTAGCACGTCTGTGGTCATTATGACTCACAAATGGCCACTGACTCATTACTTATTATATTCAGGTTGTTACACCTATTTACAGCTGGCATAGTTATAGCGCCAGTCGACTAGTGTAGTCGGTTATGCATTGTTTGACTTAGTAGGCCACTTTCCTTTATGTTGTATCTTATCTATACTTTGTGTATATTGTAAAGAGTGTGGAAGAAGAAGAAGAAACCAACAAGAAAACGTTTTGGCCTCCATCTCTCTTCTTGTCTCTTGAGTGAGCTTCTCCTTGTGCATTCTGTGTGTGTTCGGTGCAGCATCTTGAGCAACTCCCCCCACCACGCGATTCTTGACATGGTATCAGAGCCGCGCCACTGAGAGAGGCTGATTTCGAAGGCTGAAGTGAAGGAGAAGAAGCAAGGTTTGAGCAAGCAAGCCACGGGTAAGAATCTCTCCCATTCTTCCACTCCTTCTCTTGGATAGTGCTTGTGGAGGCACTGGAAGCAAGGCAGAGCGAAAATCTCAGATTGTTGTGAGATTTGGTGTGCGCAAAGAGCATTGTGTATTCTGCGAACTAAGCCCTTTAGGATTTTCCCATAGTTATTTTGGGCATCTGAGGTTGTTTCAGGGCACGTTTTAGAGCCGTAAGGTTGCGGACAGCAGTTTCAGGGTACATTGTGACTTCGACTGTATTGACCGAATGTGGGTGCGCAGGTTACAGATTTCAGATCTGTAAGTTCAAAGGTATTTACCAGTGAGTAAACACAAGGTTTATCTGCAAACAGGTTGCAGATTGCATGTATTGTTGAGTAGACAGTGAAAAAGGCTGTCTGGTGTATTGCTGTGCACTACAAGTCGAGGGTTGCAGAAGATTTGCTTGCTGTTGGTATTAATTTTGTGATAATGGCAAAGAACAGTGGAAGCCCCATCATTGAGAAGCTCGACAAGAAAAACTACCCATCATGGAAGTTTCATGTCACGAACTTCCTTATTGGAAAAGGCCTCTACGAGTTTGTTTCAGGTGAAGAAAAGGAGCCGGAGGTGAGTGATCCTCCAACTACAGAAGAGACAAAGGGACGAAAGGAATGGAATGCAAAAGACAAGAAGGTCATGTATTGGTTGTCTGCAGTAATTGACAATAATATGCTGGGACACATTAGAAATGCAGAGAATGCATATGCAGCTTGGACCATACTTGAAATTATGTTTTCTGTAAATACAAAGACACGAAAGATTCAACTCAAGCAAGAGTTGAATACATTGAAGAAAGGGAAGATGTCTATCAATGAGTATGCATTGAAGGTAAGGAGCATTGCAGATGCATTGGCAGCGATTGATGCAATGCCCGATGATGATGATTTGGTGTCGTCAACCTTGGGTGGACTTAACAATGAAAAGGCTTGGAAGTCTTTTGTAACTTCCATGTATGTTAGAAAGCCATTCCTAGATTTCGATGAGTTGGTCTCTCTAATGATCACAGAAGAAATCAACATGCAGAGTGAGACATCTAAAAGAAGTGGTGAACAGGTCCAGGCTTTCTACTCCAGTTCAAGAAGGGGACATGGCAGGTTCTCTTCAAGAGGCTGTAGTATAGGACGTGGTAGTGACAACCAGCAAAACAGATTGAATCAACAATTTGGCGATATGCAGGTTTCAGGAGGTCGTGATAACTTTAGAGACAGGCGGAGCTTTAGAGGAAGAGGTGGATGGCAGAACAGAGGTTCTAACAACTCTGGTATTGTGTGCCACTACTGTGGCAAAACAGGTCATATTGCAGCCCAATGTTATGCTAAGAAAGATGATATCCGTAGTGGTAAGTTGCAGCAAGGAAACTATGCATCATCTTCACGACAGAATAAGACAAAAATGAACGTTTGTTCATTATGCAGCATATGCTGAATGCTATTACAGGAAAGGGAACACATGAAGATATTTGGTATGTTGATTCAGGTGCATCCAATCATATGACTAGCCATGCAGAATGGTTTGGAGAGATGCAGGATTTGTAGAATGCAAGTTATGTGCAGACGGGTGATGGCTCATGCCACCCAATTTCACACATTGGAAAAGTTTCCTTGTCCTTGCATGATGGTAAGAGAAAGAGTCTTTCAGATGTATTACATGTGCCATCTATTACAAAGAACTTGGTGTCAGTCGGTCAAATGGTAGAGCAAGGGCTGCAAGTCAGATTTAATGCAAAGGGCTGCTTTGTAGAAGACTTCAATGACAAGTGCAGATTGGTAGCTAAGGGAAGTAGAGTTGGATGTAGGTTTACTCTGGATGCTGGAATTCCTACTATGAATGCTGCTATGTATGCCAAAGGAAAAGGTGTTGTTGCAGACATTGAAATTTGGCACAAACGCATTGGACATGCAAATGTACAAAGGCTGAAATTAATGTAGTCCAAAGGGTTGGTTACAAGTTTGCCTACATTTAAAGTTGCAGAATTTCATAAGGTATGCGAAGCATGTCAGTTTGGTAAGCAGAAAAGACAACCATTTTCACATGACAGAGATGTAAGCATAAATATCCTTGACGTTATACATACGGACATTTGGGAGCCTACACAAAATGTATCTCTTGGAGGCAGTTCATACTTTGTCACATTCATTGATGATTGTTCTAGGAAGCTGTGGGTATATTTTATGAAGGAAAAGAGTGAAGCGTTTGAGCACTTTAGAACCTTCAAGGCTACAATTGAAAGAGAAACAGGTTTGAAAGTAAAGTGCTTGAGGTCAAATGGAGGGGGAGAGTACCTCTCAAATGAGTTCAGTGATTTTCTGAGGTCTCATGGGATAAAGAGACAGTTCACATGCAGGTATACCCCACAGCAAAATGGGATTGCTGAAAGAAAAAACAAGCATATTGCAGAATTTGCACGTGCCTTGATGGCTGAAAAGAATATGCCTAAGCATTTTTTGTCTGAGGCTGTTCATACTGCTGTTTATATTATGAACAGAACTCCCACAGCTGCAGTTCATGGTATGACCCCCGAAAAATGTTTTACAGGTAAGAAGCCTGATGTTTCACACTTGAAAGTGTTTGGCTGCATTGCGTATGTTCATGTGCCAGATGAGTTGCGAAAGAAACTAGATCCAAAGGCTGAAAAGTGTGTCTTTATTGGATACTCTTTAGAGCAGAAAGGGTATCACTGTTATAACCCTACCACATGTAAGCTCAAAGTGAGCAAGGATGTCATCTTTGATGAAATGAGCAGTTTGGTATGCATCTAGTGGTGATGCATTGGATGATCATCATCATCATGACACTCATGTGCAGGCTGAAAAGCAAGAATCACGGACTCTTAGTGGACCAGAGACATCATCTAGTAGTCCTTGGTCTGGGAGACTAAGGAGTACCTCTACATCTTCGAGTGCATCTAGTAGCACTACAGGTAAAGACAAAGGAAATAATAAAGTGTCAGAAGGCATTGATGCAGTTCTTGATGGAGATTCTAGTGGCTTAGAGAGCTTGGATGATGAGCTTGGCATTCCTTCAGTGAGGACTCCAGGTGTGCAGAGAGCACGCGTTAATGCAAAGACTCCATTGAGTGATCCAGTGACACGCAGATCTAGCAGGGTCAGATACCCTGTTAAAAGATTTGGTTTTGAAGGTTATGTAGCTCACCATTATGCTTATATGGTGAAACTAGTTGAGGATGTTGAGCCCACATGTTTTGAGGAGGCTGTTGGTCATGCTCATTGGGATGCAGCAATGGATGAGGAGATGGATGCATTAGAGGTCAATAAGACTTGGGATCTAGTATCATTGCCGAAGGGAAAGAAAGCCATTGGATGTAAATGGGTTTATAAGATTAAGCACAATGTAGATGGTTCTATTAGCAGGTACAAAGCTAGGCTAGTTGCAAAAGGCTATGCCCAGACATATGGCATAGATTATGATGAAACCTTCAGTCCAGTTGCTAGGATGGCAACTATCAGATGTGTGATTGCTTTGGCAGTAGCCAAAGGTTGGAGGTTACAGCAAATGGATGTGAAGAATGCCTTCTTGCATGGTGATTTGCAGGAAGAAGTGTATATGGATCAGCCAGCAGGTTATGAAGATTTAGAGCATCCCACGTATGT
Source organism: Lygodium microphyllum (assembly GCF_053477565.2). NCBI lineage: Eukaryota > Viridiplantae > Streptophyta > Polypodiopsida > Schizaeales > Lygodiaceae > Lygodium > Lygodium microphyllum. The sequence continues at coordinate 31,778,106 of NC_141149.1, forward strand.
GTGCAGGTTGAAGAAGGTGCTTTATGGGCTCAAGCAAGCACCTAGAGCATGGTCTGACAAGATCAGAGAGTATCTTGTCAATATTGGATTTTATGTTTCTGATGCTGATCACTCACTTTATGTGAGAAAGGGAGATGCAGGTTTGGTCATCATAGTCATCTATGTGGATGACTTGATTATTACAAGTGATAGTGATAACGGGATTGTTGAAGTCAAGGATTCTTTGAAGAAGAAGTTTGAGATGAAGGATTTAGGTGAGCTAAGATAATTCCTTGGCATTGAGGTGATCAGATGTGATGATGGTATATGGCTGTCCCAAAGACAGTATGGCTTGGATATGTTGTCCAAGTATGGTATGACAGCATGCAAACCACTTTCAATCCCATTGGAGCATAATGTAAAGTTGAGTGCTGATGTTGGGGATGAGATAGAAGACCCTAATATGTTCAGGAGGATAGTGGGGAGTTTGATCTACATGACCATTACAAGGCCAAACTTGAGCTACGCTATTGGTCTTGTGAGTCAGTTTATGCAAGTACCTAGAAAGCCACATTTGAATGCAGCCAGACACATATTGAGATATGTGAAGTCCACATTACATTATGGGCTTTTCTATGAAGCAGGTACAGATGTACAGGTGTTTGGATACACAGATGCAGATTGGGCTAGTAGTATGTGTGATAGAAGATCTACCAACGGATACATATTCTCTCTTGGTAGTGCAGCAGTTGCTTGGAGCAGCAAAAAGCAATCTACAGTTGCTTTGTTGAGTACAGAGGCTGAGTATAGAGGTGATGTTGTTGCAGCATGTGAGGTAGTATGGCTGCAAAAGTTATTGGCTGATTTGGATGTGCAGGTGGAAGGTCCAGTTGTCATTTATTGTGACAACATGAGCAGTATAGAGTTGGCTAGAAACCCTGTGTTCCATGCCAGGACAAAACATATTGAGGTACACTACCACTTTGTGAGAGAGAAGGTACTAGCATGTGAGATTGACTTGGTGTATGTCAGCACACAGGATCAGATAGCTGACATCTTCACGAAGGCATTGGGTACAGAGAAGCTTCAAAAGTTTCAAAGCTTACTTGGAGTTACAGAGATCCAGTTGAGCTTGAGGGGGAGTGTTGATATGACAAGCTCAACACATGCGGACTTTGATGATGGACCACCTGGTTAGATGGGTCCACATATCTACACTTAGCACGTCGGTGGTCATTATGACTCACAAATGGCCAATGACTCATTACTTGTTATATTCAGGTTGTTACACCTATTTACAGCTGGCATAGTTATAGCGTCAGTCGACTAGTGTAGTCGGTTATGCATTGTTTGACTTAGTAGGCCACTTTCCTTTATGTTGTATCTTATCTATACTTTGTGTATATTGTAAAGAGTGTGGAAGAAGAAGAAGAAACCAGCAAGAAAACGTTTTGGCCTCCATCTCTCTTCTTGTCTCTTGAGTGAGCTTCTCCTTGTGCATTCTGTGTGTGTTTGGCGCAGCATCTTGAGCAACTCCCCCCACCACGCGATTCTTGACACTATGATCATATGATCGTCTTGCCTAATCTGCATCCATGTATCCACCAACCAGTATCAAGGGCTTATCTTTCACATAAAACAATCCATAATCTACGGTGGACTTTAAATATCTTATAATCCACCTAACAACATCCAAGTGTGGCTTTTTGGGCTTCTACATGAATTGACTTATGATCCCAACAGCATAACTCAAGTGAGGCCTGGTGATGGTCAAGTAGATTAGACTTTCAACCATCTGACTGTATATAGTCACATTATCAATTTCAATTCCAGTGCTAATGTCCAAACTTGGCATTCTGATCAAGAGGTGTATCTAGTGGTTTACATTTGGCCATGCCATATTTCTTTAGCATTTCCATGGGATAGTGTTTTTGCATAAGCCATAAACCATTTTCAGCCTTGATCACCTCAATATCCAAGAAATACTTTAGTTCACCTAAGTCTTTCATATCAAATGTAGATTTCATCATCTGTATAACATGATGTATCCCTGAGTCATCATCACCTATGATTATCAAATCATCAACATAGATAACTAGCACTACCAAACCTTTGTCGTAAATAGACTACAATCATCCCTAACAACAATGAATCCCAAACTCTATAACTAATTACTGATCCTTGCATGCCATGCTCTCGGAGCCTACTTTAGCCCATACAATGCTTTTTTCAACTTACATACATAATGCTAAAAATCAAGGTGTGCATGCCCTTTAGGCTGATCCATATAAACATCCTCTACTAAATCATCATTGAGAAACACATTCTTAATATCCATTTGCTGCAATTTTTAGCCTTTAACAACAGCCAATGTGATCACTGTTCATATGGTTGCCATCTTGGCAACATGACTGAATGTTTCCTCATAGTCTAACCCATACTACTGGGCATAACCCTTAGCAACTAACCTCGCTTTGTATCTCTCTACACTGCCATCCAACTTGCATTTAATCTTGTTGACCCATTTGTAGCCAATGGTCTTCTTTTCTTTTGGCTGTGGCACAAGATCACATGTTCTATTTTCAACTAAGGCAGATATTTCCTCATCCATAGTTGTGCACCATTTTTTATCCATCACTGCTTTAGCATATGTAGTAGGTTCTTTGACCTTTGTCACGTAATTATAATGCTTCAGAGAATAACCACCATAAGTTAGCCTATCCACAAGGTACCTAACTCTCTACAAGCATCTAAGTTGTGCTGCACTACTCAATTCCCCTCTCTCATGAGGTGGAATGTACATGTTTTGCCCAGTGCCAAGTGTATACATAGTCAGAATACCAAGCTCATTGTCTAGATTGTCAGCTGAGTCATAGCCTGAAGTCATCCTGCCAGGTGTCATCACACCAAATGTATCATCAGAATCTTGTTCTTTTCCTTTGATGTCCACCACATCATATCTCCCCCTCACTGAGATATTGGTGTCAGTGGACAATGAACCGTAGCTTAGCAATCTCTCTATCCATGGAGATATTGTTGTACCACTAGGGCTTGTCAATGCAGTGCTTTACTGCGAATCAACTATAGAAACATGTGTAGAAGGCATATTTGATGGCACTGCAGTTGGTGATGCATACCAAGAGGCCATCTCATCAAAGATAACATCTCTGTTGACTAGTGTCTCCCAAGTAGAGGAATCATAGCATTTATATACCTTAACCAATAAAGACACGCTTATCTTTTAGATCCAGCTTCTTCCTCTTCTCATCTAGGATGTACACATAAGCAAGGCATCCAAATACTTTCATGTGACTGTTATAAGGCTTGTAGCCATATAGCTTCTCAAATGGTGTCATATCATGAATACTTGTAGTGGGGATCCTGTTCAAGATATACATGGATGCCATAAGAGCCTCATCCCAATAATAGAGCCATGTCTTCTTCTCATTCATCATTGCATGCGTAACTTCCATTAAGACCCTATTATTTTGTTCAGCTACCCCATTTTGCTATGGAGTGTAGCTGCATGTAAGCTACCTACGTATGCCATTTTCAGCCAAAAAACTATCAAACTCATTTGACACATACTCCCCATCACTGTTAGATCTCAAATAAGAGATATAGTAATCAAATTCATTTTCAACCTGCTGCTTAAATTGTTGAAAAACGTAAAAAAACTCATTCTTTGTTTTTAGTATATAAACCCAAGTATGACTGAATTCATCAATGAATGTCACATAATACTTAGAGCCTCCCATAGATGCATTATGGAATGTCCCTCACATATCAGAGTGAACCAATTGCAACGGTCACGTACTATTTCTTACATGCTTGACAAATGGCAACCTTGAGTATTTACCAAACTGACAAGCATCATAGACATGACTAATATTCGTGTAAGCAAACTTGGGTAGACCTGTAATAAGCTGTTTTTTTTGCATCATTTGTAGCCGCTAAAGATTAACATGCCCCACTCTTTTATGCCATATTTCTAAATCTCTAACTGTGCCAGAGCCATGGGCAAACATGGCTAATTTCAATTGTGGCAAAGTGGCATCAAGAGTAAACATCTTGCCATTCCTATAATTGCAAGCAATCAATTTGCAGCCATTACCAAATTCCTCAATGAAGTAACCATGCTTATTAAACCTAACCTACAAATTTTGCTCAGGCATCTGGCCCATAGACAATAGTTTTTTAGTAATTGATGGGACATGTAGTACATCATGTAAGTTCTTCTTCTTGCCATCATGAAATTTCCAAATACACTTTGCCTTTATGTTCAATGCTATGTTGTGTGTCATCCCCTATGCATACATAGCCATTCCTCTCAGGCACCATGTCAATAAACAAGTCACCATGAGGGGTCATATGATTCAATGTCCCCAAATCAATATACCAAACAACATCCTCAGTAGACTTCTCAACAGCCATGTCTTTCACATATGTCATGGCAAACAGTCTATCCTCAGAAGCATCATATGTCTGACTAGGCGATGCATAATGTCCATGCTGCTTTCCCTTTTGATTGCCCTACTTCTTTCAGCAGTCCTTGGCAATATGACTGTACTTTCCACAGTAGTGACAATCCTTATCCTTATTAGGATTGTTGGATGGATGCTATTGCTGCCAGGAGACTCTGCCTCTAGAGCTAGATCTCCCACTGTTTCTAAAATTTCCACCTCCTCTTGCATTTGAGCCATGCTGGTTATTATTTTCATAAGATGCATTTTGTTGGCCTCCTCTGCCAGAATCATAACCTATACCACAGCTGCCACGAATGCATTGACTTGAATAAAAGACAGTATCCTTGCTCTTAGAACTACTAGAGCCTATAGCCAACCTCTTCATGAATGAGCAATGCAACAAGCTCATTGAAATCCGGCATTTCAGCCTGCACAAAGATGGAAATATCAAATGACTTATATTCAAATTCCAAACCATTTAATGTCACTACAACCATGTCTTCATCCTCAACCTATGTGCTAATGGATGCCACGTGATCCGCATAGTCTTAGTCTCTATGACATAATCCTGTATAGATCTACCTTTTCTCTCCATGTTTTTGAATTCCTGCTTTAACTATATTTTCCTAGCACTGGATGATCAATAAGTTCCATGCATTTGCTAGTGACTTGCAATTCATGATCTACATTACCATAGCATCCGAGATACACAAAGATAACCAGTGTAGCACTCTGCGAGCTCTTTCCAACCAAGCTCTGTGCACTCATCTTTGATCAGCTATAGGATTCCTCTCTGGGATTTCGGGTTCAGCTTCAACACCTATCACCAAGTCCCAGTATCCTTTACCTATCAAGAAGTTCTCCATGCGGAACTTCCATATGGCATAATTATTGCTATCAAGCTTTTCCCCCACTATCTGGGTTATGTTGTCAGTTGTCCTGTCTACATTTGCCATATTGTAACAAATAATGGCTAGTCAGTGCCTAACTTCCTTCAAGCCAACAAGTCTAACTGACCTACTACAGTCTTTGACTATTTGTGACAGTATTTTGCAATTGAGTGTCTGCTATAATTAGGGTATTTCAATGGATTAACATCTCAAAACCATCCACAAACATGTGGCATAACCTGTAGATACATCAGTTAACACATAGACCATGTAGTTGCTGTAACTCTGTATCATGCAACCTTACTGTAGTCAACCAAACATGCAATCTAAAATCTGCAGACTGTCAATGACCAACAGCTCTTTCAAGGCCAAAACTAAGATATATACATGTCATACATGCTCCAAAAAACTCTCAAACATATGCTAGTACATGTAGGAGTCCATACATGATCATGCGGGCGCAATTTAGTGCATATACATCAAGTATAGGTGTCAAATACCTTGCTTGTAGGTTGCAATCAGCTAATACTCTGTCAAACTAGATTTATCCAACTTCAAAAGTGTCCTCAAATTACTTCATACATGTGCTATCAAGTGTAGGGGTCAATACATGACCATATAGAACCATAGGCACTCTGTCTTCGACATGCAATGTCATAGAATGCATTCCTTGTTTGTAACCAACCAAGATAATATCAATGCATTTGTTTCCAGCTTCAAACTTTGGCTTTCATGAGAATTCAATGCTCATCTCAGTCCTCTAGACATTCAATAGACATATTCCATGTCATACATTTGACAGAAGCTAAGCAATGTTATCTAATGCTTCAGGACCAATGAGTGCTTGTTGTTGACAGTTTGATGACAATTTTCAGCCTATCATATGCTTCCAAATATGAGTATTTTCTTCAAGAAATTGCAACTCAAATGCATACTACACAATACATATGTCTTCTTGAGAATATATATGCTCTAATGAGACCTTCCAAGGATGTCCAAGAACTCCAAGTTCTTTCCAATGTCAATGTATGTTGTACATTCACTATTTACAGAAATTCATGCTTTGTTCTAGGTCTGTGTACCTATAGATCATTTCATATCTCATCTCCAAGTCAAGCATTGGCATGTTAGGTCATCAAAGTACCTTCCAAAGTATGTATGCAAGCTGTAGATCACTTGAGTAGTGATTGTTGTCTTGATTAGTAGCCATGGAGATCCATTTTGACAGCAAGCACAATCACGTTGGCAGCCTCAAGTGTATTTCAACAAATCTCCATCACAATGATGATCATTTCTCTCTCTAATGTGGTCAATGAAGCCTCCAAATGCTCTAAACAAGACCCTTCCACACTCCAGTAGCAAAGAGAAACACGAATGGCCTGACACTTAACAATGGCGGCTTGCTCCTCTTCATAGAGGTCTTATCTCTTCAATCTTTAGATCTTATTCACTTAGTTAAGCTACAAAGATCCCATCCAAGATGGCTCTGATACCATGTTAGGAGAGACAAGACATAGATTGAGGAAAGGCAAGAGAAAGCTCAATCATGCTCTCATCCTTTTTCAATTGTTTCATTGTACTTCCCTACTCACACAAGAGTAATTCATACACTAGGTTTCACTAATCATGACTAACTTTGGTTAGGTCATACTGACTAACCCGACTTATTAAATGTCCCACACGTGTACAATTGGACACAACTAAGATACTATTGGTCACACACAAGATAATGAGCTTGAAGTCTCAATATGAGTTTCCTTGATTCTTCTTCAACCCTTTGTAAATCTCTGCTTTCTTCATCGATGGATCTGGTCCTCTTGACAGGAATCTTGAGCATAATTATGTGCTCCTCTCCCTGGTTGAATGGTGTGGAGCCCCCCTACTTCCTAATCGTTCTCTTGCTTGAGGTTCCTGGTTGTTGAGGTTGATGGTCAGCTTCCCTTTTCTTAGCCGCTTGCTCCACTCCTTGTTGAACGCTATTAGCTTCTTCTTCTAATCCAAGGTTCCCTGTAGAGTATGAGATGGGAGGGCTCACTAGAATGGGTGAGTGGAGCTCATGGATTGTCAAGTGTTCTAGCATTTTCTCCCCTTCCTCTTTGTTATTGCCTCTCAAGGCCACAACATGAATATAGGATACATCAATTTGCCAGAAAATAGTACAATAACAACTAACTTTCTGAGTCCATCTATAGCCATTATCATCATTTAATATTCAAGAACACTACACACATAAGAGATACATATTATGATTATTCATGTGACACCATTCCCTTGAAAGATAAATGACAATTTACAGCCATCACGACTACTCCTGATCACATAACTCAAAGTAGACAACATAAATATTTAGGAAATAGACATAGATAAGTAGGATCAACATCACCTACCAACTCATAGTGTTGTACTAAATAATATATCATTCCTAATCATATAGTATCTGATCAAATATAACTTCTTGATGTTTTTTGACATACACTTGACTTTTAGGTGAAACATCATAAGAAAGCTAAAGTCACTTTACACATGCTGATACCAAAAGCCTACATGCATACAAGTACTAAGGTATGAAATAGTACTAAATAGATGATGAAATTCAATCCCTAACACCTAGCACAACATCTGGTGGATGACTAGGATAGTTAGGACTCGAACCCACAAGCATGCAACTAACTATCTGAAAACATGAAAACTAACTATGATGAAGAGTAACTCAAAGAACATATGTATGCCTTGCCAAAGGCCTTGCATCCCTTAACAAGCCACACTATGAGTAGTAATGAGTAGAGCCCCTCTAGGATACTCACAACTCTCTAGTGCAGTTGCATAATTGGCTCTAAGAGTTAGTGAAATGTACTAAGATATGTCATGGAGAAAACAAAAAAAAGTACATTAAGGATAAACCTAAGAAGCCCTAGAAACATAAAGAATAATGTCCATGCAAGTAGACATCTGCAGAACTGAATCATCATCACCATGAACTGCCATAGGGTCATAATCCATATCATTGAACCCCTCATGAACTTCAAGAATCACTTCTGGAACCACATCACTGTCATTAACCTCATTAAAATGCTTCTGTTGTAGCAAAGTAGCTACATAATCCTCATTGTGTCTCTTTGCCTCCAAAGTATCCTGTAATTTTAACTCCAAATCCCTACACTTAGTTTCCAACATAGATACATACTGAGTCAATGCCTCTATTTTATGAATCTCAGTATTGGGATCCACTGAAACAAAAACATTCTTAAACATATTATAAGGCCTAGAGATCATGACATGCAAGTTTTGTGCAAAAATCAACCATGCATTTTTCACCTCAAGCATCAAGGCATCATGAATATCTTGAAATTTAGATTTAAGAATCATAGAGGCATCAACATCCACCTCTAAATTATGTAGTATCTACTACTCAACTATTTTCAAGGGATGAAAGCTTTCCAATGGCAATTTATGCTCATCTTGTAATTTCCTAATCATGTCCATAAATTTCTGCAATTCATCCAAGCGTTTGGACCTAAGCTCATTCATCCATCTTTGAAACCAAATCACATACATCTTATTATTGTCTATAATCTACTACATCTCTCTACAATTTTGGCCTAATGTTGTAAAAGCAAAGAATCATAATCGGCCTATTTCTAATGTAGTTGCCAAGACAACACTTCAGACTTCATCTTCTCAGCATGCAATTGATCCTATAATTTTTTAGACTTGCTAACTGCAATCCCTGAATTTTCATGATCATAATGCTTAAAATACAACATAACTTTTTGCATAGCAGCCATAGCATCTACAACATTACTAATAGTAAATCCATATGCCCCTGAATGCATAGAAGTAGATGGAGCATCTACCACATGAGTAGCTCCATTAGCTTTTAGCAATGTATCCCTCATATGAACCTGAGCATCAACTGTTGGGACCTAAAATGGGCCCGACATTGTCTCTATGGCACTAGTTGGGCCTCTACTAAACACCAAAACCACCCCACATGGCCTTGCGGTGGCTAGGATCTCTAAGGGGTATACTACCCTAACCTGTAGAACTTCACATTTGTATGGATTGTAATCCAATTCATAACCCTTCCAACACTCCTCAAGGGACTCCCTACACATATCGGTGTAATACACCATGTAAGCACAAACAAAGGGAGTGCCCCTTGACTGATTGCCGCAGCCCCACTATGACTCTCCTACACCTTGGGGATTGGCCCCAAGATGTGCCGTGAACACATAAAGCACATTACGACACATAATCCTCTCTTTTAATTAGTCAATCCAAGAGATAATAGATAGTCCTCACTAAATACTCCCTAAATAATAATTCACTTGTTAAAATACGCGAGATCTAGAGCATGGCAGATGCAGAAGCTATGGAGGTTGAAAGAGGAAAAGGAAACTCATGAAGACATTGACCTTGAGAAGGACAAATTGTTACACAAGTGAATTAGGTTCCAAGATTGAGACTTGGACTCATAAACACAATCTTGTGTATTGATAGTGACATGACACTTTACTAAAAAGAAAAAAATTACTATCATTGCATTAGAAAAAGAGTGCAAGTACAATGCTTTATAGGAATTTAGTGGTAGTACTTTCTCCTAATGTGCATATGGAATTCTGGTCCTGAGCCCTCACTGCCCTTACAAAGGGACTGAAGCAGGTGTGATTGCAAATATCTCAACACCCCTCCTCAATCATAACTAGAAGTATAAAGTGTGTAGAGGCTTTAGTGAAAGCAATACATGTAAAGTGTGAGAACACCATAAACATGGAAAAAATCTAGAGGCTATCGCAGAAAGGCTAAGTGTGGGTACCACAAACATGATGGACATCCAGAGGCTATAGCAGGGGCTTCACAAAGTGTATAGAGGCTGTAGTACAAGGCTAACTGAGGAGTTTACAAGTTTATGTCTAAGGCATTAGGGCTAGGAAATGTGAAGCTAAAAAAGTCTATCTGAATAGAAGGACTAATGAGGTTTGTTCTTCTCCTGGTGGTCTTCTTCTTCTTCTTCCTTTGTCTCGTTTACTTCTTCTTCTTTGACTGCAACCATAGGCCTTCTAGGACCTTTTTCTAGCGTGGCAAAACTTCTCGGTGTGTCCGGTCCTTTTACAGTAGTCACAGAAGTGTTGATCCTTCTTGCCTTTGTACCTGTTGCCAACATATAATGCATGTTCATCTCTAGAGGTGCTTGGTTCTTCCTTAGTTTTTAGCTTCTTTTCCTCCTCTATCAGTGATGCTTGGATAGCAATAAGTTCAGGATTTGTCATGTTGATTAAAGTTGTTGATACATTATTATATTTAGGAGGCAAACTCTTAAGTAGAACACCAATGCAAACATCTTCTTCCATTTTAATGTTGGTTCCTGCAAGTTGGGTTAGAAGTTATTCCATGTAATTTAGATGCATGGCAAGTGATGTGATGGACTTCATTTCAAGCTTGAAAAACTCAATCAAGAGACCATACTTTGATGATTTAGATTGTGCACCGAACAAAGTGTCAAGTCTCTTCCATGTATCCTATGAGGTCTCACAGTTATCCACATGGTGGATATAGTTGTCATCTAGCTCCAATTTGATAATGGCCTGACCCTTATCATCATTCTTTTGCCAAGTGACAGCAAGATCTGCATCATGAGGCTTCTTGTCCTTTCTAGTGGTAATGGCCTAGAGACCCTTCTTCATCAGGATGAGTTTGATGTGGGTATGCTAGGTATGAAACCCGACTCCTTTGAAACAGGCAGTTGGAGAATCTTTGCCCATGTTATATTCACGGGAAGAGTAGCAAATCAACTTCAGACTTATCAGATTTTAGGAGCAAAAGAGTTGGTTGAGATGTGTCAAAAGACACAAGTGCTAAGAGCACTAAATGAGTGTCAATGGACACTATGTTTCTTCCTTGAGTCTTCCAAATCTGCAAAATCCTTCAAGTTCTTTCAAATCCAAATCTTCCCCTTCTTGATTTGATGTTGGGATAGTAGATTGGAGTGGCAATGGGTTGTTCCAGTGGCAAAAGAGAGACAACGATGAGATTTTTGAGCTTTTGTGAAGTTTGGCTATGGCTTCTTGTATTACGGTTTTGACCCAGCCCTAGTTTTTTACTAATTGTGAGAGCTACAATGGATCATTTTTAAAAAAATTTAAATAAAAATGAAGCTTGATGGGCCATCAATGTCCTATCAAGAATCGTGTGATGGGGGGATGTGCTTGAGCTGCTGTGCCAAACACACACTGTATATACAAGAGAAAGCTCACTTAAGAACACAAGAAGAGAGATGGATACCAAAAAAATTTCTTACTAGTTTCTTCTTCTTCTTCCACACACTATACAATGTACACAAAGTATAGATAAGATACAACATAAAGAAAAGTGGCCTTCTAAGTCAAATAGTGACACCTTGTCACCTTCTGCAAGGGCTAGTTGGCTCGCGAGGGCTCTTATGAGTCCTTCACTCCTCCTACCCATTTGTTTGCTCTTCTTTTCATCTCTTCCAAGCTTTCATTATGTCTACGAGCTAAGGCCCTTATTCTCTACTCTTGCTCCTCGATTTCTCTTTCTAGTCTTTTTTGCTCTTCTAGCTCCACATCCACTATCTTCTCCAACTTGTCCATGTTTTCCTGGTACCTTTGGGCTCTCTCTTCTTGGACCCTCTTTATATGTCCTTGCAACTCTTCTTGTTGTAGGATCAAGAGCTTGTACTCCCTTTGAAGCCCCATTAGCTCATAATTTTCATCTTCAAGCTTTCTTCACTAGTTGTCCTCTTGCAGCTCCCCTAGCCCTAAGCAATGCCTTTAGTTCACTTATTTTGCATTGATACCCAACTACTTCGTGGGTTTTCTCGAGCTCAAAATCTGCTAATGCACCTTTCTTTGTTTCTAGCTCATCAATTGCCACCTTCTTATCCTCTTTTTCTCTTTCTAACTAGGATAAGATTTCTTGAACATAGTCATTGTAGTTTGCAGACATCGGCAGTGTAGTGGGGGTAGTGGTTGTAGATGCTTCCCTATCTTCTACCTTTTGGGGTCCTATCTAGACTCCGCATCCACAATAGTTGCCACTATTTTTGCTCTAGTCTTGGTGGAGTTCCTCCAATAGTACCTTGAGTTGTCTCTTTATTGACCAAGAACTTCACCCAGGCTGCCATGAGGTTAATGGCATCCACCATGGTAGAAGAAGCTTGGGTGGGTGCAAAGACTGGGGTGGTGGGAACTAGGATAGGTGGGATGGGGTTAATTAGGCCCTTATCCTTTCCCTCAACTCTTGGGGGTGACATGTTTTTAGGTGCTTAGTAGCTTGTGCTTGGGTGTTCTTCTTCATGAGGGCTCACGCTACCAGCTCTTCTTCCCTTGAAGGTTGCTCCACTGAGAGGCGGATGGCTAGGGCTATGTCTTCTTCTTCCTTCCTCCTTAACTCCTCGGCCTCTCGCTCCACTTTCCTCCACCTCTCCTCTTCAACTTTCCCGGATTCCTCTTTTATTCTTTTCGCCTCCTCCTTTTCTCTTCTCTTTCTTCTTTCTTTGATGCTTTTGGGCTCACTTTGGGCTCTTAGTAGATCTTCTCTTTCTTTCTTCCTCCTCTCTTCTTCGGCCTTTTTCCTTCTATGGAGTCTTTTTCTTCGACTTCTTGGCCCCTCCTCGGTTAGATTGTGCTTCTCGCTCTTCTTCTCCATCACTTACCATCCTCTCGCTGGATTGCTCTTATTCTTGGTGCGGAGAGGACTTGTCTAGCGTCTCGCCAACTTTCTCATCTTCTTGCACTTCCCCCAAGGACTCTCTAATGATGGCCACCCATCAAGACCCCTATGAAGCCAAAGGTAGAGGCCTTTGAGGATGACAACTTCCTAGCTTTGGAGGCTAGGGATTCTCCCCCCATTGGTCTTCCACATGTGGCCAATGCTTTTGCCAATTTTTCTATTGTCTCTTCCGCACGAAGCTGTTTAGGTTCACCTCATTGAAGGACTTGGAAGTGATGCTTTCTAGCATTGGCACGTTGATTCTACTCATCAGTGCATTGTACCTTTGGCTAGAGAACAAGGCATGCACCATTTTTGCCTATAGTTGGACTTTGGGATTGGGGATGTCAACTAGGCCAATGCCATAGTTGGTGTGGACCATCACTTTTTCCATTCCCTACATGCTGTATATGTCCCTTTTTGGCCATCTTTCAACTTTGTTGGGTAGGCCTAGTGCTCTCTGCGCCAACTTGAGACTCAGCTTGCTAGTGAGCTTCATTCTCTTGACACACCGTGGTGGTGCCATGGTTCATGTTGAAAGTCGAGAGGAATTCTGTGCACTTCTCGTAGTCCACGGCTTTGCCCATCTTCTCCACATACTTCTATAGCTTACATTGCTTCACGATTTGCTTGATGGTGGCTGGCTCCTTCATGACTATGTCTTCCAAATTCAGGATGTGCTTGAATTTGAATTGGTTGTAGGCCCTTGTCTCCATTGAGAGGTCATAGTTTGCTTGCTCTTCCTCTAAGAATGGCATCTTGCTAGTTTTCTCATGAAGCTATAGCCCACCATTAGTATTCTTCAAATAATTTTTACGAAAAGACACATAGGAGATGGAAGAAATGCTTATAAAAACTTAATTACTTAAATATAAAAATAGAATTTTTCTTTAAACAATCCATGCATTTCACACAAATTTCTAACACTTTTACTCAAGCATGAGTTGATTTTTATGCATTCTTTTTCATTTTTGAATGTTAATTGAGATTTTAGGGTTTGTTTTTATGTTCCACACCTTTTATCATTTACACCCTCCCCCCTTAGAGATGAGAAGAATCCTTCCTAGGATTAGAGGTTGAAGGGTGGAGACCATTCAGTGCATTCTCATTATATTTCACCTTTGCATAAGCCAAGCGTAGAAGTTCATGGTGTACTCCATTTGAGCATAATGGTCCATGTTGACAGATCCGATGCTTACATGGGTGAGGTAAGTGAGGACATCCATGAGGAAACCACCAGAGTCCATTCGGTTGGCAATGTGTAGCTCCTACTAGTAGGTCAACATGCGATCTAAGTAGGGTAAGTCATGATATGCTCTTTGAGGGGCTGGTTATGAATGGTAGTCAACATTCTATAGGAGGTTAGGGCTACATAATTTGGGTTGTATTTTGAGGTATTGATTGCACGTTGTCGGAACCTAAAATAGACCCGACAGTGGCTATAAGCACTAGCACGGGGCTGCTCTACACTCAAGAAACCACACCCCTCAGCCTCGCGGCTAGGAGCGTATAAGGGACACACTGCTCTAATTGCTATCCTAAATCTTGAGTTTGCTTTGAATTATAGTCCAACAATTAAGCCCCACACTCCTTCGAGGGAGTCCCTACACATAGATTGGTGTCAAACACCTTGTAATCCAAATAGAAGGAGGCACCCATCCGGTTGAATGCCGTGGCCCCATTGTAGCTCTCCTACACCTTGAGGATTAGCCCCTCGATGCGCTACTATCACATATAACACAGGCGTAACAAACTCCACTCTTATTTTAGAGCAATCCAGGAGATAAGATATTTTCTCACTTAACAGTCCTCCAAGGAACCCAAATGCCTAAACCAATTGCAATGCATCCAGGAGTTACCATCTGATATGTGCAATGCAACTGTGAATGCCATCCTGCTCAAACAATTTATGATTTATAAATCAATTTTGTGAAGTGTAATAAACATTTCTTTTAATGATTTCAACCTACACATCATTCTTCATTGCTAGGGGTCACCAGCCTTGAGTATCCTCGTACTGCTTAAACCCTTTTAACTTAATTTACAAATTTCTTATATCGTATGCACAAATAGATAGATCACAATTTCAAATGTACTTGGCAACTAATCAACATTAAAACCCCTTTTCACCCCTACGGTTTAGCTTGTGCATCGTTGATAGTAGGTGTAAGAAGTGGTTTTTTCATGTGTTTTTCTTATAAAAAGCGGTAAAAATGGACTTTAACATGGAGATATAGCTAGACTGAGGCTTATCTCTCATTCTACAACCATGCCATACATTCACGGACATAAAATATAATTTTTCTTAATTTTCTAAAGTAAAAAATTGAAGTTTTTCATTTTTTCCTATATTTTTTATTTATTTAAATAAACATTTTGATATTACTGATTTATGGATTGGGCTAATCACAATTATTGAACATTGATTTTATATTCATTTTCACTACATATGAACTCCAAAATCACAACAAAACTCCCAAATTCTATCTTTTTCATGAAAACCACATAATTATGTATTTTGATGCAAATTATTAAATGACTCAATTTTCTAGTTTTCTTTAAGATTCCCGATAAATTTTAGCATTTTCAATCAAAAGAATCCATTTAGAAACAATTTCATCAAACATCTTTTATGAAACTAATAAAATGAGTGCTTACACATAGTAACAAGGTTTTGGAGGTGCATATGTAATGGTTTGGAGGCCGTTGATGCTTGTTTTCTGCCGTTGACACTCTCTCCACCTCTGATCTATAATCTCCTCCATCTTGGTACGATTATTCCATCAACCTCGTGCATCCAATTCCTCCCCTTTCTTCCATGGATTCATGTATATGAACATGCCTAAAGAGGAGAGAGGAGGGAGGAGAGAGAAATACTAGAATTGTAGCTTCACCATCAAGCAACCATTGCATGATTTGAAGAAGGTGTTGGAGAGCGAAAAATTGAAGATTATCATTGCCAATATTTGACTCTCTCTTCAATTTGGAGGTCAAAAAAATTACTAAAAATCAGCAACCACCGCAACGATTGAAGTTTTGCATTTTCCATCTTCCTTGGTCTCTAAAATTGTTAGATATTTAGGTCCTGCTTCTGTCGACTTTAAATTCCCACCTAAAATTTGCACTAATTCACTCCGTCTCAGCACTTCACAGGGCTTTAAAAACTACTCTCATTGGTGACCACGGGATAGGGTGACTCAATCCGTCGAATCCCACGAACTGATCTGCATAAACAACAACCAAAGATAGTATCAAGTTGCCATAAAAAGTATACTCAACAAAGCACAAGAATAGCTCTCACCCTACCCCTTGACAAAATCAAGGCATGAAAATCCACAAGGGATAGGCCTAGCATAATCTGACAGAAATCCAAAGCGAGTCGCTAACCAACTGCCCTAACACGTGCTAGCTAAAAAGCCTATCAAAGAGGTCCTCCTAGTGGTGGTCTAAACTACCTATCTAACTTAGGACAACTAGACCAAGACCTCCCACTATGCGAGGACTCCTATAGCCTGGTCATCATATTTTTCTTATAACACATTTCCTTCCAAGGTTTCCATACTTGGGCATGTAAAAAGGAGGGAGCTGAGTGTAGAGTGACGCAAGGAGAACAGGGCATTGACCTCAGGTCTGGACTCGATACCCAAGAACCTACCAAGCTCTCCTGAGGCAACACTTAATCCTTTTCTATTTCACTCGCTTTTATTTTCACTCCAACATTCCTTATTTCTTTTTTGGCTAGCTGCTATCCCTAGGAAGACAAGGCATCGGCCCTAGGTCTCTGACTCATCTCCAGGAACCTACACATTGTGAACTTTTACATTTTCAGGGAGTTGAAGTTTGTAAGTATTAGGTCCTAGGCTTTTGAGGATCCTGTAAGGCCCACAATACCTTGGGCTAAGCTTTTTAAATTCTCCCAAGGATAAGGAACTTTTCTTGAGTCGTACATGAATGAAAACCATATCCCCCTCCTTGAAGATCCACTCTTGCTTGTTCAAATCTGCATAAGCCTTCTACCTATCCTTGGTGACTTTGATGTCTTGCCTAATGGCCTTAACATGTTCATCCATTTCTTCTAGCATCTTCTTGGAAGCCTCTAACCTTAAAGTAAGGTCTAAGAAATTTAGTGGAGAACAGCAATCATGCCCATACAATACTTGGAAAGGTGTCATTTGAATGATTTGCTGGAAGGAAGCATTGTAGGTGAACTCAACCAAGGGTAGATATCGGATCCACTTCTTGGGTTCGTGACAGCAATATGCTCTAAGCATATCTTCAATCACTTAATTGGCCCTTTTTGTTTGGCCATCAGTTTGAGGATGATAGTCCGTACTAAAACAGAGCTGAGTCCCAATAGCTTCAAATATCCCTCTCTAGAAATGAGATGTAAAAAGGGAGTCTCGATCACTGATGATCCTTTTGGGTACACCATGGAGTCTGAATATCTCCTTAATGAATAATCTGGAAATATTTGAAGCCTTATAATTTGTCTTTACTGGGATGAGATGTGCAACCTTGGTGAGCATATCTACTACAACCATAATTGAGTTGTACCCACCTGGAATTGGTGGTAACCCAGCAACAAAGTCCATGCTGATAAATTTCCACTTCATCTAAGGGATGTCAAGGGTTGTAGCTTTCTAGGCATCTTAACATGCTCTGCCTTGATGCATTGGCAAGACAAACATTTCGTGACATATTTGAGTACATCTCCCTTAATTCTTTCCCAATGATAGCTCTTTTTGACCATGTTGAGGGTCTTGGCATATCCTGGATGATCAAAGAAAGGGGAATCATGTGCTTCCCAGAGTATTCATTCTTTAAGTCTTTGGCTCGAAGGAATACATAGTATTGTCCTGAAGTAGACTAGGCCTTCATAGACAGAGTAATCTTGGTATTTAACTTTGAGTTTTGGACTTTGGTATCTTTTTAGGATCTCCTTTATCATTTTCTGATATTGTGGGTGATGTTTAGAGTCCTCCCTAGCCAATTCAAGGATAGGGCTACCTGGCATTGATACCATGATGCCCAGCCATTGAAGGTTGCTCCATAATGAGAGAGTTGAGGAACGTTTTACGACTTAATGCCACATTTTCCTTGCCATTATCTGATTTCAAAGTCATACTCTTGTAGTACCTCGATCTAGTGACATTGCCTCATGTTGAGGTTAGCCTCCTGGGAGAAGATCCATTTGAGGCCTATGACCAAGGAGAATTTGTTGCCGCAAGCAAGTAGTGCCTCCAGAGTTTGAGGGCATGAATGATAGCCAACAGTTCCAAGTCATGAGTAGCATAATTTTTCTCATGGGTTTTTAACTTCCTTGAGGAATATGCCACCGAATGACCTTCTTGCATTAGTACACAAACTAATGCAAGTGGGTTGGCATCTGTAACAACTTTGAAATCCTTGCTCAAGTCTAGGAGCTTTAGAATTGGTGTTGTCACTAAGCTATGTTTGAGTTTGTCAAAGCTTGCTTGTTCAGTGGCTATCCACACTATGGCAACTTGCTTCTTTAGTAGATTTGTGAGGAATGCTGCAACTAAGGCGTAATCTTTGATGAAGATTCTATACCATCCTGTTAGACCAAGAAAGCTACGCACTTCCTTAATAGTGGTTGGTGGGGGCAATTCTTGTACATCTTTAACCTTTGCAGGATCCACAGAGATTCCCTCGTCTAATACAATGAAGCCTAGATACTCAATTTGTCGTTTGAGGAAGGCACACTTCTTCTTTTTGGCATAAAGCTTGTTTGTCCTCATGATTTCAAGGACAATGCAAAGTTGAGGTTCTTGGTCTTCTTCTTCCTTGGAGTAGACCAAGGTGTCATCAAAGAAAAAAGTACAAACTCATCAAGGTATGGTCTAAAGATATCTTGCATTAGCCTATTGAATGTAGCATGAGCATTGGTTAATCCAAAGGACATTACTATGAACTCAAAATGACCATATCTGTTGTTGAAAGCTGTCTTTGGAATATCCTCATCCTTGACGCGGATTTGGTAATACCCTGACCTTAAGTCAATTTTTGAGAAGATTTTTGCCCATTATAGGCAATTGAGTAACTCATCTATCCTTGGGATAGGATATTTATTCTTGATGGTTACTTGATTCAGCTCTTTGTAGTCGATGCATAGTCAGAGTGTTCCATCCTTCTTCTTCTGAAACAACACAGGAGCTCCCCATGGCAAACTATTAGGCCGAATGAACCCCTAATCTAACAGTTGTTTGAGCTGGTCCTTTAATTCAATAACTTTGAGAATAGACATTTTGTAAGGTCTTTTTGCAAACTGGAGTGGCTCTTGGTATGAGTTTGATCTCATGATCATTCTTCCTTGGGGGCGATAGCTCAAGTCTTCGAGGAACACATCTGTGTACTCCTTCAGCCTTGAAGGTTCTTCTTCAAACTCCTTGCTTTGTGCTAGCTTATTCATCTTGATCAAGTAGATGGGTAAACCCTTTTGCATTCCCTTAACTATCTATGATGCCTTTGCTAATTGGATTTTGGGTTTACCAACCTCCCCTTGAGTTGTGACTAGTTCCCCATTAGAACTTTGGAAGGAAATTTGGCCCCTTCCATAGTGAATGTGGGCATCATTGGGTATTAACCAATCCATGACAAGCAAGCATTCATGAGCCCCTAAGCTCATTACTCTAAATTTTACAATTGTTGGCTTTCCACCGAGTAGGAATCTCACTTTGGCAGTTTATCTAGTACAAGTGATTTCACGCCCATTTGCTAATTCCACAAGTGGGTGCAACTAATGTGGTTATTCCTAGCTTTCTTACACAAGCAGGAGAAATAAAAGAATATGTACTTCCACAGTCAATCAAGGTTTTGAAATTCTTACCTCAGTAGTGTGAAGGGGTTTGGATCATCGAGAATTGGCAATTCTGTCCCTTTTTATGGAGAGCAACGTGGATTGTCGCCTTTTCAATCTCTGCTTTCATAGTTGGTTCTTGTTCCTCTCCATTTACTTCCTTGATGGTGATATTGGAAGTCCTTGCCCTCCCCATTGCTGCTTGACCCTGACCACATGTAGCTCTAGTTTGCCCATGGAATCGTCCTTGGTGGTGGTCTTCACCAAGTTTGGGGCACTTTGTTTTGAAGTGCACGGGTTCCTTGCAATAGAAGCATCGCAAGTTTTGGTCATTTCTCTATGTATGAACAAAGTCACTAATAGCATTAGCCTTTGGTTTCTTCCATTGCCTTTGACCTTGTCCTTGTACTCTTTTAAATTGGGCTTCTATAGTTCCCTGGTTTTGGTCTTTGTAAGACCAAGATCTATTACTCCTGGGTTTGGGCTGAACTTCTTGGGCAATGGGATCTACTCTTATCAATGATTCTTGTAAATCTATAGGATGCATGGATTCCAATTGGGTATTCATTGGTGGATCTAACCCATTGCAAAATTTGGAAACCTATTGGGATATGCACATAGTCTAGGCGTACTTTAGCAAGGAGACAAATTTTGAGTAGTATGCCTCTAGAGATAGACCAAACTAATTTATCTTTAGGAACTTGTTCATCTTCTGAGTTCTGTATGCCAGTCGTATATATCTTCCTTGCACTACCTCTTTGAGTTTATCCCAAGTTACTGTTCTTTCAGCTATACTGCTTGGTCCTTGCACCACTGCTTTTGCCAGAGCTTAGCTTCGTCGATCAATCATAGCCTGGTTTGCAGGTGTTGTTCCTACTACATTGAAGTTATCCTCCATAGATTCAATCCATACTTCAACATCAACTTCAACAGTCTTCCCTTTCCCAAAAATGTTTTCTAGTGAAAACATTACTTCACTCTACCTGATTTACTCTTATATTGCTTATGTTGTTTGTTGGTTTGCTTTGATACCAACTATAATGTGCCTAAGTCACGACACGTTTTGGTAGTCCGATCTAAAAGATGCCGCTTGTTTGCACTCCCATAGAATGTCACTAGGTTTGTCAGTTAGCAACTCCCAAGTCTACTCCACAATGAAATGTATCGGCCAACCCTATTAGGATCAACATGAATCTTCTTTGGTTTCTAATGGTCAAGTCATTCTACAACCTTCTAGCGTCGAGATCTGCTTTGCACAGAGCATTTAAACCGAGGCGAACTCATATTGCACTTGATTCAAGGAGAATGGGAAACGAGAGGGATGCATCGCTCGACCTCTCTACTGGTAGGGTAAAGTCCCATTCTTGTCCCCTAAAAGGATGAGCCAGGGTTCTACCCTACATTATCTAAGGTCAATACATCATCACAATATGAATGTTGAGAAGCCTCCTAGTTCTCTAGGATATCACTGCCGTAGGACAAACCTGTCGAGGGTTCTGCCCACCTGCTTTCCTTGATAGCTTTAGTTTCCTACTTACCTATGGACACATTAATGGTAACACATACAAGCAACTTCCTTAATTAACCCGTTAGTCACATGTTCCTTTACATAATTTTATGCACTGACACAAAAACAGATCAAAAAATTCCTTGAAAGTAAACTTTATATTAGAATTTCAATTGAGATACAAATCCCATCCATGGGATGATTCTCGCAATCTGTAAGGATGTGTCTTATTTTCCTCTAATTTTCTGCCCTTGCACTAGTAACAGGGCCTCAAGATTCCTTCTCGAGTCATGTACACCATTTGACTAAGACCTGGAGGCAAGGGATTTATAGCCAAAGTCCCCCTTGGCACATGAGCATCCTCCTACAAACAAACGTTTCTATGGAGAGACCTCTCGCAACGGCTTCGGTCCACATTCCTAATGTGGCTATCAAAAACACCCTTGGATAGGGTTGGCGGCTAGCTGGGGGTGCTCAACATTTCTTTCTCAGGTGTTTCAACCTAAATCCAATTTGAAAGATTTTCTTCTTATGAATTCCTTTGTTAGATGACTCATTTTTCAAACAGGTGTTCCTAAGTACAAACACAAGCAAAAGTGCACAATATGTGTTAGAATATCAAGCTCCCATTACTCTTCAGTCACTCTATCTTTATGTGTGTGCGACATTCAATAAGCTGGTGTAGTCAGTGACTTAACCACAGTTAGTCTTGGTTAGTCATACCTGTGTGTGTAAGTCTCTTTCAGTTAGTATGATGGAAGAATAATGGAAAAAAAACAACAATGAGCTGAGGCTTATCTTCTACTCCACTCTGTCTCTCTCCCTCTCTTCCAACGTGGTATCAGATCTTGAATTCCTATGAAGGCTTGTTAATGGCTATTTGATATCAAGACATTAGATCTGAAGAAAACGTCATCAAAGGAGATTATGCCTGCAATCCATTTTTTTGCATAAGCTATATCTTGCTACAGAAATGGTTTTTGGAGAAACTGTCCACTATTTCAGACCATTTCAACGTGGTCTACAACTTTGCAGTGGAAAGTTTTTTCAAATTCCTTAGAGATTTTGAGATATTCAGCACAGACCTGTGCAGACTGGTTGTTTACTACAGTAAACAGTAGGTGATTCCAGGGCACTGGTGGCTTTCATTGTAACAATGTGTATGCCCTTACTATCATGCATTTGAGCATTATATTGGAGTGTTAAATTTTTATTTTTGGAGCTTATTGGTAGGCTGGAAACAGTGAACTGGTTGTTGTCTTGAATTTGGAAACAATATACCTACAGGATTGAAGTATATGTGATGCTTATTTGCTACTGACAAATGCTTGGATCATACCACTTGAGTGGTAGATAATTTTTTGAATATTGTGAGTGATGAAAGTCCAAATTTTGGATTGATTTGTTGTTGGTTATACCAGGGTATTGACTGGTTATTGTCTACAGGAAGGATACCTATCATCTTCACTTGACATACATGCAATATATTCTGACCAGTTGGACATGTATCAACTTCTACATAGAGTGGCAACTAAATGAGATGTTTTGGGGCTGTTTTAAGGTTTGAATACTCTTTTTTTAATAGAGAAAATATTGCTAGTTATAGCAGTGGGACAGCTATATTTGGTACTACTACTTGCATATAGTACAAACATTGATACTTGTATGGACATAGTTTGTTGCTGGGATGTTTTGCCACTACCATAGAATGTTTTGAACTAATTCGAGCTTGGTTTATGCTCAGTTGACTATGTTTTTTCATTGTTGGAATACAATTTATAGCAAGTAGGTTGTCAGGAAAACTGTCCTAAATAGCAAGAAATTGGTCCTAAACTGTAGGAAAAGGAGTCAGATACTTACAGGTTGTATACATCATTGAATACCTAAGCTGCAACTATGGCAAATGCTCAAGGCACTAACAATATCACTCAAATTGTGGAAGAAAAACTAGACAACAAAAATTTTGCTTTATGGAAGTTCTGTATGAAGAATTTTTTGGTTGGCAGAGATTATTGGGACTTATGTACATGTGATGAGGCTAAACATGAAATACATGAAAGGAATCCGACAAATGATCAGAAAAGGGCTCATCAGCTATAGACTGAGAGAGCATGCAAGGTGTTACATTGGTTTTCCTTATGTATATTAGATGTTATGGTTATACAGATTAATGGATGCAGTTTCCCAAAGGATGCATGGGACATACTCATGGTTATACAGATTATTGGATGCATGGTTATACAAATTACTGGATGCAGTTTCCCAAAGGATGCATGGGACATACTCATGAAGATTTATGGAAATGTAACACATGAAAGAAAGATTCAACTAAAGCAATAGTTCAATAACATGTCTAGGAATGGCAGAAGCATTCAGGCCTACACTACAGAGATCAAAGAACATAGTGGATTAGCTTGCCACCGTTGGATCTTCAGTGTCTGAGGATGATATGATTGCAGTAACATTAAATGGACTTGGCAAAGAGTATAAAGCATTTAATATGTCTATTTTTGTGAGAGCTAAATCCCTTGATTGGGATGATTTGATTGCTTTGCTGCTGCATGAAGAAGTTAAGCTTGGGCTGAATACAGGTTCTAGTACGTCTCAAGCAAAGACACTGTTCTTTACTCTAGCCAATGTGGCTGAGGCCGTGGCTCTTTTCGAGGTCGAGGAGACACTCAAAACACTTATGGATAGCATCAGTAGAATGCCTGGTATGGCACAAATACACAAGGCCAGCATGGATCTAGTGGCTTTAGAGGCAGGGGGAGATCACCCCATGGTAGAGGTGGTGGATCCGGTTCATGGTAGTCAAATGATCAGCCAAACAGAGATAATGACTGCCATTGGATTGTTACAAGAAGTAGGGAGATATGAAGGCAAAGGGAAAATAGCATGGGCACTATGCATCTTCTAGCAGTGCTCATGATGAGTAGATTGATAGATTGTTTGCCATGCAGCATGAGTCTAAGAATGCATTTAGGAAAAACAAAGATGAGAGATGGTACATTGATTCAGGGGCTTCAAATCATATGACACCCCATGGAGAATGGTTTGATGAGATGGTTGCAAGTTCCCATGGTTATGTGTGTACTAGGGATGACACCCAACATGACAGTCAGCACACAGGAATTGCTCCATTGTTGATGCTTGATGGCAAGAAAAAGAGCATGCATGATGTACTACATGTATCTACAATTACCAAGAATCTTTTGTCACTTGGACAGATGGCAGAACAAAATTTGCATGTGAGATTCAATAGAGATGGATGCTTTGTTGAAGAATATGGTAATGGTTGCAAATTGATTGCTAAAGACCAAAGGATGGTAGAATGTTTACTCTTGATGCATCAATTCCAGAATTGAAAGCAGCCATGTTTGCACATGATGATGGTGCTATACGGGATATTGAGATATGGCATAAGTGGATTGGCCATGTGAATGTACAAAAGTTAAAATCTATGCAACAAAAGGAGATTGTGCTTGGACTGCCTAAGTTCAAGTATCATGACTTTGGACATGTATATAATGCATGTCAGTTTGGAAAGCAAGCATGATTTCCATTTATGAGATATGTATGGAATAGCTCATGACCCTTACAGTTGGTACATTCAGATATATGGGGTCCATCTCATAATGCTTCATTTGGTGGTGCTCATTACTATGTATGCTTCATTGATGATTTCAGCAGAGGTATACTTAGCTTTACATACTAAAACATAAGGATGATGTGTTTAGTGCATTCAAGGACTTCAAGAAGCATATTGAAAATGAGTTGAGATGTAAAATTTCATGTCTTAGACCAGATGGAGGTGGAGAATATGTCTCTAATTACTTAGACAGGTACCTTGCTAAACATGGATCAGAGGACAATTAACTTGTAGCTATATACCACAGCAAAATGGTGTAGCAAAAAGGAAAAATAGGGTACTGATGGAATCGGCAAGAGCTATGCTGAATGAGAAGAGTTTTCCAAATGGTTATTGGGCTGAAGTAGTAGTAATTGTTGTCTATGTGCTAAATAGAACCCCTACAACAGGGATTCATGATATAACTCCATATGAGAGGTTGTATGGTCATAAGCCTGACATTTCACACTTGAAGGTATTTGGTAGCATTGCATATGTGCATGTTCCCAATGAAAAGAGGAAGAAATTCGATCCTAAAGCTATAAAGAGTGTGCTCCTTGGTTATGCACAAGACCAGAAAGCTTACAAGTGTTATGTACCATCTACACATGAGACATTGATTAGCAGAGATATTGTTTTTGATGAGCTAGCATCATGGTATGGTAATCCTATTGCAATGTCTACTGATGGATCAGCTAGCACTAGTAATGCTAAAAATACACCTATAGTGAGTACATCTATGAGTGGCCCTACAGTTGATGGGTCACCTACAGTAAGTCCTTAGTTAGGATGCTTGCGGAGTCGTACTCCTACGTCCATTGACACGGATATGTCAGTGAGGGGGAGATTAGATAAGGGAAAAGAAAAGATGCTTGACGATGTGACAGGTCCACTTACAATAGGTTATGAGTCATCTAACAGCGACAGTTTGGATAGTGAGTTGGGCACTCCGTCTATTAGTACGCCTGGAGCAAGACAAAGTCGTTATGTACCGCCTTATGAGAGGCAAGCTCAAAGAAAGCCACAGTTTACGGAGATCTGAGAGAGCCAGAAAACTAGTTGACAGGTTTACATACATTGGTTATTCAGCCCGCCATTATGCATATATGGCCAGTGTGATAGGTTACAAAGAACCTACAAATTTTGATGATGCAGTTACAGATGATAATTGGTGTGCCATGGATGAGGAGTATACATCCCTTTCTGAAAATGAGACATGGGAATTGGTTGAGTTGCTTGAAGGCAAAGTCCCCATTGGCTGCAAATGGGTGTACAAGGTTAAGTGCAAGTCAGATGGTTCGTTAGAACGCTATAAGGCTAGGCTGGTTGCAAAAGGATATGCACAGAAATATGGCGTTGACTATGAGGAGACTTTCAGTTCGGTGGCTAAAATGGCAATAGTCAAAACTTTGCTTTGGCAACATGCAAAGGCTAGAAATTATGGCAAATGGGCATCAAGAATGTTTTCTTGAACAGTGATTTGGTTGAGGAAGTATATATGGAGCAGCTTGAAGGCTATGTTCACCCGGACTTTCCTACACATGTATGTAAGCTAAAAAAGGCTTTATATGGACTAAAACAGGTACCTAGAGCATGGAATGCTCGGATCAGTAGTTATTTATAGCAACATGGATTTAGATTGGGTGATGCAGATCACAGTCTGTTCACGAAGAAGACAGTTCATGGATATGTGTTAGTGGTTTATGTAGATGATCTTATCATCACTAGAGATGATGAAGAGGGCATTGCTGAAATTAAATCATGTTTACAGGCTGAATTCAGAGTCAAAGACCTTGGTGATTTAAAGTATTTTCTTGGGATTGAGGTAGTCTCTATGCCTCAAGGTATATGGCTACTATAGAAGCAGTATGCTCATGACATGTTACAGAAGTATGGTATGGCTAAATGCAAGCCTATGGAGATACCTCTTGATCAGAATGTCAAGCTGCAGATTGATGTTGAGAATGACATAGAGAATGTGACCATGTATCGACACATGGTGGGCAGCTTGATATACTTGACTATTACCCGTCCTGACTTATGTTATGCAGTGGGGCTGATTAGTTAGTTCATGCAGAAGCCTCGCAAACCACATTTAGATGCAGTCATGAGGATCATGAGATATGTAAAGGGCACTACAGATTATGGGTTGTTTTATGCATATGAAAAATCTCTTGACTTGATAGGGTTTATTATTGATGCTGATTGGGCTAGTTGTGCCTATGACAGGAGGTCAACCAATGGTTATACATTTGGATTGGGCAATCGTATGATTAGTTGGTAGAGTAAGAAACAACCTACTATTGCATTGTCTAGTACAAAAGCTGAGTACAAAGGAGCTACCTTAGCGGCTTGCAAAGCAGTTTGGTGGATGAAACTGTTGAAAGACTTGGGAATACAGCTGGAAAGTAGAGTGAGATTGCATTGTGATAACCTCAGCAATGTTATGTTGGCTAGCAATCTTGTCTACCATGCTAGGTCCCCAGGTAGTAGATATATTTACCAAGTCTCTTAGTAAAGAAAAGTTCATATATTTCAGACAGATACTTGGAGTTTATTAGATGGTTTGAGCTTGAGGGGGAGTGTTAGAATATCAAGCTCCCATTACTCTTCAACCAGTCTATCTTTATGTGTGTAACCGACATTAGCTGGGTACAGCTGTACACGTGTGTGATATTCAATAAGTCGATGTAGTCAGTGACTTAACCACAGTTAGTCTTGGTTAGTCATACCTATGTGTGTAAGTCTCTTTCAGTTAGTATGATGGAAGAATAATGGAAGAAGAAGAACAATGAGCTAAGGCTCATCTTCTCCTCCACTCTGTCTCTCTCCCTCTCTTCCAACAATATGTACTAGACACTTCTTTGTTCTCTCTGCCGAAGGAAATTCTAATTTGATGCAATAGCATCTAGTCTCAACTTTATCCTCGTTATTGTTCGAGATTTCCAGATATAACCTAATTTAATTTCCTCATTCTTTTGAATAGAGTATGCTTGCAATGTTGATTACAATTTGGGACATTGGCTTTCCTACAACGAAACCCTACGTATTCATTTGAACTAGGGTTTGTTGCGTAATTCATATAGTTACTTAAGGACTTTGAATTCCTTTTAACTTCAAGCAAGATGGGCCTTGAGAATGATCCTTTTAACACTTTAGGGTTTGAAATTCTTTCAACTTCCTAGGAACCCTACGTATTCTATCACAAGTTCAATCTATGTTTTGTGAGATGTAATAGGATTTCTTATTATTTCAACCAAGCAAATGGATGCAGATGCATAAAATCTATCCGGCTTAATTGTAATTTAATGCATATTCTTGAAACTTTTTTGTATATATATTAGCATGAAATTTCCATGCAATTTATGTGCAATTTAGCGACTTCTAAGTGCAATTTTAATTGATCACCTAAGATGAATGCGATGAACAAAATTTTCCTAGTATGCTCATTATCTCGAAACATGCTCAATTAAGCTGTGATAATTAATGTAAACATTATTTTCTCTCAATTTCTTTTCCCTAATACAACGGGGTGCAGTTGATTCATAAGAGATGCATTTCTTGTAGTTGTGGTCCCTTGGTTCGTGGTCCCATTGGTTCTAATAGGAGTTTCAGCATTTGGAGAGATCTTTCGCTTGGGGGTCATTGTCCGCAAGTGGATTCAAGAGATAAAGAAGGAGGAATGGATTTGAGATGGGAGAGGGTAAAAGAAGATGGCTTAGTCAAAGAATGAGATAGGGGGAATTGAGATAACTCTCTCCCTTGCAACCTCTCGCAGTAACCTCTCTCTCTCTCTCTCTCTCTCTCTCTCTCTCTCTCTCTCTCTCTCTCTCTCTCTCTCTCTCTCTCTCTCTCTCTCTCTCTCTCTCTCTCTCTCTCTCTCTCTCTCTCTCTCTCTCTCTCTCTCTCTCTCTCTCTCTCTCTCTCTCTCTCTCTCTCTCTCTCTCTCAGGCTCCTTCTCGCAATCTCTTGGAGGGGTATCCTTCTACCACCCTCTCTCTCCCAGCCTCTCGGGATCTCCTTGTACTTTTCTAGCTGCCCCCCATACCCCATATTTATAGCTAAATAAGAGAAGAAGGGTTGTGACTAAGAAGAAGAGCTCTTTATGGAGGGGATCTTGGAAAAATCAGCAATCTAATGCCCAATTACAATTCTGATAGTTCCGTTAGCTCCGAAACGAAGGTAAAACCCGAAGACACTTGGCTAGAAATCTTCTAGATCACTCCTTCTTCACCCTATTCGAAGTGTTATTTACTGCCTATAAACTGTGATCGCGACACGTGCGATTTCACCAATCCTTCTTTTTTTTGTATTAAATCTCCAAAACAAGCTGAAAAAACCACTTGCTTTTTTACATATCACCCTATTCTAGAAATCTCCATAGCTTTTTAGAATATTTACAATAAGTATTATCTAAAATATGCTAGTTTTGCCCAAAAATCCAATATTTTTGGACCATCCATACTATACACATTAACACTAGTGATTAATATGGCTCATAACTCTCATTCACGTTGTAACTTCCGTGAAGGGTGGCTACAGTCCTTGTCAATCCAAGAAAAATGTCTGATTATGACTCTCAATTTTTTTTGTACTTTTAATTAAATAAAAATTATTAGTTATTAATGTTAGTTATTTTTTACTTTAGTTAGTAACCTTACTAACTTATTAGTTTACTAACTAACTTTTGAACTAACCAACTAACTTTTAATTGTGTGGAAGTATTACACTTTGATGACTAGCCATGTAAACATGTATTGAAACTTAAGGGACTTAATAGAGAGAGACATGAGTAGAAGCTAGGAACCATGTAAACTCTTTGACAATTAGTTAGCATTAAGGCATCTAAAAGGGAACTAAATAGTAATATCACATGCAACTTCGTATAAGGGACAAAAAAATTAGTAGCTATGGCCATATTACATATAAGTTTTTGGTAGGCCAATTTTAAAAAATCTTGACAATGGCTTAGTAAAAACTATGAGCAGCATCTTTAAATGCATTGAGGATGTAGGCAAAGTCTTAGTCTTCAACAATAGCAACAATTCGAGCTTCTTTGGTGCATTCATCCTATTGAATCTTCTTCTTCTTGGAAATTACATGTTTAGCAAATTAAATCGACAAGCAATCTACCAAACAAAATCCAATTTTAGTCTTGAAAAATGCTTTGATAAGTATGACATACATTCCCATTAAGAGAATTGGAATTCAATAAAAACTACTAATGTAGTTGAATGCTATTTTGACCAATTTTTATGCACATTGAAAAATTAAATCTTTATCAATAATGAGTTTTCATTTAAAATTTGGTCCAAATTTTTTATTCTACTAAAAAATATGGGTAAAATCCCATTAGTATGGTATCATATGCACAAATTATTGCAAATACAGTTAAATAGGCTCTAAATCAATTAATCTCATTTATCATAAAAATAGTATATAAATACTAAATTTATTCATGTAACTTGATTTACAATAAAATAGTACTAACTTAGAGAAATGGCTTGTTATATGGAAATAAACGCTCACATTTTGATTGTACCTAAACAAAGTTTGTACCTATTTTAGTATTTTAGTATTTTACTATTTTTCCAACTTATCATCTTAGTATAAGTTTGTAGTATTTTAGTATAGGTTTGTTCATGTTCAATAAAGTTACTACTATTTAGCTATAAGTTAATATTACTTAGTACTATTTAAGTTTACACTATGTACTCAGAAGCTAAGTCTATTATGAAATATATATCTACTACTAATGTATTTTCCTAATGGTAGGTAGGTTGGAGAAGGACACAAGCCTCTTCTTACGGGACTCAAAGAGTAAAAGGCATTTCTTTAGGAAGTTTAACAAAGCTTCTCTTTCATCTTGACATGTTCTTGCATTTGGTTTAGGGGTGCTAGGCTCCAATGCATCCTCTACCTTATCTTTCCCTTTTATCTTCCTCTGAGTCTAGCCATTCTTCATCTTACTAAATGATACTATCTTCATCTATTTTTACCTTCCTACACTAATCCAATTTGAGTCCCAAAACAAATAATAAAAAGTGATATGGAAACCCATTCCAAAAAAGCAAGATGAGCATAAGGTTGGGTTTAAAATTAAAATTTCAACCAAAAATTTTGATGGTTAGACCTTAAAATCCTTCAAATCCTTGACTTTTACTAAAATTGTAACTAAAGACTCTTGTTAGTTATCTAAGTAGATGTGCTACTCACGCTATGCAACACATAAAAATATCTTCCCTAATTAAACTTTACACAAGGTTCATTGTCACCTTCTTAAACATAAACATAAAAATGTTCTTTTGAAAAATATGGTATTTACATTTTGTCATAATTACAATTGCTTTAAAGAGCAGAACCAACCCAAGTCTAGGTCGCTACCCTACCCTTATTCATTCTGGGCCTTCCAAGGCTAAACCATGTTGGACCTGTATGGGTTTCCTTTCCTATCAAAGGACTGGTTATGAGATTATAACCTCTAATGAGAGCCCTTTTGATTCTTGGCCCCCTGTAAGAAAGAACCTTCATATATGGATGACCATACATACCTAAGTGGTGATTGGTGGCCTAAGGTAATTTATTACAGCTCTAGCTGAAGAGTTTTTGGTCATGGCCCTAGGGATTGCATGATGTCTCAACCCCATCTAGCTGTCAAAGGCACAAGCATCATTAGAATCATTTTCAAGATTTTGTTTCAATCAAAATCAATCAAGCAAAATAATTGAATAACACAATCCTTTCCAACCAAAGATTAAGATAACTTTTTCAATGGAATGCAATAATTTCCATTCAAATAATAATCAACTCACAACTTGAGTTTAGTATATATGCATGTGAACACACATTTTTAGATGTTGGAATAGAGTAGTGGTAATACAAAGAGAAGATTGGAGAACATGAGGTAAGTAAATAATGAGAGTGCACACAGAAAGGATGTGGACTATAAAAACTTTTAAAACATCCCTTGCTTTGAGATAAAAATAAAAGTAGTTTAGTTTTAAATTTTGAGATGATTTTAAAGTACCCCACTTTTCAAAAACTCACATCAAGGCATTAAAAGCAAGAAAAATCACTCAAAAAATGCCATTATCAAGGACAAGCCTTTTTGGTTGAAATTGCCTTGTGAGGATAAGTTTAGAGGCCCCTTTTCACCTTTTTGCTCATGTTAGAAAAGGTTCGGTTGAATTAATAGAGAGTCAAATGTTACATTGGACCACACATGGTTGTGTCCCATTTGACTATTCACTAATCTCACATTAGAGTGAACACTAACTAAAAGGCCTATTTTTTCTCACATTTTTTCCTACTAGGATTTCTAATTAGAGGAGGGTGAATGGACATGCCTACACGATTGACAATGGTGTGTTGAAATCAGAGACATCTAATGCTAGAGGAGACACATGAAAAGTTCATTATAGGTTAGAAGTTTCATATCTCCATAGGTATTATAGTATTAAATTGTTCTACATGAGAGGGTTGTACGAGAGAGACCTAAGGGGGAGAAAGAAAATAGAAATAAGAAAGAGAAAGAGACAAGAAAGGAGAGAGAAAGACAAGAAGAAGAGAAATAGTGAGGTGGGAGCAATTAAAGCTATGTCATTGAAAAAGAAGGTAGAAGATGAAGACGAATGTTTATTACTCAATAATGAGGTGGAAGCTATAAAAGCTATGAAAAAGAAGATAGAAAATGAAGAGGAATGTTTATTGCTCAATAATTATTATTATTAATAATTATATTGCATCTTATATACTCATGCAAGTGTGGTTACTAGAGTATTTTCCACTTATTCTATCTAAAATTATAGTGTATTTTTCACTTATTTATCACAATTCATCTCCATGCAAGGTTTTTTCCCTCAAAAACAAGAAATGGACCAATTACAAAGATTCCAACAATGGAAATGATAGGGTAGTGCTCTGTTATATTGATTACAAAAATGTATAAATTTAAAAAAAATCTTCATAAAATGAATTGGATTTGAAGTAGAGAATCAAGTAGACCATATATACATCCACAATAGACCATAAAGCTGAGAACTTAGTCACAATCGCTTCATGAAAAGGCTGCTACAAGTAGTAGATAGTATGCTATCTACTACATACATTGCTATAGTAAAATTGAAATAACTTTTGATGGGCTAGTCTAAATGAAGTGTGCCATATGTGAAAAGAAAGCTTATGTCATGTATGTTCAGTTCATATAGGTTGCACATCTCTATCAATAATTTAGAATAAAAACTAAAATAGTAAACTATCTAAAAGTTGTCTACAACAATGAAACAAGTGCTAAAACTAACTAGTTTTCAACCAAAAGAGCTTCTTTAAGTTAAGAAAATTCCTACAAGATGGACGCTGGTCTCCAAGAAGCTTCTTCAAAGGGTAAACCTTCCACTCAAATAAATATTCCAATATAAATTTGGACCTAAGCTTCTTTTCCCACTAGCCAATGACATTCTCAATTATATATATCGAATGATATTCTCTTCATTTATCGATGATAACTCTTCAAGTTAGTCCACCTACGCTAATAAAGGGTTTAAGTTGACTCACATGGAAAACATTGTAAATCTTAGTAGAAGAAGAGAGTTGCAATCTATATTCCAAATCACCAACCCATTTGAGAATCTTATATGGCCCATATAATAGCAATGTGCCAATTTATTACTTGAGCCATCCTTAAGAGTAGTATATCTAGACTTGGATACTCTCAAAAGCACCAACTCACCTTCTTGAAACTCCACATGCCTCCTTCTTTCATCAATATAGACTTCCGTATACTCTTATACTTTTCTAAGATTCGCTTGCATTGATGAAGTAGGTCTTTCATTCTTTCAAGATCTTTCTTTCTTGAGAGTTGATCTTTTCATTGAATATGGCATTTGGAAGGGGTACTTTATAACTATACAAAGCCTAAAAAGGGAAAACTCCAATACTCACATTTGTGGTATTATTGTAAGTAAGCTTAGCCAAATGAAGCCAAGCATCCCACAAATTCTTTGCATCCTGGCAATAGTATTAAACATAGGTCTTAAGCCATTTATTAACCCGCTCTATTTGGCCATTAGTTTGTAGATGATATGTTGTAGGTGGAGCCAAGTTACTCATAAACTTAGAGTCATGATCATAAACAATGACTTGAGGTAATACATGCAATTTGAACACATGTTCCATGAATTGACTTTCCACTTAGGATGCTAAAATTTGAGTCTTTTTAGAAATGAAGTGAGCTACTTTTTTCAATATATCCACCATATAGATACTATCCCACCCCTTCTTAATTGTAGGCAAGCTAGTGATATTGCCTTTCTACCCTTAAACCTCTCTTCGGGTGTCATACCATGTATAGCAACAATGGGTGTCCTATTCATAATATATATAGTAGTAGCAACTACTTTAGACCAATAGTAATGAGGCAAGTTTCTTTTTGACATCAATGCATGAGTCACCTTTGCAATATGACTATTTTTTCATTTAGCAACTCTATTTTTTTACAAAATATATCTACGTGTATACTACCTTTGTGTACCATTTTTTTATAAAAATTTAGAAAACTCATTGGAGAGATATTTTCTCCCTCCAATGAGCTTAGGTATTTAATATACAGACATGTTTCCTTCTCAACCAAATCCTTAAAGCTTTTAAAATGAGTGAATATACCTCACTTTTCTCATGCATAAAGTAAGCCCATACTTTACGAGTATGATCATCAATGAAGGAAACGTAATACTTACAACCACACAAAGTTGCAGTCTTTGTAGGACCCATACTTTTCTCACGCATAAGGTAATTCTATATTTTATGAGTATGATCATCAATGAAGGAAACATAATACTTGCAACCACTCAAAGCTACAGTCTCTGTAGGACCCCACACATCAGAATGTATCAATTCAAGTAGCTTCTTGCATACATGCTTTTCATGTGGGAACGCATGTCTTGCTTGCTTTTCAAATTGACATGCTTTGCATACTTTATAAATCCCATTAACCCTAAACTTGGGCAAGCCATCCACAATCTATTTTGATAGCATGTCTTTAGCTGCTACACATTCACATGACCAATTCTCTTATGCTGAATTTCAATATTAGCCACAACACTAGAACCTTCTGCAAACATGGTAGCATCCATTTCAAGTAGAGACTTACATTGAGAGTAAACAATCCGATAGCACATTTCCCCTTCGCAATCAACTTGCAATCATTTTTAGGATCTTGTACATAACAACCATCAGATGTGAACCGATATGCAATCTCTACTCTACCATTTGACCAATAGAAACTAAATTTTTGGTAATATTTGGTACACACAATACATCAACCAAGTATTTAGTTTTAATATCTTGCATACTCAAAGGAACACTTTGGCAACATGAGTAATGAGTTGAGTTGCATCATCCCATGTCTCCACATAGCCCAGAGACTTTGAATTGTGCATCTCTCTAAATCACTCTTTTTGAAGTCATGTGATTAGATGCACCTAAGTCTACATAGCATACATCATTCTTTAATGAACCATCAGCACAATAGTCATAGTATTCATAAACTACTACATAACAAACAATTGTTCACTTTTATAATTATTGTTTCTGCTAGTAGATGCATAATTTTCTTGTTACTTTTTCCATTTCTAATTTTGACCTTATTTTTAAAGTGATTTTTAAAAATTTGGTCTTTTTGACCACAATGCTGGCACTCCCTACTATCACCAAAATTTTGTTGCCTATTTGTGGAGGGAGCTCATGCTCAACCGCCAAGACCCACGGACCGCTTATTGTTTCAAGCGTTTCAAGCAAGCTCTAATGGCTATCTCTCACCTAGCCGACGTGCCTTTGAACCTACGAGTGTAGTGAGCTTACCTCAATGTTGAAATGAGTTTCCTCCTGCCTTGCACACACCGGTAGCTCCATGATCCTAGATGCTAGCTCTGTTGAAAAATAGACAAATGATGTATGCTCCAGGAAGAGCTGTCCTAAATCCCATATGCACAATGAGGAAAGTGGAACAACCCAAACTCTATAAAGCATTGTACTTGAATATGAAATGAACACAATGTCATGATGCTTTGTACTTTCAGTTCAGTGTAGTGTCATTGTCAATCTTATACAAGATTGTGTTTATGAGTCCAAACTAATCTATCTTGGAACCTAATTCACTTGTGTAACAGTTTGTCTCTACTTGTTCATGTCATTATGAGTTTGGTCTTCATCTTTCATCCACCATAGCTTATGTCATGCTCTAGATTTGTAGATTTTAACATGGTATCAAAGCCCAATTGGGCATGGCACAGCTCATACTCTGAATCTCTAGTCTCCCTTCACCTCTGGTGATCTCTAACCAGCTCACATTCATCTCATATCTCTAGTTTCAACTTCAAATCTCAGTTGGA
Organism: Lygodium microphyllum; assembly: GCF_053477565.2. Classification (NCBI taxonomy): domain Eukaryota; kingdom Viridiplantae; phylum Streptophyta; class Polypodiopsida; order Schizaeales; family Lygodiaceae; genus Lygodium; species Lygodium microphyllum. Next base: position 31,814,511 of record NC_141149.1, read on the forward strand.
CCTTGTGGCAGCCATAGCCAGACTGTACCTACCCACCTTGGAGCTTTTGGATCTCTCTCTACAGGCCATATCTTCAAGTGATTCCTTCTAGAGGTATCTTCCTCTGCTCAAGATGCTTCATCCTGGCACCTCAATTGACAACATTACTGCTTCTCAGCTCCAACATTGCAGAAATCAAAACACGCTATCATGTTTGCGCCTATCCACGGTCCTACTGCTATCGCCAGTTGTACAGTTCGTGATTGACCCTGTGAGCATAGGACTTTTGAAACTCACTATGCAAGACTAATCCCCATGCAATATCTTGGGCAATGGTCAACTCATTGAGCTGCACGAACTGAAAGAACAATCGGTTGTCTAAAACCCTAGAGGAAGCCTTATCCAAAATTTTGAAAAGCTTGGCAACCTTGTTCCTTTTCTCACTACCATCATCAACAGTTATTTTAATCACTAAGCAATACTCTCTGAAGTTCATTACTATTCTGGAAATGCTCGAGGAAGCTCAAAAGGCATCCATGAAGTTCCTAAGAGAAAGCAGATCAAGTACCAACTAGTATCCATTAACACTCAACTAGTGTCAATTTGACATTGATTCTCTTGTGTCTCTTGACACATTAAAATATGATCTTTTTCTAGTTAATAGAAGTTTAGCAACATGGCAGAGATTGAGCAAATAGCTAAATTCAACGGTGAAGGATTTCATGCCTGGAAGGAAAAGACCATGTATCACGTGATGCGAAAGGACTTGTGGGACCTGTTTGAAGATGATGCAGATAACAAGAAGGAAGATGATGAAGACAGGTTCATTGAAGAAGACCAGTTCAAAACCAAAGAATGGAAGAAGATGAATAACAAGGCACTAGGCATCATTGCTTGGGGACTAAGTGATGATGTGCTACATCATATATCTGGCATTAGAAATGCTAGAACCGCTTGGGAGGAAATTGACAAAATGTTTGGTACCCAAGAAAAGAACTCAAAGGTAAAATTACTCATGCAATTTTATAAACCAGATATCAAAGACAGTGCTTCTATGACCACGCACATTAACAAGTTCAAGAGCCTAAAAACCCAGCTTGCAACTCTTAAGAAGAATATTGATGAAGATGAAGCAATAGCCGTACTACTTGCAAGTGTAAACAAGGATCCATATGAGAACCTTGTGTCCACTCTAAGTAATGTTTCGAGTCTCTCACTCAAAGATATTGAGCACTCACTGATTGATGGAGAAAGAAAATTTAAAAGCAAAGATATAAAAGAGACTAGCTCAAGGGAAAACCTCTTATACACTAGAGGAGCTACTAGACCCAAAGGAAGAGGTCGAGGATTCAACACCAACAATAGAAGTCGGATGACATGTCATTATTGTGGTAAAACTGGCCATATTGTCAGTGAATGCTTCCACAAGAAAAGAGCACAGCAGATGTAGAGTGACCATCACCAAAGTCAATTTATGAATGAAGAAGAAGAAAAAGATACTTCCGCTACCATCAACAACTCTAATAGGTTTTTCTAAGGAATTTGTTCCCATAGTGGATCTCTATGGTTCCCTTAGTGGTTTTGATTTGTAAAACCCTTGCCAAGATGTAAAGTCTCAAGCTTTAACTTGACTAGGCTGCCTATGAGCTAGTCTTTCGGGCCATGTTATCATGAAGGGGGGGCAAAAGCCAGCAGGTGTAGGGACTTACCATTTGAGGGGGGGTGTTGAAAAATAGACAAATGATGTATGCTCTAGGAAGAGTTGTCATGAATCCCATATGCACAGTGAGGAAAGTGGAACAACCCAAACTCTATAAAGCATTGTACTTGAATATGAAATGAATACAAAGCCACGATGCTTTGTACTTTTAGTTAAGTGTAGTGTCATTGTCGATCTTACACAAGATTGTGTTTATGAGTCCAAGCTAATCTATCTTGGAACCTAATTCACTTGTGTAATAGTTTGTCTCTACTTGTTCATGTCATTATGATTTTGGTCTTCATCTTTCATCCACCGTAGCTTATGTCATGCTCTAGATCCGCAGCTTTTAATAAGCTCAAGCATCCTCAAGCCTCCTCCATATCGAGCTCCATCCACTATAGCCACACACGTGAGAAAAGAGAAGAGAAGAAAAGAGAAGAAGAGAAGAGGAGATTGTGAAGAGTTTTCACCCTCTTGATCCCTCACTCCCACACACTCACTCCCTCACACTCTCACACTCCCTCTCTCAAGAGCACACACACAAGCAAGGTGAAGAGAAGAAGAGAAGAAGAGAAGAAGAGAGGACTCTTGTTAGCCACACAACAAAGAATGAGTTTCCATTCACTTTTTGAACTTTATATACAAGCCCTAAAATCCCAGGGGCACCCATCCCTTTTTACATGACCGGCCGTTGTGGCAAGGTCATTTTTCCTATTTCCCTCTTCTTGCCTCATGCCTTAAGCCTACACCCGTCTATTCTTTTATAAATGGCACAGGAGGGAGCCTGACGCTCTTTTACGAGAGTTTTTAGAGTTTTCTTAGGCACCTTTCATTTTAAATTGCACTTTTTTCCTCAGCTTAGCCTTAGGGTCCCGCCTCTGTGCCTTTGCTCTTTTACTATCCTTTTTTCGCTCTTTGATTCATATTTCCACCATCTCTTTGCTCTTTTTCTATCCTTTTTCTGCTCTTTGCTTCATATTTTTGCCATCTCGAATTGAGGTTAACAGTACTCCCTCCGAGACGGGTGCCAATCCCATGGCACTTTGAGCTCTTTGTTGTGGAAGGGTGGGCTCTAGGCAAGTGGTTAGTGGGGTGATGATAGGGCCACATGTGGACTCCATTGATTGGGAAGCTTTGGTAATGATTTGGATGGAGAACCCAAGGTATGTTGAGTGGATGATGGGGGCCGCCGAAGTTGGTGGTTTGCAACATCTTGTTGTACCTGAAAGGAGAAAGTGCTCTACCTAAGGGGAGTGTCTACCTCACCGTGTAGTGCTTTGTGCTCGTGCTGGTGGAACTGGGAGCTGGGTCTAACCATAGGCAAGCATGGGTGATGTCCCACACTTGAGGACCCCATTCGTGTGACGAGAGGTGCGATGTGTGTAGCTTAGGGTGACAGGTCTAACCATGGGCGAGTGTTACCTCCCAGGTATGTCATGCCCTTAAGGTGCCCTAAGCAAAAGTGGGGAGTCAAAAAGGGGCTAGGGGGTTATGAACGGAGCTGACCGCGATCGAGGCCACTAGATGTGCCTAACTTGAGGACCCCTAGGTTTAGTGACTATGAGCTATGTGCCGCAAATTGTGTTTGGACGTGTCGTGTGCTCCTTTCATTGTTATTTGTTTGATGTCCTTGTGTTTGACCTTCTCTTTTCTTTTCTTTGCTTTTCTTTTCTTTTCTTCTTTTTTTTTTAACTTGCTGAGTTACATGATTTGAGGAATAGCTAATTGCTAGTTATCATCATTAGAATGTGGTGGGGAAGGGGATTTAATGGAGTGACTCAAAAATTTCCAACTCTACATGTAACCCTTAAGGTTCAAGCAAACATGGAGAGAGGTGGTGGAGAGGAATGGGTGGTTACAGTGGGTGAATTTGCTGTCACTCATATCCTCAAGTATAGCTAGCCAAAAGGAAGGTAGAAGGCTAACTCACATCATTAGGCGGGTCATTGCTAAGCTATCTATGGCGTTAGGATCAAAAAAGAGTGGGAGGAGACCACATTCTGCCGGGGTGGGATCCTGCTTAAGTAAGATTTTTAATAGCCTAAGGTAGTTGCATGTGGTAATGAACACGAGATCGAGACAAGAGGAGAAATTAGCAATGAAGCAGGTCACGGTAGCATCTAGGCTATCCGAGGTGAAAGTGAGGACTTGTGCTAAGGTAGTAGTATGGGGTTTATGTATGATAGGGAAGTCGTAGCGACCATGGATGTTTATATCAAAATCTACTCCTGCCCTACGAGGATATGCCATGAAGGTGGGGTTGTTTCTCTCAGAGGGGAGTGTATTACAAAAAGCCATCGAGGAGAACACATTGTCGTCGCAAATGTGTCTCCGCCACAGTGGTTGGCCCTCGTATTCAGGCACAGATCGAGGCACTTTAAAAACCTTATTTTGCCAATAGTCCGCATCCTCGGTGCCCCAGAGGGTGGGATTCTTCTCTCTTTCTTCCAGCCATTGTTGGCCTAGCCAGCTTCCAACGCTAATCACCTCTTCCTCTACTTTAAGGGGAAGGACTCTGCGCAGGCCATTGGGGAGGAGGAAGCTGAAGTTAAAAGGTTGTTTCTCTTTTTCTTGTCTCTCCCAGACTACGACTTCTGCATGGAAGTTGGCCGGCAGGTCACCTGGAATGGTGGAAGTTGGCCGGCAGGTCACCTGGAATGGTGGAAGTTGGCCGGCAGGTCACCTGGAATGGTGGAAGAGGTTTGGCCCTCAATCTTTGTCTATCTTTTTCCACCATTTTCTTTCTCTTTTTCCTCAGGGCGATTTTTCTTTCCACAGATGTGTCTATTGACTGCTATTGCTGTTCTTCAGAGTGGGGTGAAGGGAGTTGTGGGATCACTTCTTCTTTGAATCTGCCCATGTCAAATTGGAGTTCAGCTTCACCCCTTTGGCAATATTCTTGATGTACCTTCTCTACAAACCCCGGTGCATTAATCTCCTAGGGGGTTAGGCCAGCCAACAACAGGTACTTGCATTGTTCATCAAGGTTCAACCCAACTGCAATGGGTTGTGGTGGCATGTGTAGCCCTACTTGCAGGGCTCTGCGTGCTATGCTCAGCTTCTTCTTTACCACCTCAAGGGACTCCCCTTCCTCCATGTGAATGACATCCATCAGAGTATTCAAGAAAGCTCGTTGTTGAGTATTGAAGCCCACTTGGGCTACCTCTGCTCTACTTTCTGCTAGGACTTTCTCTTTTCCACGAGAGCCAGGTGATACACCAAGGTCTTCACTCTTTGTTCATTTTGGCATGCCCACTCTTCGGCTCTCTTTTTCATCTCCTCCATACTTTCTCCTTGTCTTTGTACTAGGGCCATGAGTCTCTGCTCCTAGTCTTCCAATTCCCTGCTCATTCTCTCCTGCTCTTTTCTTTCAAGGCTCAACTTTTTGGTCATGGTTTTCATCTCTCTGTGGTGTTGCTCCTCTTCTTGCTTCCTTTCTTCTTCCCTTGCGAAAAACTCTTCCAAGCCTCATTTGATTCGATCTTTTTTTTATGCCAAATCCTCATGTTACATGATTAAAAGTTTATATTCTCTCTACATTTTCATTAGCTCTTGATTTTCATCTTCGAGCTATTGCCGCCAGCTTTCCTCCTTATCATCTTTGGCCTTTAGTTCCTATTTTAGATCAAAGATCTCCTTTTGTTACATAGCTATTTGCCTCATCTTTTCAAGCTAGAAGGTTGCCACTCACTCCTTTTCCACTTCCAACTACTCAGCCACCACTATCTTTTTTCCTACTTTGCCTTCTCTAGCTAAGAGAGCAGTTCAGTAACATGTTCATCATAGTTTTATGGTGGCATCATAGTAGTAGGGATTGGAGTGGTCAAAGCTTCCACCTTTTAGCATTTTGGATCCTAGCTAGACTCGGCATCTGTGGTCGGTCTTTTCTGCCCAATGGCCATAGTCTCCACACTCTTTCCTTGGGCTAGTTCTTTATTAATGAAATACTGCATCCAGGCCACAAAATTTTTTACATCGGCGCTGGTCGGGATGCTTGGAGTGAGAGTGGTTGCTTCACTGGTGGGCACCAAGAGGGGCAGGATGGGATGGATGGGAGTCTTGCCTTGTCTTCGATGACCACAAGCGGTATGACTTAGGGTACATGAGTGCTTGAGCCAGGTCCCTCATCCCTGGGTGGACTTAAAGCCCCTAGGTCATCGAATCGGCTTTGTTGTTCTATGGATTGGCGAGTTGCTTCGGCCATGTCTTCCTCCTCCTTTCTCCTCAACTCCACCTCCTTTTTCGCAACTCTTCTCTCTCTCTCTTTCTCTATTTTCCTTGATTCTTCTGCCAGCTTTTCAGCTTCTTCCTTCTCTTTCTTCTTCCTCTCTCTTTAGCTTCTTTTTCTAACTCCTTCTTGGCTTTTTTGGCTTCCTCTTTCAACTCCTCTCCCTCTTTCTTTTTCTTCTTCTCCCTCTCTTCAGCCTCTCTTAGGGATTCCCTTTTGGCTCTCTCTAGATCTTCTTTTCCTTCTTCTTACCCTCATCCTATTTCTTCTTCTAAGCTATCTTTTTAGTAGGGTTCTTTGCTTTTTTTCCTTCTAGATTGAGCCTCTTGATCCTCCTTCTTTGTCTCAATTTCTGTCCTATCACTCAATGGCTCTTTCTCCTAGTGGATCAGCGACCTATCTAGAGTCTCATCCTCTCCTTCTGCTTACTGAGCTTCTTTTACAGGCTCTTGGGGATGATGGCTGTCAGCACACTTCCATATCCAATGAAAGAGGATTTAGAGGAAGGTTTCTTTCTCTCGGTACTTTTAAAGGCTGGGGACTCTCCCGCATTCTTGATTGGGGTTGTACATTCTCAGAAGTTCCACACACTTTGTGTGGTCAGGCTCTTGTGCAAAATTCTCTAAGTACTTTGAGAGATTACAGTGTTCCACCACTCTCCTTGCAGCCTCCTTAGCTACCACTTTCTCGAGGTTGTGGATACTACGGAATTTCAATTGATTATAAGCACGGTTTTCTAAGCTAATGTCGTACTGCATCCTCTCCTCCTCCGTGAAAGGGAGTCGGTGAGCACAATCTTGCTGCGACATCTTTCGTTTCCTATCGTGAACCATGATTCCCATTAGTGCTTTCAAAATAATTATTTGCTAAAAAGAAAGACTTCATGTTTGTTGAATGAAAAAATTTAAGCTCCAAAGTAAACTTTCCTTTCAAGCTTTTCACCCTTTATTTCAAAATTTTTGTGATATTTTTCCTCAATCACAAGTTAACATGGTTATTTCCTTTCTGTGCTTAAGTGTAGATTGAGGTTTTCAAGACGGTGTGTTTTTTCTTATGTGTTTATGCATTTGCTTGATTTTGATTGGTTCTGATTTGACTTACCTTACCCCCTCCTCTTCCAGATTTGAGAAGAATCCTTCCTAGGATTGAAGGTTAGCAAGCCAAGGCATTCAGTGTACAGGTTGAGTGTTTACCTTCGCATGAGGTGAGCATAGAAGTATGGATTGTACTCCAACTAAGCTTCATAGTCCAAATCGAAGGGTCGGCTGCCTACGTGTGTGATATAAGTATGGATTGTACTCCAACTAAGCTTCATAGTCCAAATCGAAGGGTTGGCTGCCTACATGTGTGATGTAAGTAAGGACATCCATTAGAAAGTCACTAGAATCGATACAGTTAGCAACATGTAACTCTTCCTCGGTCAGGAGGCGATCAAGGTAAGGGTGTCCTTTGATATGCTCTTCCATGGGTCGACCACAAATAGTTGTTAACACCCTATATGAGGTTGGAGTGACATAAAGTTGGGTCATACTCTGATGTCTTGATTGTGTGTCGTTGCTCAAGGTTGGTCATTATTTGGCATCCTTCGAGTTCCCATTGCAATCGAAAAGCATATGAGTTCCATAAGAACGGGGATTCGGTTTCAGTAAGCTATGTCAACTTCTCAATTTCTTGGTCAGTGATAGCAGAAGTAGCTCGCAAATTGTGTGATATAATGATACACTATTTGATGGCTTGCTCTCTAGATATCTCAGTGCTGAGCAACTTTGCAGTTGAGTGGAGTGCTAGTGGTCATAGCTCAGAGCCAACGACATGAATGTGCCATCTAAGAGTGTGAGGAAAGCAATCATGTCATCCCCTATGTCTTCAAATAGATCTATGTCCAGTGTCAAGAATGATTTCCACTCTCATAGGAGGTTCTAAGGCTTGCAGGTGGTTGGGGTTTGATAGAACTAGAGAGTTTGGTAGCAAATGGTTGCGGTTTCAATTGTTCTTGAGATTGCGGTTGGGTCCCTTGCACAACGGGCTAGGACTAGACTGCTAATGGGGCACTGCTACTTGCAGATGTGGCTTTCTAAGTCTTGTAGAGTTATGTGGTACTGCTTTGAGAGTAGCAGGCTGAGATTTGGGCCAATAGACTTGGTCAATCTTCATGGGCATAATCAGTTGTGAGTCTATGGGCTTGGTGTCTCAAGGCTTATGTGGCTTTAGGCCTTGACACGTTGTATGATTGGATACAGTTAAGCGTGGGGGCGGCATTTGATCAGTGCCTTTGGTTGTTTTAGCCTTAGGGATCCATATCTAGGCATTACCCTCATGATAGCCTTGCGCTTGCAATAGGCTCTTAGGAACCCATCGCGGCTTGATCGTACATCGTTGTATGTAGCTTTTTCTTGGCCTCCTAGGTTTTGAGGTTGCGTTCTTAGGCTCCATGGTGGTAGGCTTTGATGTTTAGGTAACAATCTGAACTAGGGTTCATGGGCATTGGCTTTGGCCTTAGCGGGTTGCTGGCATAGAGTCTTGGCGGGTTGTAACAAGTCACAACCCCCCTCCTTAGACTTGGCTATAGGTGTTTCTACCAGTGGCTTTGCGAATCTCGTAGGAGTTACATAGCCCTTACTGAAGGCTGCTACTATGCAGACATTGCCAATGGCTAGGTGAATACGTTGTGACTCATAATCAACATTGCAGTGAGCTCGCTTTTTAAAGTTTCGACCTAGCAGCAACTCTGTGTTTACATCTTTAGTATTTGGCAATACATAAAATATCATTGGTATGCTCTCAAACTCGATAGAAACTGTGGCCCTTCACTTCCCTAGGAGTGCATATGATCGGCCCCCATATGGGCTTAGTTTGGCGGTAGTGAGTTGTAATTGTGGTTTGCCAATGTGGGTCCAATGATCGTGGGTTAAGACATTGAAGTTTTCTCCCTCATCGATCAAGGCATTGAAAGTGCATGTCTGCTTGGCAATGACCATGATGTGGAGGTAAGCATGTTCTACGGCTTCCTCATTTTCATCATCAATCTCGGTGATTATGGCTACTCATACCTTGACAAGGAGTTCTAACATTGGTGGTTCATGCAGAGGATACATGGGAGGGTAGTACTTCTTGATGTGACTGCCATTGAAGAAGCCTATGCCCTCGCCTTCTTCCAGAGTCTTGAGTTCAACATTACCAGTTCTGGCTCATGGCAGGAACCTTGAAAGGCCCTAGACCTTTAAACTTCATTTTTTGTTTATGCCCCTTAACGGAGTACAAGAGCACTAAGTCTCCCTGTTCAAAGTCACGCTACTTTACACGCTTGTAGAGAGGTGTTCGAGTTCAACTAGATGTTCCGTCCATGCCTCATTCCCTTCCCATCGTTCGTGAAGTGCGATCCTCGAGCTAGGAACAAAGAACTCTACATGTAGAATTGCTTCAGTTCCATAGGTCAACCTAAAAGGTGTCTTGCCTATAGCCATTTTATAAGCTATGTGGTAGGCCCACAAGACAGCCATCAACTTGTTATCCTAGTCACTGCGCAAAGCAAAGACTACCTTGGTCAGGATGTTTACTAGATTTTTATTTGTGGATTCCACCTAGTCATTTTCTTAAGGGTAGTATGGCGAGGATTTTCGATGGATAATTAGAAAGGTGGATAGAAGATGTACAATCACTTCATTAATGAAGTGTGTGCCCTGGTCGCTAACCAATTTGATGGAGCACCCGAATCGTGAGATTACCTGCTCCCATAGGAACTTAGCAATCGTTTTAGCGTCATTCTTTCTCGTAGCTCTTGCTTCTACCCATTTTGTTAGATAGTCAATGGCTACAATGATGTACTTGGCTTCGAGTATTGTGCTGTAGGACTAATGGGTCCTATGAAGACAATTCCCCATTTTTCAAAGGGTTGTCGTGCAATTATTGGGGTTAGCTCCATCTGATCCTTGCAAATCGGGACCTTTGTCCCCTAACACTCGTCACAGTGCTTAACAAATCGTGCCGTATCGTGAAAAAGTGTGGGCCACCACAACTAAGACTGCAGCACCTTGCAGGTTGTCGTATCTCCGCTAAAGCGTTCTCCAATGATTCTGTTGTGTGCCTCTAACAGCACATCATGCATCTCATGCTCACATATGCATCTACGCAACAATCCATCTTGCCCTAGCCTATATAGCCAGTGTGCTATCAACTGATAGGGTTCGATCTTGAGGATAAGTCGCCTAAGTCAGGCTTTCTCTATCGGTCATTCAGGTAGTCGCCTAAGTCAGGCTTTCTCTATCGGTCATTCAGGTAGTCGCCTAAGTCAGGCTTTCTCTATCGGTCATTCAGGTAGTCCATGCTCTACCCAATATAGTGTCAAGTAGACTCAAAATAAATCTCTCTCGCTGGATAGGCTAAACAAGTGCGTGTCTAGCAACTCATCGGTGATGCCTTGTCCAGCGGCCTCTCCCATGGAAATGCATGATATGTAGTCGGCCATGTAGTGCTACTTTCCTTTTTGTACAACCACGGAGAAGTCGAATTCTAAAAGCAAAAGGATCCATCGAGCTATGTGTCTTGTAGCACAAGGTTTGTTTACTAAATATAGTAAGGCTTGATGGTCCACAAAGAAAGTGAAAGGCGTGGCTAATAAATAATGCCAAATTTTATTCATAGCAAATACCATGGCTAGACCTTCTCTTTCTATCGTCGAGTAGTTCATCTCGGTCTCAGTGAGTGGTCTGCTAGCAAAGCTCACTGGATAGTTGAGATTGTGTTTGCCAGGTTGGCACAACACTACCCCCACATCAAATTTTGAAGCATCAATATGCACGTGGAAGGTAATGGTCCAATCTGGGGCTCGTAGAATTGGTGCTATGGTCAGATTCTTTTTCACTTCCTCATATGCGTGTTGACATTGGTCAGTCCATTCAAATATAATCAATAGTTTGTACAAAGTTCTAGCAATAAATGCATAATTCAGCATAAGCCATCGATAATACCCCGTATGACCTAAGAAACATTGAGCTCCCTTATAGTTGGTTGGGGTGGAAGATCAACAATGACCCTGACTTTTGAAAAGTCCATGGCAATGCTGTTCTTTGACACCACGTGCCCTGGGATGCATCCGTGCTTTACCCAAAACTGGCACTTTAAGGGATTCAAAGAGAGACGATATAGGCAACACCGTCCAAAGACTGCTCAAAGTTTGTCTAAGTGTTCTCTCGAGGTCGAGTGAACACACAAGTCATCTACGAAGACTTCTAACTCTTTCCTGAGCATGTCTTTAAATATAGTGCACATAAGGCATTGAAAGGTGGCTGGAGCATTAGCCAATCCGAAGGGCATCTCTATGTAGGCAAAGGCCCCCCACTCAGTGTGGCAAATGCATTCTTATACCTATTGTCAGGATGCACCTACACCTAGTTATATCTAGAGAAGCTGTCTAGAAAATTGTAGGCCTCTTTGCCTGCCACTCTCTTGAGCATGTGCTCTATGTGCGGCAATGGGTAGTTGTCCCTCTTAGTGGCAATGTTCACCTTCTTGTAATTGACGCACACTCTAATCTTTCCCTTTTTCTTCATTACAATGACTATGGGTGATACCCACTCTGTGTGCTCAATTTCATAGATGAATCTCACTCTCATCAGCTTGTCACCGCATGAGCATGTTTTGGATTATAGGGTACGGTCACTGCTTGACCGGCGTTGCATCTAGCATCATGGGTATGTTATGAGTCACTACACTCGAATCTACCCCCTTAAGCTCTTCTAAGGATAAATCAAATACATCTATATACTCTTGCAAGAGAGCAACGATACTTGTCTCCTCTTCCTCCGTCAAGTCATCAGCAATAAAGACAGGTCAGGGTGTCTCCCCTTCCTAGGCTAGGTTCACCTCCTTGACTTTGGCAGGTCCCTCGATGGGTTCACTTGCTTGCCCTTGATGTTTGGCACCCAGCATTATCACTACCCTATTACCTTTCTTGAACTTTATAAATCTCTTAGGGAGGTCATGTGGTTTTCATTGTTTGTCTGCTCATGCATCCTTAGGTTGTTTTGCCATTTCTTCCTTTAACTGTCTGCACCTCAAGTGGATGTCCCCCTTGGTATGTCTAGTCTTGGAAGGCCTAGGTATTTCTGGGTCACTCTCTGAACTAACTTCTGACTCATAATTGAATTCCTCGTCATCGCTAGAAGAGGTAGTCTCTCCCAGTGGTCGCAGCTCAAAGGGTGACTCTATTCTAAGCAGTGGCATGGTACTTAGTTGGATTAGTCCTCCTTAGTCAAAGTTTATGGCTCCTATATGTTCCAACCAAGCATGGTCACAATCCACGTGCATGTCCCTCACTTTATCCTGAAGGTGTTCTTTCTCTGTGGCTTGGAGTCTACTCGTATATGTTCTATCTCTCATCCTTCAATGCCATATTCTATGGTATCTATCTCACCCTCACTCTCATTCACTGAAGGAGCGGTAGTCTTCATCTTCATCATCGGAAGAATCTTTGTCTGACTGCTTGTTGTCTCCTAGGTATTGGTATGTCTCATGTATTTGATCAAGGACTAGGGCCCAATTGTACATGAGATTTAGATCATGCACCCTGTTCCATTGCCACCTTGGTTCATCTAAGAGATATTGGAGTGGCTTGAAATTTGCTACTGGATTGCCAAGTAGCTTGCCAATCAAATACTCTAAAATCTACTAAGGTTCCCTCTTGTTGTTTGGCACTTGAAATTTGCTGTTGGATTGCCAACTAGCTTGCCAATAAAATACTCTAAAATCTACTAGAGTTTCCTCTTGTTGTTTGGTACTTGGAAAGTGACAGGGTTGGGTCTTCCGCGAAGATTTTTTGCCATCATGCAGATCGGTACTGAGGGTGTACCCTTGGGCTTGGCGATCATTTTAATGGCTTGTTTGCACTCCTCATTGTCTGAGAACGACAGGTTGATGGTAGCAAGAACATACATCCAATCTTGCTCGTCTTCAAAAAATGGGATATACTTAGTCAATGGCCTATAGTATTTCTTGATCTTAGCATCACCCTTAAGCATTGCGAAAATGGCATCAAGGTCGACTGGTGTAGTCTTCTAGAAGTCTATTTCTACCCTTACAGCTTCTACTCTATTGCCTAGGAAAATGAGACCATTCCCCCAATCTTTGATCACTCTGGCATTGCGCATCTAGGGTCAACTCAGTAGGATATCATAGTCCACTCCCTTCATGTCTATAAAGTCAACTGAGAATTGGACTCTTACGATTTTCACTGGCCATTTTTTTAGCACCCCAAATGGCTTCACTTTCATTCCATTAGCTAATGTGACATTGAACCTAGCAGTCTTGATAGGTGGGTTGCCCTAGAGCATTGTGTGGCTCAATACACTAACTCCCACCCCTATGTCGACAATCCCTTTCCTTGTTGTGTAGCCTAGACTAGTAAGACCGCATGCATCTCTGTGCTTTCCCAAAAAGCATTAACGTGCAAGGACTTATGCACAAAGTGCAATGTCAAAATTAGTATCTGCATCTATATATCATGTTCTTATAGATCTACAATAGCTTGCTTTAGTGATCCTTCAACCCATTGCTTCAAGTCTTGCCATAGGGTCGGATGCTGCCTAAGCAAATCTCCCAAGCTTAGCGCCACAAGGGTGGTCACTAGAGTGGTGAGGAGGTCGTTGGCTGCTCGTCTTTCTCCTTTTCCGAATTGTCTTGGCCAATGGCTGTGACTGAATTGCTGGCCCATAGCATTAAGGCTTTGCCAAAGCGGTACTGCTTGTGGCGTAATTGCATCTCTCAATTTTGGTCGAGGTGGTGAGACTCGCATGCTTATGTTGGAGAGATCCTCAATATCATCCTCTAAGATGGGCTCAGCATCTTCTAGGTGTTCTTGGGCCTCCTTTACCTACTCCTTCACCTTCTCAATGGCCTCTAGTTGGTGCTTTGGATTGGGGTATTCCCCAACCTTAGCACTTCCCTTTTCAGCCATCTTTGGGGCTTATGACTCTGCCTCAGTGTTAGTGACTTTCTTTGCAGCAGGTAGCATTGTGGCACTCTCAGTTTTGAGCATGACTTTAGCTTCGAGTCTCTTCTTCCTTTGTCTACGGCTCTTCTTTCCTATCGAGGCTACATCAAGATTGCCAGGTCCTGGCAATGATATGCCACGGTTTGCTTTGTTTGTGCATGGGTCATGACATGAAATGGGATAGGTATAGCCTCCCCATCGAGTTTCTCGACACCAAACTGTCCCAATGGGATGGATGGCATGTTAGCCGAATTCGAGGATGGTTTTCTCTTTGGACAGTCAATGAAGAGATGAGCGATTCTGCACTCATGGCACCTTAGATCAGCCTTGTCTCTATTTTGTTGCTCCCTTTCAGGGTAACATGATGAGACGTGTCCTAGGTGACCACAAGTCCAACATATGATTGGTTCTTGGGTCTGCCCTCCTAGGCCTCTACCTCATCTCGTACCTAACTCCATCATCAATACTGGTCAATAGTCCACAAGGACTGCGTTGCCCTCATCATCATGCAAGACATAAGGATATACATAAGTCTCTTCCTCATTTGGCTCTTCCATGTAGTGGATTGGAGCGTCGCTCGGTGGATGGGTCACCTGGGACCAGGTGGTCTAGGTATTCTAGTAGGATTTATGTATGTTTTAGGAACAGCTAGCCTAACCTCGTTTGGCGCAGAAAGGGCCAATGGGGCTTCCCTTCCAAAGAATTATTGTGGCCTATTCACTAGGTAAGGTTGACCATATGGAAGTCTTCTAGGGAATCTACAATGTGCAACATCGTGACCAAACCTACCGCAATTAGCACAAGGTCCTGAACTAGGATCTTGACACTCAGCTAGCAACAAGTGGTTTTCGCCAGTACACACATTGGATGTGTGGGCACGTTGGTCATCTTAGCATCTCCTGCATCTTGGCTATTTCCATTTTCATGTCAGCCAATTCCTAGTTAGTGTTTGTGGCCTTTCCCTTATCTTGGATACTTGTGCCTGATCGCTCGTTGGATGCTGAAGCTCTCTCCGAACTTCTAGAGTTGGTCTCTTCTTGGTTCAAGTTCCTAGAGCTCCTCTCCTTCAGTTCATCGTCTACTCGAATGGCTTCTTCAAACACCTTAGCTAGTGCATCTCACTGCAAGCTTGAGTTGCCTGCCAAGGCTCTATAAAGCTCCTCATTTTGTATTCCACTGATGAATACCGACAGTGCTCTTTCGGCCGGTTGTTCGCCCATCAGCATTCTCTTGAAGAGACTCCTCACGTGGGTCACATAGTCGGGGATGTCCTCTTTTTCTTTTTTCTTGACATTCATAAGTCATACTAGCAGGTTGTCAGAGTATCCAGGCTCTGAAAATCTCTTAATGAAGAGGTTTTTGAGGCCATTGAAGTTTGCTCGTTGCTCTGCGACATCTAGACTTGTACCAAGTCGACCCTTGTCACCTAAGCAAAGCTCGAATGCTTGAGAGCACTGAGTCAAGTCAGTGAGATCGTTGGCCTCGCAGACCTGCTCAAACTTCTCTATGAAGCTGTATGGATCATTGCAGGGCTGGTACTTATCGAGCTGCTTATTAGCGATAACTAGTATCTTAGACTCACTCTTGGAGCCTTAGTTTACCCCTAACCCTACTAGTAGTGACATCATTAATGTTGTAGCGCTCTGCTCTACTGTTGTGTTGTCTAGCAATCGCTTCATGAGAAGCTCACTCAACGTCAAATCTCCTTCTAGTGCTCTCTCATGGTCAGCCTGCTAGATTTAGCACTCGCTCTATCTCTCACATCTCTTCATTCTGATGCCATAGGCTAAGAGTCTTAGTCTACTAGTCTCGGTTGTATTCCACTATGCCTTGCAGTGCTTTGTGGGCTAGCTTCCTTTCATCCTCTCTAGGTTAGCTATGATGGCTTTTGTTGTTCTACCACAGTGCTCATACCGAGCGTGAGAATCATAGTTGTTCATCAACTGCTAGATCGCTTCTGGGAAAACTCCTAAGTTGAGTTCCTCATTCTGCCTATGGTTTGAGCTTTCTTCTAACATGATTGTGTTCTCATGCTCCACCAAGCTGTCGATAAGGTTGTGTTCTCGTGATCCACCAAACTGTCGATAAGGTTAAGCAAGTCGGGTAGATCCACGTCTCTGTCACTATTCGCTTGGGCTCTGATTGCCCGTCTATATCTTGGGATCTTCTCCTATTGGTGGGTTCCTTCAAGTTCTTTTATCTGAGTGAGTTCCTTAATCATTGCATACAATCCTCAAATAACCTCCACTCTGTGTGTGTGTGTGTGTGTGTGTGTGTGTGTTCTTTTCCATGTACTTGTGCTCAATTAGGCTTTTGGTTGTTCTTAAGTGCACTTCAAGGAAGTGCTGGAAATCAAGGTGAGTGCGAAGAACAAGTGTCTAAGCGGCTTATGCACTCTCGTTTCGTCTTAGGCCTGATAGGCTTGTTCGATCAATTTTTGGTTGTCTTGATAGGCTTTCGGGTTTCTTGTTGCGTCGACTTACTCGTTTTAGGTTCTTTTCACGGTCTATGACTCCACTGGCTACCGTTAAGGCACCGATGATGATTTCATTAAATCCAACGATCCAAGCAATCACAAGGCACACAAACTTCCAGATCACAACAAGGACATAGGAGTAAGGGTTTGATATATCTAATGCATGCGAAGAACTCCCCGATGGCAAGATAGAATCGAATCACCAATGGAAGCTCTCTCTCTCTCTCCCTCTCCCTCTCCCTCTCCCTCTCCCTACCTCAATGCTAGGGTGAAAAATGAGCTCTTTTATGGTCTCCTGGCCCTTAAACCCCTTCTTGGGCAAGGTCTTGCTATCCCCAATTAGTCACTTGCTAACATTAATCATTTCAAACACTCCTTTTTCCATGTTTACCACAATTTTTGCCTTGTTTTCCATGTTTTGTAGCAGTAAACCCTATGCTTTTCCAATTTGATTTCTTAATTCTAACCTATACTAAATGCAACAAGAATCGAAAGCAAATAACTGAAATGATTTCCCCTTCTTTTCCAATCATCAAACAACCAAAATAACCAAAATACTTACTTGCATCAAAGATTAAAAAACCCAAACTTTCTACCTATCTCAAGCTCTGTTTTGAGGATGAATCCCTTACTTCGATGCTTGATATAAGGCATGCAAGTGCTCAAGCTTGAATCCGTTGGTCCCAACAACGAAACCAAAATGTGGAGGGAGCTCATGCTCAATCGCCAAGACCCATGGACCGCTTATTGTTTCAAGAATTTCAAGCAAGCTCTAATGGCTATCTCCACCCTACTCGATGCGCCTTTGAACCTATGAGTGTAGTGAGCTTAGCTCAATGCCAAAATGAGTTGCCTCCTCCCTCGCACACACCGGTAGCTACACGATCCTAGATGCTAGCTCAAGCATCCTCAAGCCTCCTCCATCGAGCTCCATCCACCATAGCCCCGCACACGTGAGAAACGAGAAGAGAAGAGAAGAGAAGAGAAGAAGAGAAGAGGAGATGGTGAAGAGCTTCACCCTCTTGATCCCTCACACACTCACACTCCCTCTCTTAAGAGCATAAACACAAGCAAGGTGAAGAGAAGAACAGAGGACTCTTATTAGCCACACAACTCCATATTCGGGATTTTGGGAATTTCCCATCAATATGGGAAAACCAAATCAAAATGGATTTCATGAATTTTGAAAATTTCATTAATTTGGAACTTGGTGCAATTAAACATATTATTGCTTATGGTTGTTTCCAAGAGATTGAAAAAAACTCAAAAAGGTGGTGTTAATAAACACCTTAGTTTTAATATCCTTGAAATATTCAAGGAAAATCTTTAGTCGATGGATTCTTGTAAACTTTCTTTAGCCTTCAATACAACCTTTGGGGAAATTTTAAATTTTTTGGGAGATTTTGTACCTTTCTTCATCCAAGAGAAGACAATGCTATCTATTGTTTCCCATTGTTTAGGATCTTTTTTGTTGCACATCCAATATTTATCCCAACAATTAAAATACACCTCTGCATCTGTAGCATTTTGACGACTGCAAACTAGTGCCCAATATTATATACGTACCTTGTTGAAGTTTTTGGAATGTCTATTTGTATCGACCTCACTTTGTGCAACACCAAGCCATATTGGATATACTAGATCTGAAGGTTTAACAGGCACAAAGTTATCTTTCTTAACATCAAGCATTGGTTCAAATGCATGTTTGGGTCATTTGCTCAGAGGACCACAATAGTGATCATTCAACTTTTCCAATCCAATGAAGTCATCTGCATTATCTACATCTATATCAGTTACATTACTTTGTGTTCTTGGCCAAAAATCTATGAAAAATCAATCTTCTTGGACATTTGGAGTTTGAAGAGCGTAGATCATATGTTTCTAATAATCAATCACTAGTGTTATAAACTTTGTGAACTCTGCTTCAGGTCCTTGTACATTTGACCATCTTTCCCAATACTTCAAATAATCTTTAACTCCACTTACTACTTCTTGATGATCCTTAACATACTCAAACATGGGCAGCAACATTGGAACACCCTTTGGAAGAGTAGGCTTTCCTGCAAGGTCTCTCTTCCATAATTCAATGCCACCTTCTCTTGGTAACCAGTCTAGGGACTTTGGATGCATCTTATATTGCATGACAGGTGTATCTTCTTGCATATAAAACCGAAATTGAAGAGGTTTTGAGTGACCAACAAGTGTATCTTTCAAATCACACAAGTATCCCTCAATGTATCTCTTAAAGTCAGGCACATGTGTCAATAAGAAAGGTGTAGGACTAGTCATCTGGCATGATTGAAAATGTTGCATAAGATGAGGAAAAGTGAAGGTCATGCGCATCCTTAGCTTCTCTAAAAATTTGCTGAAACATTACATCAATGTCTTCATGTGTATGACCCACCATGAGAAACCCAAGCTGGATCATCTTGAATGTTCCTCGTGCAATAAGCAATGATAGATATGCAAAGAGATAGCGATTTTTGTTTTCTGACCCACAATTATCAAGTTGAAGTAGTAAGTTCTCTAGCAATCATTTGAAATGATGATGGTCATCCTGTGGTGTATTATCTTCCATACATGATTTATTTTGTGCAACGCCTTGATGGTGATCTAGTGCTTTTTTCGAGTTGAGGGCATTTAGTAGCACAGAGTTTGATATTGGCATTCCATTTACTTGTAGATCACCATTTGCATGCCTGTGTAGTCGCTCCAAGTTCCTAAAGCACAATGACAATGAGGCAATTGTGAAGTTAGGATTATGAGGCCATAGATCGAGTGAGAAATTTCCATATCTACCTTCTCCATGTCCATGCGTAATCATGCATGTTAAAGAAACTGGTAGTTGAGTAGAACTTTCAGTCTCTTTTTATCGAAGCCTTAACTTGGGGATAGCTGTCTTTTGCTGGTCCATTTTATCATGTATGATGCACAAGTTTTTATCTAGATCTAATGCTGAGGCCAAGCGCCAATTGTAGTATATGTTCCGACAACTTTGTTGCTATAGCATGTGACATTGATACTTCTTTAGATGCACATTTCGCTCTTGAAGACACTTTGTCGCTGCAAGTTGTTCTTTGATCTCTAAGCAAATACGACATTTGGAGAACTCACTTGTCTTTGCTAAGGTTACATGCTTGAACTCTGCGTTCCAAATACGATTGAAGGTGGACAAGGACATTTGCTTACATCCAATACCACTCAATGTTGTATTTACTTCTGCCATATATCTACCTGCTTGTAAACATCTGGGATGACCAATTGTGTCTCCCTTGATCCATCTTGCATTGTTCTACTCTTGTGTGGCATTTGCTCTACATTCTTCTTAACAAAGTCTCTAAGGATGGCTCTTCCCATCTTTGCGTGATCCTAAGCTGCTCTTATTACCCCCTTGTTTCCATGCATTGCCCTCCTCACGCCATGCTCAAATGGTGTTTTGTACCTGTAAAAATATGTCTTTGGGATTCCATGAATCTCATACCATGCCCTTCCATATACCACTTGTCCATTGAAGATAAAGCTGTACTTCCTTGTTCCCAAGTAATCAATCCTACATGATGATTCAAACTTGTCATAAACATAGTTTGTGCGGTCTTCAAATTGCAATCCCCAAAAGTATTTACGTAATTGTTGCATTGTTCTCTATCAGCAAACTGACAACACTTTTCTTAGCAACAATCAATCATGGAAACCTGTGAAATGGAGTCCATAGAAGTCCTCAAGTTTGCACCTTTAGGGGCAATAATTCGAGGCTTTCTATTGACCATACAATATGATGTCTTCTAAACAAAAATTGATTTTTTTGTAGAAACATAATCTTCATTGGTATCTTCCATGTTTTTGGCACAAGCATTTGTAGAGACAAATTGCATGTATGATTGTTGTTGTAGCAGTGATGTTCCATCATCAAAGGTGACTTGCTTAATAGGCCATCTTTTCAAAGTGACACAGTGGAGGTTGTCATCTATGTATGTTACTGTGGTTTGATCAAGGGCTTTATCTACCACCACACCAACATCCTCTTCTCCTAGCAATTCAAAGTTTATCACATCATATGGAAAAGCCAATAATATAACCCCTATCCCAACACACGCAGTGTTGCCTTCTGTCCATAGCATCACTCTATGTTCTCTCCAACTTTCACGAATGCTAAGCACATCAATATCCTCAGAAGGTAGGACATGGTCTGATTCGTAATCATCTCCTCCATCATGAATTGTTATTGAGTTTGAAACAACCACCGCATCTTTCTTTTCCCATTTTGCAAAACCACCTACAGCTTCATGAACCTTCATTGCATCAATTGTTGGGAATGGCAAATATGCTGCTACATTTAAACATTTATCAATAGCCACTAAAATATATCCATCTTCAAGTGTTTCTCCGTGGCATGTCTCATTTGGATGTATTGCATGCACTCTACCAAGTGCAACAATCTCATGATCAACTAGCAAATTCACAGTTTCTCCAAAATAAAATTCCTTATTCATGATACTTGTACAAGTGAGAAAATGGAGATTTTATCATTTGTATGTTGTCACCTCTCAGAAAGAAGAAAATAGTGATGAAATTGCTAAATACAATGAAGTATCAAATTTCATTGAAACAAAAAAAGTACTTAAACATTAGATAGAATGAGTCCAACTTCCATAATAGAAAATATTAATGGAAACATTGTACAGAAAGAAGGGGATAGATTTGACCATATGGCCAAAAACAAACTTTCTCATGAACTGTGCCACCCTAAGTAAATAAGAAAATTTTCTTCTATTATTTTTAGTTGCCTTGATTTTACTTTATTTTATTAGCTACTCTTTGAGTAAGCAAAAACTTCCTTGTGTGTTCTCATTGGGAAAAGATATAGCAGATGTTCAAAACTTGTACTATATCTATTCAACACGAGAACAATGATTAAAATTATTTATAATGTGTATAGGAAAAGATTTAGCCACCTCATCAAAAATCTATTGTATGTATTCCATACCATAGCAAATATAAAAATTATTTGTGATCCCCATAGGGAAAAACATAGTCAAATGATTGAAACCTTTGTTGTATATATTTCACATGACAAAAAGGACAAAAGTTCATTGTGGTCTCCATAAATAAATATTTAGCCAAATGGTCAAAACTCAAGCCAAATACATACAACAAGGATAAAAGTTCATTGTGATCTTTATGGAAAAAGATTTAGCCAGATGGTCAAAACCTCTATTGCAACTATTTTACACAAGACTTAGGATTAAAATTCTTTGTGATATCCACAAGAAAAGATTTAGCCATATAGTCAAAACATGTATTTAACCTAGATGATAGCAAGAATAATACTTGTTTGTGATGTCCATAGAACAAGATTTAGCCGAATGTTCAAAGCCTTTACTATATGTCAACAAGAATAAATAATTTCTGTGATCTCCATTGGAAAATATTTGATCAAATGATCAAAACATTTATTTCATGTATTCCACATGACAACAAGGATAAAGATATTTTTGAGAAACTTTGACCTTGTGCTCAAATGTTGAAACCACAATGACCTCTAAAGAATAGGAGATTTCATTCCCTATAACACAAAGTTATAAATATTGAGATTAAAAGCTATTTGAGAAGGAAAGATAATTTTTATCATGGTTAAATATTTATAAATCTTATACTACCTACTTGTTGATAATAGTAAAATGTATCATATTACATTTTATTTTTAAGTTATACTATTTTAGTCTAAATCATGTTATATTAGTATATCGTACTATGTGCGTATTATGGAATATATAATCAAAATATATTTTAAAATATATATATATTAAATTAATTTATTAATAATTAATAAATATATTAAATCATATTTTATAAGATTATGTATATTTAATGTATCTAATATGTAATGTGTAATATCATTGAGGATTTTGAACCCACCTTAGTGAAAGTTCGAGAGTAGAATCTCTAGTAGGGTAGGATAGAGAGTATATAGGCAAAATCTCTAGCTGTGGAAATAGGGGCAATATCCCAATGGTGGATTCTTAAGGAGGGGCGAGGGGGAAGGATCAGCTGGTATAGAAGAAATGCCCCTGGTGAGAGTTTGAGGGCAATGTCTTCCTCGGTGGAGATTTGGGAGCAATGCCCCCAGTCGAGGTTTCGAGATAGCGCCCGTTGTAGGGATTTGGGGGCAAAGCTCCCAATGGGGGGTTTAAGTGGTAGGGCCCTTGGTGGGGATATGCGGGCAACACCCCTAGGAGGGGATTGGGGGTAGTGTCCCTGATGGGGGTTTGGGGGCAACGCCCCTAGTAGGGGTCTGGGGGCAGTGCCCCCGGTGTGGGGGTTTGTGGGCAACGCCCCCAACGGGGGGTCCGGGGGGCAGCGCCCCCTTGTGGGGGTCTGGGGGCAATGCCCCCAACAAGCGGGGGTTCAGGGTCAGCACCCCCGGTGGGGGTTTGGGAGCAACGCCCCCAACGAGGGGTCCGAGGGGTAGCGTCCCCTTGTGGGGATCCGAGGGCAGCACCACCCACGGTGGGGGTTTGGGGGCAATAGACCCAACGGCGAGGTCCGGGGGCTACTGGTAGACCCTGGCAGGCGACGGTATAGCCATTACATGATTCTTGAAAAAATCGTGACTTGAAATCTTTAATAAAATTAAAAAATAGACACAAAAATAAGATCTAAATCTACTCGTATTCTCCCTAACAAGTTATGGTTATTCAAATAGCGTGATACATTAAATGATTCGTTTCATGAGTCGGCGGTCTTTACAACTAATCATGACGTTTTTCAAAATGAGTTTCTCTTCCCCTCCCTCTCTCTTCCACGCAACTCTCTAACCTTAGTGTTTTCTCTATTGCGTTTTTATAGTTGCAGGTTTCGCATCTCTAATCCTCTGCATTTTTATATCTGCTCCTGTCGCCCCTCTCTTACTGCAAGTATTGCAGCCCTAATCTTTGGCGGTTCTATCCCCCTCCTCTTCTTTGACTACTCTCCACTGTTTCATTTTCTCAAACTAAAATAGATTGTGCATTGCAATTTTTGGTTCAAATCAGGGTATTATGACCAAAACTACGTGCGTCTTCAAATTAGAAATCTTGCTTCAAGGCTTCAGCAATTCAACAAGGCAGTGAATGATCTCTAGTCCACACCATGCCTACTCTACTTTACGGGTGATTTTTGTTACGTTGGCACACATTACTAACCTACTAATTACAATAGGTTTTCAACTTTTCCCTACTTCATTTCTGATTTTGAGTTAAACTACATTGATTATGACCATTTCAATCCATACAATCACTACAAATCACACTACTACTCTTTTGTATGATTAGTATTGAATAATATTAAGATCAAACACCAAAAGCATTTTCTAAATAAGAATCATGTATGAAAACTAAATGCAATATGTATTTCTGTAGCAATGAGATTAGGCACTCACTCTTGAGAATTCAATGTCTTCTTCTTCTTCTCGATTGCTTGATCGATCTCCTGGAGCGCTTGTCTTTTTTGTTGTCCAACCACTACCTTGCAAGTGATAGCTTCATTCTACGTCAATATTGAAAACATGACTTCTTGCACTGTTGAAAATACTCTTTTTTTGTGAATATGAAATATATGATTTGTGTAATGTTGAAAAAAGTCTCTTAGATGTGAATATGGAATAAATGGTTTGTGCAATGCTTTTATCAATGAGTGCTTTCAAAATACTAGCCTTTCTTTCTATTTTGTGATGCTATATACCTTAAGATTTTGCCTCAAGGCTAAACCTAGCCTTATATTTGTTGTATCATTCCGTAATATTAGAGCATTTTATCAAGTTCTTATACATTGTATTATACTTTACTATATAGAACTTTCCATTATATTGTATTTTCGTAGTAAAAGCATTACCATCAGATTTTATGGTTACAGTCTTTATAATTTTGCAATAAGCATATGGCTATACAATACTTACAAATACTCAATATGATTTTGTCATAGGATGTAATTTGATCTTCTAACAACACATATCATGATCTTTCATCAATTTATAGATTAGACCATATGGTCAAAAAAATTCTTGCAATATAAGAAGTACTTTTTGTTATTTTATTTCATACAGTCAGAGATTTGGCCATGAGGTCAAAACTTTTCTTATAATATAAGAAGTAATTTATGTTATTTTTTCCAATATGCTGTGAGATTTTGCCATGTGGCCAAATCTTCTCCTTAAGCTATCTCTTGGCCAAAATAAGGACTCTTGTAGTATCACAATATCTTGCAACCAATCAAGCACTTTGTTCATTTTACTACAAGAATGACATTTTACCATTTGGTCAAATGCTTTCTTATATTATCAACCCTTGCTTACTTCCAAAAGGAAAGGCTAGTTTCTACTTAGAATTCCTTACTTTCTATAATTTGGCCATGTGGTCAAACCTTGTCTTGCAACAAACAAACCACTTTTGATCCTAAAAAATTAAGACTAAATCTATGGTGGGTTCAATCACACAATTTTTGGGTTCAATATCCAAAAATTGTTGTTGGGACCACTTGCAAGTCCAGAATGGAAGCTAAAATGACCTTAGATGCTAAAAATCACAATGGTAAAGTCCTCAAGAGCTTATTTGTAGTATATACCATGTTTTTCTTGCTCACTAAGTTTCATTACAATCGGAGATTGCAACGCTGCCAGTCTCTCGAGCCTCCAGTGGTGGTCGATGGCTATAACCCAAGGAAAATCAAGGTGGAAGAGCTTCTTAGTCGTTTCTTTATTGCTTGATTTTGTGCTCCAACAACTTCACCTCGGTCTCCAATCGAGCTTTACACAACCATAGGATGGCTCTAATACCATGAAAACAGATAAGAGGGGAGAGAGATGAAGAACCCAAGAGTGCACACAAAAGTAATGGAGACTTGAGAACATAGAGAGATAGGTCTGAAATATTCTTCTTCTTATTTCTTATTCTTTTATTCAAAAGAACTAAGTCTACAACATGATAAAAGACTAATATAAAAGCACCATAGTATATGTACACATGGTCACTAAGTATGAACCTGCTAAGAAAAGAAGAGATGGCACAATAAATGTGCCATAACCAAGGGTGGACTACATGGGTATAGTCCAGTTGTGTCACAAATCGCATGGTGGGGGGACTTGCTCAAGATGCTGCGCCAAATACACACATAATGCACAAGGAGAAGCTCACTCAAGAGACAAGAAGAGAGATGGAGGTAAAAACGTTTTCTTGTTGGTTTCTTCTTCTTCTTCCACACACTTTACAATGTACACAAAGTATAGATAAGATACAACATAAAGGAAAGTGGCCTACTAAGTCAAACAATGCATAACCGACTACACTACTCGACTGGCGCTATAACTATACCAGTTGTAAATAGGTGTAACAGCCTGAATATAATAAGTAATGAGTCAATGGCCATGTGAGAGTCATAATGACCACCGACGTGCTAAGTGTAGATATGTGGACCCATCTAACCAGGTGGTCCATCATTAATATTTGTATGCGTTGAGCTTGTCATCTCAACACTCCCCCTCAAGCTCAACTGCATCTCTGCAACTCCAAGTAAGCTTCAAAACTTTTAAAGCTTCTCTGTACCCAATGCCTTTGTGAATATGTCAGCTATCTGATCCTGTGTGCTGACATACACTAAGTCAATCTCACCTGCTAGTATCTTCTCTCTCACAAAGTGGTAGTATACCTCAATATGTTTTGTCCTGGCATGGAACACAGGGTTCCTAGCCAACTGTATACTACTCATGTTGTCACAATAAATGACAACTGGACCTTCCACCTGCACATCTAAATCAGTCAATAACTTTCACAGCCATACTATCTCACATGATGCAACAACAACACCTCTATACTCAGCCTCTATACTCGACAAAGCAACAGTAGATTGATTTTTGCTGCTCCAAGTAACTGTTGCACTACTAAGAGATAACATGTATCCACTGTAGATCTTCTATCAGACATACTACCAGCCCAATCTACATCTCTGTATCCAAACACTTGTACATCTGTACCTGCCTCATAGAAAAGTCCATAATATAATGTGGACTTCACATATCTCAATATGCATCTGACTGCATCCAAATGTGGCTTTCTAAGTACTTGCATAAACTGACTCACAAGACTAACAACGTAGCTCAAGTCTAGCCTTGTAATGGTCATGTAGATCAAACTCCCCACTATCCTCCTGAACATAGTAGGGTCTTCTATCTCATCCCCAACATCAGTACTCAACTTTACATTTTGCTCCAACGGGACTGAAAGCAGTTTGCATGCTGTCATACTATACTTGGACAATATATCCAAGCCATACTGTCTTTGGGACAGCCATATACCATCATCACATCTGATCACCTCAATGCCAAGGAAGTACCTTAGCAAAAATCTCATTGCAATCTGAGATTTTTTCTCTGCTCTGCTTCCGGTGCCTCCATAGGCACTGTCCAAGAAAAGAAGTAGAGAATGGAAGAGGTTCTTACCCATTGCTTGCTTGCTCAAATCCTTGGCTCCTCTCTTTTGCTTTAGCCTTCAAAACCAGCCTCAATCAGTGGTGCAGCTTTGATACCATGTCACGAATCGTGTGGTGGGGGGACTTGCTCAAGATGCTACACCGAACACACACAGAATGCACAAGGAGAAGCTCACTCAAGAGATAAGAAGAGAGATGGAGGACAAAACGTTTTCTTGCTGGTTTCTTCTTCTTCTTCCACACACTTTACAATATACACAAAGTATAGATAAGATACAACATAAAGGAAAGTGGCCTATTAAGTCAAACAATGCATAATCGACTACACTAGTTGACTTGCGCTATAACTATGCCAGCTATAAATAGGTGAAACAACCTGAATATAATAAGTAATGAGTCAATGGCCACGTGAGAGTCATAATGACCACCGACGTGCTAAGTGTAGACGTGTGGACCCATCTAACCAGGCGGTCCATCATTAATGTCCGCATGTGTTGAGCTTGTCATCTCAACAAGTTGTAGAATCATAAGTGTATCCTCATGTCAGTCACTTAACATGTTGGTGAGTAATATCCTACCACATCACCAAGGTGCATAGTGGATGCTAGCTCATGTAAATCTTGACATCTTAACAATACCAACAAGATAGTTATAGCTACTACTAATATATTTTCCCACCATTCACCTTCTTACAACTATCAAAATTTCCTAAGGTTAGATTCTGTTGAAATAGAAATAAGCTTGGAAGTTAAGTGCTTGAGGTCAAATGGAGGGAGAGAATACCTCTCTAATGACTTTAGTGATTTTTGGAGGTCTCATGGGATAAAGTGACAATTTACGTGCAAGTATGTCCCACAACAAAATGGGATTGCAAAAAGAAAAAATAAACATATTACAAAAATTGCACGGGCATTGATGGCTAAAAGAATATGCCAAAGCTTTTTTATTTGAGGTTATTCATACTACTATCTACATTATGAATAGGTTTTCCAAAGCTGTGATTCATGGTATGACTCTTGAAGAATGTTTTATAGGTAGATAGTAGCAAGTCTGATAGAAAATCTACCTGTGGATTCATGTTTTTCCTTAGTAGTGTAGCAATTACTTGGAGTAGCAAAAAACAACCAATGGTTGCTTTATCATGTACAGAGGCTCAGTATAGGGATGCTACTATAGCAGCATGTAAGGTGGTATGGTTGTAAGTTATTGGGTGATTTGGATATGCAGGGAGATGGTCCAATTGTCATTCACTAAGACAACATTAGTAGTATACAACTAGCCAAGAACCCAATGTTCTATGCTAGGACAAAACACATTGAGGTACATTACCACTTTGTAAGAGAGAAGGTTCTTATAGGAGAGATTAACTTGGTATACATCAGTACACAAGATCAGATAGCTAACATCTTCACAAAGGCATTGGATACAGAGAAGCTTTATAAATTTCAAAGCTTACTTGGAGTTGCAGATATGCAGTTGAGATTGAGGGGGGGAGTAATGAGATGGCAAGCTCAACACATACGAACATTGATGATGGGCCACTTTGTTAGATAGGTTTGCATATCTACACAGCACATTGGTTGTCATTATGATCTTCACATGGTCATTGACTTATCACTTATTATATTTCATTAGTTACACCTACCTATGGCTGGCATTATTATACCCCAGTCGATAAGTATAGTCAATTATACATTGTTTAACTTAGTAAGTCACTTTCCCTTATATTGTATCTTATCTATACTATGTGTACATTGTATTATGTGAGGAAGAATGAAGAACACCTAGCAAAAAAGCATTTTGGTCTCCATATCTCTTCTTGTGTTCTTGAGTGAGATTCCCCTTGTATGTACTGTGTGTTTGATGTGCAGTAGCTCAATCAAGCCTCTCAACCATGCGATTTGTGACATTAGTTGGTCAACAATCTAGCCTATCATGCATGGATCAAACATATAGAGGTCCATTACTATTTCATTTGAGAGTAGGTTCTAGCAAGTGATATTGACTTGGTTTATATTCGTATAGAGGATTAGGTTTATAGATATTTTCACCAAGGTATTGGGAGTTAAGAAGCTCCATCACTTCAAGACTATGCTTGGATTACATGAGCTCATCCTGAGCTTGAGAGGGAGTGTTGAGATGTCGTATGCCACATGAGCTAGAATTTGCTACATGCTTGGTGATGTGGCAAGACTTTACTCATTGGCGCATCAGGCGATCGATATGGAGGATATGCTAGCGATTCTATAGTTGGAGTACATCCTTTTAGTCCACTCGATCCTTAGCGGGTTTAGACTTAATGACCACATGTACATATATTTCATCACTTTCATATTAATCCTTTATCTTATTGCAGACTAAGTGTTTTGTGTGAAAGAAGAAGAAAGAAGAAGAAGAAGATTTTACTCCTACTTCTTTATGTGCTAGAGTCTTCATTGTATGTGTGGGCTCTTGGTTGCTCCACCTCTCCATCCTCTTATCTCTTTACATGGAGTTACTAATGGCTATCCTAACAATGTCCCAACTCTCAAGCAAGGTGAGCAATAAGAAGATAGCCTTAATTGGATCACAAAAAGATAATTTTTAGCCAACCTGAAAGACACTTGTGCGCATACATGGGTGCTTATTTCCTCACTTCCATTGGCCACTTGAACCTTAGGAGGTTGTTGTAATTCAGTAGGAATACATGTCAAATGGACAAGAGTCAATTTATTCACCAAATTGTGTGTGCTGCCACTATCTATAAGAATGTATACATTCTTGCCATCAATCTTACCATGTACCCATAGGGTGTTCGGGCTCCTAGAGCCGGTCCATGCATCCATGGAGGTTGAGCAAGCTGATATAGTGGTAAGTGTGGGGTGCAAAGGGTTATTCCCAAGCATGCCATCTATGGGACAGCCACCGAGGTCAAAAGGGAACCCATCCGGTGAGTCATAAAAGTGATCAGGGTCAATATCCTCTTCATATTCAGCATTTTCAGCATGTGTCGTCATGGGAGAGGTGTCATGTGATTCCTCTTCCAACTTGTCACTATCTTCTAACACATACATGCTATTAAACTTGACAATGGCGTTCTTAAATGGGCATTTGGATGCACGATCAGTCGTGTACTTATCCCCACATTTAAAGCACAAGGCCTTAGCCTTGCGATCCTTGACAACCTCGGAAGGGATGAATTTTTTACCATTAGATGAAGCCATTCCATGTCTTATTTTTAGCATACTTTGGGTCACTTTTGGAAGGGGGTGTTGTCCCAAAACTGCCATATTTCCTTTTAGCATTAAAAGTGGGGTAGGTGGGGACTTTGGGGCCGCCATTCCCTGCATTGTTGCTACGGTAATTACCAGCATATGGGGGTTGCCTAGTAGGGTATCTTTGCTGTCCTGAAATTGGTTGCATGCCCTCATTGCGACGGTATTTCCAACCATACTGTTCAGCCAATTCTATGGCTGCAAACAAAGTGGATGGCTTTTGAGCCATTACATCAGCTGAAATATGTGCATCTAGTCCATAAATGTATTTATGCAATTTGGCCTCATCATTGACGGCCTCTACATACATGGATAGATTCGTAAACTGGTTGGTATACTACCACTCAACCTCTCTGCCCATAGGGCATAGTCCCATTTCGATCCTCTAAAACGACATGAATCGAAGTTTTAACCTAACAATACCTAAAGGTCAAACGACGGTAAAACCTTGTGAGAAGCCTCCGAGTTCTCTGGGACCACCCTGCCATAGGATGGACCCGTCGGGGGTTCTGCCCATCCGCTTCCCTCAATAGGCATTCTTTAGTTATCTAATTATGTCCTACCACAATTATGTGTGACATTTAAAATTCAGCTTCCTTAATTAAGCCTTTTAGGGAACAAGGTTCCTTCACGTAATTTACAACACTGACACAAAAACAAAGCAAGCAATCCTTTCGTCAAATAAGTTCCTTAACTTATTTTCGAGTTAATCTTTGTCTCCTGTCCATACAGGAGAAATTATATTTCCCTTCTACCTTGTAGAAGTTCTCAGTCCAAATCACATGGCACCATAATTTCCGTCCATTATCTAGAATAGGATCTTCCAACGCCCTAAACGTTTGGGCTCATAGCAGTCTACAACTCCGTTTTGGACTAGGCAAGGGATGTACAGAGCTCCATGGACCCCATGCAACATAAGAGTGAGACACAACTTCCATGGTTGGCCTTTTCACCACTTGACCTTTGGCCCATGAATTGAGCAATGCCCTCTCGGGTTGAAACGCGGCGTGACCTTGGAGATGATCCACCTACACAAAATATCCTTCCTTAATTAATCCAATTAAGAATCAAGGTGATCAGCCTAATATCATCTTCCAAGAAAACATTCCTTTATTCCTCATGGCAACTTGTCATCACTGACCCCTGCTATGCATTTACCATCAAACACAAGTACTTGGAATAATCATCCAAATCACATCCAACAGTCAATTTAATGCAAAAGCATTTAGGACGTTGTTTGATCAATCATTAAGAAAAATGGTATCCTTTTCCAAACATTGCAAGAATAGTCGCGATAACCTTTTCATCACGTATTTGCTCTCCCCCTTGGAATCGAGAGCGGTTCCATGTAAAATTTACTTAACACACCCTTCTTTGACTAAGGCATATGTTAAGATTTCAAACACTGTACAAGACATAACACACCCTTCTTTTGAGTAAGGCATATATTAAGGTTTCAAACACTGTACAAGACATAAGTCCTAGTAGTCACTTACGTTAATCGATAACCCAGCCTTCTTCCCAACAAGTACAAAAGCATCCTTCTTTCCTTCGACTTAGGGTTTCCCAATCCATGAGCTCTTCACTTGCCCTAGAGTTGTTGTTGCATCTAGCCCAACCCCGAATAGGATTGATAAACATAGTTGTTATCAGACAGATCTCAAGGCGTCGTAGTTTTAATCCTAATGATTATTGTCTGTACTAGCAACGGACAACATCAAGGATCCCAATCTATCAAACATGGGCTATTAACAAGAGCTTGGGCAAAGGTCTAGAGCTTCGAAAATGATTCTCTTCTCGGCTAAGTTGCTTGCCATGCAATCCATCAGGCATGCAAGTTGCAATATATACCTTTGAAGTGATGGAAACACACCTACTATTGCGAGGATGGGAAGTTGACAATGCTTGAAGCCTTATTTGTTGTTTATGAATTCGTCACATAGCATCTAAATACAATTAACTCCTCTTTATACACGCATTTGGGGAATTCAATCCTTTGAATACTTGCGATGCAGATTATCCTTTTCAATGTCCTATTCTCGTGTGGCATAATACGGGTCTAATGCATCTCATGTGGGAATCAAAGCAAGCATTTATCAATTTGGAAATGCATTACTTATGACCCGTACCGCAGTTGGGTGGCCAGTGATGTCCTTGCTCAAGGCTCTCTTGCGGGATTGCCATTTGCATGTGACATTTTCCACTTGGGGGCCATTCCTAATCTTCATCTTCCCTGGACATGAATCGCCCAAGTCTTCCGTGCCTTTTTCTTTATTAGAGGGCCCAATTTGGGAAGAGAATTAAACTACGGTGGGGGATAATTTCACAAAAAAGGGGAGTGGGTGCATGTGGCCACCCTCTAAGGAGGGGAAGAGGAGAACCTTCTCTCTCTCTCTGGGTGGGGGTTTATAAAGGGGGGAGGGGGGGGGAGAGGGAACCTGGAGTGGTGTTGGTCTCCTCCCCTATTCAACACTTGGCATAGCATGGCAGTGGGGAGTTTGGTAGGCCTGTGGCCTCTTTTTTCTCCTCTCCTTTATCATCTTCGTGATCATCGGCCACTTCTTCTTCTCCCTTGGCAACATTTTCATCTTCCTCTCCTTTGTTGTTATCTCCGCATTCTCCCTCCACATCATCTTCGTTTTCCTCCTCCCATCGTCATCTCGAGTTCTATGCAGCAAGGCGAGGGTGGAATAATACATCCTCTCCCCCTTAGAGAACTCGAGATATCCTCATCTCGGAAGAGTTGGGGAAGACAAGCATTAATGGGGCTTAAGGCCTGTGGGTTAGGACCCACCATGCATTTGCTGGGCTACTCATAATGACTCAAGTAGTGAAACTCATATGATTTGGGTTAACTGTAGTTACAAGAGTAAGGTTTATTCCCAATATAATTTGTATTACATGTCGATAAAACTTCTAGGATTTCTAATCAACCTGATAAGGTGTAGTGGGTTCTCACTCCACGTCATCTTCGTTTTCCTCCTCCTGTCATTGTCATTCCTCAAGCCTTCCTTTTCCCCCCCTCACCAACTTCTTCTTTCCCCCTTCGCCACCTGTCGGCAATTGTGTGTGTGTGGGGGGGGGGGGGGGGGGGGGGGGGAATTTAAAAATTTTCCTTTTAATTACAAAAGGGGGGGTTTTCTAAGTAGCGAGACCGGGGGGGGGGGGGGGGGGGCTGGAATATTACACAAGGCTATCAAGGAGTGAAGATCGATCATCTTTTAAACTATAATGGCTATATCAAGAAGCATTATCAAGCACTTGGAGCATTCAGGCCTTCATCAACTTCTTAAAATATATTTTTCTTTCACTCTTAATCTCTCTCCCTTATCCTATTTGTTGAGCTTCATCCACTTGTTAAGAGGGAATTAAAGAATTAGATTTCATTAAATCTTACTCTAATTCATTGTTATCATAATGATGTCAAATGGTGAATTAGAAACCTCTTGTTTGCATCCTTGAATTGCAATTGAGTTTGAATCATACCTAGGAAGGCTTAATCAAGAGTGATTCTATTTGTGTAAATTTTCTCACTAATCCTTAATCCATGTTTGGTTGCATTCTTGATAAATTCTATAAGAAAGAGTAAGTATGTTGTATGATCAATGTGTTATTGATCCAAAGAGGTACTCTCTATCCTAATCCTTTCTCCATTTCATTGATCTTTCCTGTTCCAATTGTAATTTCCTAATTTGTGTTTGCATAGAGTAGTATGACATTGCCATGTTGACATTCTTGAAGGGATGCACAACCTAACATGGGGAGCAACTTTGCATACCCTCAGTGGTTCAGAGCCTATGTAGGGAGCCTTTGCCTGCGATTTTACCCCTCACATAGGTACAACACATGGAGGATTAATATGTCAAGCTTCCTTGAAGAATCAAGACTCTTAAAGATTGAAACAAGGTCAAAGAGAGCATTTTTAGGGCACTTTAGGGTTTGTATAGGTCATTATAGGAATACCATTCACTCCAAGAGGTTATAGACAGGTGCTTCTAGTTGTGCACTGGCCCTATTGAAGTCTCTATAAGGTTTGGTGGCTTGGATTAGCCTTTACAAGTCATCTACAACTTAAAATATGGCTTTTATAGGTTTGGATAGGGTGCAAGGCTGCAAATTTCAGCTTAAATTTGAATAAAAATTCTATGCAATCTAAGTTGTGTTGCTCAAGTTATACCCATTTTTGTGATAAGGGGTACTACATGAGTGCACTATTATGAAAAGTCATAAAGGCAATGCTAAGGCCCAGGAAGAGTACATGTAGCAAATTGGAGAATCTATGCTAGAGACTACTCCCCATGGAATCTTTGAAAACATCTCAATGCAAGGGGAAATTAATGCTCTCAATAATACCATGTGATAGGGAATACTCTAGGACTACACTACTATGACATGTTATAAAGGCAAGGCCAAGACCCAAAGAAGAGTACATTCCTACTTTGACGTCTTCCTTAGGAATGATGAGCAAAAAATTCACATTGCTACCTTACACTTGGAAGGTTTTGCCCACACATGGTGGCACTACATAAAAGGGAAAATTAGCTTGTAGAATTGGAAGCATTTAAGATGCTTATGACTCAAGTATTTGTCTCTTCAGTAGAGAAAGTGAAACTTACCCCTAATGGTGGTATGGATTGGAGCACAAGGGTCTCATTATGTGTGAGTACACTAATCAATTCCCACCCTCACTATGTATGTTGAATGTATTAGTGATGATGAAAAGCTCCATAAGTATATGTATGGCTTAGAGTCTACTCTATTGGTGAATATCATAGCCCAAAACCCTACAGATCTCTTCAAGGCTATAGAGCTTGTGGAGAGGTATAGAAGAAAGTATAGAAGAGAGCTTATATTTCAACCTACTTATGGGGGACAACCAAGAACTATTTTGAACCAGAGTCAAGTTGGCAACACTTCTGGTAGTGACAACATGTCTAGTGCAATTCAAGAGTACTAGTTTATCTACCCTTTAATGCTTCTAAACCTCATAGCAATTTTAGACCAGCAATCAACCATAAAATAGAAAATAGACAAGTGGATAGCAAGTCAAGAGGAACAACTTCTCAATGCAATCAAAAGTTTATTTCCATGATATATTTAAGGAAATAGAATTAAGTGCACGCAAAGGTATATAAGTGGCCCTCTAAATATGTTTACAAAAAGGCCAAGGTCAACATCATGTTTGTTACTAAATATTTGAGAGATGAGGATGAGGAGAAAATCATTATGGTTTATACCAAAACTAAAGATCGTGATGAGAAAAATGGTCAAGAATAGTTTTATGATACCTCAATGACTATCCTTTTGACTTGGGTGGGCATGCACCTTTTGATCTGGGTGGAAATGAGTCTTTCCATGTTGTTACTTTAGTTTACTCTATCTCAATGGATGCATGGACTAGTTCTAGGAGCCCAATTACACAAAATATAAGGGAGAATCCATGGGAATAATGTTTTCATTCTAATGTATAGTGATAACACATAGCTTCATAAACAAGTCAACCATGGATCGATGGAAGGGAATAATTTCAAGCATCCAAATAAAGTTCAAGTGGCCAATGGAAATTAGGAGATTAGCATCCAAAAGTGCTCAAAGCTTCACCTAAGTCTTGCTAAAAATTATAAAGTGCCGGTGGACTTGATAGTTCTAGGAGGTAGTGATTGTGGGTTACAATGCTAGATTGGGTGAGTAAAGATGTGAAGACAACACCTCGCTTAAGTGGGGGCATTGACATTGTAAGCTTCAGTGTTTGTAGGTGCGTATATGTGAAAACACTCTTAGGTGCTTAAGATTTTATGGTGCATGAATATGGATGAGAGATGTGGAGTGAAGTGTGCCACATAGGGCACTGATGTAAAGTTTGGGTTGTATGGTATCACATGGGGGACACACATGGAAAGTGTGAGGCTACATAAATGAGTCCATATCCCTTCTATAAAAGTGTAGTCATTGTATGCAATGATAACAGAGAATAATTGTTGAGTGTGCATATTGTATGCCTTCTCTCTGTAGCCATTGAGTTCCTTGTCTAATACAATCCTCAGTGATAATGTGTTGAAAGCATTTTGTATAGACCATGATTAACCCCACACCTAGACTATTAATAGATAGCTCTAGAAATGGTCCCCATTGATGTTGTCTTAGGATATGATTAGATGAATAAATTAGGAGAGATATAATGCACTCCTCTCAGCTATACATGGAGTTTTTGAGTGATGGACAATTAGTGTACCTAGAGGGAGTTAAACATAAATCAAATTTTCCACTTATCACTAATATAAGAAACTCAAGAAAGAGTTTAAGAAGTGGTCTCAAATCTTTGTATTGCATCTTAATAAGGAAATCATAGATTAGCCAAAGAATTTAGCAAGTGATGTAGCCCTTAAAGCTCTATTGGAGGAGTATAATGACTTGTTTTAGGTGTCTACAATTCTCTTTCCAAAAAGAGTAGTGGATATTATCCTATTGATTTAGAGCCCTACTCAAAGATTGACAACAAATCTCCTTACATGCTTTCAAAGTATGAAAGAGATGAAGGAGCCAAAAAAATCAAAGACCCGTTGGAGATGGGAATCATTAAGCCTAATTCATCACCACACACCTCTACAATGTCATTGGGTATAAGAAGAAGGATGGTAATTTTTGCATGTGTATAGACTATAGGGATTTGAATAAGATTACCATGAAGAACAAGTACCCTATTCCATGAGTCAATGATCTATTGGATGAGCTAAAGGGGGCTAAGTACTTCACTAATAGACTTGATATTGGGCTATCATCAGATCAGGATGAGAGAGGGTGATGAGATGAAGATTGCTTTTTGGACTAATTGGGGGCTTTATCAATTTCTTGTTTTGTCATTTGGGATAACAAATTCTCTAACCACCTTTTAGTCTTATGAATAAGATATTGTAGCCCTTCCTTATCAAGTATGTATTGGTATTCTTTGATGATATTCTCATTTACAACAAATCATTGAAGAACTATCCATTGCATATAAGGAAGGTGTTTTGATGTTTTGAGAGAGCATAGACTCTTTCCTAAGGAGACCAAATGCACATTTATCCAAACTAAAGGGAGTACTTGGGACACATTGATAGTGAAGAAGGCACTAAGGATGGCTGACCTAAAGAAAGTGCAGTGTGTTGAAGATTTTCCAAAATCTACCAATACCACTTTCCTTTGTAGTTTTTTCACTTTGTCTTCTTTCTATCAAAGATTTATTGGAAACTATATGACCATTGTAGCACCTTTAACAAATAGGCTAAAGAATAAAGCTTTCTTGTGCAATATCATAGCTAATCACAACTTTAATCAATTAAAGAAATTTCTTACTTCAACCCCTATCTTACTTTTCCATTATTTCTCTAAGGAATTCATTTACCATTGTGTTGCAAGTGGATGGGGCATAGGTGCAATCTTACTTCAAGAGCATGCCCATTATGATGCAAGTGGATGGGGCATAAGTGCAAACTTCAAGAGCATGGAGTCCTTGCTTTTGAAGTTGCAAGTTGAGTGATGGAGATGGAAATGAATGTATATGACCTACAAAATGTTGGCTATTCTTCATGCAATAGAAAATGGCATCACTATTTGTATGTAGCCGGTTCAAAGTGAAGATTGACCATCAAGTTCTTAACTACTATCTTTCACAATCCAACCTCAATCCCATTGTCATGGTGGCAAATTTTCTCTCCAGAATGTGTCTTCCATGATTGAACTTCATAATGATTGGGTCGAGGAGCTACAAGAGGCTTATCTTTCATATAAAGAATTCAGCCATATTTTTCAAATTTATAGTAGGTATTAATAGAGGAAAATTCCCATTTTTAGCTTAAGAATGGTCTCATATGGTTTTGTGACCTAATATTTTTTCGTTCAAGCAAAATATCATGGTAAAATGCATTCTTCGTGGTCTCTTAAGAGTCTTTAAAACCTATGATAAAGTTTCTAAGAGCTTTCATTGGAAGGTCCTACAAATGGATATTAAGGACTTTGTGTCACAATGTATTCCATGTCAACAAAACAAAGATATCACTCTTAAACCAGGAGGTCTACTACAGTCATTGCCTATCCTTGAGGACAAGTAGATGCATATCACTATAGACTTTCTATCCCATCTAAAAGTATTTGGATGTATTGCTTATGTGCATATTCTTGATGAGTTGCACAATAAATTGGATCCCAAAGTAGAAAAATGTGTATTTGTTGGATATCCTCTTGAGCAGAAGGGATATAGATGATATAACCATATTACACATGATTTGAGAGTTAGCAAAGATGTTGCTTTTTATGAAATGAGTAGTTGGTCTAGTAATGTGCAAAATGCACTTGGGGTTGATAAGGATGAGAGTGTTGCTATGCAGAAAATAGGTTAGCACTCACAAACAGTGAGTGGACCACAAGAGTCTCCTAGTCATGGTTCTGTTGATAGACCTTGGAGTGGTAGATTGAGGTCATAGGTTACTCCACCAACTATATCATAGATGCCAAGAAAAGGTTAAGAGAATTACTCACCTATCTAGGCAAATATGTCATCAAGTTTCTCTCATATTCATATTGATTCAGATAGCTCTTAGCAGATCTTGGATGAGGAGTTTGGGATTCTCTCTATTAAAACACTTGGTGTGTGGAAGGCACAAGAGAATGCTAAAGCACCTTATAGTGATCTAAGTCCACATAGGTCAAGTAGAGTAAGAAACCCAATGTAGCGATTGACATATGATAGCTATGTAGCTCATCACTATGTATACATAGCTAAGGTTGTGCAGCAAGATGTGGAACCCACTTGTTTTGAGGATACAATGGGCAAATGGATTTACAAGGTCAATGCTACAATGTACAACTCATTGCCAAAGGGTATGTACAAACTCATGGTATTGATTATGAGGAGACATTTTCTCAAATGGCTAAAATGGCCACTATAAGGGCTGTCATAATAGTGGTTGCATCAAAAGGTTGGATCATGCATCAAATGGATGTTAAGAATGCCTTCTTGTAGGGGGAGTTGCAAGAGGAAGTTTATGTGGAGTAGTGACCTAGTTATGTGGATAAAAATCATCCAAATTATGTATGCAAGCTTTCTAAGGCCTTGTACGGGCTGAAGTAAGTACATGATTGCAATATATGTTATTAGCATTGGATTTTGTAGAGCATTGTGGTTATCACTATATATGTGGATGATTTGATTATTGTGGGTGATTGTGAGGCAGAGATTGACAATGTGAAGGGTCTCCTCAAGACTAAATTTGAGATAAAGAATTTGGGAGAGTTGTGTTATTTTCTCAACATCAAGATAGTTAGGACACCAAAGGGTATATGATTGTTACAGATATAGTATGCATTGGATATATTGAAGAGGTACATATCATATGCCATTATCTTGTTGAGTTCTAAATTCCTTTTTTGTAAATAGGAATGCAAGAGTGATGGGAAGGTACAAAATCTTGGGCCAACCACCTTATAAAATTTTCAAATTGAAACTTGCCCCTTGAAAAACCATTCTTTGATTGTTGAAAAAGCCAAACAAAAAGCATTGTTTATGAGCATGTATAATAGAGAAACTTTGAAAAAGGTAATGTGGTGCTACTATATTCAATCACAAGGCACAAATATAAAATGAAGTTAAGAGGCCTTGGACCATATAGTGTCCACCACATGATTAGCAAATCAAGCAATGTAGAGTTGGAAATCTTGGACGAAGAGAATATTGGAAACTTAATGGAAGTAGAATTAAAAAACATTATCCTCCTAGTCATTTAAAGCATGAGTCTCCAATATGGACGAGCCCAATATTCCACTCAAAGCCATAATTGTTGTTGGGAAAATTTGGTATGAGTAGCTAGGACAACAAGATGAAATACAGTAATATGTTCATCCAAGCCACTCATGCCACTCGTCCCAAAATAAAGCATCAAACTTCCATGTTCAAGCCAAGACAATCACCAACCTTGATTTTGAGGATGAACTAGCCATCCCACCCACTTACTGCAAAGTCACGATAACCATAGGAAGAGGGATCAAGGTTAGTGCTCTCATTCGATGAATAGCCCAATTTCAAAACACTCCCATATTATTTATGGGACCAAGTTGGATAAGCAAAATAAGTGTCTACAAATGTAACATCTAGTCCATACAAAGATACTCCTTACATATTATTAGATAAATGTAAGATCATGGTAACTATGGAGACTAAGAGCATTTCTATATTCTTCCATATTCTTCCAAACAAAGAAGATGTAAAAAATGAGATTCTCTTGGGATGACAATTCAAATATCAAGTGTAGTGCAATGTTGACTACCTTGATGGCCACACATACTTGACATTCTTGGAAGTTCGAGTCACCTTAGCTTTCAATTATGGGGACCTTGTAGAAGGGAAGAAAAAGTAAACAATTCCAACTCCACCACCCACAAACTAAACTAGTAAGGCGAGTAAAGACATTTAGAAAATTAGTCAATATGAAAGAAAAGAAACTACAACCTACAAGTAAGCCCCAACCGTTTAGGAAAACAAAGTCCACCTAATATTAGTGGAGATCTGAGGAAGGTCTAAATGTGGTACATGAAAAAAACATCTAGCTTCCTAAGGCTATCAAATCGAAGTGCAAAATGTGCATCAAGAAAACCATAAGAGGTGGCATCCCTTGCCTACATGGGTGCCCCCTAATCTAGGCACATGATACTACTAAGGCAATAATCTATTATGGATTCTTAAATGCACCTAAGAAATCAAATTACCATACCACAAGTGGCCAAGGCTAAACTAGCTTAAAAGGAACAAAATGAAAAGTGAGCAAGGAACCCTAAAGTAACGACATCTTCTAAAAAATCATTCCTAATAATCTTATAATGATGGATTAATGCAAGAAAACATTGATAATGAAACTTGAATACCAACAACCCTCATCATACTTGCATAAGCCCAATAAACAACATAAGAATATTGTTCAACCCACTACTTGAGATCCATAGTAGTGAAAACCCTCATTTGTTGCTAGTGCTACTTTGTTACAAGAATCCAAAGCTTTAATGACTAAGGAGAACACTACTCAGGTAATTGTGGACCTAGTCTATTGCTTCTAAAATTATGACTGAAGACATCTACAAACTAAAGGACACCAAGGAAACCAAATTGAAACAAAGTCTAGATAAATATTTAGAAGTTAAGCATCAAATGCACCACCAAATGAGTAAGTTCAAAGCAAAGCCCCAACTAGCAAGAAGCTTAATTAGACTAAACATAAAACATATAGAATGGATGGTGAACTCATAGGATGGAATAAATCTTATAATGTCAGAATCCTTTAGCTAGCTCAATACCACCTTTGGAACTATAGCCAAAGCATATGAAATGATTGACATGAATATCACAAATGATGATGTAGTAGAGGTCATGTCTTATTGGTCTATGACCTAGGCAGACCACGAGCACATCTATCCTAAGAGCATTTTGATATAGAAAGAATTATTGAAGAAATCGGTAGAGGAGACAAGATCACTTTATGTCATTCCACCTTGTGTGACAAAAATCATAGGAAGGTAGAGTTTTAAGAGCTTAGACTTCAAATTTATTTATTTTTAAACTACACACACAAGGAACTACCAATAGCCTTCTAAGCATGCCATATTATTGCAACACTAGGAAGCATTGCAACTTTTTTTTTCCTTGAGGGTGGGGAGCGTAGATACAAGGTATTTTGGTCAACATTTTCACCTATATTTTTCAAAATTGGAAAAATTCTATTATCTTATGTTATGAAATGCCTTAAAAAATGACAATTTCAACTATATTTTCAAAATCAGACAAATTCTATTTTCTTATGCTATTAATTAGCTTAATGAATGAATTTTTGTTTTTATGTAGATGGCAAGACATGAACCCATCATCCCTACAAGAGATGCTAATAATAAGGATAGTTTATCTTAAACAATGGAATAACATGCTTAAGCTACAACCATATGTATGGAGCTTTCAAGAGTTGAAGTATCGTCCAAATACACAATCTTGGTGTGGTGATTACAAGCAAGGATAAAATGAAAAGGACAATGAAGGTATGTAATCTGTCTACGTTTGTAAGTGTGCTTGGAGGACTAATCAACCATAATATGCTTGGAGGACCAATTGACAACCATAATGTATATCATGAGTTCATTAGTCCTATTGGCAAGATTGAAAGACTAGATTTGTTTGAGTGTGCACACCCAGTGGAGCTGTTAGTTTACAACATCACGCTGACACTAGACTAGTGGAGGAAATACTATGGATTTGCCAATGATACACAAATTATGATAAGACAAGAAAGGCTAAGGTTGTCTTTGTCACATGGAGGAAGGAAAACTTAATTACGATGGCTTGTTACTCACGGAAATAATGGATGAAGACTCGTGTCTCAATGCCCAAGTTTTCCATACTACGTTCACTACACATAAGGCTTGGCTCTTATGTGACATGAATCCCAAATACATTTATGAGAGACCTCATAATTTGAGGGGTTGTCAAGCAAAACCTCAATGATATAGAGATTGATGGTGTGGCTCATGAAACTACTATAAGCCCAAAAGGTTATTGTCCAAAAACCTAATGTCGGACAACGTGGCAAGAGGCTCCGTGATTACTTGTGACTATACTATGACTAAGATCATTCGTGTGGCATTCAACATACCTAATGCTATGTTGATTATCCTCTAGAGAAGCAAATTTAAAAGGAGGAGAAGCCTAGTGTCCATAGTAGAAGAGGAAAGTGAAAGAAGAAAAGAAGAAAGGAAGCAAAAGAAAAGATTGATCAAGGACAGATAGGTAGATGAAGACACAAGATTCTCCTAGAGCTCAAAAGAACAAGCAAGATGAAAGGTCAAACTCTAGCACTAGGAGTGATCCTCAGGAGGAAGCAAAGTATAGGGATACATTGGAATAGTCACAAAAGGAATTTGAAGCCAAAGAAGCAACTCGTGTTAAGGAGCACAAAAGACACCTTAAAAGCACTAATGATTTCTTTTGAAGAGGACATGAGGAGACAAAAATAGTCTTTGGAGCAATGACTATAAGAGGGGTTGTCTATGGTGATTGTAGCTTACGGTTCTAGTAAGGGCAAAGAAAATATTATGGAAGGCACCCAAATGCCTTTGACGGTTGCACCCACAAACTTCTTACAATTGCTTGCAACCCACACGAGTTGAAGGAGGAGATGATATAGATGACAAGAAAGGCAAATGAAGAAACCATAACCACATCATTAACTAAGCGGCTCACCAACCCAACAATTGACTCCTTAGGTTGATCTACTAAGATGAGTTGTACCCTTGGAAGTGTCTCCAACTTGGAAATACTTTGTGAAAAGCTTGAGCAAGACAAGGCTATGGCAATTAGGGAGTGACAAGAGCTCCATCTTAGCTCAATGAGGAAGGAGAAGTTAGAAGTAATGAGGGCCACAATAGAAGAAATGAAGGAGAAGCAAGCTAGGCATGAATAAGAAAAAGACAGAGCAGTGCAGCACCATTCTTTTGGAATAAGAATAGCCCAAGTCGAGCTTTTTGAGAAAAAAAGGTTTCGCTAGAAGCTTGAGAATGACCAAGGGTGGTACTACCACTTGAGTATCACTACCACTTGAGTATGAAGACTCATAGGGAGTAGAGTCACTCATG
Source organism: Lygodium microphyllum (assembly GCF_053477565.2). Lineage (NCBI taxonomy): Eukaryota > Viridiplantae > Streptophyta > Polypodiopsida > Schizaeales > Lygodiaceae > Lygodium > Lygodium microphyllum. Next base: position 31,858,239 of record NC_141149.1, read on the forward strand.
AAAAAGAATGATGAGGAGTCCCACATACACCACAAAAAGAGCCACATAAAGAGTTGGAGACATTCACAGATGCTAAAGAGTAGCATGACAAGATAATTGAAAAAAATCATGAGGGCTCAAACGCAAAAGTGCACTCGGTTCCACAAGTAACATAACTCCTCGCACAAAAAAAGCAAGGAATCAAAAGACCTTGCACCAAAAAAGCAAGGAGAAGACCTTAAAGAGAAAGTACAATAGCTTCATAATCACCACAAATCAGGCACTACTGTTGTGTTCAACTTCCATATCGCTTAGGAACCAAGGCTTAAGAGGATCCATCTCATCCACATTTGACATCCTTATCAAGACAACTACAAACATTGGAAAGAAGTGGTTGGAATTTTGTAGCATGCAAGAATAAGAGAGACTATAAAGCTAGTCTTGGCATGAAACCGAAGACACATGGAAATTGTACCCATAGTGGTGCTAACATTGATGCCAGGAGGCATATTCCACGGTGGATTCCGTGAGGTTTTACGGTGGATTCCGTAAACTTAGATGACCGGGGCTCATACGCAAAGAGGATTCTTTGTGCGAGAAGTTGATGGGGACGCCTGTCCTTTTCGGGCGTTTCATTAATTTAGTGTGTACATGGGTGATTCCATAGCGGGTGATTCCGCAAAATGCATATTAAATTAATAAACGTTTATGAGTTTAGAGTGCGCACTTGTAATAAATTAAGGTTAGGATTTATTTCTAACCAGTTGATTTATTTATGTAGCTGAAGACTGCTAGGTATTCACTTTTGTCGGTTTAATTGTGTTATTTTACTAACGATTGTGAATGCTTCAGTTGATGTGTAGAGATAGCAGCAGTGGCGGAGGAAAGCATTGGAGTCTAGCGGGTTTTCGACTTTGGACTATATTTTGATAGGCGCCACGCCTATATTTTGTTATGTCTATAGAGACATTGATTATTTATTATTATTTTGTATGCGCTTATGCGCTTGGATATGTTATTTCTATTTGGACATTGAGATTGGGCGTGCCAGACTCTATGGGCACCGTCCATTAGCTTTATTTTCTTATTTTTGGTAGAAAGCAAACTCAAAAGCTAAAAGCTTGTCATATTTTTGTAATTGGGCTATTTTTGAGCAAAAAGATTGGAAATATACATAAAATACATGCTTTGTGAAGCGCTCACACAAGGCATGGGGGAGATTGAACCCAATTTGTCTCTTGCTTCATGTCGTGCTTGCTTTTACATGGGTTTTTGTGCTAAAAAGTAGAGTACTTTGTTCTTGGGGACCTTCCGGGATTCACCACGTGAGCTATCTGCGACCGATCTGCGCACCAGTGGTATCAGAGCGGAGCAGAGATCAAGGGCTTCCAATCGCTACCAATCTCGGGCGAAGGCGGAGCTCCAGGAACAAACGGCCTCTACAGTCAATCTCGTCGCGAACCGTCGATACAGGCAGACTTCTGGCGATCAAGAACCCCTGTTTCTACTGTCAGATCGCGAAGGACCAATCTCTGTCGGCGGAGGACCACTCATACATGTTCTTCATCAAGTCGTTGAAACAGAGATAAGATCTTTCATAATCAAGTTTGTTATTACCTTAAAGCTTAGTCTTAAGCTTAAGAAGCTTTATAAGCTTCAAATCGTCAAAACGACTGGCAAGAGAGGAGCCCCGAAAATCACGCGGCGGAAAAAAACGGCCCCCCCCCCTCACGATAAAAAACGGCGGCCTGCTAGTCCACCATTAAGCTATTAAGCTTAATTACTAAGTCCAATTAAGCTTAAGACACACCATACTTTGCAAGTTCTACAGGGCAAAGAAGTCAAAATACTCCGGGTCTCGCACTACAGAAGTCAAGTTCAGCAAGTCACTTGTAAACAAGTCCTGCAAGTTCTGCAAATCGGCTAAGTCCAGCAAGTCAACAACCCTGCAAGTCTGTTAAGTCTGCAACTCTGCAAGTCAGACTAAATCAGAACTGACTAGTGCTTAAAACTCATAGAAGACTTGTTCGTATGCAAAAACTCTGAACTGGAAAGTTGTTCGCAGCAAGCTGTTCTACCTATCTACAAGTTCGTTGAAGTACTTTCAGCAAACGGAGACAGAAATATTGCAGAATTTTTGAAAATTGAAGAAGAAAATACCCAAAAATACATAGCCTTGTAACCCCAAATTTGAGCTACGCTCATCCCGCTAACTGATTTTGAGTGAGAAAGGTTTGTTGAGTTTTACAGGATGACTACCCCACATATGGATGATCCTATGGCTGAAGACGACCTACCCGAGCCTACCATGGAACAAAAGCTGGATCTTATCATGCTGCAATTGGAAGAAGAGCGAAGAGCTAGGCAAGCCTTGCAAGCCTTGCAAGCGCAATTGACAAAGCTACAAGGAGCGTCCACTGATAAAGAAGAACCTCAACCTGAAGATCTGATTCGCCGTACCATCGACGCCACTCTTGAAGCACAAACCATTCGCAAGGAATCCAAGATAAGTAAACGAAGTTTCAAGTTTCGCACTTTCAATGGCATAAGAGAAGGAAAGACTGTTTTATCATTCATTAGCCAGTTTGATGACTATTTCCATGAGGAAACTTATCCTGAGAAAGATAAAATCAAGTGTGTTACTAATCATCTGATAGATAGAGCATCACTTTGGTGGACTGTAGTCCGCAAGAGTATAGAATGTCCTGCTACATGGGAAGATTTCAAGAAGAAGTTCATGCAAAATTTCCTTCCACCGCAATTTCATGAGAAGGCTATCAAACAATGGGATCTACTTCAACAGCGAGATCATGAGCCTATTCCACAGTATACAGAGCGTTTTTGAAATGCACTCCTACAGCTACGCATGCTTGAAGACGTACCAGAGACGACACATAAGCGGAAGTACATGTCTGGACTTCTTGGACATTACTACACTGAGGTGAATATGTTCAAGCCTGCTACCCTTGAAGATGCCATCTCCTTAGCTCACGACACTGAAGATAAGTTACGTGGAAGAGATCGACGACCACAGCCATTCCAAGTAAACGGTAATTATGGATCTAAACAATTCAATTCCAATTTCAGAAGGTTTAATCCAGGTCGTTTTTCATCACCATCTTTCCGCAAGAATTGGCCTAAACCACCTGCATTACCATCCACTGTCAATCCAAATCCTAAGCCTATCCAACAAGCAAATCCAAATATACCCAGACTCCCAGCCATTGCAAATAGTGTGACCAAAGCCAAGCCTATCGTATGCTACAAGTGTCACCAGCCAGGGCATCTCGCAGCAAATTGTCATTCAAAGAAGCCATCAGCACATATCAACTACCTTGGAGCTATGGACGAAGACGAGCATGAGGATATGCCGGATTTCACTGAAGAAGAAGATGATCCTACTACTACTTCCGACACTTTACCAGGTATGCCTACTTCACATTCATTGCTGACTATGAAATGTATGGTGCATGGAAAAGAAAGAACTATATTGCATGATGACGGTAGTACGCATGACTTTATTTCAGCAAAATTGGTAAAGGAATTGAAACTACATACAGTACCTACGCACTATCGCATAAAAGCTACATTTTTAGGCACTAGGTACAATGGCACACAAGAAGTTCAAGATTTAGAAATTCAAATTGGTCCATATATTGAAAGAAGAAATTTCTTAGTTGTCCCATTACAGTCTAGCGACATTATTCTAGGAATGCCATGGAGACACCAACATAATCCCAATATAGATTATTCCACACACACAATGAATATAAATTTTCAAGGAAAATCTATTACTTTATTTGGTATGCATGCATCTCATATGTTTCCACTGCTTTCGCATACTTAAGCAAAACGTGCACTACGCAAGAATACTAAATCATATCTCATTTGGGTGAATGAATTACACGCAAAAGAAAATCATATGCACCCTAGGCATAAGGAATTTCTTGCATATTTTAAGGACTGTTTTGCAGAAGACCTACCACCAGGTTTACCTCCATCACGTCCAGAAGACCATAAAATTGACCTAATACCTGGCACACAACCACCTTGCAAAGCCCCATATAGGCACAATCAAATAGAGCAAAAAGAAATCCAAAGTCAAGTTGAAGAATTACTAAATAGAGGTTTAATTCGACCTAGCAGTTCTCCATTCGGTGCACCTGTGCTCTTAGTCAAGAAAAAGAATAATACTTATCGGATGTGTATTGACTACCGAGCATTAAACAAGATCACTGTAAAGAATAGGTATCCTATACCTAGAGTTGATGACCTTATGGACAAACTGCAAGGATCTTCTATATTTAGTAAAATTGACCTTAAATCTGGATATCATCAGGTGAGGCTAGATAGAACCGACATATTTAAGACTGCATTCAGGACACAGTTTTGCCATTACGAATTCTTAGTTATGTCATTTGGATTAACTAATGCACCTGCTACTTTCAGTAGAATGATGAACCGTATTTTTCTAAAATATCAATATTGTGTGATTGTTTTCTTTGATGATATTTTAGTATTCAGTCAAAGTGAAAAAGAGCATTATGAGCATTTATCATTAGTTTTTCAATTACTGAAAGAAAATCAATTGTTTGCAAATCCTGACAAGAGTGAATTCTTTAAGACAGAAATAGAATATCTAGGTCATATTGTATCAAAAGAAGGAATTAAAGTTGATCCTAAGAAAATTGATGCAATATTGCATTGGCCCATTCCTAAAAATGTACATGAATTACGCTCATTCCTTGGTCTTGCTAGTTTCTATAGGAAGTTTGTACGTAATTTCTCATTACTTGCAATACCATTGACCAAACTTCTTAAGAAAGGCATTGTTTATCAATGGACTGAAAACCAGCAGAAATCCTTTGATTTACTCAAACGTGCATTGACCAATGCTCCTGTTCTACAATTACCTGACTTTAACAGACCATTCTTTCTAGTTGTGACTGATGCTAGCGGATCAGGAATAGGAGCCGTGCTAATGCAAGACAACCATCCAATAGCATATTCTAGTTCTAAGCTGAAACCCTCTGAGCTTAAATATTCCACTTATGACAAGGAACTCTTAGCAGTTGTCCAAGCATTAAAACAATGGAAGCATTATTTAATGGGTTCAGAATTCATGATAAAGACCGACCAGCAAAGCATTAGACATCTACTTAGCCAACCCCAAATTTCTGACCGTCATATCAAATGGGCTTCATTCATTCAAAGTTTCCATCCTATCATTCAATACCAACCTGGAAAAGAAAATGTAGTTGCTGATGCATTGAGTAGAAGACCTGCAATTCATAATATATCTATCATATCTTTTGATTCTTTAATTGCTATGAAAGACACATATCACCAGGATATTACTTTTCATTCTGATTGGCAAAAATTAGTTCAAAATAATTTCATTCCTGTTGATTCATTGTCATATAATGATGGATTCATGTTCTTTAAAAAGAGACTGTGTGTTACTATTCCATTCCGATCTTTTGTTTTAAATGAAATTCATTGTCCCCCATATCAAGGTCATAGAGATATCATTTCTACATTACGCATGTTAACTGAAGATTTTTATTGGCCGCATATGGATGCAGATGTATCTAATTTTATTTCTGAATGTCTGATTTGTCAAAGAATAAAGAGACATCATGGTAAACAGTATGGATTACTAATGGCTTTGTCTATTCCATCTAAACCTTGGGAACATATATCTATGGATTTCATTACTGGTTTACCAAATACTAAATCTAACCATGACATGATTTGGACAATTGTAGATAGATTTAGTAAGCAAGCATATTTCATTGCATGTAAGAAAACTTTAACAGCATCACAAGCAGCACAGTTATTTTTGAAAACTGTTTTTACTAACCATGGATTGCCGAAAGTGATTATTTCAGATAGAGATTCTAGATTTTGTAATAACTTTTGGATTACACTGTTTGCAAATCTAGGCACAAAGATTGATTTCTCATCTGCATTTCATCCAGAAACAAATGGACAAACAGAAGCCACAAATAGCACTATTCTAGATCTTTTACGTGCATACACTATCTCTAAACCTCAGACATGGGATACTCATTTGCATTTATTACAGTTTGCTTACAATAATACACCGCACACATCTACAAAGAAAGCACATTTTGAAGTTATTTATGGACATAGATTATCTACCCCTGTTGCCTCTTTGTCTAATAAAATACAAAGTGCCGATGATATTGCTGTTATGCATAACACTATTTTTGATGAGGTCAAGGATATGATTGCTAAAGCCCAACAATCATATACCAAACAAGCCAACAAGAAAAGACAAGCTATGAATTTCAAAGTTGATGATTATGTTTGGCTTAGAATAGAAAAGCGTAGACTGCAAAGTGTAGATAGACATCCAGTTGTCAAATTAGCTCCTAGATTCTACGGACCATTTAGAATCATTCACAAGATTAATGACAATGCATTCAAGTTAGAACTGCCATCCCATTGGAAAATTCATAATACATTTCATATTAGTTTATTGAGACCATTTAGAGGACAATTACCTATACACCCTGTCTATGAAAACCCACCTTTACTAGAAGAAGAGACTGAAATACTCGAACCAGAAGCCATCATAGATACTGACTACATGACCACTAGAACTGGCCGAAGGTATTCTAGATATCTAGTAAAATTTAAGAACCATCCTGTAGAGGAAGCACAATGGATGCACGCTAGAGACCTAAATGCTTTCCCCACTCTGTTAGCTCCACATTGAGCTAATAGCAATTGAGGTCAATTGCTATCCCACCCCGGGGGTATGATGCCAGAAGGCATATTCCACGGTGGATTCCGTGAGGTTTTACGGTGGATTCCGTAAACTTAGATGACCGGGGCTCATACGCAAAGAGGATTCTTTGTGCAAGAAGTTGATGGGGACGCCTGTCCTTTTCGGGCGTTTCATTAATTTAGTGTGTACATGGGTGATTCCATAGCGGGTGATTCCGCAAAATGCATATTAAATTAATAAATGTTTATGAGTTTAGAGTGCGCACTTGTAATAAATTAAGGTTAGGATTTATTTCTAACCAGTTGATTTATTTATGTAGCTGAAGACTGCTAGGTATTCACTTTTGTCGGTTTAATTGTGTTATTTTACTAACGATTGTGAATGCTTCAGTTGATGTGTAGAGATAGCAGCAGTGGCAGAGGAAAGCATTGGAGTCTAGCGGGTTTTCGACTTTGGACTATATTTTGATAGGCGCCACGCCTATATTTTGTTATGTCTATAGAGACATTGATTATTTATTATTATTTTGTATGCGCTTATGCGCTTGGATATGTTATTTCTATTTGGACATTGAGATTGGGCGTGCCAGACTCTATGGGCACCGTCCATTAGCTTTATTTTCTTATTTTTGGTAGAAAGCAAACTCAAAAGCTAAAAGCTTGTCATATTTTTGTAATTGGGCTATTTTTGAGCAAAAAGATTGGAAATATACATTAAATACATGCTTTGTGAAGCGCTCACACAAGGCATGGGGGAGATTGAACCCAATTTGTCTCTTGCTTCATGTCGTGCTTGCTTTTACATGGGTTTTTGTGCTAAAAAGTAGAGTACTTTGTTCTTGGGGACCTTCCAGGATTCACCACGTGAGCTATCTGCGACCGATCTGCGCACCAAACATTGTTTCAAAGGTAGATGAGCAAGACAAGTCTGCTGTTTGTTACACTACTCCACATATGAGGCTAATGTGACTTTTTTTCCATATCCTAGATTACATGGTCTAGATTATGATCCAAAGGAGCATGGGAGGCACAACTTTCCTAAGATCTTGAATGCGAACACTACTTAGACAAAATATATTTATTTATTTTAGCTAGGAGATCTCAAGGAGTCATTTGCTACCTTCATTAGGAGATTTAGTGATTTCCCAAATCCACTCTTCATCATCACATGCAATTACTTGAAGGTTCTCACCAAATTGCTCAAGCAAAAGCTCATGCTATATGAGGATAGTCCATCACCATTATTCTTATATATCAATGCTAGGATTAATCAAGTCACAATGGCATATCTCCATCTCCAAGCATTGCTTCTCCTATCTTATTGCTTGGAATAGTTGGACGATATGGTAGGCAATAGTTTTGCTCATCTTGGAGTCATCTATTCCATTGTGGGAGTCATGTAAGGATTACATCTTGACTAAGAGCAAGATGATCAGTATTCAAAATCTAACATGGTGACATGAATCCTATGTGGTCCTTTCATTTTTCTAGGAGACAAGAAACCCATGCCTAGACAAATGTTTGTTCTTATAAACCAATAAAAAATTTATTGCTTTCCAACAATATTTATGAATATGATTTGAATTGATGTGCTCTGGTCTATAGGTAGGCCTCTTCACTGCTAGGCCAAGCAATCAAGTGTAAGCATGCAAGCAAAATTTTGATAATTAGCTTGGCGGATAGAGGTTTTGAGTGATCCTTTCTTTGACATGCTAGCCTAAACTGGGCCTATCTTTGGAGAGTAAAGTTTTTGTTGAGGGTAATAGCTTACTCATCAAAATTCCACTTTATTGAGTGCAATAGCCTTACTCATCAAAATTCAAACTTTCTTTATTTACGAAGTCCGAGTCAATGAGATGATGCTAGTCTTTGTTGGGGTCCCACATTTCGCAAGTGGTGCTAGGAGAGAGAAGGGATGTTTGAGGAGAGAGAAAAAGGGACGCAAATGAACATCTACCACCTAGCGTTTACCCCTGTAAGTTATTAAATACTCTTTGGACTCTCATATACCCCAAACAACATGTACCACCCAACATTTACTACCATGAGTTGTCCAAGCACCCCCATATTTAGAAGAACTCTCTTAACTCTCATATAGCCCAATGAATGTCTATAACCTAACGTTTACTCCCATGAGTTGTTCAAGTACCTCCCATATTTAGAAGGACTCCCCTAGACTCTCATATACTCCAAAGATTGTGGGGTTGAGGTCAAATAGGGCTTGGCCACACGTTGCCTATGTTCCCAGGCACGACCCACTAAATTTGGCTAAACCATCCCCAAATTGAAGGCCTTATTTCCATTCAAGTTATTTCCCAAATTCAAAGGTTTTTATTTCCAACGACCTTTCAAATTTAAAGCTTGGATTCTTTCACGTTTGTCTCTTTTGCACCCGGAGTGTCTGCTGCCGCTGCTACTATCTCCTCCCCCGACCTGAAGCAGGTGAGTCGATATCTGATCTTCTGCAGATCTGTCCTCATGGCGATGCGTACGATTAGTTAGTCTGTAGCAGAAGATAAGTCGTTTCAGAGATCGCCTTGAACAAAACCCTGTCAATTTTCTGTTCTGTACATCCTTAGGTTCTTTGCAGGCTGAATCATAACTGTCGTACAATGAATGAACACACAGCGCAATACTCCTTATGTTCAGAATGTATTGGTTGTAGCGCGCTCGCCGTGAGTGTCTGCCAATTTTGCTTTGTAATGCCGACACGGTTTTCTTAGGTCGCCGATCTTTCCTGAAATGAACGCCATATCCGTTGAGTTTGGCAACAGTTTCCAAACAGCCAGCTTTGGGTTTGCTGTAGTACTCGTACATCAATTCGGCAAGAATTTCATGCATTACTTACATTAGTACTACTGTTTGATTTTCTTTGATTTCCTTTGAGCAACCCCTTATATGGTTATCTTAATAGTTGAACAATTAGACTGTATTATTATGATCTGTATACTCGGATTGCTTTCAATTTGTGACTAATAGGTTTGGGCCCTCAAATTGAGGGGCACCCTTCATCCATCCCTTGAACACTTCTGCAGAACTTTTATTTTTTGGCCCATGAATTGTGGATGCAAATTTTTTTTAATGTTTTCTCTAATATTTATAGTTCCTTCTACTAGGTACTTATTCAATATAACTAGTGCTTTTGCAAAAAGCTGCATATCTTATTGTTATAAGTTGAGAAGATCGAGATATTGATGCAGAGACATTAATAAGGTTGTGCAATTTTGGTTCAGCTTTTTAATGGATCCAAGTCCTTGACTTTGTATTTCCAAATATAGCTGGCATACTCGCAAAAGAGAGGATAGAGAACGAGATTTTAATATGCCTTATTAAACATAATTTTGCCATGTTTTGCTAGATAGGTTGTGCTGAAAATGTCGAAAGGCACAAATCGCAAGTGGGCTATTGACCTGTCAGAACCTTCTTCCTCAACTTCAAGAGATGTGCCAGATCCTCCAGGCTTCTCTCGATCTTTCTTGGATTTGGTAAGCTGTAGAACAAGCCTGCTTGACTTTGAATATAAAATAGAGTTGATTCAGTGCATGCATGTGCCCATGAGTGCACACACACATACATGCACATGCACCTGTGGCTCAAGCAATTATTGTTTTCTTCAAACAATCACTTCAATGATAGTACCACTTGGATTTGTCAATGTGAGTTTGTTCCTATGTAAAATATTAGCTGCTTTTAAAGTACCATTGCACCACTCAAAAGTGGTGCAAAACCATCCAAAAGTGGTTCTAAACATTTAGAATTCAAAGCACATGGAATAGAGTAGAAACTCATAAAGAGTTTAAATTTATGTATATTTACAAAGAAGTATATGACATGTTATTTGGAGGTCATAGTATATTTCATTCACTATCTTATGATAGGACCAAGTGGTTAAACTAGAGTAGAGAAATTATCCTTGATGTTGTTGAGAGGGCTTCTGGGGCTGCTACCTATTGGCAAAACCACAGCAAGAGTATGGGCATGGGAACAAAATTGGAGGGGGGGATGTAGTTGTCCTAGTGATTACAGAGGTTTTTATACCTGCAATCATATACTAGCAATGTGCAATTGGTGTCATTGAGGGGACTTGCTATAGACTTGAAAAAGAGGCTTTGAAAACATTGGCTTATCTCCAATCTTCTATGGAGCATCAAAAATCACCTTTAAAAATTTCACTTCTCATTGCCACTCTAAGAAAATATCCAAAAAATAATAAGTAGCAGGCACCTAGTACATGGTATGAGAAGATACATGCATACTTGATTGCTCTTGGCTTTAGTAATTCATATATTGAAAGCGCACTTTATATCCACAAAGATGGGAATAACCTCTTGATTCTCATTCTTTGTGGATGACTTTTTGTTGACTAGACATCATGAGACACATATTTCAGCCTTAAAAGCTGAATTGCAGCACACTTTTGATGTGATAGATCTTGGCCACTTGCACCACTATCTCAGTATACAGTTTATTGCAGTTGAGTGGGGGCATTATTTTACAGCAATCTAAGTACATAGGGTAGCTTCTTGAGCGCTTTCAGATGCAAGATTGCAAGCCTATCTCTACTATAGATGAGACGAGCCACAGGTTTACACTTGGGGATGCAGGAGAACCTTTTGTAGCTTCTCTTTATTACTAGGCTATTGACTGTTATTTGTACTTGTATAATACACGGCTTGATATTTAGTTTGGGGTCTCTTAGTTGGCATGCTTTATGCACAACGCTAGTATTACACATTGGCTAGTAGTAAATGTGTCCTTTGTTATCTTAAAGGCACTCAAACATTGGGCCTTTTTTAATCCTAAAGGCACTACTCTTTGCTTGCATGGATTTATAGACAATGATTGGGCTAGTTGTTTTGACATGAGGGTGTCCACTAGTGGCCATTGGAATGTGTATGGCTTAGACACCTTTTGGTTGATCCTAGTGTGGGACAACAATCACCCACTCCTATCTATACTGACAATGAGAGTGCCATGGCAGTTGCGAGGAATCTGTTTTTTCATGCTCGCACTAAGCACATTGAGGCGCATTATCATAACGTTAGAGAAAGACTTCATTTAGGGGAGATTGACTTCATATATATCCCTACATTGGACAAATTGGCAGGTGTATTTACAAAAGCTCTCTCTAGAGAGCAAGCCTCTCGGCTTGGTACCATTTGGGGATTGATTTGCCTACTTCCTGTATACATTCACATCATTCATTCAAGGGGGGTTTGTTACACTTCTCGTGTTCCTCCTAAGTTTTAGTGTGAACACTCTCTTATTCCATAGAACTTTTTATCTTCTAGCTAGAGAAGGGTTTTTTCCGCATGTGAATATCCGTCAGTGGGTGTGGTACTTAGTATCTTAGGGATTGTACTTTCATTCATTTTCACACAATGGATGTGACATTCTAGCACTCTTTTCTCTCGTTGTTCACTTGTTCACTGTGAGTATGTGCATGCTGTTGGAACCCTAACCTAACATTGCATGGAGCCCAATGCTTCATTCCCACACAAAGCATATTGAAGTTCATTATCATTATGTTCATGGGCGGATGATAGTTATAGATATACAGTCGTCTTATGTACCCATCGAAGACAACTCGGTAAATATCTTCATAAAGGCTCTTCCTTGACCGAAGTTCTAGTGCTTTTTGGCAAGCCTTGAACTGGATACTATTTGTTCCATGATCTATCATACTTTGTATTGTCATAGGCTACTATATCCCTTTGGATGAACTTGTGCAACTATGACCCTATATATCATTGTTCTAGAATTTTGTCATGTTTTCCTAGATCAGTCCGTCCATACCATAGTGATGATGCCCTTGCTTCAAACTTTTAGGCACTCTAGCTAGCCTAAATTGGCATGTAGGATAGTTAGACACTTAGAGCCTCTCAGCCTTGATACCTTTAGGGTTAGGGTTTCTTATGATAGTTAAGACATTCACGGCTAGGTTTCTATAGGTATTGTGCCAATTACTCCACTCCTGGGCCAACAGCTTCATCACATCTGTGTTGCTATTTAACAGAGGCTGGAGCTTGAAGGTTCAAGGAAGCAGAACAACTCATGTGCCTGCAAGTGAGCTTTTTAAATATTTTTATCTTTTGAAGGGGGAAAGAAAAGTGCAAGGATTCATACGAAAAGATGGGTGGGGTGAAGGAAGAAGGGGAGATGTGGAGAAAATGAGGTGGGTGGATGTGGAAATGAAGGCTGTAAGAGAAAGGAGCTGGAAGATGGGGGAAGCTGCAGACTGTGCAGAACTGCAGGGAGGTGAGGATGAACTTGGGAAGAAGGAATGAGGTGAGGACTTATTTGGATGGTGGTTCATCATTGAGGCAGGGGGTTGGATCACAGGAGCGGGAAGGAGCTGCAGGGAGGCAGAGAAAGCATGGGGGAACCTTGGCGGGCTGAGGCAAGGTGCAGAGGAGGGGAAAAGGGAGGTGATGACTGGAAAAGGAGTGGGAGGCAATGCAGATGTAGGGATGTCAGGAGCGACCCCTCCAGTGCCACAAGTGTCCTATTTATTTAGTAATTCAACAGTCTGGAACTGGACAAACTTTTCTATTTCTTCCAAACTTGTAGTGTATTAATAATCACTTTTAAACATCAATTTGTATTTATTATTGAGTTTTCATGGGCCTTTAGAATTTATTGTGGAAACAGCTCTAGCTAAAATGATGTTCAACCTCAGGATGAAGCTGGAGCCAGTCACCAGAAAAAGGAGGTGGACACATCTTGGAAGCAGCAAGTAGGGTTTGACAAGATTCTTATACCTGAGGGCATTTTTAACACAATACTCACCTGCTTTCATTTTTACTGATCATCCTGTTTTACATCTTCCTTTCTGTTTTGGTATTTTTCATCCTGTTAGAAAGCATGGGAAGTGGCCCAGGCCCCTTTCAAAAATTTATTCATGATGGGCTTTATGATGTGGATGGCGGGTAATACTGTGCACTTGTTCAGCATTGGAATCACAATCTCAGCACTTTGGCAACCTTTAAGTGCCCTCCAAAGTGTAGGCAAAGGTAAGATGTTCTAAGTTCTTAGTCATACAATGAAGAGTGCCTATTCTGTAATGTGTGGTCAGTGTGATGCCATATATGCAGTAAATCGTGCTTTTAAGTTGATTTTGAATTGAAGCAAGTGTACATACTGACATACTGTGCATAACCATGTTGTCATTCAGCATGTTTTTGAAGTCAACCTAGACTTTATAGAAAGAAAGGCTATCTCATGACAAATTGTTTCTGCAGTGTTTGAGCCTTTTCAGGATGCTCGGACGGATATTTTACTTCCAAAACTTGTCTTCATATTTTTAAACATTGCAGGCTTACTTTTGGGTCTATGGAAGGTATTTGTCTCTCTTATATGGTTGTTTTTTATGTTGTCAACCAAAAAAGATGTACAGCACATGGCTGGTAGAAAGCCCCTGTATGGTCTAATGAGTAACTTTGTCCAAATGTAGGCCTCTCAAATATAGTTCTTGTTTGCATGCAGCTGAATTCTCTTGGCCTTCTTCCTACACACGCATCAGACTGGGTCTCGTCACTATCTCCTCCACCAGTGAGTCAACATTTTCTGTTCTGCCCATGGGAGGCCTTAGTGTTTATTACTTTCTAATAGAGAATCTTGGCTTAACTTCCATTTTAAAAAATGCTTTATTATTTCTTCTGAAACTGGTAGTGAGCCAGGGTCCTTTCCATCTTTGAACCCAACCATCCACACACAGAGAGAGAGAGAGAGAGAGAGAGAGAGATTACCCGAAAAAAAAAGAGAGGGGAAGGGAGTCTATTTTGTAATCTAATCAGTTAATGTGCTCCGTCTTGCTCTTGCTCTCTGTCTTTCTGTCTCCTCTTTCTCACATGTGATGTTTTTGAGTACCAGATGGTGGAATTTTCCGGAGGTGGGGTACCATTCAGTTGATTGAGCTTATCTTATGGTCTTCTTCTACTTTCCTTCAGTGAGAACAGAATTGAAATTGGGATGGATCTGAGCTGATGATATTGTGCTTGTGTAATGTTGTTTCATTTTACCTATTTAAATACTGTTTCTTAATCTTCTATTCTTGTGTTTTTCCACTTGTCACTTCCGCTACATGTGACAAGCAACCGTGTTGGTTGATAGAGATGGTACAACATTGATATTTAGTATTGAAAAAAATAGTCTTCAAAAGGCCAAACGAGCTCCAAAGTAAAAGATGTTTCTCTCATGAAGAACATTGTGTGTAGAAAGCAATCTAAGAGTTATGTGAGAGAGAGAGAGAGAGAGAGAGAGAGAGAGAGAGAGAGATTTGATCAACAAATATATTTATTTATTTGTATAATAGTGGAGGGAGAGTTATAGTGACATCTACAAGAGGCGTGTATGATTTAAAGTTCTTTTTCTTGGGAACAATTTCTCAATCGAAACAGCCTAGCAGTTAACCTTCTTATTTAAGCAAGATAACTTGTTTAGAGATTGGTAATAGTAGTTAGACAACTTAGTAATTACTAAGGTGTCCCTTCCTCAAATGTTGAAATGTTCAGTTTAGTTTTGTATCAAGAATTGACCATTTTTGGTGTGTATTTTAAGGTATTTATTTAAATAATGCTAGTTAAGCTTGTAGTGTCTCCATCTTATGTATAATAATGTTCTTGATAAGATTTACAAGTCTAATTCTTACTAAGACAAAATAGACATAGTTGAAACTCTATCATGTTTCCCAAGTGAAGCACATACAACTAAAAAGTAACATTTAGCTAGGAAACAAGTAACTAGTTAGATGAAAACTAGTAATTTGATACATCTATTGATATGGTAAAGCATTGGAACAAATAATATTTAACATGGAGGGATCACAATTTTCCTCATGGATCTATCCAACATTGATGAGGTAGAGTATCTAGGTTGGGTGGTTCATGTCTTTCATGGGTCTATCCAACATAGATAAGCTAGAGTGCCAATGTTGGGCTGCATGATGTTGTGCCAACATCATTTTTCTTTGATGGTAACTTGTGGAGACTTGGACAAACACACATTGAGTAGTGCAATCTACATCTTTCTATGGCTTTATTGAAGGGAGGGGTGGATTTGCATGTCTATTTTAGGTGCGTTTTGAATTGTTTGATGTGGTTATAGTTTCAAAAAAATGTGTTGCTCTACACTCCCAAGGTGCTTTTGTTTGGATTACACATGGTGCTCTCTATCTGTGTGTAACTCCAAAATCCATTACCCTAGACAGTGGTTGAAATCCTTTTGGAATAGGCAATGGACATGTCCTTTAATCTCATAATACATTGGGCTTTTGTATATATAATGCTTTTTAATCTTTAGCTCAAGTTGGTAACAGTGGTGAATCCAATCCTTGAGGGGAGAATTTGCCCCATAGTAATTAGATTCTATTTGCAAAATTGGTGCAAGGATGTGCAAAGTTGACCAATAGAGAACTCACTTGAGTGAGTAGATTAAATGCCTAAAAATGCACAAAAACTATCTTTCATTTTGGCTAATTGAGCTCTACAAAATAGCCTTATAAAACTAGTAAAAAATATATATATTTTGTTTGATGGTAGACCAACTGATAAAAATCTCATGCAAAAGGCTATGTTGTGGGCATTCCTTTCCAACCCTCATGAATCATGATTATTGTGCATCCTTCATCATCATCATTGTTGCCTTCACCTTTAGTTGATGCTCAATTGTTGCCATTGCTATCATTATATACTTGTGACCATTTGTAGTTGGACTGTGAGCTAGTTGCTCTTGAGTGATCTAAACCTTCATTTGCAAAGCTTAGTATTCAAGACCATGAACCAACCTCATTAGAGCTATATCCCTCAAAGCCTACCCAAGCTTCCACCTTTCTTGTCTTTATATGCTCTAAGAGATTGGACTGTAAGCTAGTCGCTCTTGAGTGATCTAAACCTTCATTTGCAAAGCTTAGTATTCAAGACCATGCCAAAATAGATGTATGAACCAACCTCATTAGAGCTATATCCCTCAGCCTACCCAAGCATCCACCTTTCTTGTCTTTATATGCTCTAAGAGATTGGCACCTTTGACTCTTTGGCTAATGTTGAAAGGGAATATCTTCAACTCCATTTCTTTAAAAAAAAAGTGCAAAATCTTGAGATGGAGAGAACAAAGACAATTTAAAAAAATCAAGTCATCCCTTTGCATTGATTTCACCTTGTAATGCTCCTTCAGCTTTGGTATGTTTATGGGCTCAAGGTTTGGTGAGAAGTTGAAGCTACCTTTTGAAAGATGACATTGATATGGGTATAGTATCAATCCATTTCTCTCGCCTATAGGTTGAAGGGAGGCACACAACTAGAGGCTATATGATGGTGAGAATCTAAGCTCCCAATTGAAAGGGGACATTGACATTGGCACCAATGATCTATCCAATGTCACGCTTGCATGCATGGCTCATATTTTGATAATCCTCCTTAGTAATGTAAATTTCATGGATTCTAGACATTGAGGCCATTATTTGGTCGCTTTTATCAGTAGTTGGAAGACCCACATTGGGTATGACTACCTTAGCTCTATACATATGCACTCCACCACTCTTTGTAACATTGGATCATATTCGCTTGGAGTGGGAGACTAGAGACATTGTTGGTCATTGCACTCCATGTTACTTGTCCAACATTGTAATGTACATCTCATGCTTCTCTTTCTAGACTTGATTGCATTGTCACCATTCATTCCTTGAGTTTTTGTGCTCTTTTCTCAATATTCATGATTTGTGTATTCTCTTTTCCATCGATTTGTGCATTCTCACATGATGTTATATAGTTGTTGCTATGTTTACATTGATTATATGTTCTATATTTATGTTTCATTGCTCTCGGGCTTGCTTCATGCTCAACAACTTGTTTCCATGCTAGAAAATTTATTTTGCTATATGTTTAAGGTGTAATAACTTGCCTTTTCTACTTTGAGAGCTTCCTTTACCTTCTATTTTACATCCTTGGTCCATTCTATCATAGTAGCACAACATATGCTTTATTTCTTGTTGATATAGGTGACTTTACCTTGTGTTTTTGATGTTGCACTTGTTGTGGAGGGTTAGGATTGCTTCATCAATGCAAATTACAATGTTGGTGGTTTTCTACTCAAGATTTTTTCATTTATGGGGTTGACTACTAGGTTGCTAGTTAAGTTTGGCGTTTTTTGTTGATTTGTACATTCACACTTGCATTTTACTTTTTGGTTGAAGAGTGTTTTGTGTATTTGTTTGTATGACCTCTCACTAGAGTTACTATTTGTGCCCATATTTGTCCTCATTGATTGCTTGTATGTGATTGAATTATTGTGAGTTAACCATGAAACTTGCGTTGTTCAGGTTGGTTGACCATAAGTGCCTAGATATCTCTTCTCTCTCTATTGGCTATCATCATCATGCAAATCACCCTTATTCTCTATGGTTTTATTTGATTGGCTTGATTTTCTCTCACCATAGTATAACCTCATTCTTTTGAGGCTTCCTTTTCTAGCATGAAGGCTACTTGGATATTGGTTCGCAAGTATAGGTTCATCCTTTGCTTTGACTATATTTCAAGGTTTGCAAACTTGATTCTTATATTTGATGCTTTTAGAGGTGGTGGTTTTTGGTATGCTTCATTAAGTATTCTTGGTGGACACTTTTTGTTGGAATTGATGGCCACATATTTGTGCTACATTGATGAGACGATGTCATGTTTATTAGTGGTGGTTTTGTAGTTCCACCTATTGTGGTGATATATAGAGTCACTAGGTTTTTGTTGGCATGGTTGGTTTCATTTGAATAATGGATAGATGGTTGCTATATTGACTCTTGACCCCTTTGATTGACTTAGATGGTGGTATTGTACTAGTAAGAAAAGTTGACTTCTCTTAAATCATGGCTAGGTTGGATTGACATTTGGTAGTTTTGCACTTGAGAGTTTTGGTATTCTTTGATCTCCTCTACAATAACACTTGTTCTCCTTTGATTGATGCTTTGGTACTGATGGGGAATACCCCTATCTTATAGTTGGGGATTGTACTGTCTTTTGTCTTGTAGTACTCTATTGTGACTATATCATCCAATATATTCTATAGGATGTAATGATTATGGATCTCTATACAATTTGCTTGTGCATGAAATATCCAATTTTGATCTATAGCTATGTAACTTTGGTTGTTGCATAGAATGGTTGTACCATGGCTGCAAGGATAGCTAATCTCATTGAATGGTTTGCATGCCTCACATGTGATAGTACATGTTGCTTGTTACATTGCCTTTGTAAAAGAAAGGGCCACCATGGGTTGCTTCTTGATGCTCTATGAAATAGCACATGATCTTGACATGAAACAATAGCACGTAGTCAACCTTCGATAATCAACATCTTGTATCCAATTGAAATTGGTCCGTTTGTGCAATATAATGCTTGGATATTTTATATTTTCTCTAAATAACCATCCTTTATTTAGTGTTGGATTTAGGGTTATAAGAATGCATACAAATAATTTGAGAAGAAGTAGCTTGAGGAGCACAAGACAAAGTGTAATGTCATGTGTCAAAGTATAAGATTTACAAGACGAACTAGTCCCTAGAGTGGATATTGATGTTTACTAAGTAAGGGAAAAGAACCCAAACATGGAAAAAGTGTCTCAAGGGTCATAAGTGTATTCACATTCATCACTATCAAACATAGTAATAAATCCCTCCAAGAGTGATGTGATGAACAAGCACATGCCCTCATAGATAGAGCCTAGTGGACCATGATCAATCCACAAAAGGGAGAGAGTCCAAAGCTTTGCAAAAATCTTGGAACTTCTAATGAGACAAAGCCTTTGTAAAAAGATTTGCAAGGTTGTTCTATGTTGGCACTTAGGCCAAGCTAACCTCTCTTACAAAGATTCTCTCTTTGAAATAATGATGATGCACCTCAATGTGCTTACTACAAGTATGGGACATTGGGTTTTGTGCGATTGCTAATGGGCTTTGGTTGTTAGTGAAGATAGCAAAGATAGATGACTATCACCAATATCCAAATCGGCCAAAAAATATCTGAGCCAAACACACAACAATAGCTATGAAAGCTACCATGCACTTAGCTTTACAACTACAAGTAGCCATAGTGTGATTCTTCTTGCTCAAACATGATATACAAGTATGAAGAAAAAACCAATGTTTATGGATACAAGAGTGTTATAACAATCAACCCAGTCACAATCTAGAAAAGCATGTAAATTTGGCAGTAATGTTTTCTCCCTTGAGATAAAACAATCCAAGGTATGGAATATCAATGAAATTGTGAAATATACACTTCATGCTTGCAAATGCTTGGTGCCATTTGCAAGGTTGCACACTGAATGCCAAGCCTTATAGTGCATACATAAATCAAGAATCCAACAACTTGTTGATAGAGAAAGACATCAAAGTAGTATTCGGCATCTTGATTGCTTAACTTTGAACTTCTCTCCATTCTATGGGCTTGGAGACCTATGTCATGTATATGCTCCCAGATGTATACTTGTTGCACTTGGGCTTCCTAGATGTAATGAAATTTATGTATTGAGCTTTGTTTGCTCATTGGCCACTCTAGATTTGCTTCCATTAGGAGTACTTTGGACCCTTTATGTAAATCTTCATTCGTTAAACATAGTGGGAGTCTCTTATTTATGTACATATGCTTAGTTGGTTTATGCATATACTATTTCTGCAGCACACTAATGACAGTGGACTAATCTACTTTTGCCTTGGATACCTCGCACCTATTCCTACTAGATAGTTTTGTCATCTTTGCATGCATGCTTTAGTTATGTACATGAGTTTCATTGTTCATATGCAGTGACTTTAGTTGTAGTTGTTGGATCTCCCTATTGATTGAGAGATCTCCTATGCATAGTATGCTTATGTACATGTTACTCTCTTGGTTTGACATGCATCGATGTAC
This sequence comes from Lygodium microphyllum, assembly GCF_053477565.2. Classification (NCBI taxonomy): domain Eukaryota; kingdom Viridiplantae; phylum Streptophyta; class Polypodiopsida; order Schizaeales; family Lygodiaceae; genus Lygodium; species Lygodium microphyllum. The sequence continues at coordinate 31,878,869 of NC_141149.1, forward strand.
CTAACACACTTTGGGTTTGTGAAAGTACTTGGTACCTTGGTAGTTTATGCTTTTTCTTAATAGTGCTAGTTGGATTTATACATCCTAGGTGCTTCTCAAATTTCCCTAGCAGTGAGACCTTGTCATTTTGGACTTTTTCCTACAATTACATACTATTTCACTATAGTTTTATGGACAACAATGTTGAAACTCAAGTTTGAGCAATTTTTTGAGAGTAGACACTTGATTTGAGTACTCTATTGCTTCTAGCTTTTGGATGATAGTGCATCGGCTCCATCTTCCTCCTATTGTACTCATTTCGAATCAGTTTTGGGAGTGATTTACTGTTGTTACAATGGCTCATATTCTCTTGTTTGGCAGACACAATGGCAAGTGCTTCAAATGCTTCCAATGGTAGTGCTATCTTTAACATGTTGGATGTCAATAACTTCAATTATGGGAAGACACAAGGCTATTGGTCCAAAGGAAGTAAATTAGGCCATTGAAAACAAAGGGTGTAAAGCCAAAAGATTGGGATGAAGAGGATTGGGAAGAGCTGGATGAACTATGCGAGTCCACCAGTATCTTGTCTTTGTTAAAGTAGGTTTACTTCAATGTCATTGAGAATGGAGGTGATGCTTATGATTTATGGAAAAAGATATGTGATCTTTATGATAACTAGAGTCCTACCTCACAGTTGTATTAGCTAATGAAGCTTGTGGACCTTCATATGAAGGAGAGCACTCTTATGTCCACTCATTTGAATGAATTCCACTCCATTTTTAGCCAACTTACTTCACAGGACATTAAATTTTAAGAGAACATTAAGTCTTTGTCCTTACTTCTTACATTGCCTAAGTCTTGGGATACATTCCATATTATTATGAGCACCAATATCCCTGAGAAGGGTGGCTTTAAATGTGATGACGTAGAGGGTGCTTTGCTTACAAAAGAAGTGAACATGAAGAATGTTGATGCAACTCATGTTTCTCATGCACTTATTTTTAGAGGCAGACATGATGGTAAAGGGAATAATGACCACTATAGCAAAGACTCACAAGAGAATAGAGGGAAATTTAAGTCTTATGGGTAGTCACATAGTAAATCCTATGGTCCTAAGTCCTCTCTTAATTTTTATTATTGTGGGTAGCAGGATCACATAGGGCCACAATGCCATAAAATGTGCAATGATAGGCATGAAAAAGGCAAAGGGAAAGCGTAGGATAATGCTAGAATATCTAATGACTGTGCTATCACTAAATCCATTGCCAAAATTGAGGAGATAAATACAATGGAGTATAGTTTGGATTATTATATCCTAAATGCTTCACCACTTAGTGTTAGTCACTTGATCGATCCTTAGTCTTCCTTCTCTTAGTGTTGGCTTCTTGATTTGGGGGCTAAGCCCTTTTATGTAACCTTGCATTGTCATCGGTTTTATACCTACTTTACTATTATAGGTTCTGTGGGGCTGGGTGCTAATCATATATGTGATATTGTTGGCATAGGTAATGTGAGATTGCAGTTTTGTATTGGTACTTCATTGTTCTCCATAATGTATGCCATGTCCCGACTTTGACTAAAAGCCTAATTTCAGCTGGACAATTTGATGATGCTAGGTACCATGTGCCTTTTGGCGATTTTGCATATAAGATCACATGTGGCAGCCTCATTTTCGCTAGAGGTGCCAAGATTGGTAGCTTGTATCCTTTACTTATATTTGGATTTGTTGATCATGTACTAGCTATGATTGATTTTCCTCATATATCTCTATGACAATGTCACCTTGGGCACATATCACTCACAGGAATGAAAGTTTTGACTCATTTGCAGTATCTCCTACCCTTAGATAATTCTTGTTTTGATTCATGTGATCATTGTCTATATGGCAAACAAACTCCTAATTCACAAAAAATTTGGCTCTATGCATATGATGGGTGAGCCTTTTGGTTCTTGTTCATTTGGATGTTTATGGTCCCATGCCCTGTCAACCATGTGAAAGGAGAGAAGGATCGAAGCTTGCTTGGAAGAGCTATGGCGAGAGAGCAAGAGCAAGAAAGAGAGAGAGAGAGACAAAATGGGAACTCCGACAGTCACAATGTGTGACCGAGCCTTCCTTTATTCAAATTGTTACTAAAATAATAAAGAATAAAGGGACAGTGATGGGCGCTTGCCACCTGCATTGTGCAGTGGCGGTACTATCAGCGTAGTAATACACGAGCGGCCAGGCGGAGGTGCCTTTACCCCCAACAATCTCCCACTAAAGGCAAATCTGCCCCATTGAGGAGTGAAAAGAAAAAAGAAAAGATAGTACAATGTACACATGTACAACAAGATGAGGAAAAACATCATCTCATCCAACACCCATCAATCTCCTGAGGAAGGCAAAGCGCTCAGTAGTGTTGCTTTTCGTGAGCAGATTTGCAAGATTTTCATAAGTGGAGATCTTGACAAGGTCAATATACATGTCCTGTATGTGAGAAATGCGGGATCTAGAGCATGGCAAAAGCTATGGAGGTTGGAAGGTAGAGATAAACCTCATGATGACATTGACAAAGAAGACAACTGTTACACAAGTGAATTAGGTTTCAAGATTGAGACTTGAACTCATAAACACAATCTTGTGTAGGATTGACAATGACACAGGGACTTAACACAAAGAGACAAGTACTATTGCATTATCATCATATCAAAGTGATAGTCAAGTACATCATTATATAGGATTGCTTGGTAGCACATTTCATCACTGTGCCTATGGGATCTGTCTCTCTTCCTAGAATGAACTGCACCTTCCTAGCCTAGTTGTTCCATACAAAGGGGCATACATAGGGTGTGATTGGCAGATTCTCAACACCCCTCCTCAATCACAACCTGAAAGTACAAAGTGTGTAGAGGCTTTAGTGAGAGCAGTACCTGTAAAGTGTGGGCATACCACAAACATGGCAAAACACCAGAGGCTGTCGCAGAAAAGGCTAAGTGTGGGTACCATAAACATGGTGGACATCCAGAGGCTGTAGTACAAGGCTACATGAGGAGTTTTTTTTTCAAGCTTATGAAAGGAACATTGAGGCAGGTACAATGCTTTTAAAACAGAAAATGAGAGACAAGGACCGATAGACCCTTGTGGTCTTTTTCAGCATATGATTTCTCTTTGTCAGCATGGAAAATCTTCTTGTCTTTCATCTTTGGTTCTTCAGCTTTGAATGATGTGGTCTTTTGGTCTTCATGGCTGATCTTCTTATTGTCCTTCTTCCTTTGCTCTTTGATCTTATGGTCTTCTTGGTCTGGTTCCCCATGGACTTTGCTTGCAGCTTTAGTCATCATGTCCATGTCTTTGTCCCCCTCAAGCAAAGTCATCTCATTCTTCATGATGGCCAAGGTAACTAGAGTGCCTTCAAAAACTTTAGATGGAATCATTGATTGCACTTTAGTATGAGCAACTCCATGTCTCTCTGCAAGTAGATCACAAAAATCTTATATGTAGTGTAGATAAGTCATGTTACTTTTCATAAAGTGTATCCACATATAAATCTTCTTGGTTATCATAGATATGACCAAGAATCTGCTTCAAATCTGTGAGTAAGTGGCAACCAAATTGATCTTCAATGTGTCAAAAAACACAAGTGAAGATAGTGTTAAATCAACACTCTTAAGTATCAAGGGATACTAGAGTTGAAGATGGTGATTCTTGATGAACTCATTGTTTGAGTCCCCTCCTTGCTGGTAAAATCTTGCTGAACACTGAGTAAATACTCAGATCAGATTAGCAAATCCTTCAGTTGAGTGAGAAGAGTGAGAAGGATGAGTTAGAAGAGGAGCTTGATGTGGTTGTTGAATGCTTGGTCTTCCAATCTTTGAAAATATCCAAGGATCTCCAAGAACTTCCCCTCCTTGATGTGTGGCACTGACTAAATCAGTGAATCTGGATGTCAATAGGGTGATCCAAGTAGCATGACTGAGAAAAAAAAATGGTTTTATGAGCTTGAAAGAAAATAGCTATGGTGGAGCTTTTAGGGATTACAACTCCCGATTGGTTTTCGACCTGGCGCAGCTCGTAGACGCAATGATCACGCGGGATATTCAGGGAGGAGTAGGTTCATGGGTCAACCTTAAAATCCCCTATGGTTGCAGGATGAATCACACAGCGTGGAGAGAGAATCGATGTACGGACTGAAACAGGCGCAGAAATTACAGCGAGCTCGAATTTCCGCAATGCTGGGCTCGATGATGAGCAATGTTGGACTGTGATGTATAAGGAGGCTGCGCCTTAACCTAGGCAAGATATCTCCAGAAGAAAGCAGGTCAAAATATTGACTGTGGAAGGAGATCAAGAAGCTCCAAGGAGGCAGGGTGCAGTCCTGGCTATGGCAGACAATAGTTCAAGATGAAGGTCAAGTTGAAAAATGGAGTCATGAGCTGACATTGAGCTAGATTGAGGTTGTGAGGAATCAAGAGAGGCTGGAGAAGCAATGCCATGCCCAACTGGGCTCTGATACCATGTGAGAAATGCGGGATCTAGAGCATGGCAAAAGCTATGGAGGTTGGAAGGTAGAGATAAACCTCATGATGACATTGACAAAGAAGACAACTGTTACACAAGTGAATTAGGTTTCAAGATTGAGACTTGAACTCATAAACACAATCTTGTGTAGGAATGACAATGACACAGGGACTTGACACAAAGAGATAAGTACTATTGCATTATCATCATATCAAAGTGATAGTCAAGTACATCATTATATAGGATTGCTTGGTAGCACATTTCATCACTGTGCCTATGGGATCTGTCTCTCTTCCTAGAATGAACTACACCTTCCTAGCCTAGTTGTTCCATACAAAGGGGCATACATAGGGTGTGATTGGCAGATTCTCAACACTGTATGACCCCACGTATGAAGTGATACCTCACCTCAATGTGTTTCATCTTCGCATGGAAGACCAGATTCTTGGCTAACTGAATAGCACTCATAGAATCTAAATGCAGCGTAGGTATAGCATCAATCCCAAGGTCATGAACCAAACGGCCTCACCATATGGCCTCCTTGCAGGCTCGATGGCTGCAACATACTCGGTCTCAGTGGTAGAGAGAGCCATACACTTTTGAACCCTAGACATCCAAGAGACAACACCTCCAACATAGGTGAATACATAGCCAGAGGTGGGCTTCCTACTATCTGCATGTCCTACATAATCGGAGTCTATGTACCGCACAATTGCTATATCCCGGCTGCCATAGAAAATACACATATCTGCTGTGCCCTTTAGGTATCTCATGATACCCTTCACAGCATCCCAATGTTTCTTGCTAGGTGTAGCCATATAGCATGCCACAACACCAAGTGCAAAGGCAATATTTGGACGAGTGGCTATCATGGCATACATCAGACTGCCCACGACTGATGCATAAGGGAACTTGGCCATCTTAACCCTCTACTCATCTGTCTGCGGACAATTGACCTGTAAGACCTTCATATAAGAAAGTAATGGACAACCAATAGGCTTTATGTCCTGCATGTGGAAGCACTCAAGGGCTTTATGAATGTACGCCCTTTGTGAGAGATAGAGTAGTCCCTGATGCCTATCGTGTTTAATGCGCATACCAAGAATGTGAGAGGCTTGTACCAAATCCTTCATCTCAAAGCTCTTCTTCAATTGAGATTTAAGAGCATCCATCTCATCATGAGCTCTCCCTACTATTAGCATATCATCCACATAAAGTACCAAAATAAGCAATGAGCCATCATGGGCTTTCTTCATGTAAAGACACGAATCCATAGTACTCCTATTGTAGTCCTGTGTGATTGCATAAAGGCATCAAACTTATGATACCACTCCCTAGGTGCTTGCTTCAAGCCATAAAGTTTTTTCTTCAACTTGCACACTAGGTGCTCCCTGCCAGTTCTTCAAAGCCCTTAGGCTGTTCCATGTAAATCTCATCATGCAAATCCCCATGCAAGAATGCAGACTTGACATCCATCCAATACATGTCCAAGTCAAGCTACGCAACTAAGGCCAAAACCAAGTGAAGGGTGGTTATCTTGACCACAGGAGAAAAGACTTCATCAAAGTCAACTCCATGCTCCTGTTTAAAACCCTTAGTAACAAGTCTTGCCTTATAAGCCGGCTTGGGGTGTCCAGGGGTACTTTTCAGCTTGTACACCCATTTGCATAGCAGATTCTTCTTGCTAACAGGCAGCAAGGAAACCAAATCCCAAGTCATATTCTTATGCAAGAAGTCTATCTCAGAATGTATAGCCCTCTCTCAAGAAGGACTGTCACCCCTGCACATAGCCTCATCATAGGTGAGAGGCTCTCCTGCATTCGTAACCAATACATAGTGCATCGAGGGCTCAAATCTATTAGGTGGACGTCTATCTCTAGTAGACCGCACGGCAAGCTTTGTTGCATGTCCAACACCCTGACCATGTGTACCAACTGGTGTTGCAGGTTGACCATCTGGCTGTGCAGGTTGTACTGGAGCACGTGCCTCCTCCTAGAATATAAACCTGCATATCTCTACCACCTTCTTAGGCTTCCTATGCATCTTGTCTTCATGGAAGACTACATCATGGCTACGGATGACTTTCCGTGCCGGCGGATCCCATAGGCATTAACCCATCTCGCTTGCATCTCCATAGCCAAGGAAAATGCATTTGACACTCTTAGGATGATCCAACTTAGTACCCTTGTCCTTGGACACATGGTAGAATGCCTCACATCCAAAGACACATAGATGCGTATAAGATGGAGGTTTCCTAGCCCATACCTCCTCTGCAACTTGAAAATCCAAACCACTGGAAGGTGATCTATTTATGATATGCACAGTTGTAGTGAGTGCCTTAGTCCAAAAGCTCTATGGTAGGCTTGCATGGCTAAGAATATTGTGTACGTGCTCTTGGATGGTTCTATTCATCCACTCAGCTAAACCATTCTAGGGTGGGGTATAGGGGCCGGTCAACTGATGCTTAATACCCCTCTCGTCACATAGCTACTCAAAGGCACGTGACACATATTCTCCCCCATTGTCAGCCAAAGGCATTTCAACCTATGCCTAGTCTAATTCTCAACCAATGCAAGCTATCTTTCAAACACAACCAAGACATCTGATTTAAGCTTAATGGGATAAGCCCAAACTTTACGCAAAAAATTGTCAATAAACATCACAAAATACTTTGCACCCTGACATGACATGGGCCTATAGAAATCCAAATGTACCAATGCCAAGGGCTCACTCATGCGTGTCCTACCAGATTTCTTATCCATATTCCTAGTCTATCTTCTATAAAGACAATGCTCACATGAATCAAAACATGCATAGTCAAGGGGCGGTAAGTACTACAAACTAGAAAGCATTTTCATTCCCTTCAAGGACATATGGCCCAAACGGGCATGCCAAAGAGATACATGTGGGATGGAACCCACTAACAAAACATGGTCAACAAAGGACCCATCAACTACAAGAGGATAGAGGTTGCCAGCCTTGGCATCTCTAGCAAGTAGGCAGAATCCCCAAAAGAGACATGAAACCCAACATCATCAAGTTGCCTTGCTGCAGACATAAGACTACGTGTAAGTGTAGGTACATGACGTATATCCTGTAATAGAAAAGTAATGCCAGTAGAGAACTGCAACTATACATCCCTAATGCCAACATTAGCAAGTGACTTGTCATCACCCAAGTGAACTGAACCAGTGCGGTAGGATTTGAACCACTCACGGCATGGTGTAACATGAAATGAAGCTCCAGAATCCAAAAGCTAGCACTGCACATACATAGAGTGAACCTTGGTCAATGACGTAGCATCACATGGACTAACTGCTAGTATGTACTCCTCATCGAAGTCATCAGTCTGCATGACATTTATTTCCTCGATTTTCACACTGGATTTTGCAAGCATAATGCTATGATAAGAGGATTTTTCCTGTACTTTGTCTTTTCCCTTCTCTTTGCACTTCTCATTGCGCAACTCATGACATTGTGGGTGTATATGACCCTTCTTACTGCAATGATGGCATGCCACATTAGCATTTCTCCCAGAGACTTGCTACACGACTTACCATGAGACTTAGACCTAGACTCATGCGAGTCTTTGCCATGTTTATACCCACAATCATTCTTTTCAGTACCATCTTTGCCTCTAAGAGAAGCATATGACACAGAGAGGCATCCAAGTTCTTACGGTTGATCTCTTCCTACAGAAGAGCATTCTCTACATCAGGCAAGTTCAGAATAGTGGCAGGAGCACATAAGGCAGTGCGGAATAGATCCCATGACTCACTCAAAGTCCCAAGCAAAAACAATAAAGTAACCTCATCATTGAAGGTAATTCCCTACAAAGTCAAGTTCTTGAGAATAGCATGGAATTGGCTCAAATCAGTAGACATTGTCACATTCTCCTTCATGCGCATGTCCATAGGCTGCTTCAACCAATACATCTAACTTGCTCAGCTTTTCTTGTTGTAGAGGTTTTTGATCTTATCCCAAAGCTGCCAAGCACTTTGTGCTTCCTCAACCACATTGTATTGCACCTGTTCAGTGAGAGACAAGATGAGGGTGGACTTGCATAACTCATCAAGCTCATCCCATATGTCATGAGTCATAGTTTCAAGCTACTCACCATGCATCCTTAGTGGCTTTATGTGAAATTTTTGTACCAATACCTGCCAAACTTGGCTCTTTCAATAGGCATAATTCGTACCATCAAGCTTAGTGATGGTGAAGATAGCACTGTCAATGGAAGAAGATGCCATATTGCAGTCCAAAACAGTGAAGATAGTTCAAAAGTGCTTGCTGTTTTCTGTTGTAAACAACCAAAATACCACCAAAACTAAGGCAAAATGATCACGAACTGATAGCTGATGATGCTGCCCACCAAGTACCATCAAGCATAAAATCAGGATCATTCAACATGAAAATTCCACCTCAATCCATTCATAACTGCTTGTTGTAATAAATTATAACCAAGTACAATGAGAGCAAACTGAAGGCAATATGAATGCACAAAGTCAACCACTGACTATCAAAGCATAACCAGCATCAAGCGGGCATAAATTAGCATGTGATAGGTATATAAACATCAAGAAAACACCCAAGCATGTCAAATGAATCCCTCAATAAGCCAACATACCCCCTATGTAATAGGGCAAAGTGTACACAACATTTGCAACACCTGACACAAATAGGTGTATGCTCAGGGAGTGCAAAGCCCAAATCAGCCCAAGTACATCTATGAGGACCATGGCATATCAACCATGCAACATCCAAGTGAAGATCCCAATCTCAAGTTTCTGAATGCTCAAGTAGCATAAACCAATTACTCAATGTCTATCAAGTATCCAAAGACGCTCTCACTGGCACAAAATCCATAAATATCAAGCAAAGAATCTCAACAAGGGCATGTGATAGCACCAATGCCAAAAGATCCAAGATCAAGCATCAATGAGACCTCATAAGCATATAGGCCGTATAAAATCCGTCATACATAGTATCCATAAACATCAAGTATATCCAATCTGTAACTTTGGCAAGTCAAGAAATAGCCAAAGTAAGTTCCAGGCAATCAAATGTCAAGCCAAAGCAAGGCTCAATAGCATCCAACTCCAGACAATTTAAGGGCATGTAGTAGTGGCATAGGCCAAGCATGTCGAGACCCGATCAGACTAAAGTGAAGTACATGCCATAAGTACATCAAAGATGGAGATCTAAAGGCTATACTAAGTGAGATCAAGCTCAGCCAATGATCAGAAGCAATATCAAGCTCAAAGTCGATCCCTGATAAATCGATACATCAAAGTACATCTCCAAAGCATGTCCCGATTCCAAGAGGCATAGGCAAACATGAAGGAACAGGATTCAGCCCACTATTGTACAGCAGTGATTTATTGTTCAAAATTGAGATTTTTAATCCCAAAAATCAGTCCAAGATCATGGCAATACATATGTCTTGCATCCCCCAACAATAGATCATCAATAGGTATCAAACCGCTTAACTAGGAAGCACCAAACAAGCATAGGCATCAACTACTAGTGTAGCATTGACATTTAATGTCTATAAGATGCTGTAAAATATTTCAAAACAGTGCAGGACCTCAAATCAATTTCCACGGCTCGGGAGGTGTCAAAGCATGTCAAACATCAATGCCAAGGGTGCCACAATGATCTGGGAGAGCAAGGCATGACCTTCAGCAAAAGTGGGAGATGAGCTGTCCAAGGGACCTCTAGATCAGGCAAAAATCACGTTGATCTGCTTAATGGATTTTTTTGCTATTTTTATGCTGGTCAAGATGGTAAGGAATCTCTAGGGGTGGCCAAAGAAGGCACACAAAAAGCCTCACGCAGCCACAAGGGGTCTATGTCAAGATATGGAGCACCGGAGCTTCAATGGTGTTGCCCCCTTTCTCTTCTTAGACTTGTAGACCTATAACCAGCATGAAAACCTGAAGAAAATGAAGAAATACATCTGATGCAATGCCTCAAGAGTGGCCAAAGGGGCCGGGAAGGTGCTCGGGAAGCCGGGGAGTGACGGGAGCTCGAGAGAGTTGGCTATGGCTGCTATGAAGGAGACCCAATGAGTGTAGGTATTCAATAGGAAGTTGAAGATGCCACGAACCAAGCTTGAGTAGTCATGAATCCATGCTTTGATACCAGTTGGGAGAGCAAGAGCAAGAAAGAGAGAGAGATAAAATGGGAACTTCAACAGTCACAATGTGTGACCAGGCCTTCCTTTATTCAAACTGTCTCTAAAAGAATAAAGAATAAAGTGACGGTGACGGGTGCCCACCACCTACAGTGTGCATAGTGGCGGGTACTGTTAGTGTAGTAATACACAAGTAGCTAGGCGGAGGCGCCTTTACCCCCAACAAACCCTTGGGTGGTACTAAGTGCTTTGTCACATTCATTGATGATTATTTGCATAAAGTATGGGGTTATTCTATTAAGTAGAAGTCAAGGGTTTTAACTACTTTTCAATGCTTTCTTGCTATGGTTGAGAACCAGCCAAGGCATAGGCAAAAATGCCTAAGGTTTGACAATGGGAATGAGTATGTCTCTAAGGCTTTTGAGTAGTTTTGTGATGAATGGGATAGTAAGTGTCAGTTGATCGCCCTTTACACCCACCCTAGAATAGTGTTTCAAAGTGCATGAATAGGACTATTCAGGAAAGAGTCCATGATATACTTAGTTAGGTAGACTTACCACATACATTTTGGGCTAAGGCAGCTACTACTACTGTACATTTGATAAATAGATCCTCATGCAATGCTCTTGGTGGTAGAGTTGTAGAGGAGGTATAGTTTTGTAAACCTTCTATAAGCCATGGCATTAAGGATCATATTTACCTTTCTTTATATTATCCTTAGTCTCTAACTTAGTCTATTTAATGTATTTACATGAATGGACTTTAGAGATCATATGACATGTAGTTATTGGAGGTTGTAATAGGTGTGGCTTGAAGAGGCACTCTTATCTCATTTGTTGATCACACCTTGTGTGATGGAATTTTCCCAATACAGATCTATCTTGATAGTTTGCACCATGTTTTTGCTTCATCTTTGTGTCATATTTCAACAATATGATATATTCTCTATTTTCATAATGCTATGATAACTATTATGTGATGTTCTCTCATGGTTATATGAAGTCATTTCTATGTTTCATGCTTGTTTCTTGAAGTAGTAAAGTCGTTTTCCTTAATGCATGTAGTAGTATGTTGTATTTCCACATATAATAAAGTAGCCCTATTATGTTTTATGCATAGACTAGGGGTTGTAACACTTTGGCAATCTTGCCATTGCTTTTGTGAACCTCTAGTTTACGACTTAACTAAAAAATACCCTGTTTTATGGAAGAATGTTGAATTTCCTATAGATCCTAAAGTAGTTATACATTCCTTAAAGCATAATGATGCAATTCAAGGGACTAATTTTGCTTCATTGGTTGTATGTTAGAGAGTTATCCCTACCCATCAAATGCCATTTTGACATGGAGAAGATCCAAGGAATTGAGAGAGGTATGGGCCAAATAATAGTAGAGGGGACATTGCAGAATGATGGAGGAGGAGCACAAGCGTTTGCAAGCCTGGATGAAGAGGAAGTCACAAATTATATGGACTACCAAGATGTCGGTCCCTCTGTAGGTACCACTATAGTTTACCTTTACCATTCTCCTACTAGCTCTATAGAGATTCCTCCAAGTCCTCCAAACAAAGAGAAAGAAGTGCCTATTCTGCAAGATTAGAAAACCCCTTTTAATCAAATGGCTGAGAGATTGTAGCATCTAGTGTTGGGTAGTGTAGTATTGTTGCAGACTCCATAATTATAGCAAGAAATCTTTAATTTTAATCCTCTATCTCTATTGAAGAAACCAAAGAGGTAGACCATCATGAATCCAAACCAACAAGTTAACCTTAAGATAAGGGCTTGCAACTATTTAGGAAGGAAGAAGGAAGATATGGATTGCCATGTGGGATAGTTTGAGACCCAATGACTTGCAAGTGGCTTCAACATGTATGGGGAGCAAGTCAAACTTTAGCAATTTGCTGCTATATTCAATGGCAAAGAGATGGACATGTAGAATACTTACGATATTACCCACTTCACTACCTATAATGCACTCAAAAATGCATTTTAAAGCAAATTTAGGAAGGATAAAATAGCTAGTGATATTTTGAAGAAGTTAAAACAAATAAAGCAAAAGTCAATGTTGATGCAAGACTATGCACTGAAATTCAAGAATTTGGTGAATAAACTAGATAATGCAGATAGACCATCTTTAGATTTGTAGAGTTCATACTTTGTGAAAGGATTGGACAAAAGTATTGTAGGAGAAATTGCTAATATTGAATTGCCTAGAAATGCTACCATAGATATTCTAGCTTAAGCTACCCAAAGGGAAGAAAAGAAACTTGGAAAGAGTAAGTCTAAGAAGAAGGCCTATAAGGATTCTTTTGACTTTGATTCCAAAGATTCAAATATGGAGAATAGTAGTGATGAGGAGGATTACTCCTTAGGATTAGACTTGAATACTAAGTCTAGTGATTCAAATGATGACAATGGGGAAACAAGGCAAAGACGACACAAGAAGAAGTCCAAGAAGGACCAAGGATGCTCTAGTGATAAGAAGAAAGGAAAAGATAAATATGAAAATACATCCTTGGAGAAGCGATTGGAAAAGAAGATTAAGAAGCAATTGCTAGATATGGGAGTAATGAATGCTCTAAGAAATGTAGAGTCTTATAATACTTGTCAAAAAGTTGGCCATGAAGCAAAAGAATGTTGGTATAATCCAACCGTTAGAGATGCAAGGGTGCAGATAGCACCCCCAATAGCACATGTTAACCAAATTGTACCTAAAATGGAACCACAAAGAGGATTTAGAGGGTTTGGCAGGAAGGTTAAGCCACCAAGTTATGATCATAGAGATATTATGTGAAGAGAAGAAGTGTGCATACCAATAGGTGTTGGATAAACATGTGGGGTGTGGTTGCTCTAATTGCATCATAGTTGAGGATTTTCTAGAGAACACTAAAGTCTTGGCCATTACAAGAGCCAAACCAAAAAAAAAGATTGATTGGGATGTGGAGGAGAAAGCTAGAGAAACGATTGCAAAAGAGGTGCAGAAACCACAAAGAAAGAGAGGCTAAACCAACTTAGTCCCATATAATTGCTACAAGACATGCAGGAGAATCAAGCATTTGATAAAGAATAATTAGGAAAGCAAGGGTTTTGTAGTAGAAAAATAGTCGGGAAGAAAGTTTAGATATTCATGAGCAACAAGTAGGCTCTCATCAGTTGCTTACAACATTAGCTAAGTCTTCTTTACAACTAATACTAGAACAACTCCTTGATCTCATTCCAAGTTTCAAAGAGAAGTTAATGTAAAGGATAAGGTCTCAACAAGGAAAAATGGACATGTATAGAGGTATAATCCCTGAAGATTCAAGACTACTTGTAGCCTTTCAAGTGAAAATGGTGGACCAGAGGAGGCTTTAGCTTTTGGGAATTCTAAAGAACTAAATTGATGCTAAACTCAAATTTGAGTAGACTGTGAGGAAATTAGCAAGGGTATTGGAAGATGATGTACATGAGGCTAGTTTGGATATTGAAACTAGGTTCCAAGCCAATCAAAGCGAGCATTTTTATGGAAGAAGACTTTAAACAAAAATTAGTGTAATTATGTAAAGAATTTCAAGACATATTTTCATCGAAATATACAAACATGAAAGGTTTGGATTTGTAGGTATGCCAACATAGAATTGATTTGAAGGTTCCTATAATGTAGAAAAAAATACCGCATGAATCTTAACTATGCAAAGCACTTAAATGAAGAAATTGATAAGTTACTCAAAGTTGTTTTTATCAAATTGGTTAATAAATTAACATGGCTATCACCAATAGTGGTTGTCCCTAAGAACAATGGAAAGATTCGAGTTTGTGTAGATTACATGAAGTTAAATGCAACTACCATTACTAGTCCTTTTCTTCTTCCATTTATAGATTCACTTCTAGATGATGTTGCATGTCATGAAATCAATTGTTCTTTGGATGATTTCTCAAGGTATAATTAGATTCAGATACACCCTGATGATATGGATAAGACCACCTTCATAATGAAATGGGGAGCTTTTGTCAATATGATAATGAATTTTGGATTGAAGAATGGTTCACTAGAATTCTAAGGAGCAGCACATAAAACCTTTTATCCGTATGTTACTACATTCATGAGGTTGTTTATTGATGATTTTTGTGTCTTTGAAGGTGGATCATTTGCAACATTTAAGGCTATGGTTTGAAAGATGCTACAAGTTTGGGATGCCATTAAATCCTTTCAAATCAGTGTTTGTTGTGCTAAAAGGGGAGCCTTGTTGGGGCACATCATATCAATTGAGGGAATGGCTATTGATCCCAAAAAGATCCAAATTGTTTAGATGGCCACAATCCCTATGACAGTGTAGGAGTTCATGCGGTTCATGGGTCAAATAAAGTGGCACAATAGATATCTTAGATATTTAGCACACATTTGTACTCCTCTTACCTTACTTACCAAAAAAGTGTTCAATTTGTATGGAGAGATGATCGAGAAAAGGTATTTACTATATTAAATAAGATGTTAGCGGTGGCACCAATTCTGTAACCCTTCCAATGGGACCTACCATTTTATGTTTTTTTAAAGACTTCAGACATTGCAGTTGGGGTAGTCCTAATGTAAGAAAGAATTGTAGAGTGGATTAGACCCGTCTATTATGAAAGAGGGATGTTGAACAAGCACGGGAGCCATCATCATCATTGGAAGCATTCGAATGCTGAAGCCTTCATCCATATGGGAGTGCTCCAACCAACCGGGCTTGTTGATGGAGAAAATGGGCATCAACCAACCGGGCTTGCTTGATGGAGAGAATGGGCATCGTGATGGGCTATTCAACCATCTTCTCCAAGCACTGAAGAGGTATGGCCATTTGATCTTAATCTCTCATGTTTATCCACTTGCTGAGCTTAATCCCTTTGTTGGAGAGATTAAAGATTACATAGGCTTAGTAGTTCAATCCCTCTTGTATGCATGCATCATAACTCATCCTGAAATTCATTGTATTGGCTTGACATCAACCCCCATCTTGTCTTGTGACCTTAGATAAGCCTCAAAGTGAGTAATGGCCATTGTAATTGGGTAAGTAGCAACCAATGAGTCACTGGACTGCCAAGGTAACCCCTACCCCAACCCTTGTTCATTCCTTGCATCTCATGAAAAGGCCCAATGTATCCTTTCCAATGCATCTCATATTGATTGCTTAATAAAAATGTCGGTCATGTATACTTCGGCTAAGGAAAAAGGTCAATGCTAGGCGAGGTGTTAAGATAAAATAGAGATGACCCTCCCTTACTACTTAAGACCCTAAAGGGGTGCAAAACCCGGCCACCCGAGGGGAACTTTGCCCACCTCCCGGTGATCTAAAGCTCGATACTTGTATGCAGGTGTAGGTAATTCCCCATGATCACCACCTCTCCTGATGCAATGACCCCCTTTGGACACCCCCTCAATGCTAATGGCATCCATATATGACACTTCAAGTGTACGTAGTCAGAAGAGATGTATGGCAGTAAATTCACTTATGCATTGATGAAAGAACAGATGGATATGCAATGATACTTGGGATAATGCTCAATATGCTCAAGATTCTATTCATGTTGCTGATCAGGCCTCTCAACATATGATCCATCCATATAGGGCTTTTGCAATTATAGACAAGCAGTGTTTTTGGTCATAGTCATGTAGGATAGTCAGGAAGATCCTATTATAGAAAATTATGTATTGAATCTAGAGTGAATCCTATAGCTCACCTCAAAGAGGGCTTTGTCCCCTCTGGTTTGAATAAAAAATCTCCTGAATCGGAGCTATGATTTGGAAGTTATGCCCATTTTTGTGCACTAGGATCATTGTGGACATGGTGCAGGCTGCTCTAGGACACTAGGCACAATAATTCCATTGCAAAAAGTTTTGATCATTTTCTGTCACAAAGGTTAATAGCTCATCTCGAATATGACTTTTTCCCCTCCACCTTGAATCAAAAATCTCACCAATCAAAGTTTTCTACAAAAAGTTATGCCCCATTTACTAACAGTAGTTCTTGTGGACTGCATCTAGATGGCTGGCCAGAAAGGCAAAAGCAAGGGCCATGAGGAACTCCAGAGGGAGATTAGAGACTATTGGACCTCCATGGATGATGAAATGAGATTGACACAAGATTATCATGGTGATATGCGCAGGAGGAAATGCCCATACAGCCTGCTCAATCACACCCTATGTCAGCATGAGCTTCATCACATAGAACATCATAATGACATGGTCACCAACCACCGCCAAATGATTTCCAAGTTTGATGAAGTGATCAAGCACATGGCCCTCTCAAACTCGAGGATTCAACATAAATTGGAGTAGCTCACTACTCTTATTGCTCAATTAGCTATCGCTTCATCCCAAGAGAAGGTCAATGACTCTAGGCATAAATCTAGACATCCACTACATCAAGAGTATGGTGCTAAGGGAATTCCCCCTTCTACCTATGAGATTGGTGAATCCTCTCATGCACATGATGAGCCCCTGTTGAAATCCCCCATCAACCATGTAGCCAACACCCCACTGGGGCCCTCTCCCACCCTTAGTTGAAATTCCCCCACTCTCCCTAGGAGCCCCCATGCACCCTATATGAATGAGCCCTATCATGAACAATACGATACCAATGGCCAAGATGGAAATCATGGGTAGCCTAGCTATAATGGACAACATAGGATAAATGCACCACATGGGATGTATGGATAGCAAGGTATGTATAGCCACCATAGGATGTATGGGCAGAAAGAGTTTCATGGGTAGCATGGCCCTCATGATCTGCATGACAAGATCATCCTAACAAAGTACAATGGGCAATCTCCCTCACCATCTGACTTGGAGGAATGGACGTCCAAATTGGAGTCCTACTTCAATATCTACCCTCGCACTAATGATCAGAAAATACTTTTTGCTTCTCTCCACTTGGAAGGATTTTCCCACACATAGTGGTGCTACATCAATCAAGAGAATCATCAATTCATTGACGGGGAAGATTTTAAAATGCATATGGTCCAAGTCTTTATGTCTCCTATGGAAGAATAGAGGTTGGCAAGATGATGGTACACTCGACCAGCGTAACCTCACTGTACGTGAATACACAAATCAGTTCATGAACTTGACCATGTATGTGGAGAGCATTAGCAATGATGTTAAATTGCACAAGTATATCTATGGGTTGGAACCAAGCCTATCAGCAGATGTCATGGCCCAAAAACCTACCACACTATTTGATGCAATTGAACTAGCTAAGAGATATGCAAGAAAGTACCATAAGAATGAACATTTTTAGCAAGATTCTAGATAGCCCCACATCCCTTCAAGATCAGCCCCATATGGAGGTAGTTTCCAAGGAACTTCTATGCCTAATAATAGCCCCAAAGAACCCACTTACCCCGCCTTCCATGTTGAAAGAAAAATGGGCACTTTTGGGCAGCATTTGGCTCTAATGCTAAGAATAAGTATGCTAAAAAACAAACAATCCACTGCATCACCTTCCCTTGGCTCCAGTAGCCAACGCTTCATTTCTCCAAATGTTGTGAAGGAACGAAAGGAAAAAGGCCTATGCTTTAAATGTGGGGATAAGTACATTGTTGATCATGCCTCCAAGTGCCCGTACAAGACATCTAAGGTCAAGGTTCATAGCATGTATGTCATGGAAGATTGACACAATGATGAGGATGACCTACCCACCAACCAAGCTGAGCTTGCTGAGGATGTTGATCACAAGCAGTTCTATGACCCGAGGATGGGTTTTCTTTTGACCCGGGTGGTGATCCATCACGAATACTTGATCTAACATCCCACCTACCTACCACTTCCCTTTGCTCTATATCCTTGGATGCTTGGACGGGTTCCCGAAGCCCCAGCACCTTATGCATTCAAGGAAGTACCCATGGAAAGCATGTCTTCATCCTTGTGGATAGTGGTAGCACTCACAATTTTGTTAATAAATCAGCCATTGATCGAATGAAATGCACCCCTATGGAATTACACCACCCCTTTAAGGTCCAAGTAGCAAATGGAGAGGAAGAAATCAACACACATGTATGTCCCGCAGCCCGCTTATGCTTGGCTGAAAATTATGTGGCAGTAGTTGATCTAATTGCCCTAGATATGGGCCCCATTGTGGGTTGTAATTGGCTGAAACAATTGGGGAAATTTGCCATGGACTTCTCTAAGCTTTACATGGAGTTTATGATGTATGGACAACCCATCCCGCTAGAGGGAGTTCAAGATCATGCTGATTTTTAGCCCATTGCAGCAAAGAAACTCAAATGGGAGTTTAAGAAAAGCTCACAAATCTTGTCTTGCAATTGAATAGGGACAATTATGGTTAGCCCTCTGTAGTATCTAATGATTCATCCTTCCAGGACTTACTTGAGGAGTACAGTGACCTATTTCAAATGCCTATAGCCCTTCTCCCTAAGAGGCAAGTGGACCACCCATTTTATTTAGAGCCCCATTCCAAGCCAATAAAAAAGTCCCCCTTATAGATTCTCCAAGTGTGAGCATGAAGAGGTTGCAAAGCAATTCAAGGAGTTGTTGGAGATGGGTTTCATTGAACCGATTTCTTCCCCCTATGCATCCCCTGTCCTGTTAGTCAAGAAGAAAGATGGCTCCTTTCGCATGTGCATCGACTACAAAGACTTGAACAAAATCATCGTAAAGAACCGCTACCCCATCCCATGGATTGATGACTTGCTGGATGAGTTGAAAGGGGCATGGTGGATTGATGACTTGCTGGATGAGTTGAAAGGGGCATGGTGGATTGATGACTTGTTGGATGAGTTGAAAGGGGCATGCTTTTTCGCTAACATTGACTTGCGCTTGACTTGTGCTCTAGCTACCATCAGATTTGTATGAGGGAGGGAGATGAAGTCAAAACAGCATTCGGGACTGATCATGGATTTTATCATTTTGGGTTGAGTAATGCCCTTGCCACATTTCAAAGCCTCATGAACAAAATCCTTCAACCCTTTCTGTTCAAGTTTGTGCTTGTTTTCTTTGATGAAATCCTCAGTTACAGCAAGTCATCAAAGGAGCACTTGAAGGGTGTTTGATATATTGAGAGAGCATCGACTCTTTGCTAAGGAGAAAAAATGCACCTTCATGCAGACATCTATGGAGTACTTGGGACACATTGTGAGAAAAAATGGCATACAGACTAACTCGAAGAAGGTGCAATGTGTTAGGGACTGGCCCACTCCTTCCACCAACACTTCATTGCGTGGCTTTCTTAGTCTCTCTTCATTCTATAGATGCTTCATTAAGCACTATGCCACCATTGCAGCACCTTTGAATGATCAATTTAAAAAAAAGTCATTCTTTTGGGATTCCACTACTGATCATAGCTTCAAGCAGTTAAGGGATGTGCTTACTTCCGCCCCCATCCTTGTGTGCCCTTTCATTGTGATGCTAGTGGGTAGGGGTATTGATGGAGTATTGTTGTAAGAGCATGGTGTGATTGCATTTGAGAGCCGCAAGCTTGATGAGAAGGAGATGCAAATGAATGTATATGACCAAGAGATATTGGCCATCCTCCATGCCATCAAGAAATGGCACCACTATTTGTATGGTAGTTGCTTCCATGTAAAAAGTGACCCCATTGAGTCCTCCAATACTTCTTAACTCAGTCCACTTTGATTCCTAAGTAAAGGCAATGGGTGGCAACCTTACAAAACTATGACTTTGACATTTCTCACACTCGAGGTAAGGATAATATTGTGGCTGATTCACTCTCTTTGATGTGGGCATGTAGAGTATTCTCTATTTCAGAATTGCACAGTGATTGGGTTGAAGAGCTTCAAGAGGCTTACTTGTTAGATGATCACTTTAGCCACATCTTCCAAAAATTACAGCATGGGGTCATGGCTCAAAACTCCCAATATCAGCTCTCAAGCATGGCCTTATTTGGTCCCATGGCAAGATTGTCATTCCACACACTTCCCCCTTCACACAGAAGATCATGGAAGAGATGCATTCTTGCCCCACTGTTGGTCACTTGGGTGTTTTCAAAACATATTATAAGATTTCCAAGAGCTTTCATTGGAAAGGGTTATGGAGGGATGTCAAGGACTTTGTGACCAAATGTGTTCCATGCCAACAGAACAAGGACAGTACACTCGGGCCTGCTAGCCTCTTGCATCCCCTCCCTATCTGTGAAGGGAAATGGACTCATATCACAATGGACTTCATCACTAGCCTTCCCGCGACCAAGAAAGGGTGGAACAATATCTATGTGGTAGTTGATCATCTCACCAAAGCTGCCCACTTTATCCCCACTAAGATGCAATACACTGCCTCTCAAGTGGCCACTCAGTTTATGGAATATGTCTTCAAGTTGCATTGCTTACCACAAGTCAAAGCACATGATCGAGATGCAAAGTTTATGAGCAACTTCTAGCAGACAATTTTCACATCCATGGGGACCAAGCTTGCTCCATCCATTGCATACCATCCTCAGACTAATGGCCAAACTGAAAGAGTGAGCAAATGGCATGAGACATATTTGAGGCACTTTTGCCATGATATACAACACAATTGGGATACATGGCTCCACTTTGCTGAGTTTGCATATAATAACTCCACCCACTTCAACATTGGAGTTTCCTCTTTCGAGGCCTTATATGGGTATAAGGTTCCCCTCCCCACAGTCTTATTTAATAATAAGATAAACCCTCAAAGTTAGGATGAGTTGGATTGCATGCAAGTCTTACTTCAGCAATGTAATGTGAACCTTCAAAAGACCCAAACACATGTGAAACTCTATGCTGATGAGAAAAGAAGGCATTTGGAATTCCAAGAAAGGGAATTGATCCTTTTGAAAGTGCCTAAGTCCCGCTACTCCATTCTCAAAGAGGGCAGCAATAACAAGATGGCCCACCTCTTCTATGGCCCATACCAAATCCTAAAGAGAGTTGGTGACTTGGCCTACCAATTAGAACTCCCCCCTACTACCAAAATCCACAATGTGTTTCATGTCAACCATCTAAAACCCTTCATGGGCTCCTCAGTGGATTATGTGGAAGAACTTTCTCCCATAGATGAAGAAGGCATCACTAAATATATCCATGAGGCAATCTTTGGCAGTGAGATAATCACTTAAAGTCTCAATCCATTAAAGAATACCTCATCAAATGGCAAGGCCCACCCCTAGAAGAAACCTCTTGGTTCCCGAAAATTGTTGTCAATGAATTTTCTCACCTCCAAGAGACCCGATTATGCCCCATTTGGCCACCCTCTGCCTGTAGACCACACACTATTTTGGAATACTTTTGTACTTATCCAAATCTCAAGTATGTGCATCCTACATAGGATGAAAGTACTCATCATAAGCTCCATTTCAACATGTGGCACATCCCATTTGGAGTAGCCTATCAAAAGTTATGACCCGTTTACCTCTGTAGGCTGGCCATGAACAACATGCTGCCCCTAGTCTTTACCCACCCATTTTCAAGATTAGGGCAACGAGTGATTATCAAGAACATACTCTTCACCTTCATCTTCAGCTTCCATGGCTTCCTCCTTCCTTCTCTCCTCTTTTCTATCTTTCTCTTTCCTCTTCTAGTCTTCTTTTCTCTTCTTCTTGCTCTCTTTCTCTCTCTTCAACTCTTCTCCTCTCTCTTCTCAGCTTCATTCATTACAAGTAAACTAAAAGTGGACAGACAAATGCCAATAGGATTACAAGACTAAAGAAGGATCTAATGTGTGTGCCTATTCTACGAACCCTTGACTAGAAGCCAAGGTTTCATGTACAAATTAATGCATCCAAGATTGTTATTTGAGTTGTGCTTTGCTAGCCAAGAGAACACAACATGGATTTTCCTATGAGTTCCACTAGTTAATAGCTCATGAAAACCAAGATGACCTACTCAACAAAAAAAATGGTAGGGATTTGGCATGGTGTATGCTGTAAAGAAATTTTGCCATTATCTCCTTGTCACACTTTTCATCTACTTTGTAGTCCATCAAGGTTTGTTGTATTTAGTAAGCTATATACCATAGGTTGAGTTGCTAGATGGCTATTGTTGGTGCTTGAGTTTGACTTCAACATTGTTGTGCGAGGAACAACAAGCAATATCACATCACAAACCACACGTTGAGAGTGACAAGTTGGAGAAAAAGTAATTGGGATTGACAATAACCTTCTAGATTCATAGCTATTTTTCCTACAACAAGAGGCTAAGCTTCTCAAAGCTAACCTAAGATCTTATTGGGGCAATGATATTGTTGACACATTGACAAATGAACTATGAGAATGTTTGATAAAAAAGGCACCCCTCGAATGCTTATTGATAAAAATGAGGCCTTAGGTGCAAGAATTGAATCAAGGAAAGAGAACCCTTGCAACAAAAACACAAAGCAAACCCTTAGCAAAGTCTCCATGTTTGAGCAATTGCAATCATTAACTTGAATGAGGAGGAGGATATAATTATAACACTAACATATCTATGCCTCAAATTGATTGCCTCAAGAGAGATCATAGTTGATGCTCTCATTAATGAAGGATCAAATTTCAAAATCTTGCCTTACGAGCTCTAGTAGCAAACTGGTCAACCCGCATTGATATCATCCAATTCAAAATTATATCCATAGGGGGGGTCATCATACTTAGTCTTAGGTCGGTGGTGACCATCAAGATCGAAAACATTCCAATGCTTTTTTAGATTCTTCCAAACTGAGACAATGTGGGGTGAGAGATCTTGCTAGGACACCCATTCGAGTACAAAACTCAATGTCAAATCTATTTTATAGAGCAACATATTCACTTAAGTCTCCCTAGGGCTAGAATGATCTCTACCTCCAGTAGAGAAGAATTAACTAATAGATGATTGGAAATATGTACTAGTAATGTACCTATTTCATTTTGATGAAATTCAACACTCTTTTGTATTGCTTATTTAATTTTAAGTTTTTTTTTTTGGAACTATAAAGTCTATATGTTTTTGGAAATACTTAGTAAATTTTAAATAATTTATTAAATTTTCAATAATTATATATGTTTCACTTTTGAAGGGAATAATGACACACATGCACACGCACGCATGCACACACAAACATATTTTATTTTATAGAAAAGAAGAGGAGGGGAGCGTCATTTTTCTATTATGGAGGGGCTTATTTTATTTTTATATTTTATATGAATTTTAGGGGGGAGGCAAATCATGTCAACATGAAGGGGGGGTGAAGACAGATGAGAGAGGGAGGGGAGGGTAGTTTTTAATTAAATTATTAATTTAAAAAGCAATTATCTACATTCAAGTAGCCCACTTCCTCATTTTCTTTCCTTAATCTACTTCTTTTTTCCAAAGGTCAAAGTTTAAAAAATTTGAACCATGTAAACATGGTTCTTGCTGTGATGTAGGTTTTTTTTTTAATTTTTGGGTTGATATTTGAAATTTTGTGTATGTTAGGCAAGGCCAGATCAATTCACATAATAGCTTCTAGGTTAAAATTATCATGGCTTGTGACTCATGTGTTGTTTATCTAATGTTTGAGACGTACACATAAAATGTGTACTTTTTTCATCAAGATTTGACAAAGCATATTTGAAAAAATATTATTGGGTATAGGTAGACCAATATATTATATCCTCTTTCCCTTAGAGAAATTGAGATATCCTCATCTCAAGAGAAAAACTAGAGGTGGGTTCTCTTGAGAATGAACTCTTCAATCCATGTTGCATCCTCTTCAAGGAAATCTTTCAACTAAATAAGGTATTCATAGAGAGTATGGTTCCTAAGAGGCTTTTTCCTAATCTCTAGGATTATGTTAGGTTGAACTTCCAATATTCCTTGGGTTAGCATTACAATTTTTCCATCTTCCAAAGAGATAAAGAACTCAAAAAACCATGTATCCTTCTTTGAAGGTCCGAGGAGTCCTCTCAGGGTCTCTGTAGGTCTTCTATCAGTCCTATACTACTTTGATGTCCTGGAGAATTACTTTGGTCTACTCCTCCATCTCCTCTAATATGTCCTTGGATGCTTTGATCCTCAAGGTTTGATTAGAGAAATTGAGAGGGGACAAGCATTCTTGCCCATACAATGCCTAAAAAGGAGTCATAATGTCGTGGGGAAACTCCACCAAATGTAGGTATTCAATCCATTTCTTGGGTTCTCTACTACAATATCCCCTCAAAGTTTTTTTCTAATACTTGATTGACCCTTTCAGGTTGCCCACTAGTTTGAGGATGATAAGCAGTATTGAAACATAGTTGTGTGCTAATGGCTTAAAAGAGACATGTAGATTATTTAGAAGTGAATAACGAGTCTTTACACTAACAATCCTTTTGGGAAACCCATGCAATTGTTTAGAAGATTTCTTTGACAAACGATCTAGTGATATTAGATGCTTTAAAGGTAGTTTTCACACATGAAGGACATGAGAGATCTTCATCAGCATATCCACAACTACTAGAATTGAGTCATATCCTCCTTGCACTATTGGAAGACCAATCACAAAATCCATACTGATGTACTCCCATTTCATTTGTGGTATGTCAAGTTGGTGCATCTCTCTTGGTAGCTTCATTATTTTGGTCTTGACTTGTTGACAACTCAGACATTGAGTTACATATCTTAGCACATCACCTTTCATTCCTAGCTAGTGATAGCTCCTTCTTATAGCATTTATAATCTTACCATAGTTGGGATGTCTAGCTATCAGACTATCATGGGCTTCCCATAGAATCTTCTTCTTGATATTGTCTCTCCCAATTGAATAGCCCTTCTTATTTCAAGATAGCCAGGATCATTAGGGACTTCGATAGCTATAGCCTTGAGAATAGGATTGCTAGGCATGGAGATCAAGCTTGCAAGAAATCTTCTACTAGTTCTTCCCAAAATAGAAAGTTTAGGAAAGTTTTTTTGCTTAGGGCATTGACTAGTAGGTTTTCCTTTCTAGGATGAAACTTGATTTCAAAATTAAATTCCTAGAGAACTTCAATCCATCTCCTTTGTCTCATGCTAAGGTTTGGATGGGTAAAAATTCACTTAAGACTTTTGTGATTAGTCACAAGTGCAAATTTCCTACTGAGTAAATAATGATGCCAGAGTTTTAGGGCATGAATGAATGCTAGAAACTCTAAGTCATACATAGCATAATTCTTCTCATCGCAAGGTTTGAGCTTGCAATAAGAATATGGACATCCTTCTTGATTAATGACACATCCAAGTGCCATGATGCTAGCATTTGTGATTATCTCAAATTCTTTGGTGAAGTCTAGTAGCTTTAGTATGAAAGCAGTAGGGCCATGATGCTAGCATTTTTTATGATCTCAAATTCTTTGGTGAAGTCTAGTAGCTTTAGTATGAAAGCAGGAGTAAGGCATTCCTTTAGCTTGTCAAAGCTTTCCTGCTCTCATGTCATCCATGTAATCTTTTCTTGCTTTTTGAGAAGTTTAGTGCGAGAGGAATGATATCAAGAAGTAACCCTTGATACAAATCATGTATCACCCTATGAGACCCAAACATCTTCAAATTTCTTTGACATTCTAGGGCGGTGGACAATCTTGGACATCCTTAACCTTGGCAATATATATTTTTATGCCTTCCTTTGATGAATCCTAGGCATTTAATCGTTCATTTGAATAATGCACATTTTTTCTTCTTGGAAAAAAGCTTGTTATTGTGAATGATTTCTAGGACAATCCACAAATGGCTTGGATGATCTTCCTCTTCCTTCCTTGGAGTAGGTAAGATTATCATCAAACAATGTGAGGACAAATTCATCAACTCAAAAGACATTATGATGAATTCATAATGGCCATACCTGGTGTTGAAGGATGACTTTGGTATATCCTCATCCTTTATCTGAAAGTGGTAATACCTAGACCTTAGATCAATCTTTGAAAAGGTCACAACTCCTTGCAATCTATCTAGCAACTTGTTGATTTGAGGGATCAAATACTTGTTCTTGATAGTAACTTGATTCGATCCCCTGTAATTGATACACAACATGAGGGATCCATCCTTCTTCTTTTGAAATAGAACACGAGCACCCTAGGAGAGTAAGTAGGACATAGGTCCAATATTTGCTTTAATTGTTCCTTTAGTTCTATTGCTTTAGGAATAGATATATTGTATTGTCTCTTTGTGATTGATTCTTCCCCATGCACCAACTTAATTTCATGATCTATGTCTTGCTTAGGAGGTAATTCAACTAACTCCTCAAGGAAGACATCAATATATTCACTCAAGTATGAAGGCTCATTCTCATCCTTACTATCTTCTACCTTGTTAAGTTTGATAAGATAGACATGAAGTCCTTTTCTCATTCCCTTCAAAATACGACTAGCTTTGGCTAATTGGATTTTAGGTCTTCTTGGCTTTCCTTGATATTGGACCATTTTTCAAACTAAATTTTTAAACGTAAAGTGCCCTTCCCCATAGTGCATATTTACTTGATTGGGTAATAACTAGCCCATGTCTAACGTGCAACTATAGACTCCTAAAGGCATGACCCACAAATTTGCTAGAGTAGCTTCACCACCTAGTTAAAACATGAACCTATTGATATATTTTCCTTCCCATTTGCTAATTCTACCAATAGTTTTCTAGGGAGTTCTGGATTTATCTTTTGTTTTCTAGCACACTTAGGGATAATAAATGAATGGATGACTTCACAATTGATGAGGATTTGAAAATAAGTACCTTGGTGTTCTACTCGAATTTGGATGACAAAGAACTATTGCCCAATGCCCTAGTTGTTCATTAATGCATGAATAAATCTGCTTCATCAATTGCAATAGCACATACATGGGGTCTAGCTCCATGTCTTGTTCAACTCCATGCCCAACTTCTGACCTAGCTCCACATCTTCCTCCATACCCACATCCTTGATTATTAATTTTTTCTTGATTACAAAGAAAATTGGTGTTAGCCTTCATTCCCCTAAATTTGGGACATTGAGTGCGGAAGTGGAATGGTTGATTATATTTGAAGTAATGGAGCATTATTGTTGTCATGGTTTTGGGGAGTATTGAAAAGATTGACACAACCCTGATTGTTATTGACTTGTTGATAGCTCACTCAAGCTCTTTTGGGATAGGGAAACATGTTGTTATACTGGGTAAACCTATTATTTTCCTTGGGAAGGGTGGCTACTAATGGTTGGTGGGCTCTCGTCAAGGAGTCTTCTAGATAAATGAGCATCATCACCTCCAGTTGACCATTGAGGAGTAAATTTAAACCTTGGTAGAAGTGTGCCACCTTTTGGCTCATGAACATGTGGGACATGTACTTCTATAGCATGACAAAGTGGAAATATTATCCTTCTAGAGTTAGTCCTTGTTGCTTTAGGCTAAAAAACTTAATCATCTTCAAAGTCTAATAGATAGGTGACAACTATTGCCCTTGGATTGCCAACTTAATTTGGCTCCATGTCACAATAGCTTTAGGAACAGCCTCATCATAGCATCATTACTTCCCTTATAATTGTGCTTTGTCTTTGAGCCTCACGCATGCAATCATTGCCTAATTAACAAAACTAGATCCAATAGCAAAGAAGTAGTCCTCCATCTAGTCAATCCAAGTTTCGACACTTATTTTAACCTTCCTTCCTTTCCCATTAAATTTGGTGGCTTGACCTACTTGAGTATAAAATTTCTCTCCTTCTCATCAATTAAGTCAATGGCAATAGTACTAGGTGAAGGTATACTAGTTGAAGGAACCTAAAAGTTGTTTAAACCTTTTATTAGATTGATAGCATTCATGGTTTTTCCATAGTTAGAAACCTTTCTAAATAATTTAACCAAGTTTGCAAAGTTGTGAGATCAAAGAACAAGACAAATTATTATTTACTCTAGCAAGATCATATTTCCAAGAATTCCCTATTTATATTAGGATTTACTATTATCGTTGTTCAACTTATTTTAGCAAGACACCAAGATATTTACCAAAAATAGAATTATATATTTATATTATTATTTTTCCCTTATTATAGAAATTTACACATAAAGAATTTTGTGCAAAGCTTCCAAAAAGTTTTACATATGGGAGTTTGTACAAGATTTCAAGTTTTTTCTAATTGGTGATTGTTCTTTAGTAGTTACATAACTTCAATCATGGATTTGGGATAGAGATAATGTGAATTGAGTAGGAGGTTCCTTGTATATATCTAGTGCTAAATATTTTCTAGGTAGGTTGGGGAGTTTGTCGATCTCATAATTATGTACATGAGATCAATGAGCTATGATCATGTGATTTGGTTAGACAACCCTAGTAATATAGTGATAAACCCAATGATTTAGGGTCATTGTTCGCCTTCTTTGTGCACCATAGGATTTTGATGGCTTCTATGAAACACATAAAGTTTGATTATTGGAAGTCTATTTGCCCAATATAACCTCCATGAATTGCCTTCTAGGCTGCTTATGCAATTGACATAGATGGAGAATTAAGTAGCCATCCCCAGTCTTGATATATTGTTAAAATGTCTTAGATCAAACCGATAAACTTGAGGGATAAAAATCTACTCCATTGTGTGAAAAATTTGCTCCCTCAAGATGATGTTACATTGAGATCTTGCTTGATAAAATACAGGAAATAGTTCCTGATTTTTGAAGGATAAGTACAAGGGAAGCTTACAAGAAGAAGCACAAGGCTGACTTGCAAAAAAGAGGTAGGAGGTTTAGCTACAGTCTATAAGAGAAGTGAATGAGTATGTCATGAATAGATCAATTTCCTAAAGTACATATTGATAGGGTTTTTTCATCGAATTGGTGCAAAAAATGCGATCACCCTACTCATGAGTCTTCTTTTTATGTAAGGCTTTTATTTAAGCCTATACAAAGGCCCAATTAACTTAAGGAATCAATGCCTTTTACACTTGGATTTGTAGATCTGGTTAGCTGGAGTTTGTTCACAAGGAAGAGAACTAATGGATATTTTGAAGGCCATTTTCAAATATGAACTAGATGTTTTGAAGTTTGTGTTCACACTATAGAAGCTTGAATCGATTATTTTGAAGGTTGCAAAGGCGGTTTTTATGCAAATTATGGGTGTCATTTTGGAGGCAAAAATTTTGTAGAAAATTTTTGAAGAAAATTATTCCATGTTGAGAATTTCTTGGCATCATTTTGAACATTAAAATTTGGATAAATACAACTAGAAATTTTATGCTTTTTGGACTCATAAATTGAAGCTTTTTACATCATATCACCATTGTTTGAGCTCCATATGCATGGTTCCTGATGGACAACAAGTGTATATCATGTGGGTATGTTATTTGAATGCTTTTAATAGTAGTTGAGCTCATGTTTAGCAGTTAAGACCTTGGATGTCCTTATGTATATTTCTTGGCTATTTTGGTGCACTAGGTCTCTTGTAATTGAGTTGTCTACACCCAGGTCGGGGCACAATCTTGAATATTACTTGGTGATTTTGGATGCTTTATGTGTTGCCAATTTTTAGTTATCATAATTTTTGAAACTTCTCAAATCACATAGATTTTTTGGGATAGATAATAGATGAAGACCTATGTTGTGAGCTCCATGATGAGCCAATGGAAGAACAAAAAAAGACCCGCAAGGATTGGATAGGCAAAAAGGGGAAGGTGCCACATTAGGTTTCCATATGTATTTGGAGACTTTGATTCCACACAAAGAAATCAAGTACTTATAAGGAATTCATGCCTAGAGGCAAGAGGAGAGCCTTCCTTGGAGGCAAAGGACAGTCCAATTCACATAGAGATGGTGTATGTCACTATTGTGGGTAGTTTGGTTGTTATGAGAGAAGGAATGTTATCAAAAACAAATTTGTGGCTAGAAGAACAAGCATGACTCAATATATGGACACTATGCAAGAGGTTATGGAGGTGTAGGTTATGTCTCTAGAGGTTGATCATCTAGATGACCTTTGTTTGCTGCCATAGAGCATGTGCTGTGTAGATTGACTTATCCACCCAGTGATGATGATTAGTTACTTGATTTCGTGCCACTAATCATATGACACATCATGAGGAATGGTTTGACAGAAACCAAGACATGTATTGTGAGGAGTATGTATATGATGATTAGTTCTTTGATTCAGTGCCACTAATCATATGACACATCATGAGGAATGGTTTGACAGAAAGCAAGACATGTAAAGTGAGGAGTATATAGCCACTAGGGATGATACATTACATAAAATTACACATATTGTTAGTGTTTTGTTGGTCACTAGAGATGGGATTGAAAACAAGCTTGGAGATGTATTGTATGTGCCTATAATAACAAAAAATCTTGATTTTGTTTTTGCTCATCAAGGCTTCCAAATCAAATTTAAAAAGTTTGATTGTCTCATTGAGAAGTTCAAAAATGGTAAAGCCAACAAATTAATTACAAAAGGACAAAATAATTTTTTCTTTGTTGGACAAATGGTTGACAAGGCTTGCAAATCAAATTTAAAAATTTTGGTGTTTTCATTGATAAGTTAAACAATGGTAAGCCTAGTAGATTAATTATAAGAAGAGAAAAGAAGGGAAGTTTTTTTACAGTGGATGCTAGCACTTTCGTTGTATAGACTTCTATGTATGTAGAGGTAGGACATGGACGAGATAAAGATGTGGAATCATGGCATAGAAAAATTGGATATGTAAATTTGCAAAGATTGAAACAAATGCACTCTAGACAGATAGTATGTGGTCTTCCACAATTTGGACATGTGAATCATGAGCATGTATGCAAGGTATGTTAGTTTGGAAAATAGTCTAAACTCCCATGTTCAAAGGGGGGAGAATCAATGCATATCCTTTGAAAATGATGTAGTCAAATATATGGGGTCCATATTAGAAGTTAGAACATGTCATTGCATGGGAAATGTAGATTTCATATCATTTTCATTAATGATTTTAGTAGACTAACTTGGATTTATTTCTTTCAGCATAAAACCAAAGTACTTGAGAGGTCCTTGGAGTTTAAATTCAATTTAAAGTAATGGTTCAAAAGCAATTTGGATCATACATAAAATGACTAAAATTGAATAATGGGGTGAATAAATGGCTAATGTGTTTTATGATTACTTGAGAGATCATGGAATCAAAAGGCATTTACATGTCAATTTACACCACAATAGAATGGTAACTGTGGGTAAGGCACCTTATACATAGCCTCAAGGGTGAAACTCCAATGCTCACATGAGTGGAGTTGTTTTAGGAAAACTTAGCCAAGTGTAACCAAGAATCCCATGAATTCTGGACATCATAACAAAAATGGCAAATATAAGTCTCCAACCACTTATTTACCCTTTCTGTCTGTCCATCGGTCTATGTATGATAGGCCGTAAAGGGAGCCAATTTAGTGCCCAAGGATGTGAATACCGCCTGCCAAAAGTTACTCATGAACTTTGAATCTCTATCATGAACAATCACCTGTGATAATCCATGTAATCTAAAAATATGCTCCATGAACTGATTGTTGGCCACTCGAGAAGCAATAAACTGAGTCTTGGTTGGAGTGAAATGGGCTACCTTGGTGAGTCTATCCACCACCACATATATACTATTCCATCCCTTTTTTGTAGTAGGCAAGCTAGTAATGAAGTCCATGGTAATGTGTGTCCATTTGCTTGTAGGAATGGGTAATGGTTGCAACAAACCACCTGGCTTATGGGCGATGTCCTTATTCTGCTAACAAGGCATACACTTTATGATGAAGTCTTTGACATCTTTCCAAAGCCCTTTCCAATAGGAGCTTCTATTGATCCTATCACATGTTTTGAAAACTCCAAGGTGTCCAGCTAAAGGCAAAGAATGCAACTCCTCCATAATTTTCTATGTAAAAGAAGAAGTAGAGGGAATGACAATCTTGCCATTTAACCAAATGAGGCCATTTTGAAGTTGATAATGCGAGTTATCTTCCATGAGAACTTGCTATAATTTTTGAAAAATATGGCTAAGCTCTTCATCCAAAAGATAAGGCTCGTGTAATTCTTCAATCTAGTCAGTATGTAGATCAGTCATTACTGAAACTCTGCAAGCCCACATATGAGAAAGAGAATCAGCCACTACATTGTCTTTGCCCCTCATATGACTGATGCCAAAATCATAATTTTTCAGTATAGCTACCCACCTACACTGCTTAGGATTAAGATTGGACTGAGTAAGAAAATGCTTAAGGACCCTATGATCACTTTGAACTCTGAAGCGGTTGCCATATAAATAATGGTGTCATTTCTTTATTGCATGCAAGATAGCCAACATCTCTTGGTCATAAACATTCATAGCTATTTCCTTATCTGTAAGCTTGCGGCTTTCAAAGGCAGTCACTCCATGCTCCTGTAACAAAACAACCCCAACGCCTTGGCCATTGGCATCACACTGTATGGTAAACTCCTTCGAAAAATCTAAGCATACTATAATATTAATTGATTGAAGCTACTATCTGCAAGATCATCCCAAAAGAAAGCTTTCTTCTTCCACCTATTAGTCAAAGGAGCTACAATAGCCGCATAATGCTTGATGAATTGACAATAAAATGAAGATAGACCAAGAAATCCTCTACGTGAAGCAATGGTAGTAGGTGTCGACCAAACTTTAATACATTTCACATTCTTCGGGTTAACCTAGATCCCTTTTTCACTAACAATTTGTCCCAAGTATTCCACTTCAATTTGCATGAAGGAGTATTTCTTCTCCTTAGCAAAGAGTCTGTGATGTCTTAAAACATCAAAAACCTTCCTCATTACTATAAATCAAAATGTCATCAAAGAAGGCCAAGACAAACTGAAAGAGGAAAGGTTGAAAAATCTTGTTCATGAGACTCTCAAAGGTAGCTAGAGCATTTGTAAGCCCAAATGGCATCACTAGGAAATGGTAAAGCCCTTGATCAGTCCTAAAAGCGGTCTTGATTTTATCACCCTCTCACATACAGATATGATGATACCCTAACCTCAAGTTAATCTTCCTAAATAATCTAGTCCCCCTTGAGCTCATCAAGAAAATTATCAATCATGGGTATTGGGTACCTATTCTTCACTGTGATCTTGTTAAGATCCCTGTAGTCCATACACATCCTAAAAGATTCATATTTCTTTTTTACTAATAAGACCAAAGATGCATAGGGTGAAGAACTAGGTTCAATGAATCCCATTTCAAGAAGCTCCTTGATTTGCTTGGCTACCTCTTCCTTTCACACTTGGACAATCTATAAGGTGGCTTATTGATTGGCTTTGAGTTGGGCTCCAAATCAATAGGATGATCTACTGCTCTCTTGGGAGGCAATGAAGTAGGCACCTCAAAAAAATCCCTATACTCCTCAAGAAGAGCTTTCAAGGTTGGGTGACTTGCTAAATTTGTGGACTGATCTTCAATCTCTTTATTCAAGTGCAAGAAAAATATCTATGAGCGCCTCTTGCACTGCTTTTTGAGCTGTTGAATGGTGATAAGCTTAAAATATGATTTACTAGAAATTCCCTGTAAATGGACGAGCATTCCATCAAAGATAAACTCCATATACAGTTGTGAGAAATCAACCAAGTACAATATCTACGGGCCTCATTTCAAAAGTTATCGGGTTCACTTTTGCTTCATGATTTTTAGCCACCTATAAAGAAACCTGTGGGCCTATTTAAGCACGGATTTATTCATCACCATTGGGCACCTGAACTCTTATGGGCTGCTGTAAGTTAGTAGGAAGACAATTCAGCTTGTCCATAATGGACTTATTCACAAAATTATGTATAATTTCATTATCTATCAAGATAAACACGGCCTTCCCATGAATGTTACCCTTCATACGAAGTCTATTAGGGCTCTTAGAGCCTGTCCAAGCATCCATGAAAATGGAACAACTAGTGGTAGTAAGTGGCTCATCATAAATCCCCCTTGGGTCAAAAAGAACACTCCCACCTGGATCAAAAGGAAAAGATCCATAACATTAGTTGATAATGGAGGCTCTAAACCATACATGTACTTGTGGAGTTTAGCTTCATCACTAATGCTCTCTACATACATTGGTAAGATTGAGGAATTAGTTTATATACTCCCTTACAACAATTAGGCCTCTTTGCTCTAACCCATACCATCTCTATGCCAATTTCTCTTTTTCAAGAGGAGAGACAAAGACCTCAGCCATAAGTGTCTTGAATGCATCCCAATTCTCTACAAGTATGTTCTCCTTTTTAGTGTGCCTCCACCAAGTATGCACAAATCCCTCCAAATTCAAGGAGGCAAAATGAATCTTCATATCATCGGTTGTAAAGAATATATCAAAGTAAGACTCCAATTTGGAAATCCATTCCTCTAGATTAGATGGTGAAGATGATTGACTATTATACTTTGCCAAGGTGATCTTATCTTTCAACTCTCTTTTATGAAATGATTGTTTCCCCAAAATAGACTGTGGTCATCATGAGTATTAGGAATGGAACCTCCAAAATGAGATGGAACTCTCCCAATAGGTGGTTAAGAACTAGTATAAACCTTCCTGTGGGTAGAGGACCTCTAGAAAGTTGGGTATTCATTCCAAAATCTTGGTAATTGATACCATTCAAACTGCCCAAATAGTCATCATGTCTTTGTGAAGTCTCACCTACTTCATATGGGCTATTTGGAATACCCCTTGTTCCAATGATTCCATGATCTTGACCATTTTGGTTAGCATGATCTTGACCATTTTGGTTAGATGACTGAAGTGGGACTTAGGGTTCACTGTTTGAATGAACCTTCTTCTTAGCTTCTTTGGATCCCATTTGCATTTTCATCCATTGGGATAATTGAGCATTAGATTCTACTAACTTTTCAATGGAATCCTTTGTTTGGGTAATGAAATCCACTAACTTCTCAATGGAAGACTTCGTTTGACTAGTAGACAATAGCATCTGCTCCACTCTTGATAATAGCTCCATATGACATTGGGTATGCCTATTCTCATGTTTACACATGGTATTGTTAAGTACACTGATTTCTCCATGCACTTGAGGCTCTTCAAGGCCCTCTTGGGATATATTATCTAGCATGGAGTCTCTAATTTGCTATGCATACACCATAATAGTGCAGTCCTACAATACCCCCTATCAGAAAATTGGCTATAACTTGAGCTAAGAAGATCCTATTCCAATTTTTTTTAATTCAAACTGAAGCCAACGATGCCCTCTTTAAGATGAGCTATAGCACGTTATAACAGATTTAGGATAGAAAATTCTACAATTCAATCTCTGAGTCTGAATTAACTAGGCCTGCACCCTATTTCAACCTGCAAATACCCTGTTTCAACCTGTAAATGTAAAATCGTGACTCCAAATGGCTACCAAACCTTGTAGGAGGCTGAATAGAATCTATGGGCATTGTGTAGTACTTATACCTATACTTCAGTAATGAAGTTGGTGCCTGTAAGGACGTGTAAATACCTTACAGTGCCCTGTAAAGTCCCTATTTTACCATATATTTTCTCTTGAAGGTGCTCGATTCTTTAAAGGTGCTTCAATCTTCAATTCTCCACTCGTACTTTTGCGAGGGATAAAATGGCAGTATGAGACTCCCTACACGGGCTCCGAATCACTGAGAGGTGGGCAAAGTTCCCCCCAAGTTGGTTGGTTGCACCCCTTCGGGATCTTCAATAGTGAGGGAGGGTCACCTCTCTTTTGTCCCACTCTCTCCCCCAGCATCCACCTTTTTCCTTGATGGGAATATCAAGATGGAAGTACCATACTACTCTAATCAATCAGCATGAGATGCATTTCTGAAATATCCATTCATCCCTTTTCATGAAATGCAATAGGATGGAAATTTTGAAAAAGTGGATGGGAAAAGGGTCTTATCAATGCAATTCAGTGACTCATTGATTGCTAGTACTTACCCTTTTACAATATTTCAATCTTGAGTAAAAGAAATCAACCAATCAATGGATTAGAGTAAGAAATATTATTAATCAATAGGCTTAATCAATCATATTAAATGCAATACTGAAAATTTCAATTTGAAACTTGTAGTTCAATGATTAGATCCAATATGCATCAAGCAAACATTGCATTATATGAATGGACTGATTCAAGCAATGGTTGGCTGAGATTTAATGGAAATTATTCAATTCTATAATCTCTCAATCAATTGGATAAAACTCAGCAAATGGATGAATGAGAGAGTTTAATAATTGAAGAAGAGTACCTTTGACATGATTGATGATGACTTGATTAATCCCCAAATGCTTGATGAAGTCTCCAGTGGTCCAATGTTGCCAAAATAGTCTTCAAGACTTGTGTATTTAATGCTTGGAAGTAATATTGAAACTTTAGATGCTTAATATTGAAGCATTACATCCACTTTCCCCAAAATTTGGCTCCATGGAAGCTCTTGAGCTTCAATCTTTGACCATTCGTGCTCAATCCTTGCAATTTCTTCAAAAATCCTTACTAAAATGATCCCACTATGCTAAAATAAGGAAGAATCTTCAAGAAATTGATAAGAATTGAAAGCTTTCTTGAACTAAAGCTTTCATGGCTATCCATGAACTACACAATTAGAACACCATATTAGAGAATTTGAAAATTTTTCAAGTCCCAATTTCAAATAAGTGATAAATATTTGACCATGTGGCTAAATCTTGAACCATATTTGAAAGTGGAACTTATGAAGGTACCTTATATAGCATTTATGGTAAACTCTACCTTTAAGTAAGACAACAATATTTGACCATGTGGTCAAATGATAAAGGTATAAGGGCTTCCCAAAGTGCATGGAAATTCCCAACTTCCCTAATATAGTATTTTAGGGTTTACAGGAAGGCTAAAGATTGAAGAATGGAGTACAATCTTTGAAGTTTTGCTGAGGGATTTCACTTGTCAGTGACTAGAAGAAGTACTGAGGCTGAAGATTTAGCAGGAGTAGTAGGGAACATGCCAGAATTAGCCTAAAAAATGTGTCACATTTTTTGCGGCTATTTCTTGCTCCATGGCTGAGCTCTCCTATGGCATATTGGTTATCAATCTGAAGAACTTGAAGCAAGGAAGCTAGAATATGTGTTGCTTGGTCAAGAGGAGCAAGGATTTGAGAGTTAGGAAGAGATCTTGATGGTAGAATCCATGAAACCTACAGGATGCTCCAAGAAAGGGGAAAGAGAACCCTCTCTTTACAAAGTAACCATAGTTTTTTTCCCCTCTAAGCCCAATTAACTCCCATTTGACCTACTTACCTCTAAATTGCATGAAAATTTGATGATAACGTGTCATTTTAGCCTTCCACTGCCATATCTGTCCTTGAAGATCTCTAAATATAGTCTTCATCTAACTATAGATGTCCTACAAACCTCTACTAGTCACTGTCTATGTCAAGTACCTGTAGTACTTGTTTGATTTTTTTTTTAATGGAGAAAAATTGATCTGAAATGGAGAAAATGGATCAAAGACCAATGCTCTGATGCCATTTGTTAAGAAGTGAACTAGAGAGAGAGAGAGAGAGAGAAAGAGAAGAGAGAGATGACTGTAGGGAGAGGGATGAAGAAGTGCATAAGTAAGAGAAAGAGAGTGATGAGGAGAGAGAAATACTAGAATAGGAGAGAGAAAGACAAAAAGAAGCAATAAGCCATTGAAGCTAAGAGCAAGGTAAAGAGGAGAAGGGCAGTAATGTATTAATGTGTCAAAAGATGAGAAAATTTACATGTCCTCTCCTTTTATACCTATGTCAGTGTGACATGGCATTATTATTATTTACACACTAAATCCTTGTTCTTCCCAGCTTTTTACATCTCCCTTAGGTACAAAGGGCTACTTTGAGTTAGCCATGAAATCATCGGTACTAGAGGTCTCTCCATCTTCTCTCATTCCTCATATATCTCCTTTCCCTTGGGTAGTGGCCGATCCTATGTGGGTTTCCTCATTTGCTAGAGACTGAATCCCGATATGGGGACCCCATATAAAAGTGCTAGTGTGACCAAAGTGTCAAAGAGCCAACCTCATCCAACCCCCTTCACTTTAGGGGCCTTGTCTGGCCCCTAAAACTATATGCATGCATAGTGGTTCTCCATCAACCCTAGAGCCACATAGCCTCTTGTCATTCTATCATCTGCTACCCTCCTTAGAGGGAATCTTGGCCTTGGAAATATAATCCCCAAGTAAACATATCTCTAGATCATCTCCATTATCTCCTCTCCATATGTGAAATGGGGTACTGATCACCGAATCCACTAGGAGAAAGTATTAAACACCATAATGTTGGATCTCACAAGGTTCCATCCTGAGATCGAAGGAACATAGTGCATCTAGGTGGCACTACAATCCCTCCCGTGTGCTTGAGATGAGGACAATGTTATTTACATAGAATAGTATGGGTATCAATGCCCCCCCTAGGCTAGCTTCTTCCCCTCCAAGTTTGTCAATCTAATCTAATCTCTCATCAATATAAAGGCCGAATAGAGTAGGTGAGAGTGGGCATCCCTATTTCACTCCAATGGTGATGGCGATCTCCTCAGATAGCCCTCTTGGTGCTAGTACCTATAGATTCATACAATGCTAGTACCTCCATCTTATCTCCATCGAGACCTCCAAATCTTATAGTATTTACATGAGCCTGGAATGTGGTACTGTGTCAAAGGCCTTAGGAAAATCCATAAAGGAGCAATATACCCACCCCCTTGCACCCCGCTCTCCTCAATGATGACTCGAAGTGTGAGGATATGATTAAGAGCGGAGTATCCCCTCCTAAATCTTTCTTCCTCATATGCCTAATGTTGGTGCTTCTCTACCCATTTAACTCATGCTCTAGTATCAATCCATAAAGCTTGGCTAACACGTGGCCAACCATAACCTTTCTATAGTTTGTAAGAACCATGGCATTAGAGCCAAAAATGTGAAAATTTTGCACTTTTGTTAATCTATTTTAAGAAAAGAGCCAAAGATAGTATTCCACATTTACAAAAATATGGTATTGTTGTCTCCTCTACTTTGGAAATAGGAAAGTCCATTTTACAGTTCTATCCTCTTTTTAATCCAAAATATCTAAAGTGTGACATGTTTTCGTAGTTTAGACAATCATTTTTGCTAAAAAACTATTAAAAGATACCATATTTTGAAAATCTAGAGATATTTTTTAGTCGAAATATCTCATGTCTAGTATGTTTTGGTAGTCCCAATGGTCCTATTCACTAACAAAAGTTGTCAAAAGATATGACAAAGATGGTACCTAAAGTTAATACTCAATATTTTGAAAATCAAGAGATTTGACTACATGATTTATTTTGGACACCCATATATTTAAGCTCTCTCAATTCTCCCTTTCTTGACCTTCTCTTTGAGTTTCTTTCTCTACACGATATGTGTGCTTTTATTTTTTTTCCATAGTATCCGCAAGGTATCCTCGTTCCATGAACTCTTGTATCATCTATAATAGAAGTACATGTGAAACTTGAAAGCCCAAAACTTTTATTGTAAATGATTAGATGACCATACTACCATCCTACAAAGGCTCCCACAAGGTTTAAAAAAGCTAAACAAGAGGATACACCTCAAGAATGTTTGCTTACATTCTGCATATTTATATGGCTAGGGATATATACTTGCCTCCAACTAAATGTATTTCTCTACAAATAGACAGTAAGTTATGATACAAGTAACAAAAATAATTTTTGCTCTATTAGTATAAGTAATAAAAATGGATTATTTTCTACAAAAATATTTCCATCAAAAAGTTTTGAGTTGTAGCTTATAGAGAGATTGAGTGGTGCTTTCCAAGACATTAGAAGATATTAGAGACATAAGTTCTTGATAAGACAACACAAGTTAAAGGTATAATTTCTTATGATGGCTCTTGCATAACTAGGTTTGTGATAACACTTACAAAACCTAGTTGTGCATATCTGACTCAAACCAAAATAAAACAAAGATATATAAGATCGAGTTTAATAGTGTGAACACATTATAAGTTTTTGACAAGAAAACACAACTTTTGGATCTATGTTCAAGCTTAATGGTGCACATCATTGAAAAAATATTTGAAATATTATTTGCCTTTGTATAAGTTATATATCTCTTGCTATTGTATTTTTTGAACTAGAAATAGTGAGATATATTGTATACAATAGTAAGAAGCAAATATATTGCATCCACCCATCCCGCAATCATGCCATAGATACAAGTCTCATATTTTGTGATTTTTTCTCAATTTTATGCTTATTTTAATCTTAAAATATTTTTAAATTAATAAATAAGCTTAAAAAATTTATAACACAATATATTTATAGAAAATATCATAGCATTATCTATAGCACAACATATTTATTTAAAAAATTAATATTTATTTGATGAGTGTAAGGTCTCATTAAAAAGATCATAGCATTATCACCTAGTTAAATCCAATATTGACCGTTATCATATAGCTAAAAAATCTTAGAAAAGTCAAATATCTTAGATATAGTTGAAGAAAACTTGATAAAAAATAAGACGTGTGTATAGCATGATTAGAAATTTGGTGGCATCCAACAACACCCCCCCCCCCCCCCCCAGTTGTGATTTATGGGCTAGTCTTATTTTTAACCATGTTTTACTATCTTTAAGCTTATTTTTAGCCAAATAAAGTTCATAGATTATCACACAATTGAATCCAATAGTGAGCATTACCCTTAAAGTTAAAAAATCATTAAAAATATCAAAGAATTTAATTTTAGTTAAATAAACATTAAGAAAATTATGAAAAAGAAAACATATTTAATACTCTATGAATACGAAGTTTAACCATGGCTAAGATCCCCTATTTCCATCATATCAAACATTTCTTATTCTTCATGGGTTTTTATATACTCTTAATTAATATGGATTGATACACAGATTATTACAGAGTTTTGAGTGTCACTTAATGAAAATATCATTATATGTAGTTTGAATTATAATTTCGATCGAAAAGGGACTATGTTTTTTAAGAGCTACTACATTAGTATATTTTTGCTACATAAATTCTATCTTCTTTGAGAGCTTTAAAAATATAGAAGAGATATTGAATAGCTACATATTTTTGGGATAATATATTATTGGTATAATTTTTTAATTATTCTATCAATTTATGAAATTGTTTTATTAAAAGGAGGCTATCTTTTTGAAGATTTATTGAATATAGTGTATCTTTGTTAAATAATATATCCTATGCTTTTGAGCTATAGAAAAAGATTGAAAATAATTTGAATAATTATATCTTTTATCATGGATTTCTTATAAGAATTTGACTACCAATGACTGATTTAATCAACTCATCAAAAAGTCATATTATTGTATATACAATTACTAATAACTATCAAAAGTTCATGTTATTTCATGTAGAGAACTTTGTATAACATCCTACAATACTCTCTAAACCATTTTCAAAACATAAATAAGATCATGAATGCTATAGAGTAAAGGAGATATATAATCACAAGGATTATTTTGATGGATATTTCTTGTGAAATCTAAGATATATTGAATTTTAAGAAAGATATACAAGGATAAGGCATCAATAGTGTAGTGATACTTTCAACCCTAAAATCAATCTATATTAGAATCAAAGTTCTAAGAGGAAGAAATAGAGCCAGGTCCTTTCTATTTCTTTTTACAAATCAAGGGGAGAGATCTTAACAGAGTGCTAAGGATATAATAACATAGGTATCATAATCCCATGACATCACTCCACATATGCTCTTGGCATATTCTAGAGGGTTGTTTTTTTCTTTCCATTCGACCACCCAAGCATGTAGATCTCTAATTTTTCTTGTCTTCTCTTTTTCAAGTGTTGCATTCATGAGCTCTTCCTTCTTTATTGGTGTCTTCTTTGCCAGTTCAATCCATTTGGAGTTTTAAGCTACTTTAGCTTGTGCTTCTTTCACTATGGTTTCCCATGTATTGATCTCCTTTGTCATGTGTGTCTTCACCTCATTTATGTTGGTTGTGCATCACTTCAGTGATTTTTCCTTCCTCCTTACGGAGGTCAAGCTAGTTCCAATAGTCTGTGATCTCATGTGGAATTTTGTCCATCACCCTATTTCTTTCTTGGAGAGTAGCTTTGATGTCTGCCTTCCAAGAAGTGAAGCGTGTTGTAATCTCCTCATATATGTCACTCTTCCATTCTTGCATCTTCCTAGCCATCTCCTCCATGATTTGTTGTATGGCCTCATCATAGATTGTTTCCATCATGTCTTTGACACTTTCCATATCCTAGTCCTACATTTTGCATATATCTGGAAGTGTCTCCAAGCCCTTCTTCATGTCAAGAAGAGGACATAAGAGAGAGAAGAAGATGAAAGGAGACTTGTATTATTATAAGATGGTCAAAAATCCAGTCCCTTACACCTTTTATAATAGCTAGTGTAGATGGTATTTTATCCTCGTTATTTTATTTTCCCTCTCTTACATTCTATCCCCACCCAAAGGTTTTTTCCCTCAAAAACAAGTTGGGCACTTATTACAAAAAGATAGGGTAGGAGCTAACCAGAGTACTACTTTGCTGCAGACATTACAAGGGTTATCTGATGGAATGACGGGTAATCGTTGATGTATAAAGGGTCATTGATCAAGTATAATATATAGGTATGATTGGGGAATGATAAATTTTAAATCTTGACCCATATTCTCTAAGAAGATGAAGCCTGCAGGGAGTGGACATCATGTTGTTTACTACAGGACCTTGCTCTAGTGAATCTGAGATAACTTTTTGTAGAGAACTCTGATCAAGGCATGCTACACATCAAAATGGAGCTCTTGGTAAAAGCTTTCAACAATGTAGGTTGGGTTTGGCCATTCAAAGTTCAGAGTAAAATCTGGTGTAAAACAATGAGATGTCTGCAATCTTCCCTACACTAAAATATGGCCATAGATAACCAATCTTTAGCCAAAGAGTC
The DNA here is from genome assembly GCF_053477565.2 of Lygodium microphyllum. NCBI lineage: Eukaryota > Viridiplantae > Streptophyta > Polypodiopsida > Schizaeales > Lygodiaceae > Lygodium > Lygodium microphyllum. Next base: position 31,922,221 of record NC_141149.1, read on the forward strand.
TACCAAAAAATATGGATGCTGGTCTAAATGAGATCCCAAGAAATCCATTAACCTCCTGGATCAAAAGGTATTCCGTCATAATGATTGTCCAAGAGAAGAGAATGACCATCAACCACATACTCCAATCCTCCTGGATCAAATGGATACAATGAAGTATCCCCATAATCAAGTCCATAATCACATCCATAATCTCCTGGATCATAGGGAAGCACAATGCAATCTTTATATTCATGTATGCCCAAATCATGTATTATATCATCATCGGACATATGCCAGTCATCATAACCATGATCAATGTACTCATTATCAAATGTGTTCAATGGCTATTGTAAACCTTGATTAAGTGTAAACTGATGCTCAAGAATATCATCATGAGGTTTCTCTAAGAGTCTAAAACCTTCAGCATACATCTGTGAGTGCCTCATGTGATTCATCACCTTGTACATCTTGCTCTTTAATGTTCCCTTCTTGTACATCTTCTTGGTCTTCTTGCTCATCTTCTTGTTGATCATGTTGCTCATTATCCCAATCTTATTGTTCAACTTGCTCATCGCTCTCGTCTTCATCATCAACACTTTGAAAAGAACTCATCATTACATTTAGGTAATCGTGAGGTATGAATTAATTGGGAAATGAGCTTGCTGCTGGTCAAAGCTAGAAGAGTACCGATAAGCATGACCATTATTGTCACATCCATAAGAATTGGGTTGCTGAATTAAGGAAGGTTCATATGTATAATCATGACTATGTTACTAAAAAGGTGGATGCTCATAAGTATAATCATGTTGCCCATAATAGCCATTCTGTTGCCAAGGTTCAATGGAATGATACTCTGCATTATGACATGGTACATCATATCTATAAGCATTAACATGCTGTCCAGATGTACTTGCATATTGCTCATGTTCATTTGCATGTTGTTGCTGTTCATATTCATAAGATGCATGCAGATCATAGTGTGTACCATTAGCATATACATGTTGGCCATAAGCATAAGCGTTTGATTCAAATCTTGCTCCTTTTTCTCTATCCGCCTTCATAAGAGAAATATACCGATCAATTAAAGCTCCAAGTTTTTCAATATTAGCATGTGTTTGAAGCCAACCTTGTTCATTGGAGCTGGAGCTATTGATCTCAGTTCCCATTGTAATCAAGTTGCTTTCGGAATCTTCTTGTTTGATGAGCATAAAAAAAGCTACATAACTTCTCTATTTCTGTTCTTGTCTTCCACAAGGTGAATTGCATCAATAAGCTATGTCAACTGCTAAGATCAGCATTGATGCCTCTAGTAGCAGTTGGTTCATCTTTGTCAAGTACCAAGATCATCCCTGCTGTCAACAGGTTGAATGTCATCCAATATGGCAACAAAAGAAGCTTAGACTCATTCAACATAAGGGCATTTTGTATAGCCTCCACCTCCAAGAATTCTACATATACATGTGTGTTGGAATAATCAACATTCCCAACATAACTGAATGTGAATCAACTTTTTCCTTGCTTTGTTGCTGAGTAGCACCGCTTGTTGCTGGATCTTGCACTATGTAAAATCCAAATTCTTATCAAAGAATTTCTCAAGTCCATTTTCAGCAGGACAGTTGCACATGATCTCATGAGAGTTTCAGTATAAGCATTAGGATCCTTTCCTTGCAAATTCTATGGATGGCCTCTTTAGTTCATCAAAGCAGCCAACTTTGAGACTGGCATACAAAGTAGCAGTAACATGGAATTTTTTTTTGGCCATCTTGCAATCAAAACCACAGAAAAGATGAGCAGCTGAATGCCAGTCTCAAAGTTGCTATGGTAGTGAAGGATCCAATTGAGATGGGGGTACCCTCAAGTCTCAGGAAGAAAACAAAGCAGTGCAACTGATATGCACTCTGTTGTGACTACAACAGATAGAGCAGGTGCTCTCAAATTTACCATGCAGATCTGATACATCACAACTGACAATCCTTTTTATTGCACATTCATGACCTAAGTTTTGGTTACTTGAAAGTTGCTGCACATTTGGTAGAGGCTCCTTCAACTCATGCTTAGGCAAATGCTATGGTCCAGTAATAATATCCACCTCAGCAATCAGAATTTTACAATTGGTGCCACTATCCAGCCTCACAGGTCTGAGAAAGCATATGCAGCTGCTACTCCCTTGTCAAACATGGTCACTATTGGCCTTTCAAATAAGCTGCACATTGTTGTAGAGTACAAAATTGCAGAAAATCAGCTACATTAGGTTTTAGCCTTCACTTCAGGGAGATCGATTTGTAACCTCATCTCACTACTAACATGAGTGTGCAACCAGAGCAATTCAAGAGCTTTGTAAACTCTTGGTTGTAGTCTTTGCTGAAGTTAGTAGAGCTTTTGTGGGCAAGCTTCAAATCGTGAGCATTGATGCTAAGTTTTTGAAGTTGTTTCTGATGCTACCCAACAAAGAGCCATGTCTCCTGAAACACGGGTTTTGATGTGTGATGAGCACTAGACAATTAGCGTAGCTTTTGAATTAATCTTGATTCAAATGGATTCTTTGCAACAAGGACTCTTGCAAACTCAAGATCAGGTCTATCCCAGATTCATGCAAAGGGAAACATCATTTTTGGAAGTTTCAGATGATCTTTCTTCCCTCCCATGACTACCATTTGCTTGAAACCTGCATAACCTGTTTAGGGAAACTGAACTTAATCACTCTGCCCAATTCTGAACAACATGCCACAAGATCCTAAGTGTTCAACTTAACTGCCATTTTTGCAATTGCACAACGTTCCATCTCGCAAATAATCACCTGGCTTGTGAAGGGGCACATGCCATGCCCACCAATCATTACCCAAGAAAAGATGCAGACGGCAGTAAGATAATAGTCACAAATATTAATAATCCTTCAGCACATCACAGCGCAAATAATAACGTCCAGGATTTACTGTCCAAAAGTGCAAATAACCCTCCAGAAACCAATCAATGTAGTCTACATCAAGGGAAGGCAAAGCAATGGGAGCTCTAAGTCATCCATGAACCCAGGTCAGAGAAGCCATGTTCCCAATTCGGATCAAAGTACATTTACGATGATTCCCACAACTGAGCTTTGAGCTGCTTCACAAAAGGTAGCCCTTTTTACTGATTGTATGGAAGGAAATTTGAATACCATCAATCATGACCTGGATCACCAGGTACAACACCATGACAGCATATTGGAGGGACGCAATGAGCATGTGGAAAATTCTTTGGGGAGACTTGATGAGCCAACAACAATCAGAAAAGTTCACAATGAACTGCAGTCATAAGATAAAGGGTTCCTTGTGAATAGAAAAACATTTCCTTTTCAGACATGCCACCGACCTTTCCAAGAAAATGTGCCAGAAAGCTCCTCTCACTCCCTCTCAGTAGATGATCTTGATAGGGATGATAAAGATGCTAAACCATCTTCATAGTCTTTTGATCAAGTCGAATGCAAACAAAGAATATATTTCATGAAGCAACGAAGCTTTAGCTTCAACTCTGGATCTTTTACTCTTTCAATTTGGGGTACTATCAAATCTTTAGATGCTTGATAGCCATCAACTACTTAAGCACTAGTCACAAAATGGAAGTCTAGAGCTTCTTTTGATAAATTTGTAGAGACTATAGCATCAGGTCCCCTTCCTAAAGATAGCCATGATGAGTCTACAAATTGCATCAAGTGCCCTTCGTGGAGATAGCCAATTGTACCTTGATGGTACCATCATAGACTTCTCTTGAATGATCTACCCTAACGAAAAGATATGTCATGTCCTACCCATTCTATTGACTTGGTTTTCCAAAGCATTATCATCATAGATGGCATTTCAAATGTATTAATTAGACATTCTAAATCTCTCAAATGACTTCCTCCTATTACGGGAAGTACAACAAATGTTATGGCTACCACTAGCACAACGGGAGAAGTTGCTTGGTTAACAATGCAAGATAACTGCTTAGTTGTTGATGAAGCTGGGAATGATCAGGAACAATAGTAACAACAGGAGACATTTGAACTAAAGAAGTAGCAAAATCACAACCATGGTTTCGAGCAAAGCGAGCTAAAAGGGATTAGACAAAGCACCACATTGTGAACTACTAATAAAGATTTTTGGACACCTGTTTCACTAAATGATATGCCAAATTGCCTTGTGAAGGGTGTGATGCACCAGCAACAAGCTGAAGCAAACTGAACCTTACAAATCACAGCTACAACAAATGCTTGTGCACCATGTCTGTCCTAAATTCAAAAGCCTTGTTGGCCATCTCTCCAGGTGGACTCTATTGTTGCACTTCAATATTTTGTCAAAATTTAGCAAAGATATCAACAAGCTTTGGCCTTATGCTTTGGGGCTTTGCCCAAAATCAGTCTATTGTGCCTTCTAGAAGCACCAATGTAGCACCTATTTGAAGAAAATGTTAACGATGCTTGGATCCTGCGGGGAGGAAATGAAGCGCCTACGAGAAATCTAGGCAGGTCAAGAGCTTCCTTTTGACTGGTCTCCCTCTCCTCCCATGTCTGCACCAAAAGATAAGTCCTTAGGCTCCGTTAGGCTTGCCAAAAGCAAATCCGAGCTTCCTGCAATGTTGTCGGCTTCGTACGCAAATCATCAACTCCCCCATCACCATGGATTAGATCACAAAAAGAATAGGAAGAAAGAATGCAATATATTGTTGCTATTGTGTATCCTTCAATACGTGAAGCTTCAATGTGACAAGCACTTTGTAAAGCTCTAATGATTACTTTTGTGATCTTACATCTCAAGCTCGGGGATTCAAAGGGGAAGAAGAAGATGGAAAGAAGGAGTGGGCTGATATCCTCCATGGAAGCTTGGGAGAAGCTTGAAAAGAAAGAGAGAGAAAGATTCTCCCTGAAAAGTAATAGTAACTATACCCTCTTCTACTCCTATTACCACAGTTTTTTAGAAATTTACCTTCAAATTTGGCCCAAAATGACCCACGAGCTGCCAAATCCGGTCTTCCATCCTCTAAACTTGGTCCAAGAACTCCATTAATACTCTTGACTGCTGTCCTCCTGGTCCTTGACCTCAGGGTCCTTCAGTGCTCCTCCATTTTAGTGCATGTCCCTGTGTACCTAAATCTCTTGGATTTTTAATTGAAAAGGATGGTAACTGATCATGTAAGGTAATTAAATGGATCAAAACTAAAGCTCTGATACCACTTGTCAAGAAGAGGATGAGAGAGAGAGAAGAAGATGAAAGGAGACTTGTATTATTATCTGATGGTCAAAAATCCAGTCCCTTACACCTTTTATACCGGCTAGTGTAGTTGGTATTTTATCCTCATTATTTTATTTCCCCTCTCTTACACTGCATATGATGATCCTCTACTTTGACGATGCTACTCCAAATACCCAAGTATTTCTCACTCTTCTCCCCTCTTATGCGACTCCTGGATGGTGGGGATACCCTTCTTTTCTTAGGAGACCCCATTGTATCTTTAAAATCTAGTTGCTACATGTTTTATGTCCATCCCACAAGGTAGTCACCGAAGTGCAATAGTCGCATAGGGGTGGACAATTTGTATGCTCAAATGGGTTCAAGGGGAGAGAGAGAGAGAGAGAGAGAGAGAGAGAGAGAGAGAGAGAGAGAGAGATGGTTGCTACATGCTCATTGATTGGTAGCAAATTTCACTGGGGTGATGGGATGTGGGAAAGGAAATCACATGAAGGTTGTTCGATGGGTGGGATATGGGAGACATACCAATGCACATTAAATCCAAATGACATTAGTAATAGTAAATGCTAATGATTAAATCATTAGATATCTTTTATTATAACTAAAGGAAGGTTGGGGGCACTTGCTACGTGGTGCGCTCCTGCCCTTCCCATCCTTGCCAGAGGTAGGTGCCAAGTGGTGCCCCCAACTCTGCTTGTCGGCCAACATGCCTTGCTTGTCTCGAAGTGAGTGCATGCCTTGCAATCTACGACTACCATTGTCTCAAATGAAGTGCAACTTTCTTATGCCTTCCTTGATTTGTGACTCTTGCAGGTTCTTTTGTTAGTCTCTCCTATATATATAAGGGATGTAATCTCTCTCTATACTCTTTGATGGACACACACGCAACAATCTATATTCTCTCTCTCTCTCTCTCTCTCTCTCTCTCTCTCTCTCTCTCTCTCTCTCTCTGGGATGCTAGCACATGCCTACAGAAAACATGGAAAAGTAAAGTGCTTTCAATAGGATGGGTACTGGATATGTGAAAATGGTTTAAAGGGTGGGGAGTGGATATATATCTAGATATGACATCTGAAGATATATGCATAGACACATTTCAATGAGACCTCTTATGAGTGTATCAAGCAAAACATCAAAGCAAGGGAGAAAATTGCAAACTTGCTTATTATAGTATGCATATCTATCCTTTATGTTGGGAATCCTACATGCAGGCAGAGGCACACATGCAGCCATACATAGCCAACCCGCTCTCAATGGTATTTAGATGAAGTATTGCACAACTTCGAACTCGATCACACACTTTATTGATCAAGATAGGTGCATGGAGTGGACAGGCAAGAGAGACGGGGTTATGCAAGCTGTGTGGACTACAAAGTGTAGAATTAGAGGAGCACATGATTATGACATGCCTAACATATGCACACATACGGGTTGACTTTGATATCCCTTTACAGGGGCCACTTCACGAGTTTTTGACCACTACTCCTATATCAAAGTTAGGGGCTACCCACATGTTACGCTTTCGGGAGAACCACACTGCATAGATTGTTCTTTCACCATAGTTACCCTTTCCTACCATGGGAAAGGAGAATCATTGTATATTTGGAAAGGTCCCATGGGTCATAATTTGGCCTTCCGTGGGACGATAATGAACTACTCTACTCTATTTTGTGTGTGTGTGTGTGTGTGTGTGTGTGTGTGTGTGTGTGTGTGTGTGTGTGTGTGTGTGTGTGTGTGTGTGTTATAGTGTTTGCCTTGTCCTGGGCCATTGCCTTGTCCTTGGGGGCCATTGTCCCCTCCACCACACCAATGGGCTACCCCATTACCAAGCACCTCATCCCCTCGTCGTGCACCATATCATGCCATTAATCCCCTCGACACACCGTCGTCACGTGTTGTATGATGCCATCTATGCCATCAACCCCCCTTCGGCACATCGTCGACATGGAACGCGATGGCATGGCATCCCCACCCGCTTGCCTACAATTGTATCCCCCACCACAACCATGCCCCTCCCCCCCCCCCCCCCCCCCCCCCACTTATTCACTCGCCTAGAACCGTGTCTCCCACAACCATGTCCCCTCCCCTTGCTCACCCACTCGCCTGTTAGCCCACAACCATGTTCCACTCCCTCCCCCGCTAGCCTGCTTGCCTACTCGAAAAATATGTCAAACACCTCTCCTCCCCCCCTCTCGACAACTCTCTCTTCATACCTTATAAAAGGGGGCAATTGAAAATCAAAGAGATTCATGGAATGTTGGGAATTGAGGTGGTAGCCCCCCTTTCCCCCACCCACTTGTAATATTATTATTTATGCAATATTTCCTAAAATGCAACCATATCCTTTCTCCCCCTATCCATGCACCCACAACCATGTCTCCTCTCTCCCCCATCCACATGCAATATTATTATTTATGTAATCATATTATCTTATTTGTGTTATTATTAGTTATGGATTACTATAATGTTTTTAAATATTAGTAGCTTCATTGTTTTTAAAATGTTAGAGAATATTTGAATATTATTACACATTGTTTATATTTTGTATCTTCCAAATTTTTCTTGTCAAATGAAGTAATGATTATTTAATGGGTTTTTTACAACTAATGACTTTTAATAGTTATTTATTTATTCTATTATTACATATTAGTATTTATATTAGTAGCTTTCTTATTGTATTTTATTATTATTATTTATGCAATGGATTTTTTTAATTATTAGTTATGTATTGCTAAAATTTCTAAAAATATTAATGGCTTTATCTAACAAACATGTCATTTTTTAAATATTAGTATCTTTTTCTTATCCAATTATCATTTTTAAATACTAACTTTTAATATTTTCTATATATTTATATATTTTTATAATTTTCAAATATTAATATTTTTGTTTAATAAACTTAGTATTTTTAATTAATAATTTTAAATATTTTCTATATATTTATTTATTATATTTATGTTCTAAAACCTATGTGTGTGTGTGCGTGTGTGTGTGTGCGTGTGTGTAATTATGTTAGTAGCTTTATCTCTTATATTTTTAAAATCAATATATACCTACATTTTCTTTCACCTATTTTATTTATATATTTATTGTATTTTTGTATGTTATTTTAAAATAGTACGTATAAACAATATTTTTACATCTTATGAATACAAAGGAGAGAGTGTGTTAGATTAATTCATGTGTTGAAAGATGTTTTGTCTTTAGTCTCTCTAGCATTCTTTCTAGCATAATGTGTTTCTTATGTAGTTTATGCACTTTTGATATCTTTATCTACACAAAATTTCAAGGCACACATCTCTCTCTTTTTCTTTGTTTTCTTTTTCATACATTTAACACTTTCAAATCTTTCTCTAACACTATTTAAATTCTTGCATGCAGTTATCACACTTTTGCTTTCATAATCAATACTACTTTTCCAAGTGCAACACACACACACACTCTCTCTCTCTCTCTCTCTCTCTCTCTCTCTCTCTCTCTCTCTCTCTCTCTCTCTCTCTCTCTCTCTACAAATGTTTAAATTTTAATTTTTAATTTTTTTAAAGAAATTAAAAGGTTTTAATGTAGATGATACCAAGTGTGATGGTCCGGCCCTTGAATACCTGCACGAGACTCCCTTGGGACCCCGTCTAGGCCCCGAAGCAACACTAGACCCTTCCTCCAACTTTGCCATGTTGACCCCTCAACACGTCACGGGGCGCCCCAACACGACACGGAACGCGACACAAATCATAACACGCACACTAGTATGCACAAGGGCCCATCTTGAGGGCATCACATCATATTCATAGCCTAAAAGTATGTACAAGGTAGCCGGAGGCACATCAAGGGACTTTGTCTCACAAGTGGTGGGTGGAGCTATCAACGCGCTGTGACATAACGCCAACCACGTGGGTGAGGGAGCTACAAGAAAAGTTAAATATGTGTTTCTTTTAAAGTGTGGGAACATAGTGTTTATTAGTGCTTTAATGTTTGATGCTTTGATGCTCTAATGATTTAAGTCTTTATTAAATTCTTTTATACTTTAATGTATTTGTGTTTAGATGATCTAAATTGGTTGTGTATTTGAATGGAAACTTAGATATATATTTATTTTTATGCGTGGGAACATATTGTTTGTTAATGCTTTGTTGGTTTAGTGCTTATAATATTTAACATATTCATAAAGTTTTAGCTTTTGATATTTTAATGATATATATTAAAGGGATGAGTGTATCCTTTTTATAGCATATATATAAGGGATGCATTTATTAAAGTTTCTCCCTCTTACGAGTAGTGTATTAATGTATATCAATGATGCGAGGCATATTCCATGAGACCACGGTGGATTCCGTGAGTTTTTTTTAATTCCACGGTGAATTCCGTGAGGTTTTGCAGTGGATTCCATAAAACTATATTTATTTTTTGGGGCTCATACACAAAGTGGATTCCTTGTGCGAGAAGTTGACGGGGACGCCTGTCCTTTTCGGGTGTCATGTTAATTTAATGTGCATGTGGGTGATTCTGTAAAATATATATTTAAATTAATGGACATTTATGAGTTTAGCGTGCACTCGTATTAAATTAAGGTTAGGACAAAGTTTCAACCTATTTTATTATTTTGTAGCTGAAGACTGCTAGATATTCACTTTTGTCGGTTTAATTTTATTATTTTCTAACAATTGTGAATGTTTTAGTTGATGTGTAGAGCAGGCAATGGTGGCGTTGGGAAGCACCGGGCGATGGCATGTATCCAGAGTGTATTCAAATTACCTAGAAGAAATTATCATTTTTTGATGGACATGCGCCTTATCATTAAAGGCGTGGTGCTAATATTTATTTAGACACACTTATTTACTGAAGTGCTTGATAAACATTTATTATTTTGTATGCGCATAGGTGCTCGGTTTAAATATTTTGTTATTGGACATTGTATTTGGGCATAGCCCGACTTTTGGGGCGCCCAATCGCTTTATTCTTTATTTGGGCAAAAGCATACACAAAAGCCAAAGCATATTGCTAATTGTAAATTGGGCTATTTTTTAGCTTGGAGATTAATAAATCTATAAATATATGCCTTGTGGAGCGCTCACACAAGGCATGGGGGGAGATTGTACCCAATTTGTCTTTTTGCCTCTTATAGTGCAAACTCTCTTATTGCTTTTATGAAGTTTATGTAGAGTTCTTTGTTCTTGGGACCTTCCAGCGCTCACTATGTACGCATCCAATGTCAGAGAGAGAACTAGGGAGAGAGAAAGAGGAAAGAGAAGACTGCACAAGAGAGAGAAAATAAGTGACGAGGAGAGAGAAAGACTAGATTTAGAGAGAGAAAGACAGGAAAGAAGGGGAAGCCATAGAAGCTGTGAGCAAGAAGGGAGAGAAAGTCTGTAATTGTATTATTGTGTCCAAAAAGATGTGAAAAATTACATCTCCTCTCCTTTTATACCAATGTTAGTGTGACATGGCATAATATCAATGTTATTAACACTAATTTGTTATTCCCAGCTTCTTACAATACATCCCTTCCCAAAAGTTTTTGTCCTCAACAACAAACCTAGAAACAACTAGAAAGAAGATGGATAGAACAGAGTACTACTCTGTTTTACAGCTTTACAAATCGGAAATGAATGAAAGATGACCACTACATGAGCTGGATTTGAAGAACAGAAGTAAGCCCCAGCTATATACATGATTTAAAATACTTCAGAAGCAAATGGAGCCATAAAGTCTTCAACAAATAATCCCAGAACAAAGTAGACAGCTTGCTGAGTAAACAGTCACTTCTGCTGGACCAAATCTGCCATAACTTTTGATAGAAGTGTCCAAATGGGATGTACCATATACAAAACGAAGCTCTTGAAGAGTACTTTAAGGGCATATAGATAGCTTAATTCTGAAAATTAGGTACGATAAAAACTGTTCTAAAACAACATGCTGTCCTGAATCAGTCTGCATCATTACTAGCTCCATAAGCAATAGGCTTCAACCACCAATGTCTCCCTTAAGTATGGATACTCATCCAATATAGAATCAGGTCTCCAAGAAGCCTCTTTAGATGGTAAACCTCTCCATTTGATAAAAAATTCCACAATAGAATGTGATCAAAGCTTCTTTTCACGCTAACCTATAATAGTCTCTAGGATGTACTAAACACACTTGTTAGAGAGAGAACTAGGGAGAGAGAAAGAGGAGAGAGAAGACTGCTGAAGAGAGAGAAGACTGCTGAAGAGAGAGAAATACTGCAAGAAGAGAGAGAAAATGAGTGATGAGGAGAGAGAAAGACTAGATTTAGAGAGAGAAAGACAGGAAAGAATGGGAAGCCATAGAAGCTGTGAGCAAGAAGGGAGAGAAAGTCTGTAATTATATTGTTGTGTCCAAAAAGATGTGAAAAATTACATCTCCTCTCCTTTTATACCAATGTTAGTGTGACATGGCATAATATCAATGTTATTAACACTAATTTGTTATTCCCAGCTTCTTACATCCAACATCCGATTTGCGCATCAATCAAAGCTTTAATCTATGTGTGCATTTTAACGTGTGCATAATATATATACATTAATGTATTTTAATGATTTGTTGATGTATATTAAAGGGTTGTATTTATTAATGCTTCTCTCTCTCATGAGTAGGGTGTGTATATCAAAGCTTTAATCTATGTGTGCATATTGACGTGTACATATAATATATAGATAATATGGATATGTATCTCAATTTTTGGTTTAATGTATTTGTGTATATTAATGTATGCTAAATATTTTTGTGTTTTTGACGATCTATATTAAATGTGTGTGTGCATATCTTTTCTATGTTTATGTTGAATGCATTGATATTTATATATCTCTCAAATTTTTATTTAATTTATATGCGTATATTAATGCATGCTTAAATACATTAGTAAATATTTTCATGTTTTTGATGATATATATGTGTATATGCTTTTTATATGTTTATGTTTTTTTTTTTTTGTGTGTGTGTGTGTGTGTGTGTGTGTGTGTGTGTGTGTGTGTGTGTGTGTGTGTGTGTGTGTGTGTGTGTGTGTGTGTGTGTGTGTGTGTGTGTGTGTGTGTGTGTGTGTGTGTGTGTGTGTGTGTGTGTGTTATTTTTAACCTATGCATAATATATAGAAATATAAATATATATCTCAATTTTTGGTTTAATGTATTTATGTCTATTAATGCATGCTTAAATATATTAATAAGTATTTTCATGTTTTTGATGATATCTATTGAATTTTTATATGTGGGTTTTATATTTATCTATTTATTCATACTTATATATTATATGTTTAGAAATGTGTATGTATTAATAAGTACGTTTGTATATTAATACATGCATGAATGTTTTGATGATGTACATTAAATGTGTGAATGAGTACTTTAGTGTGTTTCAAGTGGCTCTCTTCCTCTCAATGGGTGTATTCATTTTAAAGTTGTGTTTTCAAAAATTCAAGTAAAAGAATCATGGTTACAACTATATGTTTTAACACTACCCATCATGGGACTTAGACTCGATCCATCCATAGTTTTATTGTCCTCTTTGACTCCAAAGCCAAGCCAAAGTTTTTGGCTTGACCACGCTAATGGTAGATAATGATTTTTTGGATAAATTTTTATGATAAATTAGTAAATCATTTTTTAAATTAAGTTTATATGTGCCTTAGCATTAATTTTACATAGCATGGAGCATGTTTTATCATCCGATGTGAGAGACAATGGCTCTATCCCTAATGTTGTACTCATCACTCCTAATGCTCGAATAAATGTGTGCAAAATGAATGATATGGCTAGGAAGAAATCAAGGGGTCATGCTCTCAAACATATTAAAGGATATCACAATTGTGTTGGATCCTTTCGGATCTTACATTACTTAGATGCCATCGATAAGAGATTGATAACTTTGACTAAAAATCAAAGTGCTTTAATCTCTTTTTCCAAAAACTTTGATGATTGTTTGTAGTAGGTTGAACAAACGTTACAAGAGAAGGATAATAACAAGTTGGCTGATGTAGCGTATTTACATAGTGAGATGGAAGAAATAAGGGGATACATAGGAGGAATGTCTGAGCACATTCAAAAGTACTAGCTAACTAAAAGTTCTAAAGATCATCTTGAGAAGCTCTATGAACTTGCTAGAAGAAGTAACCGTATTAAGGATGGAGTATTGGAGCCGCTAGCTCGCACATATGCCAACTTATGTGGAACAAATAGTGATTCTCTTTATGTGCAGGTACATCATTTAAATTATCTCTCTCAATAGAATTTCAGCCATGTTAACCCAAATGAATCATAACATGGCTTCATCCTCAATGCAATAGTTTAGAAGACATTTGCAATCTTCCTCTTCATTTTGGTGAACATTAATGTAGAATGATTTGGAACTTTTATAGAAATTCAAAAATTGCTAATATAATTGGCAATTTTAGTTCGAGAATCCATTTTTTATTTTACAAAATTTTGAAAGAATAGAGGTCCTGATGGAGGATAATGTTTTCGTATTAAGGATAAAGCATACTCTTTTAAAGTGGTGGGTTTAACATTCAAAGAAATTTAAAATAAAAAAATATGATTGTAACATAGCTTTGTTAAAATAACTATTTACTAGATTAGATTATTGCTTTGCAAATTATATTACTTTTTTTTTTCAAAAATCCTCATGTATTGCTTATGACGTATGTATTATTGCAATCTTATTTATAATTGGTTATCATATTACAATATTATTTTTTAGCCCCACTTATACACACTTTCAATATTCCAATCATGTCATTTCTTTGTGATTTCTTTGGTTTTTATTAATATATGGTGTTGAATCATTGTCACTGTTTTTTTTTTTGCACTGTATTTTCTCTTTCATTTTTGTCCATGATACTTCCATAACCTTGGCTAATGATGAATAAATATGCACATACATATACACAAATACATGTTCACACACACACACACATATACGCTCTTTCTTTTATATTAAATATTGTTACTCTATATACTTAATATAATAATATATAGAGATTACTATATAACTAAACATATATAATAATTAAAATTATATATTGATAATTAGTTACTCTATATACTTAATATAATAATATATAGAGATTACTATATAACTAAACATATATAATAATTAAAATTATATATTGATAATTATAATATATTTATTATAATATTATACTTATAATAAGTTTGGATAATAAATGAATGATAATTATACATAATAGTAAAGTGTTAATATGTAATATAAATATTAACTACGCATATGTGTATTAATTATAAATTAAGTTTAGTTTATATAATAATAATTAATAGTTAATGACTAATACACAATCAATGTGTATGCATGTATGAGTGGATGTTTGTAGATATATTTGTTTTTTATATTTTAAAATTTCAAATTCATATGATCTTGAAAATAAATTTTTGACAAGTATATTTATTGTTCCTTAAACTTGGCTTATTATGAATAAATATGCACACATGTGTATGCAAAGAAACATCCACACATATTGATGTATACACACACTCTCTCTCTCTCCTTTGTATCTATAAGATGTAAAAATGTTAATTTTTATGTACCATTTGTATGTATATAAAAATTATATTTTTTACTTCAAATTCATATGATCCTGAAAATAAATTTTTGATAAGTATATTTATTATTCCTTAAACTTGGCTTATTATGAATAAATATGCACACACATGTATGCAAATAAACATCCACACATATTGATGTATACACACACACTCTCTCTCCTTTATATCTATAAGATGTAAAAATGTTAATTTTTATGTACCATTTGTATGTATATAAAAATTATATTTTTTACTTTAAATTCTAATTGAATTTTATGTATCATTTTTCATAATAAAAAATCATTCATCGATTTTAGCATATCATGAATAAATATGCACACACTTATACATAGATACTCATACTCACACATACACTTACATACTCTCTCTCACTTATATTTACATTTTGTATGTAAAAATATTCCTTTTTATTTATATTCATATTACAAATTTATTTAGCTTTTCAAATCTAGAAAATACATTTGATAATGTGTTTTTCAATACCTTCTTCGACTATGCTTTTATCAAGGTTTTTTAATCAAGTTTTTAAGATATTTGTATACTCATGATCTCTCTCTCTCTCTCTCTCTCTCTCTCTCTCTCTCTCTCTCTCTCTCTCTCTCTCTCTCTCTCTCTCTCTCTCTCTCTCTCTCTCTCTCTCTCTCTCTCTCTCTCTCTCTCTCTCTCTCTCTCTCTCTCTCTCTCTCTCTCTCTCTCTCTCTGTTTATTTCTTAGAGTAGTGCACTTGATGTGTAAGCTAACTCTTACATGGTAGGTTTTGGTAGTTTTCTTACTCTAACAAATCATTACACAAGTTCATCCCAAAATCCATTCAAACACTTGGATATATTATCTCTTCAAGCCCCTTTTTGTTACAATTGAAGAGACTCCAATGTTTTATATTAATGTGCTCTTTGACAATGGCATTATATGCTTTTTGGTTATTCCAAAACTGATATCGATAAGTTCCTTTAATGTTTTTTAATTTTAAGTTGTCCACTACAATGGTACTCCCAATACATTTTGTGAGTACAAATCATATATTGAATGTGTGTAGTATAGACTCACTATTACTTGAGTTGAGTGTAGGCACACTGCAAAGGTTAAAACTCAATTACAATAGTTACGCTGCCTTCTAAGAGATAGACATGAATACAATATCGCGGGGGTCAGTCATGAATATATGTATATATAATGTGAGTTCAAAATAAGGGGTTTTTAAAACATCATTTTTATATAGTTTTAACATATAGAAGGGTTTCATATAAAGGAGTTACTTACATATTGAATAGAAAAGGGTTGTGTTTTATTGAAGAAAAATTCACAGATTAGGATATTTATAAATAGGCCATGAATGCACATTATATAGAGGAAATATATATATATATTGAACCCCCTGAGAATACAATGCAACACAATATCTAATATTGACAAGTAATTTTCTTGGTGTCTAGCAAAATGGGATAGGTAGGAGCAATATAAGTGTTCAAATACTATGAGTGCCACATTAATAAGACAATCCAAATATAAATAATCTACATGGTGGGTTAAGTGCACTGCCACTAGGGCTAAGTATTGGCACATGGCAAGAGTCAGAGTACAATTACAATGTGTTCAACAAATTGTAATGAATGCAAATGGATATAGTATCATCAAGAAAATACAAATATTATGCAACAAAACTATTCTCTCCATGAATTCATACTTGTGGAAGTATTGGCACATGCAATTGGTCAGCAAAGTTATACAAACTTAAACAATACAAATCTTAAGATGCAAGAAGTATGTCATGGAAATAATCCTCTAGTGTTTCTTTCTCAAAATGGTAGATTTTGTTTTATTCTTTATGAAATGCCACAAAATTTAGAAATTATCCATTGAAAACTATTTTGCTCTTTCAATAACCAAGTGTGCATACTATTGGTATGCTTTTTGAGGTTTGTGAGTATTGCATGGCAAAGATTTGGCACTATAAAACAAAAATTATGCATTCTATTTCAATTGGAAAACATTGTTGTAGAGGTGAAAATGTTCTCTTCCCGCCCTGCAACAACCACCCCAACCTCTGCATAATTTGTTAAATGGCTTGCATCCATAGAGTGCAAGGTTCAGAAAAAATTTGCATGCATATAATAGTGCTTTGAATTTTGTTTCAATGGACGCCAAAATTGATGAGCTTTTTCCGCAATATGAAAGTGGCTATACTCAGTTCATGGTTCAATGTAACATCGCATAGGTTTCCTATTGCCAAGTGAGGATGAAGGTCAAATGCCAAAGTTTACATAACTTTATATTTACAATACCAAATGTGAGTTATCAAATCACATGGGGATATGTCTATGCTTTTTCCAAACTTATTAGAGGCTTCAAAAAATGATGCATGACCACAATGTTTATGCTCAAGTATTTAGAGCAATGGGCGCCAATTTGCGAGCCAATCCTTCTATTGAAATAAAATTGAAAATATTTGAGAATCAATTCACTTTTACATAATATTATATCCTGACAATGAATGAAGTTGCAACAATTATGCCTAGACAAGGTGATGATGGCACTCTTGAATATCAGAGCATTCAAGTTTGCACTAGGCAAGGGCATTTGATTGCTATGTCTAACTTGCATGAGGCCTATATGCCTTTGTTGTATGCACTTGTCTTGTATTACTCAATTGTAGTACTATGCTTTTTGGCTTCAAATTCACAATGACACAAATGCATGTCTCAAGTGGTGGCTACTTGCTACAATAATGCATTTTTTATGCTTATTGTAGTACTGAGAATTGCAAATTGGCTTGGTGTCATCTTAATCATACAACTTTGCAAACTAAAATATATAGGGGATTGGATTATATGATAAATTTAATGGTGGATGGAAATGATAATTATATGAATGAAGTTGATGTGGAAAAGGAAAGAGAGTTGCTATTTTTATTCACAAGTGGAGCTAGATTCATATACCAGTTGTATCAAGATGCTATGTAAAGGGAAGCCTGATTTATTTATCACTATGACATGTAATCCTAAGTGCCCCCTAAGTGGCAAGAAATTATAGGTGCTTTGATGCATGGACAATCTACATACAATTGAACAAATTTGACTGCACTATTTTTTCATAAACATAAGGATATGGTGAAATTGTTAATCAAGAAGGAACTATTTGGAAAAGTTGTTGGATATATATCTATTATAGAATTTCAAAACACATGCTTACCTCATTCACGCACACTATTGATATTAGAACCATGGTTTAAGCCCTTGGAATCGCAACATTATGATAGGTTTGTATGTGTGGAGCTTCTTGATAAACAAAAATTTACATATTTATATGAGATCATTACTAGATGCAATAAACACGGTCCACCTGGAGCTTTCAGTGCAAAAGGTTCTTGCATGAGCAATGGTGGATGGACAAAGGGCTATCCAAAGAAGTTTGTGCATGAAACTACAGTTGATAAAAGTGGTTATACTATATATAGATGTCAAAATGATGGGAGAAAGCATAATGCAAAGGGTAACGACTTAGACAATCAATGGATAGTACCCTAGAATCCTTACTTGAGTTCCAAGTACAATGCTCATATAAATATAGAGGTATACATGGCAATTGCTGCAATGAAATATTTGTATAAGTACATTTATAAGGGACTATTAGATTTACAAGCATGCATGAATCAACATCTAATAGAAATTATTGGGCAGATACTAATGAAATTGAGAGATACTTAGATGCATGATATGTTATTGCTTTTGAAGTGTTTTGGCAGATATTGAAAAGCTTGATATTCAACAATTGTAAATACATTTACTTTGAGAAAATAATGTTGTTTTTCATGACACTAATAATATTTAAGATGTGCTACAGAATGAAAATGCTAAAAAAATTCTTTCACGGAGTGGTTTACTTGTAATCGCCTATACCCTAAGGCTAAGACCATTTTATATCAAGACTTTTTGATGTAGTAGGTTTGGAATGTGAAGAAGAAAGTGAGAATAAAGAGAAAACAAGGAAATACATGTGCTAAAATATATTTCGTACCTCCTATATGTGGAGAGAAATACCACTTGAATCTACTCCATGTACGGGGTGCACTTTCTTTGAGGCATTGTGTATGATTGACAATATAGTCCATGCCACATTTAAAGAGCCTTGCATAGCCAAGGGTTCATTAGAAACTACTCCATGTATGGGGTGCACTTTCTTTGAGGCATTGTGTAAGATTGATAATATAGTCCATGCCACATTTAAAGAGCCTTGCATAGACAAGGGTTCATTAGAAACTGATGATGAATGGAAGCTATGTTTGTGTGAGGCTGCATTAATGAGCACATGTGTATAATCGAGAATTTTGTTTGTGAGTATTCTCATTTTTTGTTCACCTTCCCAACATAGTGTGCTTTAGGAAGAGTTCTTGGAATCACTAACAGAGGATATATTGCATCAATTGTCTTTACAAAATCACTTGTTAGTTTGCCTATAAGATGTCACCATTAATGAAGCTTTGATGCATATTAAAGGGCTTCCACATGAACATGGTCGTACTTTAACTGGCTATCATGGACTCCTAATCTAAGAATGCATGTCCATGCAAATCCTTTCATCCTTGATGATCAAATTTATGACAAAGCTAAAGAAGAGAGAGTATTTTGATGTATGGAATGCTTGCTCAATGATGGGCAAAGAAATTCCTTCTAGCAATAATAAATGCTATTGATATTGGTTCTTACACAACATTTTTCTTGAATGGACCGGGAGGTTCTAGAAACACGTTTATATGCAAATGTGTGATTGCAATGCTTTGTAGTCAAGGTCGCATTGCCATAGCTACAACATCCTTAGGTATTGCAGCATTTCTTTTGCCACATGGTCGCACAACCCATTCAACATTTAAAATGCCATTGCAAGTGAACAATAACTCCACGTGCAATGTACATGTTCAAAGTAACCCTGCAGCATTGCTAAGAGAGACAAATCTTATTTTGTGGGGTGAAGCTCCAATGATGCATCATTACAATTTTGAAGCACTTGACAAGACTCTCAAGGATATTATGCAATGTGATAAGCCATTTGGTGTAGGGTTGTTTTGCTAGGTGGAGATTTTAGGTAGGTATTACTTGTTGTGAAAAATGGTATCCGCGAGGATATTGTTGGTGCAACTTTGCACTGCTCCAATTTGTGGCAACATATCAAGGTCTTAAAACTTACAGAAAATATGCAAGTGACTATGAATGAGGACCACTTAATTGCATGGTTACAGAGTATCGGAGATGGAAAAGATCTATATGTTAATAATATGTTACAAATTCCATCTACAATGATATTGAATGGTGGGTCGATGCAAGGCTTGATACATTTTTTCTATCAAGATGTGCATTGCATACATGATTATCAATCATTCTTTAGTGAACGGCCATTCTTGCACCTCGAAACAATGATTTTATTAAGAGGAATTGTGGTGGTGGTGTGCCTTTGGGGTGGTTCCCCTCACATGCTATTTTAGAATGTTTTCAAAATGAAAGAGGAGACCGATACAATATGGAGTCATGCCATCGATTCACTCGTTTTAAGATAAGGCCTAAAGATTCATGCAATACATGGATTTTATTTTCTAAATAATTGCAAAAGGTACTGCCAGATGTTATTTTCTTAGATCATCAAATGAGACAATGCAATATTAGTTCGTGTCAATCACTAGATAAGATATGGTGGACCACAAAGGGCCAAAGTTCAAGCTCTATCGTCATCGAATGAGGTAACACATGGAGGCAAGGTTGTACAGAATGCCACATAAAGTAGTATGGGAATATCCAAGTCCAATTGGTCCCTATACAATTGAGACTTCCAAAGGGACAATCTTCTCAAATGGCTATGACTTCGAAGGAAAATCCAAAAGATTGATATGACCAACTAAGAGTGTAGAATATCCATCTAAATAATATTATTTGGTTTGAATAATGATTCTTAACATAGTTTACCTTGTTATTTGGTGTCTATGCAAATTATAGCCGAATAGGTGCAGAAAAACTTGTTTCATTTGAAAAGACTTTCAACTGAAAGCCGTTTGATTGAACAACTTTTTGACCAAGAAGTTGCAAGTATAAAAATAGTTCTATAAACTATTTTGCCTTATTCAAAATGCCTTTGATTGAAATCTCTCCTCCTCCTATCTCCATGCAAACCGCATAGACCTTCAATCAATGCTTCTTTTACAATTGTAGATTTTACTAGTAAATTTTTAACTATTTTACCTATTAATATTTTTCTTTTTATTTATTTTTAATTAATTTACTTATTAATATTTTTTAATATTAGGATTAATCATTTAGGTTGTGTTGTGTTAGAGGCTTGTCCTTATTACATAAGAAAAATACTTGCTTGGATTTGCTATGCTAGTATTTGAGATTTGCACTAGTGTATCAATAATAAGTCTAAGAAACAAAACTTTCACTTTTGTGTGTGTTAAAGGCACAAACAAAAAACTTGCATATATTTGCTAGTGATAGTGTTATCAAAGCTCGCACTAGGCTCTATATTAGCCCCGATACACCAAAATTATTGATGTATAATTGCTTAATTAAATGTTGTTTAGCATGATACCTTAACTTTGGACATTGGTTGGAAAGTACTCCTTATCGTATGTCTTATGTCCAAAGTTAAGGTTTATTGGAATAATGCTTGACAAGAAGTGCTTCCAACTTCGGATGTGGTCTAGAAGCACTCCTTATCAAATACCTCGAAGTACTCATTTCAATCACCAGACCTTGGTAGCCCAATAATTATTGTAGTTAGACAAAGCACTTAAGTGAGAGGCTTAGCTTACACTACATGATGAATTTAGAGTTTAGGCTTCTTGTACTTATGTTGTGTTTGATCATAGTGTGCTTGTAATTTTTCAATTTAAAACAAAATAAAATCTATCCATTTATTTTTTAAGTATACTTATAATTATGATTGACACCTAACAACACCTAATGTGCAACCTATTGATGTAGATCATAATAAAGCACAATGAATCCTTGATGAAAAGCAAAGAGGATTTGGAAATCAAGATCTATCAAACATAACACATGTTGAGAAGGAAGATGACTTAAAAGGGGAGCCACTCTCCTTGAAGGAGGTTAGAAAGCTTTGCTTAAACTAGTTTGTCTGTGATACATTATTCCGCACATTAGACAATGCAAGATAAAGCACTCCTTAAAAAAAAAACGATCTCCAAGGCACAAGATTGGCTAGAATTCTTCTAGTTAGGTTCATTTGACAATAAAAAAGATTCTCAAACAATAATCAAATAGCCATCTACTCCACCAACAATGCTACATGCACTATATTCTAAGGAGATGAGTAGAGTGGAATGACAAGCCATCAAATACAGGAGTAGGCCAAGGATGCATCACTAACAAGGGACAAGCATAAAGAGGGTAGGATCCACAATTGCCAAAAAAGATAACTATCATGCTACTACCTAAAAAGCATGAACCGATTTTGGGGATGGCAACACAAGGGGCAATTGGCATATAAGGATAGTCCATTGAGGAGCTATTGCCTTAGAACATAATGCTATAATAAGAGCTCTAACCTCTTTTTAATGATTTACAAATGCAAATTGCACAAATATAAGGAGGTGTAATTGCTTCTAATAATCTGTCAAAATCAAGCTCAAGTAATATTGATATACTCACTTTGTTAGATTGTAAAAACTTGTAAATACAATGCTATTATCAAAAAGCATTTTATCAATGAATGACTAAGCTCAATTACTAGATAATTTTGTTTTTAAGGTACATTGATTATAAATTTTCTATTCTATTCACTATATGCAATGTACTGCATGTACAATGTACTGTATGTATGATGCTTTATGTGTATCAAATATAACTTGTGTAATGATCTTCATTGATCATTTATTCAGAGTATCTAGTAGAAGAAGTTTATGCCCTTTACAAAGGTCAATCAAAGTGCAAGACTCTTCCTGAATGCCTCCAATTGATCCCTCAATTAATTGTTTATGGTACGAAAATATCATATCTCAACTTTTACTAGGGCCTTGCATTTAGATTGACCGTTTTACTCATTATTGACATGCCAAAAATAATGGTTCTAATATATTGTTGCCTAATGTGAAAGACAAAAATCTCATTATTGAATAACTGAGGAACACTATGCAGTTGCTTTGTAGTTGGCTTTGATAAGAGAGCATTGATACACTCTCTCTTATGAGAATCGTGATCTCTTGCATTCTCCAAAAGACCATGAGTAGTAAGAATTTGCAATAGGGACCCATGTTTTGCAATTAAGAAAATCACATGCCATTTTGGTACATCAACCTTGCTACTTCACTTGGAGTCATTCATAACTCTAGAGCAATTTCTAGGAATATGAATCTGTTTTATAATGCTGGTGATGCACGAGCAATAAGAACTAATCTAAGTTTTGAAAGCAGCACTTCAATAAGCTTAAGATTGATTTTTCTTCATCAAAGTAGTCACTGTTAAGGCTAATGTGAAAGCCAAAAATCTCGTCGTTGAATAGTTAAGTAGCACTATGCAGTTGCTTTATAGCTAACTCTAATAAGAGAGCATTGATAGACTCTTTAATGAGACTCATGATCTCTTGCATTGTACAAAAGACCATGAATAGTAAGATTTGCAATAGCAAGAACCCATATTTTGCACTCAAGAAAATCACAAGCCATTTTAGGATATCGACTTTGTTGCTTCATTTGGAGTTGTTGATAACTCCAAAGCAGTTTCTATAAATATGAATACATTTTGTAAGATTTCCAATGCATGAGCAATAAGAACTAATCTCAATTTTAAAAGGAGCATTTCAATGAACTTAGGGTTCATTTGTCTTCAATGAAGCACTCACGTGTTCATATATGAATTAACATCAATTAGCAATAAAGATTATGTCCACCAACTGAGAAGCTGTCCTAAACCAAGTTGGTTGTATGGTATGCATTTGCACTATATTAAAATCATGAAGAATCCCTCATTCATTGTTGGGCATTTTTGTGGCTCCTTAGTCATGTGTTGGCCTAGCTGGACAAAAGGCACTCTGCAATGTATGCAATATGTGGCTCAAATCAATGTGGCTCTTCAATGACCACACACTTGATGTTCTTGAGGTACAAGAATGCAAATTCTCAAAGGAGGATGCTAGAGATGTGATGCAAGAAGGCCATGGGAAGTTGTGAAGAGCAACACCATATTTATTTGTGTAGCATATTGTGGCAATGTTAGCAATGTTACTCAATTTCAACATCAATATTATAAGCTCATTCAAGAGCTAATAGGTTGGGTTAATAAACAATGGCATGAAAGAAGGAACTCTGATAGAGTCTATTATGAAGTAGGCAACATTTCTCTATTCGGTGAAATTATCTATTGAAGCTTGTAGAATGTGTGCACAATTATGTTGCCAAAGTGTGTGCTTAATGGCATGATACTTGGATGATAAGACCAATTAAAGCATTAATAAATTCAAATATCCTAACATAGTGAAGATAGTTGTCATAAAGTATTCAATCTCATGACAGAAGACAATGGATTATCATGGAATGCTTTGATTATGTTACATGGGAAATTGATCTACATCCTAAAAGCATTGAATTTGTTTCATCGAAGGGTGTTCTTTTTATAAAGTTTGCTTTATCTATAATGTTAGTGTTCCTGTACTATGGCAAACAACTACATGCTAGCATTGTACCATGGATATGCTAATGAGGCATTTCACATTTTGGTCCAAATGATGTAGCAAAATTGCAAAGTAGATAGAGTTACTTTTGTGAGCATACTCTTTACATGTAGCCATGCCGATTTTTTGGTTCTAGAACAAGATCAACACTACTTACTGAGCATGTATCAAATCCTTAATGTGAAACTAGAGATTAATAGATCCTTGATGTCAAACTAGAGATTAATCGTTTTGACCGCATTCTTGACTTAATGGGGACAATAGACAATCTATAGACAGAACTAGGGATTGTAGCAACCTAGACAGCCTAGTGAATGTCTCTACATGTAGCTGTGCTGGTTTTCTGGTGTTGGAACAAGATCATCACTACTTGATGCCAACAATGCCAATCAATTCGTTCAACACTTTGCAAATAGAAATTTCATGGACTTGAGCACTTTCTAGATAGAAATTACTTACATACTAGATTATGACATGTCATAATTTGGCAAAATATATCTACCTAGATTTATAGCATAACCAAAGTATTTTCTTGATTTGACTCATATGAACAACAAATTTATGTAGTTCTTTACTACTCGATTGTATTATTACAATGAAAGATTTTTTTTGTGTCTAGATGCATATGAGAGAGAGAGAGAGAGAGAGAGAGAGAGAGAGAGAGAGAGAGAGAGAATGAATATCTCTAAAAGGCCAATGTGGCTTATGTGAACAAAGCAATACATATAATGATGGTGTGTTTCTCATCTGGAACGAGAAAAGATGAAAAGCATGCCTATAAGATTGAAAAGTGAAATATAGTGCCATATCAAAAGAAAACATGTCAATGATCTAAAAGTAAAAGTAGAAAAAGGAAACTCTCCATCAATGAGATGTTTGTCCTTTGGAAGATGTATCTCTGCATTGTTGAGACATCTCAGCATTTGTCTCCTGTGGCACTCAATGGTGGCTCCAATTTAATTATGGTATGGATGTCTAGGCCTTCGTTCGAGTGGACATGGGCATCTAGAGCGGTTGAGTGCCATTGCTCTATCCAAAGGGACACCTATAGAAGATGAGGTCCAATGATGATGTACTCCTATAGCTATGTGACTGCAGTAGTGGTATGTGCCATACTCACTTGTGTTGCAATGAAAAAGTCAATGATTGCTCTATGCCTTTGCCATGCCATACTCGGTCATGACATAGTACTCTATGCCTTTATAGCTCCAAGAGAAATAAACCCAAGCATCTTTGATCCTCAAATTGCATGATTCATCTCAAGGGTCCAAAACTCTCTCAAAATAGATAGTGATATTTGCCTCGTATATCATAATATACCATGCATTGATAGATGTAGTATTCCTCTATCTTTAGCTCTCTGTCGCATAGTTGGCATATGCGTTCCTCTATCTGCATGTCCTCCCATTTGCATGTCTCAATCCTCAGGTGGTGGGATGAGGTGTGAATCTGACCACTTATTGTGCGCAGTCCATGGGGCAGTTGTGTATCCATGTTACTGGGTCGCATGATGAAACCTCAATAGATACTTGAAGGAAGTGGGCCTGGTAGTGTGCCATCTTTGTGCCATGGGGGTCGAGATCCAAGTCTTCTCCATATCTAACCTCAATATGTTTGCTCTAATCACATGGTTGGACTTTGTCTAGGCTATTCTCAAAGGGGGGTAGTTTGTCAAATTGCAAACTATGTAAACTCATCCATGTTCTCATTTGAGCATACCAACAATGTCTGTCACTATCTATTGCTAGCTATCTAGAAGAGGCTAGGGCTAGCTGTGGGTATCTATCTTGGGGGAGCTCCCATAGTCTATGTATGAAAGTCACTACCTAGACCAAGGCCTCAACCACCATGGGTGATGCTCCCAACTTAGGTCTGATAATTTCACGCGGGGTCGAGCTCTTTGCTCATATCATACGTGATATCATCATGACCAGTGGTCTTTCTATGTGCTCCCACTCGTGATAGTATTCCTTCTCTAGTCCATCTTGGTCTCCCAAAGGCTATCTCCTCGTGTAGAAGAGACTTGGACCCCAAATAGCTACCCCATATAGGAGTGTGGGTGTAACCAAGGTGTTAGAAAGCCATAGTTTGGTGCATAGTTTTTGAAACTATATGTGAGCACATTGCCTCTCCAATGCACATAAGGTTGCATAGCATACTTGCAATTGGCTTATATTCTCTTTAAGCCAATACATCATAAGTTATTTATACATCTTGTAAAAGATTCATATAGTTAGGATGCCCATTGCCTCCAAGCAACTATAAATGTAGCTTTTTTGGCTAAAATCTAGCAATTGTCTTTGATGAGGAAGGTTGGAATGATTAGTGCATGTCACTGTTTGGAGAAAACCAAAGTTTTGCATGGCTAGCTTTGGCTGCTAACCAATTTTCTTTGGAGGACTCACCACGAGAACTAGATGAGAAGTGGCTATGGTACTTCTCCATATTGTAAAGCTTTGACAAAATGTATTCAATATGGATAGAATGTGCATGACCTACTACATACTACTACTTCCCTAGGTCACTTTTGCTAGTGAAGGTACATGGGACAATACTTATTGAAGAAAAAGGCCACAACAAGAAATGGAGGAGGAAGAGTAGAACTTGAGCTTTAAGGTGGCAAAGTAGAAGGAAGCAAGGGGCACTCTAATGGGAAGTAGAAGATAACCCCACATATCTATGTGTTTATTCGTTGTCTTGTACTATGGATGACTCTAGGTTAGCAAGGTGCCTTGTCTAAATTGAATCCAAAAGAGGGTAGGGGAACATCTATACTATTAGTTAAGGAGAGGTGGGAGGCAGGTGCCACGTGGCAGCCCCCCACCTCCCCCACAAAAAAGAAAGAGAACGCGGGGGCGGGTGCCCCAAAAATCGCGCCTGCTCCGGTGGAGCGCCGGAGCGAGTTTAGATGCGGAGCGCCTAGTTCTCCCTACAAGCTCTCCTATTGGTCCCTTTGGGGCCTTGTGTTGCCCCGTGACCTCTACAAGAGGCCTTCGCAAACGCTTCCGCCAACCGACGCAATATGAAATGGCGGAGAGAGGGATGGCTTTATTTCTTCTCCAAAGAGAGAACCAACCCACAGACCCAGCCCAGCCAAGCTAACACGCCGTCGATGGTGAACTTCAGCTCTTCTGTAGTAGGTTCCTTGCACACCTTCGGTACGCGCGCGCACGCACGGACACTCTCTGTACGGTTCTCTCTCTCTCTCTCTCTCTCTCTGCGCTTCCTTCGCCCGATTTTGCCTCCTCCGGCGCGTCTAGCTGTTGCACTTATTCTGTGAGTTGCTTTTGCATGTTCTGTAAAGCGGTCCATTTGTTGCACCGCAGGCATGCTTGCTCGGGCAGCTTTAATCATGGACCAAATGATGTATTGACTTGTAGCGTGATTCTATCAAGTATGAGTAACTCGAACTATTAAACATGCTTCACGGAACAATCTCCTTATATGATTTTCAAGGAGGGCCCTCTAGATCGCTGGTTTGACAACAAGAGTTTGTAAGATACATACACAGTTGATAGGAATGTTTGCTGCTGATTAGTTGATGAAAGAGGTTGTGGAAGGCTCAACATTATCCAGTTCAGATGCCTAGAAAATAATGCAAATTGAGGACCACTTGATTGCCATATATTGTTACCAAATCTCAAGGAACGCATATGAGGCATTATCAAAGGACGAGTGATGCGTTTAACTCTAGCAGAGACTATACTGCAAGTCCTGGACCATGAAAGTTTCCTTGCTCAGTGTTGCAATCTGCACTTTGTATGAAAGCAATTTTCGAATGAAATTAGTCCCTCTATGCTCACCAGCATCAATGGGTTCTGATGATGTTTGTAAACAAATCCTAGTTATGGAAGACATATGGTAATGGGAACATGAATTTGTCTATGCTGCATCGAGGCACAATTAAATAGGCCAACTTCTTGAGTAGATAAGGTCATAAAGTCAATATAGTCTATGCTTGTTGAGATTTCAGCAGAGTACCGAAGTAGGTGCATTTGTAACAGCTGATATTGAGGGATTAGCCGATTATATTGGACACACAAGTGAAGCCAAATGTAACCAGTTCCAATGGTTATGCCTTGGCAGTTAAAAGCTTGAATTCACAGTTTGGAGTGAGGTTGTGGGTTGCATGCATCACTTGGTTGGACATCCTACATTCAGATGGTGTGTTTTGTATAAGTCCAGGGTATAGGAACAATGCTAGTGTGCCTCTTGCCTTCCTGTCTCGGCTAATGTTGGAGGGGAGGAGCTCCTTTCTAACAACAAAAAGTGGTCGATATCTATGAATACTGACTGGATAGGACATTTTCTTTTGCTTATAAAGAGTCTAACCTGATCTAGCCAAAGTCTACCTTCTTGAGATTTGTTACAAATAGGGTTGCATCCTCCAATTGAGAAAATACTGCTGTATTTTCCATTTCTAATTAAGGGGTTAGTTGATGCCGACTTTCCTTCGATATTTTGATAGAGTAGGGCTGTTTTGTAAGCATTCCATCTTGTGATCAAGGGCATTACAAATCATTCATGTCTACATTTTACTTGAGCTTTGTATGGATTAATGTGTGCTATAGGACTGTCAACAACTCTTAAGAGAAAACAGGCACGAGGTAATGGGAAAGTGGTGGGCCAAGTGCAATAGATAGACCCTCCATCAAGTAACTATGCAACCTGGTTTGATCTTCCATCTCATTCAATTGTTTCTAAACAAAATCTCAAGCTTTCTAAGGAGGTGATTTGGATATTTTTCTCCCCTCATTTTTACTTCATGCAATTCTGACATGGTGTAGTGATGTGCATATTTGATCAATTGGAATGCTTTAAGCATTTGTATCGATTTCTAATTAATGAGGTGCCCTTTTCTGGGTTGTTGTGGTGCTCACTATGGATACCTATCACACCTTTATGTGAAAGACAGCTTTCTGCTCTTGATTCACACTCTTGAACATGAATACTTGGAAGAGAGAAGGGAGGAACAGAAACTGAACAAAAACTAATAATGTTCTCATTCTGGTGTCTAAAACTGAGTCGAACTTTATAACTGGGAGGTCAGTCCATCTAATAAAATGGCCAAGTAACCGCAGGTAGTAGAACAAAAGCTGTTGTATTGGTCACTAAGAGCTCAAGTTATTGATAAAAAATAGAAAAAATTATCTTGCTTATTGTCTTTGGTGCATTAGACTGGATGTAAAGACTTCTGCTGTTGGGAAGTGGAAGGTGATCAATTTAGACTGGTATTGAATCTGGTATTGTAATGGCAAAAGGTGCAAGTTTAGAACTTGTAGGTTGACACAGAAGCTAACTGCTCCTACTTCAAGGCACAACAAGACTTGTGAACGTGGACAGCACAGACCGCCACCAAGCTGATTTTGCTTGTTATTAGCCTTCATCTTTGTCCTACACCGCTGGTGTTTGAACTTTGACAGCCTTGAGAGTCTGAAACATCAGAGGTGTCGCACTCTTTGAGAGTCTGGAACATGATCTGCATGTAGAGAATCTGCGCTAAGTAACTACGACATCTGATGTGATCTTCCATCTCATGCCTGTTTCTGAACAATGTCTCAACCTTTCTCAGTAGCTGGTTTGACTATTTGTTTCTCATGATTTCAATCTCATGCTATCGTGAGATGTACTTTGGTACCATTCATTTCTAGTTAGTGATGCACCCTCTTCTCAGTTATTGTGGTGCTTACCATGGATATTTGCCACACCTATCTGTGAAAAGGCTGGTTGCTCCTCTCAAGTCACATGCTAGAACATGAACGATTGGAAGAGACAAGGGAGGAATGAGAAACTGAACTTTTGATAAATACAAGGTTTCGATCAAGTAACAAAGGCTGAGTTGAACAGTTCAACTGATAGGGGATAGATTGGTTCAGCTAATAGAATGGTCAATTAAGCACCAACAATAGAACCAAAGCTGTTGAACTGGTCACCAAGAGTGAAGATAAATTACCTATGCTTTTATACTCTTTGACTACATTAAACTGGATCTAAAGACATGCTATTGGGAAGTGGTAAGTGATCTAAGAGGTACTAGAATTTGAGGAATTGAAATGATGCATATGATCTGCTGTTGAAGATGATGCACTTATTAGTGCTTGAACTATGACATTGGACTCTGTTGGACTACTATTTAGAGAATTTTCTGGGTTGGACCAGATACTGTTGCTGATCTACTT
Organism: Lygodium microphyllum; assembly: GCF_053477565.2. Taxonomy (NCBI): domain Eukaryota; kingdom Viridiplantae; phylum Streptophyta; class Polypodiopsida; order Schizaeales; family Lygodiaceae; genus Lygodium; species Lygodium microphyllum. The sequence continues at coordinate 31,952,827 of NC_141149.1, forward strand.
GGATCCAGAATTCTGGAAACTAAAATATGCATTCATACCTTGGCTACTCTCAGATCAAGCTCAGGATCAATGAGCTTGACTGCTGAAAGGTAGAGCAATAAGGATACCAGCACTAAGCACGCTTCCACCAAGGCTTGAATCTTGGGGAGTGCTTAACCATTACTGGTGAAGGCTATGATATGAGCACTCCTCCACTGAGGCTTGTGTCAGAAGTGGAGCAGCGATGAAAGCATAAACATGTGCTGAAATAAATTGCTGAAACACAAGACAAAAAGAGAAAAGAAAAGAACACGATACAGATGAGAACTCAGATGTATGCACGGGAAATGGAATCCATATATCTGAACACAAGACAGTCGCATACAACAGTAAGTCACTGGTTGCGTGGGCACTGACACTGGCACTGGCTCCTCTCTCCACAGAGTCTGCAGATGGTGAAGATGATGATGATGTGACTGACTGAGGAGGAGCCACTGAGTATATATAGGCTGAAAAAGTGGGGAGCAACAATGCTGGTCGGACAGCATTTAATGCTGGTCGACTGGTGCATAAAATGCCCCAATGGCATAAAATGCCACACCAGAAAAATACCTAAAATACCGAATAAAAATGCCTAGCCCAGATCAAGCTCAGACTCACACATGAGTTGACAAATACTCTGCTAACACCCTCTCTCAGATCATGAGTGATCTGATACAATACAATAGTACAATGAAAAGGGATCAGAAACTATACAACATAGAACCACCAAGTAGAACCATGGATACCCAAGCAGTGGGTGATCAAGCCACCACCAAGGTGCCTCGGAGAGAACCTGATGTCGATGTCGATCGTACCAAACACCTGAAAATAGAGAAGATCATAGCATGTCTCTGTGTCCATCACTAATGTCTCGCAGTAGCATACAAGACCATCCTGTCAAAAATGCCTCTGAACATAGGTGACCATGGATTCCCCGCCTTTGGCCAAACCGCCAAAGTGTCCCCTCATGTGAGCTCCAGACGAAAGCCTCCCGCTCTCTGTCAGATAACCAGCTCAGTATGAACCTGGATGTCAATCCCAGCTCCAGGATTTGATTCCGCCAGACTGAAGTCGATGCGTCAGGGACGTCCCTCTTTGGAACCTGTGCACCTGTATAAAAATATAGATGAGGCGCGGCTGCCCCATCTGAACACCCGCTCACACTCCCTCTCTGGCACAAGAGAGTCGTGAGGGATGACCTCATCACCATCACTAGAAAGCAGCCGAGGAAGGGGCCACCAAGCCCTTCCTGCGATTCGAAGAAGAGGAGCCCTTCCGCACCTTGGACTTCACCTTGGTCGGAGGAGCGGAGTCGGAGTCTGATGAAGGAGAGGACTCATCGGTAGAGTCAGCATCCCGCTTCGTCTTCTGCTCCTTCTTCCTGGAAGCCGCTAACTTCTTGCAGTCCTTCCGCAAATGTCCCTTCTTGCCACGGTGGTAACACTGGGCCTTCGACTTCTTCTTCCCGTCACCCCTCTCTGAAGCTACATAAGCCTCACCTCCATAATGTGCCGGAAGCCGCCCCTGTAATCTCAAGGATGTCTCATGCAACTTAGCATCAGGGGAAGTGCACGGAGGAGCCATATGGAGAGGATAAGAAGAGAAGTAGAGAAGAGATGGAGTTTAGAGAGGAAACACAGCCAAAACACAAGCACAGACTACAGAAAAAGAGAGTTCACATGCAATATAACTCAAAATCTGATCAATAGAAGACAAAATCTGCTGCAGAAAGTCAAAAAATCAGTCAAAAACTGCCAAAAACAGAGAAAACGGCCTGAAGGAACAGCCACCCAGCCACGAGAGATGCTGAATCAGCAAAACGCAGGCTGTAAACTGGAGAAAACAGGTAGTAAACTGTCGCTAGCAGCTGCAGATGAAAAACGCAGGCAGCAGAGGGTGCGGAGGCAACAGGCGATGGCAAAACTGCAAAAAACGCAGGCTGAAAACAGCCCCAAAACAGGGCGCCTGGCTGCAACAGCAGTCGTCTGATCAGCAGGGGTACAAAACAGTCCTGAAATCCACAAGAAACACAAATCCTGAAAACTGATACCATGTCAGAAGTGGAGCAGCGGTGAAAGCATAAACATGTGCTGAAATAAATTGCTGAAACACAAGACAAAAAGAGAAAAGAAAAGAACACGATACAGATGAGAACTCAGATGTATGCACGGGAAATGGAATCCATATATCTGAACATGAGACAGTCGCATACAACAGTGAGTCACTGGCTGCGTGGGCACTGACACTGGCACTGGCTCCTCTCTCCACAGAGTCTGCAGATGGTGAAGATGATGATGATGTGACTGACTGAGGAGGAGCCACTGAGTATATATAGGCTGAAAAAGTGGGGAGCAACAATGCTGGTCGGACAGCATTTAATGCTGGCCGACTGGTGCATAAAATGCCCCAATGGCATAAAATGCCACACCAGAAAAATACCTAAAATACCGAATAAAAATGCCCAGCCCAGATCAAGCTCAGACTCACACATGAGCTGACAAATACCCTGCTAACAGCTTGAAGCTTGGGAATCACTTAACCACTATTGGTGAAGGCTATGATGCTACACCTCTGACTGAACTGAAATCCCTAATGCTCAAAACCCTCCATATGAGACTGCTTCTGAGTAGATGAAAAAAAAAACTGAGGGTTAGTCTCTTAACGTGGCCTCTTAGGAGATTGGCTCTAAGGCCTCTTGTGAGACCTGCTTTGTGACCTCCTCAGAGTGTGCTCTATGGCTGCCTCTTTCAACACGATTCTGTGATGCTCTCACACATGAGATGCTGGGAACTATTATGTAAGGCTCATCTCACATAGCTGGTGTCTCTCTCAGCAAACTGGTTTAGTGACAGTCTACTGACTGCTGCATGGAATCCCATCTTTCATGTGATTCTTCAACTTAAGTAATGTATTTGTCATGTGAGACATCTTGTCAAAGTCCATAATTTTGTTTGGTGTGGTCCGGAAATTTACGATTTGATTGCTTTGTTTTGGCAGGTAAAGTACACCATTACAGACTTCGATCAATGGTAAATATTTTCCATATAAAAGGCCCATCCTTGCGCAATGGTGGCCATTGTTGGTTGGGAAGGATGGGTGACATTGGGGCTGATCGGCCTTATGCTGGTTGCACTTGTAGCAGAGCTTGCTCCTCCTTATTTAGTCATGATGGGAACCCTTATAGTGTTTCTCCCTCTTGGTATTCTTGATTTAGAGGAAGCTCTCCATGGCTTCAATGATCCTGCAGTCCTTTCCATTGCTGTGCTTTTTATTGTTGCCAAAGGTATGAAGGTTTTCTCTTATTTCAGTCAAAACTTAGCTAATACAGATCCCAGAGTCTATCAATTGTGCAGTTACTAATTTCAACCATATGTCTACAGGGATTGAGTTGTCTGGAGGCTTGGAATATGTTTCCAAATTCATGTTTCAAGCAAAACAAACAGAACATAAACCTGGCCGATTCCTTGGCAAAACAGGAAACAGTGTTGTCTGGACACTCTTGAAATTTACCTTACCAGTTGCTATTTTCAGTGCCTTTCTTGCTAACATTCCGTTGGTGGCCATGATGATACCTCCCATTGTAGAGTTTTCACGCAGAGTAAGTAGATGTAACAATTTAAGCCACATTTGTCATTGCAATTGGCTTGCAAACTTTGAATGCAAAGATATAATTTATAGCTGCAGCTGGCTCAAATCATTATCCACACCTTATTTTCTCTTGAAGTCTGAAACAGCTACTGAATCCAGATCAATTTGGCACCATCGAAACTGCTACTGCCATTAAGCTATGCAGCATTACTTGGAGGTACCCTCACATTGATTGGAACTGGAACAAATCTTGTGGTTGTGTCCCTTGCAGCCAAAAAGATTCCAGAGCTACAAATGCACCTTTTTGAGATAGGGGTGGTTGGTGTCCCTGTGACAGTTGCTGGTGTTCTGTATATGCTCACTGTTTCTGGAAAACTTCTACCAGACCGTCTTGCCATTCAACCGACAAGCATCAATGCAAGGTGAGTTGAAAACAGAATAGTGAATTGTCAAAATTTGAAGCTAATCCAAAGTTTAATGTATGAGTGAACCAAAGTCTCTACTATTATATTTTGCATGGATAATTTTGTTTTTGCATTGGAAGATTTTTGAGAATTGAAATGTATTTTAAGTAAGAAATTAATCTCTTAACACCACTGTATCATTCGTCAATGATCTTGGCTTCTGGCATTAATATTTCAGTGCTGAATAGACTTATTTATGTGTGCATAATGGTTGGGAAATGTGTTATGGCTGGCCTACAGGGAATATAACATAGTATTGGTTGTGAGATCAGCATCGTCATTAAATAGGAAATCCATTGAGCTATCAGGATTGAACAGAATGCCAGGGCTAAACTTAGTGCAGATTGAAAGAGAAGGAAACAGAATTGCCAATTTTGGTGGAGTAATACTTATGCCTAAAGATCGTCTTTACTTTGCTGGGGTCATAGATGCACTTCTTGCTTTAACACAAATTGATGGGTTGACACTTGCAGAAGATGAAGTAACTTTCTTTGTCTATGTAACATTTCCATTTTCTTGTATTAAACTGCCTGCAAAATCTGTGCAATCATTATGTGAAGAGTTCTCAGTGGTCATGGCGAGTGCAAATGCACTATACATAGTTTCATGTTTGCTTACAGGAATTGCTGTTTGTTGCAGGGTGAGGGACAAATCGATTTGAATCATTTGAAAAGACATCAGTTTCTTGTGGAAGCAGTGATTGCTAGCAAGTCGCCTATGGTTCAAAAGAAAGTATCAGACTTGCAATTTCGATCACGGTACAGAGCTGCTGTGGTTGCAATTCATAGGCATGGGACTCGGTTAGAAAGGTTGGATTTTCCTCTTTTTGATGCCTCGAGCTTGTCTAAGTGAAAGTAATTAAAGATGAGCTGCAGAGCTTGAAAGAAAACATTGTTTTTATCCTTATACCAGTCGTTATTCCTTAAGACTTACCAGTTAGTACCAGCTAAATGTGCTGGTTATTGGGGAAAATTGGATGTGTAGGGCTATTGGAGAAACTGAACTTGAAGCTGGTGATTGTCTACTGATGGTGGCTGATGGCTTGGAGTTTGTGTCAAAACATAGAAATAACTCTACTTTTGCTCTCGTCTCTCAGGTATTTGAACATGGGTGTGTGTGTGTGTGCGTGCGCACGTGCACTCTAAGCTCATGGAACATGCCAAAATATTCAAACTTAAGTGTTTACTTCAGAAACAACAGAAGTGCTCTGATTGAGATAGCTTGTAGCAACATTCAGAAATAGGACTATTTACAGCTTCCAGGTTTTGAGCCCATTCAAAGGCAAAAGGCTGGTATAGCTGCAGCTTTTGTGTTGCTTATGGTTGCTGCCAGTGGGCTTGGAGTTGAATTGATAACTGCGGCTCTATTCTCAGCAGCTGGTCTTTTACTCACGAAATGCCTCTCCCCTAAGGATGCCATGGTTTGTTGCTACTTGCTTGACACTTGTCCTTAATCCAACTTTAAATGGTTCATCCTGTTCTTTGCTAGTGCATATCCTGTTGGAAGCTTGTACCTCAAGCCTGTATGTGAAGCTTGCAGAAATCAGTGGAGTTGCCAGTCCTCATCATGATTGCAGCAGCATTTGGGATTTCTGAGGCCATGGTACAGAGTGGAGCTGCAGATTTGGTTGCAAGAGCTCTTATGGGCCTGGCAGGAAAATCCCAAGTATATACTGTCCTTTATTTTTTGAAGATTTACATGCTTATCTGCTGAATTTATCAACGTTTCTTCATAAGCCTGGAAAAGAAAGAGAAAGATACTTGTTACAATAGAAGAAGCATGTTTAGGCAGAATTATTACAGACATGAACTGTTCCTACAAAAATTTTGTGGCTTCTATCTGCATGTTTCAGTTTGGCCTCATTACGTGGACATACATAGCTACTACCCTCTTTTCGTTGGCCATCACGAACAATGCAGCAGTCACAATTATGTTTCCGGTGGCACTTTCTGCAGCACAGGCTGGAAATCTGGACTTTCGGCCATTTGCCTATACTTTAATGCTGGCAGCCTCTGCAGGATTGATGACTCCAACAGGCTGTCCAACAAACCTGATGGTTTATGGGCCTGGTGGATACAAATTCATGGATTACATCATTTATGGTGGACCTATGCAGGTGAACTTTGTTTTGTACACTGTCTTATTTGCCATGTGTTTTGTGTCTGTTATGTTAATTTATTTTAATTTGTTCTAGAGGCCTTGTTGATTTTTGGAAGTTTTGATTTATCCATTGATAGTGATTGCATACATTTGGTTGACACACTTAATATGAAAATACTATTGTAGTTTGCACGTTTATTAGCCCGGAAATTAAGCGTCTGTACATATTTAGAGTGCCTTTGTAAACTGACCTGCATCTTACAGTCTCTAATGGATGCTCCAAATCAGTGTGCTTCTAGATACATTCATGGAGGTATTTCTACTATGCCGATCTCTTCAAAGAATCTAATAAAGAAATAGCTATAGTACCTCTACCAATGATAAATCAAATAAAAGGCATTATTGTGTTTCTCATGCAGACTTAGTACGTGGAATTAGAAGCAGAAAATACTTGTTCACATTAAGTATAAATAACCAAATCCAGGAGTAAAATAGGAACAAAATGAAATTTAAAATAACCTGTCATTCTGAGTGCCTATTTAAACTATAAATATGTAGTTGTGAAAGCACAAATCGAGCTATTTCATTTGAGGTAAACTCCGAGCCTTTATCAGTTCTGATGGCTTTTAGCCTTCCACCTAGATTGATTTTCTTCAAAGATATGCTAGTCTTGAAAGTGTGAGAAGGCCTGTGACTTAAGCAGCAAAAAGTAGGTCCAAGTCATCCTGCTAAAATCATCTAGAACAAGCATGAGATACTTACCCCCCTCGAGGGACTCATGTCTCCACAAGGGAGCCTTAGCATTGCATTGCTGCTTGCCTTTGATGCAGGATACATGTGGAGTTTGGCTCACCCCAACCTTCGGTAAGCCACAAACCAATTGGTCACAAGCCACCTTCAGAAGGTAGTCATGGTTGAGATGATTAAAATAAGCATTCCAATACTTGGTTTGGGACTGAGAAGAAAGAAGATAGGAAGAGAGGGGACATGTCCTTTAGCTTATAGACACCATGCTCCTCTCTTCCACAGAAGACCATCTTCTTTGTCTGGCCATTGCCAATTTGAAACAACTCATCATCAAACTCTATACAGAGTCCTAGTCCACAAATTATGCTTATCAATAATAGATGGAAGCTAGAATCGGGAACATATAGAACTTTTGATGTAAAGGGATTGTCATCCCCATCGGGATGATTTGGATCTCACCTACTCCATGAATTGGAATGAAAGAGCTGTCTCCAATAGACATTGACTTGCATCACATGCAAGAGGTCAATGCCTTCTTGAATGGAGTTTTGTGGCGGGAAGAGCCACTATCCATGATCCATTTGCAAGCCGTGGGGTACATCAATGCTGCATCCGGGGAGGAAGGTGTTTGTGTCTCTAACAACTTCAAGTGGAGAAATGCCGATGAAGTACTAGAGCATTTTCAGATGCAAGAGTGCAAGCCAATCTCCACACCAATTGAGATAGGCCATAGGTTTACACTTGAGGATGTAGGAGATCCATTTGATGCGTCTCTTTATCAATAGGCTGTGGGTTGTCTATTGTACTTGTGCAATACATGTCCAAACATCCAGTTTGGGGGTTTTCTTAGTTAGAATGGTTTATGCACAACCTTGACACTAAGCATTGGCAAGTAGTTAAACTTGTCTTTCGGAATCGCAAAGAGGCACTTAATCATTGGGCCTCTTCTATCCTCAAGGCACTTAGCTACTTGTATGCATTCATAGACAATGATTGGGCTGGTTGTGGAGACTAGTGTTCACAAGTGGAAATTGTTTCATGCTTGGTGATTCATGTATCTCTTGGCTAAGCAAGATGCAATCTATAGTGGTCACATCGAATTGTGAAGCTGAATATAGGCCAACATTTACAACTACATTGGAATGTGTATGGCTTAGATGCCTCAGCCGATCTTAGTGTTGGATAACAATCACCCACTCCTATCTATACTAACAGTTAAAGAGCGCCATGGCAATTGTGAGGAGCCCGGATTTTCATGCTCGTATTAAGCACATTGAGGTGTAAGGGAGATTGACCTGGTATATGTCCCTACACAATACAAAGCTCTCTCTTGAGAAAAGTTTGAGGCCTTCTGCAAGGCTTTAGGCTTACTATCATTTGGGAATTGATTTGCCATTCCCTATGTATATCCATATCATTTACACCAAGGGGATTTGCTACATTGATTGTGCTTCTCTGGTTGTTTTGGTGGAAACTCAACCTATGCACACAACACCTTTTACCTTGTTGGTGAAGGGTTTTTCCCCTTATGAACACCCATTAGAGCGTGCTATGATAATATCTTAGGGTTGTACTTTCAATCATTCTCACATAGAGGACGTGAGTTTCGAGCAATCTGAATCTCCACCCACACCCACACCCACACCGCCTCCCCTCCTCCGCCACCCACCCTAACACAATATAAATACAATTGTATGACAAAGTTCAAATTGAACAGAACATAGTTAGGGTTAGGGTAAATTAGAGACAATGAACACAATGAAGAGTCTGAAATGAATGAATCTGAATAATACAATCCTCATGTAGTAAATACACTATGCAGTGAAGGAATAATGTACCCCAAACTCTCATGTCTCGAGGACCGAGGTGGAGATAATGAGCCGGAGAGTGTCATACTCTGATGGATCTCAAAACATAGGAAGGCAGCCTCTTGAAGATGTTTGACAGCAGCAAACGTAGTAGTATAGATGCTGGCATCTAGAAATAGGCAGAGGCGAGAGAAAATCAGCAAACACAGCCTCTAAAAGTAGGGCAATAGGCAGGAAAGCACCAGAATGATGTAAACACAGCAGTTAGATGATAAATGCAGCTTGCAAGGTGGTCGCCAGCTGATGGGGATGTCGCCGGTGCTGTAAATGCAGCTAGAAACTGCTGCCAGCTGCATATGCAACCTTTGGAGGGCTGGTGACAGCAAGGAGCAGCAACAAAAGGCACAGACCGCGAGGTAGAGGTTTGAAACAGACGTTGGATGGGTAAAGCCAATGTTGGCCAGCTTAGTTTGAGATGTCCTTCGTGAAAGGGGCGTGGGCAAAGAATCTAAAGCTCTTGAAATCTGCAAAAACGAGATTGACAGAATAGGAGGGCAAGTTGTCTATTTATAGAAAGTTTGGGGCCTCCAAAATTAGGGTTTACATGTGGGACCATAGTTTTTATTAGATGTGTTTGATTTGCCATGCAGACATCTGAAAAATGTCTGAAAACAAGAGTATGAAATCTTGTTTCATACTTGATATACTTTTAATTTGAAAAAAAACACGTTGGAAAGGTCAAGATTTGGAAAAAAGGCTATCACTTGGCAAAGAGCACACAAATACTTCACGATTAGCTATTGATGAGTTTATGGCTAACTTGGAGAGGGTTCTCATGGTGAGACAAGCATTGTAGGTGACCATGCAAATGCCCCTAATGTTGGAGCTACAGGTACAAGTGTTTCCACTTCATATAGTATTCAACCGCCAAGCTCAAAGAGGCAAAAATTGGGTACATCACAGGGACCTTTAGAGAAGTCTTGGAACATGCAACCAAGGCATAATGTCGATGTTGCCCTTCACAAGTTCTTTTATGTTGAGGAGATTCCTCATTGGAAAGTGAGGAGTCCATACTTTTTGGACATGGTCAAAACAATTGGGGAAGTTGGGCCAAGCTATAAGCCCCCATCTTATCATATGCTTGGCACAAAGGAGCTTGATGATGAAGTCAAATGCATTGATAGAGAGTTGCTTGATATTAGAGATAAGTGGAAGAAATATGGATGCAACATTTTATGTGATGGATGGTCTGACCCTTGTTGTAGACCCATCATTAATGTCATGATATCTTCCATACATGGTTATATGTTCATGATGTGATCTTGGATATTGGGCTGCAAAATGTGGTGCAAGTGTGTATGGATAATGCATCAAATTGTGTGTGAGCTGGACAATTAATAGAGTCACAATGACCTAACATTTTCTTCACTAGGTGCACTTGTCATTGGTTGGATCTCCTATTTGAGGATATTGGCAAGTTGTCTTGGGTTGCTCTAGTGTTAGCTAATGCTACAAAGGTTGTCACATTTATAACTCGCAAGTATACAATTTTAGCATTGTATTGCAAATTCAGCAAAAAGGATCTAGTGACGCCAGCTCAAACACACTTTGCTTACGTGTTCATTATGTTGGCAAACTTACTAGATGAAAGGTGCTATAATGGCTTGCGACGCATGGTTATGAGTGAAGATTGAACCAAGAAGAGAGTGTATCACATTGATAAAGCAATGCAAGTGGCTAGTATCATTTTGGGGTTTACTTTTTGGCAAGATGCAAAGAATATTTTGAAGATATGTGCACCTATTCTAAAGATTCTTCGCCTTGCAAATAGGGAAGATGCAATAATGGGGCTTGTTTACGACCTGACATATTGTATGATTGAGAAGGTAGAGGGCGTTGAGGGTGTGGATGCTAGCAAAATTATAGGAGGTTAAGGACTTGTGTGGTGCTGATAGATGGGATATGTTGCATTCTCCTTTACATGTGGCTGCTTATGTTTTGCATCCAATATGGAGAGCAAAGAATCTAGGTGGTGGTAGTGAAGTGCATGAAGCCTAGATGAATGTGATTGAGAGGTATACTATTCACGATGTTGTAAAGCAAGGTGTTTTATGTGATGAGTTGGACATGTAGAAGAATGAGATAGGTGGATATGCATACCCTATTGCAAAGGATTTGGCGAGGATGCACCAATGGGTAAAGTGGTGGAAAACATTTGGGCTTACACACCTCATTTGCAGCAACTAGCTATTAAGGTGCTTTCTCAAGGAACTTGTGCATATCAATATGAGAGGAATTGGAGTAGCTCTCTCTAATACATACAAATAGGAGAAACAAGTTACTTCCAAAGCATACAGAAAAACTTATTTATATCCACACAAATCTTCGCCTTATCTCTAGGATTAAACAAAGAGGATGGGAGAAGACTGAGGTTGTTGAGAAACGACTTCTTCAGTTTACACACTTTATTTAGGGTTTTGCAATGACAACCCCTAGAAGGGTTGGTGTCCACATTTTGGCCACTTTTTCAGTGGGCACCCACATAGTGGTATGCCACTCTAGACATCTTATGCTTATAAATAGGTAGTCACTTCATTCATTCTTTACCTCTCTCTTTAGTCATTCTTTACTACCTTCGGTCACCACCACCACTTTCCTTCTCTCACTAGCCCCTTCCATTGCCCTCACACCCCTTCAGGAGGACATTGTGGTTTGTGGCTGTCTTTACTCTTTCTCTTTTGCTTCAAGTGCCTTGTTTCATTATCGGACCTTGCATTTGGAGCATCTTTCATCTAGCGTTACCATCATCTGCTTGGCATTAGCACCTTTCTCCTTTAGGCTCCACCTTCACTTGCTTTTTTCAGTTTGGAGGCCTTCTCCTTGCCTGGCATCATTATCTCCAGCTTGGCGTCAGCAGCCTAGCCTTTGGCGATAGTCTCCATCACCAAGTGTCAGTGATTTCATCACTTGTCTATCACAGGGACTGTTGGGACTTGCGTTTTTGCAGCTTGGATCCTCCTCCATCACTTGGCATCACTCGTCTATCACAACGGCTGTTGGGACCTGCGCTTTTGTAGCTTGGCTCATCCTTCATCATTTGGTGTTATCATTATCTACCTAGCCTCAGCATCTGGGCTGCTCTCCTTGTGTTTGATAACTCCGACACTTTGGGATTTGCATTTTGCTGCCTAGGTCATCCCTCGGCATCAAAGGACTGAGGTTCACTCTCTTCACAACTATTGATCATCTTCCACATCTTCGACGGCATTAGAGGATTTGTTTCACTCCCTTCAGTGTGTAGATTTCCCACAGGTGTTACCGCTTGATTCAAATAGGACAATGCAGTTATCTTTTGAGCTTCGGCTCCACTGTGTTGGTTTCTCTTCTCATAGCATAATTCAACGCATCATGTCTGTGTTCTTGTGTTTTTGAGCTTCTCTTCTCTCTCAGTGTTTGTTGTACACACTCTATGTTACTCCCCGCAAACCCTACTATCCCTTTGCACTATTGCTTATTTTGACATGGTATCATAGCATACCTTGTTATTTTTGCGAGAGGTCACTTTGGCAATGATTAATAAGGAAGAGGATGATGATAGGCTTCTTGCATTTCAAGAATTACAAGAGGAATTGGAAGATTTGGATATTGTAAATCCAGCAGCAAAGCAGTGCTTGCTTTGTTGAGCAAGGAGGGGAGGATGATGACGATGAGGATAATGACATTGAGGAGGAGGATGAGGAGGGTGCATATTGTCCATGATCAATATTTGTACTCTTTTTCCCACATAGTTTGCTTCAACCAAACTGTTATGCAACCCTTTGTCTTTTTATGGTAGTCTTTTTTAACCTATATATCCTTTTTTGGATGTTTTTCACTTGTAGGCTGCAGTTATCAATGCTTCAATTGTGTCTAGACTCAAATGATTGGAAATGAGAATCTGAATTTATTTTGGTAAATCAATTTTGTGTTTTGATCATTGAATGCATTGTTGGTAGACTAAACCTATTGAAAGTTGAAACAATGGAATTCTAGTTTTCATTCAGCTTATTAGCTTTATCAATTTAGTATAAAATACTAGATTTGGATACATTTTTAGTCTTTTCAAAAGTCAAAATTAGAGCAATGTATGATTCAGTCCCAAGATGTGAATCATACTCCAATCATACTTTCATATTTGTTTGGATATCATGTATAATTGCCGCATAAAAAACTATGTGTGTGGGACACTAGAACTCTTTTAAACCACTCTTGGTTTCAAAGAATGGTTAAAATTCATTAATTAACTTGAGGTTTGGGGTTGTTTAATATAAGCTAATGATAATTTAGCTCAATATCCCCTCTCAGGTCCAAAATTGAAACCAAAAAGGGATTGTAAACAAGCCCAAGTCCTTTTTTTTTTCTTTTTTCTAAGGCGTGCTATCATGAGGACATGTATTTTTGAAACCTCACTCAATATGTGGATTAATTTTTAATCACATATTGAAGTAAATGCTGCATATGTGAGGTGTAACTAGGGTTAGAGTAAATTTATGAGCTCAAAATCCGAGGAACTCACAAGATGTCAAAGGCAAAAGTTGCTGTAAGTGCACAGACACTTGGTGGTATTTGGTGCCACTTGTTGGCCTAGGTCATTCATTTGGGCATAAGTATCAGTTGTGACATTAGAGAAGTGATGTTTAATGGTACTTAATGCCAATCTGATGGTTAAAGATGTCGCAAAGACACTCGGGAATGGAAGTTGCCTAGCCAATTTGATTATTGGTCAATCAAGTTATTTTTTTGGGCATCAAAATAATTATTAGATTAATTTTTCATATTTAAATATTGAAAAGTAATATTTAATAGGTTGAATAACGTTGAAATGGGATCAGAAGGTTGCCACTTGGCAAAACTTGCCCATGCAAGTGGAAAAAACGTATTTAGGGATTGGTGGAGTCTATTCTAGCCGTTGTGAGAGAAAAGGAGGCTGTTAGAGAGCAAGAGAGGTTGCTGATCTGATTTGCAATCACCAAGGATCAGTCCTATAGCATGTGACAATAGTTTGGAGCATTCTAAGAGCAGGTAACAGTAGCCCAAGGTTCTTTTAGTGCTAATGATAGCACATAGGATGGGGCAGCAGTTTATTGTCTGGTGGTCCTAAGCTGTAGGTGACAAATTCCATGGTTGTTTGACAGGGTAGCAGTAGTAAATGACTGATTTTCTTTAGTTCTTCACGAAGAAAGTTTGAATTTTCTCTCTCCTCAGCATTCTCTCTCATCTCCAGCCTTTCTATAGCCTTGCTTTGAAGATTAGAGCATTGAGATCACCAGAGGCTGAGAAATTTAGTTTTCTCTGTCGTAAACCCTACTGTGCAGCAGAAATTAGTGAATGCATAAAGAGGTTGATGACCAGCAAGGGGTTGACGAATTTGACGATAGCTTCAAGGATTAAATGCGTACAACAACAAATCTTTTTACTGAATTGGCAAATAATCCCTAGTTTTCTCAATTCGTGAATGTCCCAAGAAAGGACAACAAAGGCAAAGAGAAAAAGACATCTTCTACAGCTTCAGGATAGCCACAAGAACAGAAGGAAATGCCTAAGCATTCTTTGGAAGAGCCCAAAATGCTTGATGAGCACAAACAATTGGTACCCGCGGAGCAATAAATGCAAATGCATGGCCAACTTGGTAGTGCCAATCCATGGGAACGTGGGCACCAAGGTAGTTATGCACATGTAAGCATGGGACAGTAAGGATACTTTGGTGGTGGTACCGTTTTTCATGCTATGGTTGAATGCATGGCTCACAACACCCAATGTATCCAGGTAATGCAAGTGGAATGCCTAATCCCATGTATGGCAGCATAGATATGATGCTTGGGGCACAAAACGGGCCATATGGATATGTATTTGCACCCCTAGGGACTGTTGGAGCACAAGAATTTGGTGCTGGTCATGTAGGAGTATTTGATAGTGTTGGTTATCATGTAGATACAGAAAATGCACCCTTTTTGCAGCAGCCTAGTTATGATAACTTGACTCCCATAGGTTCGTCGAAGGACTATGATGAAGGTGGCAAAAGTGTGAAGTTTGAGCCTTTTACTGGTGCACAAGATAGGCTGAAAGCACTTGTTTTTATTCAGCAGTTTGATGCAGCCTACTCCAGAGGCAACTTCACAGAGGCATCTAAGATACTAAAGGTAGCCACATTTTTGAAGGGAAATGCATTGCAGTGGTGGTATACACTTTTTATGCAAGGGAAGTCACCTACCACTTGGGTCTAGTTCAAGCAAATGTTTGCTTCAAATTGGTTGACAAGTACCTTTGAATAAGACATTATGATAGCTTGGAATCAATTGAGTTCCAAAGATTGCAAGAACTTGGATCAGTATAATAAGAAGTTTTGGGATGCATTGCTACTAGTTACTTTTTATTGTATAGTATCCCTCCATGAGCAGGTGGAGATGTATATTTGTGGTTTGCCAAAGGGTATTCAGGGTTTTTGCATTAAGTCCACTGTTTCCAGCATGTCTCAACTTATAGAAACTGCTACTATAGTCGAGATTGCTGTGTGGAAAGAATGCAGGATTCTGAGATAGTGATGCCAAGCCATATGTCACTGAGGTCAAGGCTGAGAAAAAGGGTAAATCTGAAAATAAATTTGAAAATTAGGGCAGCTGATTGTCATAGGCATGCTTTGCACTTTGTAGAGGGCTATTATGTACTGTTGCATTTTGAAAAGGCACAGCTGTAAAAGATGAAGGGCAAAGAGTGACTGTATCCAAAGCTCTCTATGAGATACTATGGACCATTTCAAGTGTTAGAGAGGATCATTGATGCGTGCTATAGGCTGAAATTGCCTCCACATTGGCGGATACACAATGCCTTTCATGTGAGCTTGCTTAGGCCTTTTTATGGTGATATGCTAGAGGATGTATCTGCTGAAATTCAGTATGAGGTTGAAGAGCTCGATGCGATACTGGTACCAGAGTAGATTTTGGTACATAAAGAGCGGAAGATCAGGGGTAAGGTTTCCAGAAGTTTCACAATTATTCACCAATGGATGCCCAATGGATGGAGGAGGATGACTTGGTAGATGATCCTCAGTTGTTGCAGCTTTACCTTGATGCATTCTAGTTAGAGCCGACTTTAGTTCACGCTCAATCAGGTTTAGTAGAGCAGGGGTCCAGAGTATTGCTTGATGCTCATGAGCGAGCTGGCACCTCTGCTCCTCAATGATGAGGACGGCTCTAGATGTAGTGGATCTCGGATGTATTTAGTATACATTCAAGGTACTGTAGCTGATAGTATGTTTGTCAGAATATCACTATTCAGTGTACTAGTCACTATGTTTGGTATGCAAATGGGTATGGTTTTCACTACAGCTTTGAAACTATACATTTGCATTGATTATTGATCATCGGGGACTAATTAACGAATGTTGGTTTTCAGTGTACAATCATTAATATTCAGTGGTATTCAGCTGGTTTTGTGGACACGAGCATATGTTATGATGCCATTGATGTTTAAGCCATTGTTTATGCTATGCTATGGTTTGGTTTTGCCAAATGAGTTGAGCTTATGAGAAACAGACATGTCATATGATAATCTAGCATTGTTTTTGAGATTCTTTTGAGTCTTCTGTTATGTTATGTTGGCTGGTAATTTTCAGCATATGTTGGATATATGGAATGGTTGAGTAGCAGTGCATAATGTTGTGTTAGCTATGATGCCTAGTGGAAATTCTAGTCCACTATATTGCTTTTGATGCATCTAGTAGTGCCAATCGAGGACGATTGCAAGGATTTTAAGGGGGAGGATTGTTATGAGGATATGTATTTTTAAAACCTCACTTAACACATGGATTAATTTTTAATCACATGGTTAAGTAAATATTGTACATATGAGGGCTAATTGGGATCAGAGTAAATTTATGTAGCGCGTGACTTGAGGAAATCACGGGATGTCAAAGGCAAAAGTTGCTATAAGTTATGGTACACAGATACTTAGTGGTATTTGGTGCCAGTTGTTGGCTTAGGTTGTTCATTTGGCCATAATTGTCAGTTGTTGGTGACATTAGAAAAGTGGCCTTTAATGGTACCTAATGCCAATTTGATGGCCAAAGATGGTGCAGAGACACTGGGGAATGGATGTTGCCTAACCAATTTAATTATTGGCCAGCTAGATTATTTTTTTGGGTACCAAAATAATTATTAGATTAATTTTCAACATTTAAAGACTGAAAATTAATATTTAATTGACTCGATAATGTTGAAAATGAAATTGGAAGGCTGCCACTTGGTAAAACTTGCCCATGCAAGTGGGAAAAATGTTTCAAGGGGTTGCTAGAGTCTATTCTAGCTATTGCGAGAGAGAAGGAGGTTGTTAGAGAGCAAGGAGACGTTGCTGATGTGATTTGCAGCCACCAGGGATTAGTCTTACAATATGTGACAGTAGTTTGCAGGCCTCTAGGAGGAGGTAATAGCAGCCCAAGGTCCTTTTGGTGCAGATGATAGCATATAGGATGGGGCACCAGTTTGTTGTTTGGTGGTTGTAAGCTGTAGGTGATAGCTTCCATGGCTATTTGATAGGGTAGCAATAGTAAAGGACCGACTTTCTTCAGTTCTTCCGCAAAGAAAGTCTGAATTTTCTCACTCCTCAGCATTCTCTCTCATTTCCAAGCCGTTCTATAGCCTCACTCTGAAGATTACAGCATTAAGATCACCAAAGGCTGAGAAATTTCAGATTTCTCTGCGGTAAACCCTAATCTGCACCAGAAATTAGGGAATGCATAAAGAGTTAGATGACCAGCAAGGGGTTGAACAATTCGATGATAGCTTCAAGGATCAAATGTGTACAACAACAAATCATTTTCTACAGCTTCAAGATAGCCACAAGAACGGAAGGAAATGCCTAAGCCTTCTTTTGAAGAGCCCAAAATGCCTAATGAGCACAAACAGTTGATACTCACG
Source organism: Lygodium microphyllum (assembly GCF_053477565.2). NCBI lineage: Eukaryota > Viridiplantae > Streptophyta > Polypodiopsida > Schizaeales > Lygodiaceae > Lygodium > Lygodium microphyllum. Next base: position 31,970,506 of record NC_141149.1, read on the forward strand.
GGGTAGGAAAAATGCATGGCCAACTTGGTAGTGCCAATCCACTAAATAGTTGATACTCATGGGGCAGGAAAAATGCATGGCCTTTAATGGTACCTAATGCCAATTTGATGGCCAAAGATGGCACAGAGACACTGGGGAATGGATGTTGCCTAACCAATTTGATTATTGGCCAGTCAAATTATTTTTCTGGGTACCAAAATAATTATTAGATTAATTTTCAACATTTAAAGACTGAAAATTAGTATTTAATAGACTCGATAATGTTGAAAATGAAATTAGAAGGTTGCCACTTGGCAAAACTTGCCCATGCAAGTGGGAAAGACGTTTTAAGGGGTTGGTGGAGTCTATTCCAGCCATTGCAAGAGAGGAGGCTGTTAGGGAGCAAGGAGAGGTTGTTGATGTGATTTGCACCCACTAGGGATCAATCCTATAGCATGTGATAGTAGTTTGCAGCCCTCCAGGAGCAGATGATAGCAGCCCAAGGTCTTTTTGGTGTAGATGATAGCATATAGGATGGGCAACAGTTTGTTGTCTAGTGGTCGTAACCTGTAGGTGACAACTTTCATGTCTGTTTGACAGGGCAGTAACAGTAAATGACTAAATTCCTCAGTTCTTCGTGAAGGAAGTCTGAATTTTCTAGCTCCTTGGCATTCTCTCTTATTTCCTAGCCTTTCTACAGCCTTGCTCTGAAGATTACAGCATTGAGATCACCAAAGATTGAGAAATTTCAGATTTCTTTGCTGTAAACCCTAAACTGCAGTAGAAATTAGAGAATGCATAAAGAGATGGATGACTAGTAAGGGGTTGAAGAATTCCATGATAGCTTCAAGGATCAAATGCGTACAGTAGCAAATCTTTTTGTTGAATTGGCAAAGGATCCCTAGTTTTCTCAATTAATGAACGCCCCAAGGAAGAACAATAAAGGCAAAGAGAAGAATACATCTTCTACAACTTCAAGATAGCCACAAGAACGGAAGGAAATGCTTAAGCCTTCTTTGGAAGAGCCCAAAATGCTTGATGAGCACAAACAATTGGTATGCATGGGGCAACAAGTGCAAATACATGGCCAACTTGGTAGTGCCAATCCATGGGAACATGGATAGCAAGGTAAATATACACATGCAAGCATGAACAACAAGGATACTTTGGTGGTGGTACCATTTTTCATGCTATGGTTGGACAAGTACCGCATATTGGAATGTATGGCTCAAATCCCTATGGTATGCAACAGCCACTGCATGGCTCACAACACCCAATGTATCTGGGTAATGCAAGTGGAATGCCTAATCTTATGTATGGCAGCATAGGCATGATGCCTAGGGTAGAAAGCGGGCCATATGGATATGTATTTGCACCCCTAGGGACTGTTGGAGCACAAGGATTTGGTGCTGGTCATGTAGGAGCATTTGGTAGTGCTGGTTATCATGTAAATACAGCAGATGCACCCTTTTTGTGGCAGTCTATTTATGATAACTTGACTCCCATAAGTCTGCCGAAGGACTATGTTGAAGGTGGCAAAAGTGTGAAGTTTGAGCCTTTTAGTGGTGCATGAGATAGGCTGAAAGCACTTGTTTTTATTCAACAATTTGATGCAGCCTACTCTGTAGGCGACTTCACAAAGGCATCTAAGATACGAAAGGTAGCCACATTTTTGAAGGGAAATGCATTGCAGTTGTGGTATACACTTCTTATTCAAGGGAAGTCACCTACCACTTGGGTCCAGTTCAAGCAAATGTTTGCTTCAAATTGGTTGACAAGTACCTTTGAAGAAGACATTATGATAGCTTGCAATCAGTTGAGTTCCAAAGATTGCAAGAACTTGGATCAGTATAATAAGAAGTTTTGGGATGCATTGCTGCTAGTTACTTCTTATTGCATAGTATCCCTCCAGGAGCAGGGGGAGATGTATATTTGTGGTTTGCCAAAGGGTATTCAGGTTTTTGGCATTAAGTCCATTGTTTCGAGTATGTCTCAGCTTATAGAAACTGCTACTACAGCCGACACATTGCTGCGTGGAAAGGATGTAGGATTTTAAGTAAGTGATGCCAACCACATGTCATTGAGGCCAAGGCTGAGAAAAAGGATAAATCTGAAAATAAAGCTGAAAATCAGGGCAGTTGATTGTCATAGGTGTACTTTGCACTTTGCAAAGGGCGATCATGTATTGCTACATTTTGAAAAGGAGCGACAGAAAAAGATGAAGTTCAAAGAGCAATCGTATCCAAAGCTCTCTATGAGATACTATGGACCATTTCAAGTGTTGGAGAGGATCATTGATGTATGCTATAGGCTGAAATTTTCTCCACATTGACGGATACACAATGCCTTTCATTTGAGCTTGCTTAGGCCTTTTCATATTGGTGGATACACAATGCCTTTCATTTGAGTTTGCTTAGGCCTTTTCATGGTGATGTGCTAGAGGATGTATCTGCTGAAATTCAGCCTGAGGTTAAAGAGCTTGATCAAATACTGGTACTAGAGCAAATTTTGATACACAAAGAGCGGAAGATCAGGGGTAAGGTTTTCAAAAGGTACGTAGTGATGTTTTACAGTTATTCACCAATGTATGCCCAATGGATTCAGGAGGATGACTTGGTAGACCATCCTCAATTGTTGCAACTTTACCTTGATGCTTACTAGTTGGAGCCAACTTTAGTTGGCCTTAATCAGGTTCAACAGAGTAGGGTTCCAGAGTTTTGCTCGATGCTCGTGAGGGAGCTAGTATCTCCGCTCTCCTTAGTGATGGACGGCTCTAGATGTAGTGGGCCTCGAATGTATTTAGTATACATTCAAGGTACTGTAGCTGACAGTATGTTTGCTAGGAGATCACTATTCAGTGTCTAGTCACTATTTTTGCTATGCAGATGGATATGGTTTTCACTGCAACTTTGAAACTGTACATTTGCTTTGATTAATGATCATTGAGGACTAATTAACAAATGTTGGTTTTCAGTGTATGATCATTAATATTTAGTGGTATTCAGCTAGTTTTGTGGACAACAGGATATGTTATGATGCCATTGATGTTTTAGCCATGGTTTATGCTATGCTATGGTTTGGTTTTGCCCAATGAGTTGATTTGAGGAGAAAAAGACATGTCACATGATAATGTGGTAATGTTTTTGAGATTCTTTATGAGTCTTCTATTATGTTATGTTGGCTGGTAATTTTCAGCATATGTTGGGCATATGGAATGGTTGAGCAGCAATGCGCAATGTTATGTTAACTACGATGCCTAGTGGAAATTTTAGTCCACTATATTGCTTTTGATGCATCCGGTAGTGCAATCGAGGACAATTGCAAAGTTTTAAGGGGGAGGATTGTCATGAAGACATGTATTTTTGAAACTTTGCTTAACACGTGGATTAATTTTTAATTACATGGTTAAGTAAAGATTGCACATATGAGGGTTAATTGGGATTAGGAGTAAATTTATGAGTCCGTGACTCGAGGAAATCATGGGATGTCAAAGGCAAAAGCTGCTATAAGTTATGCTACACAGATACTGGGTGGTATTTTGGTGCCAGTTGTTGGCTTAGGTCGTTCATTTGGCCATAATTGCCAGTTGTTGATGACATTAGAGAAGTGGCCTTTAATAATACCTAATGTCAATTTGATGGCCAAAGATGGCGTAGAGACACTGGGGAGTGGATGTTGCCTAACCAATTTAATTATTGGCCAGCCAGATTATTTTTCTGGATACCAAAATAATTATTAGATTAATTTTTAACATTTAAAGATTGAAAATTAATTCTTATTGGCTGGATAATGTTGAAAATGTAATTGAAAGGCTGCCACTTGGCAAAAGTTGCCCATGCAAGTGAGAAAAATGTTTTAAGGGATTGCTAGAGTCTATTGTAGCTATTGTGAGAGAGAAAGAGGTTGTTAGAGAGCAAGGAGAGCTTGGTGATGTGATTTGCATCCACCGGAGATTAGTCTTACAGTATGTGATAGTAGTTTTGAGCCCTCTAGGAGCAGACAATAGCAGTCCAAGGTCCTTTTGGTGCAAATGATAGCATGTAGGATGGGGTGGCAGTTTGTTGTCTGGTGGTTGTAAGCTATAGGTGACAGCTTCCATGGCTGTTTGACAGGGCAATAATAGTAAACGATTGACTTTTTTCAATTCTTTGTGAAGAAAGTTTGAATTTTGTCTCTCCTCAACATTCTCTCTCATTTTCCAGCTTCTCTACAGCCTTGCTTCAAAGATTAGAGAATTGAGATCAACAAAGGCCAGGAAATTTCAGATTTCTTTGTTATAAATCCTAATCTGCAATAGAAATTAGGTTTAGCAGTAGCCTCAAGAAGCGTGCCAGAAATCGGAAGCTCCAAGACTTGGATTCAATAGGGCTGAAGCTTTTTTCAGTCAAACTTAAGTGGAGGGACTAGCAAATCAATGAATTTGGGGCATTTTCCATATCCACCAAAGTGGGTGAAGTGCATTGACTGCCCGAATCAAGGGGCAAATTAGATTGAAGACTTGTTGGTCATTTGGCACAACAAGGGGAGTTGGAATATCGAAAGGGATTGGGAAAATCCCATTGTACATTAAAAGTTAATTTACATTTCTCCTTTATGCAAGTGGAATATCTTATTCCTTGGGTTGCTAGAAGGAAAGTCTGGTGGCTGCTCCACATTGGCCTCCTCCTCGAGAAAACCATTTAGGAAGGCACTCTTGACATCCATCTGATGTATCGGCCAACCGTGGTGAGTGGCTAGCGCGAGTAGCAACCGAAAGAAAGTCAACCGTGCAATAGGGGCAAAGGTTTCTTCATAATCAATGCCATGCTTTTGTCGAAACCCTTGCACTACAAGGCGAGCCTTGTACTTGTCTAAAGTCCCATCAGCTTTTAGCTTAGTCCTAAAAATCCACTTTGTCCCGATTGCTTTCTTGTGGCTCGGACGATCTTCCAATGTCCAAGTCGCATTTCGGTCAATAGTCTCGAGCTCCTTCTCCATGGCTGCTCACCATTGAGGGTGCTGAAGAGCCTCCTGCCATGTATCGGGCTCAGAATGCGCTATGTAATCCGTTGTAAATAGTGACGCAAATGATGCGTGAGGAGCAAGCCAAACAGATCTTCTAGGTCTCTCTATAGTGGAATTTGGTTGTAGGATCCCCAAATCCCGCAAGGTTTGCTAGTACCAGCGAGGTAACGGGTCGCGCGAAGGGGGCCTAGGAATTGAAGAATTTGCGGGAAGTAGACCAGGCTTAGTAGGTACGATCTCCGATGATGTGGAAGAAGGAATCGGATCGGAATCCGGTGCAGAAGATTGCACAATATCCCTCTCGTCAAAGGCGACATCCCGCCTAACGATCACCTTGTTTGTCCAAGAATCGAACAACTGATAGGCTTTCGCCTCAGAGGAATATCCCACAAAAATAAGAAGATCAGCTCAAGGAGTGAGCTTTCCTATCTTGTCGTTAGGCGGGCGTGTGTATGTACGATACTTGAAGACTCTGAAGTGGGAAATAACAGGCCGAGAGCCAAAGAATGCCTCATACGGGGTCTTCTGAGGAAGAGCCGTAGTCGGGCACCGGTTAAGGATGTAAACCGAAGTGTTAACAGTCTCAACCCAAAGACGCTCAGGAAGCTCTGCTGAGAACAGCATAGAGCGTGCCATTTCCATGACTGTTCTGTTCCTACGCTCGACAACTCCATTCTGAGAAGGGGAGTTGGTAGAGGGAGCTGGCGAGAAATGCTATGCTCCTGTAGAAACTCGGAGAACTTGTGGGAGATAAACTCACCACCGCTATTACTCCTCATGCAACCGACACGAGGACCAGTTTATGAACCAGCAGCACCCAAGCAGAAAAGTATGTGAAAGCATTGGATTTATGCTTGAGGAAGTACACCCACAAGTATCTAGAAAGATCATCCACTATTAAAAAGAAGTACAATGCGTCATTCAAGGCAGCAGTGGATGTCGGCCCACAAAGATCAACATGAATCAATCTAAGAGGCGCCTCAGCTCTATGAGAGGATTGCTGAGGAAATGGGGTACGGTGCTGCTTTTCGAGCTGACAAGCTTTATAGACATCTCGAGCAAGCTTTAGGCGTGGAAGGCCCTCAACTAGCTCATGGCGTAACAACTCATAAAGTGAGTCATAACCAATATGTCCTAAGCGAAAATGCTAAAGACGCTCATTGTTCGTAGGCTCTCGAGAGATGGCTAAGGCCTGGAAGCTATGCAATACAGAGCCCTCGGTTGTCGGCTCGGTCAGAAAGTGTATCATGTGGTATAGGCCATTAGGCTGTCTCTCACCACGAGCAATCACTAAACCAGGCAGAGAGTCAAGCATCTTGACTATGGTCGCTGTAAAGAAAACCGTTCGCCCCAACCGGCAAAGCTGCTGAATAGATAACAAGTTCACCCCAAGCTGAGGGACATGATATACATTGTCCAATGTAGCCAGATCCGGATCCTTATCAATGGCAAAATTGACGCAACCTTGTGTCTGAATCTTGACTGAGGAGTTGTTTCCTATGCAGACCTGCTCAGCTGCAGGGGCTCGGGTATGAAAGATGTTCTCTATAGGAGTCATGTGATGTGTAGCTCCACTGTCCACAATCCAAACAGGAGTTGAACTGCTTGGCTGTGTCGAGTGGGCCTCTGCAGTAACCTCGTCGGGAGGCAACTCACAAATATGGACGAGACTCGCATATGATGTCTCTATGGAGACGATGTGGGCCTCTGCAGACCAGTCAAACAAGCCCTCTGGAGTTGAGAACGTTGTCGACTGAAATGGCTGTGCGGTGGAGTGAGAGTCTGACCTTTAAACTGCCCCTTGCCATCACCCTGCCTCCCCTGTAGGGGGTTGCCCGACTAAGGGGTGGGGGTCTGAGACTTAGGTTTTGGTGCTGTGACTCTTGCCTTTGATCGACACTTGTTGTCAAAATGGCCAGCCTTTTGACAATGTTGACAATACCTATTCTTTTTAGGTACATTCTACCACCTAGGTTTGAGAGATTGGGATATTCCTTGTGATTCTCTGGATTGATTTTGCTTTTGATTTTGATTTTGATTTTGAGTTTGAGTGGAGGTTTGGTTTTGTTTTCCCTTCCGTTGTTGCCCTTTCTAAGAATGAGCAACAAGAGCCCCCTCTGAAGAGAAATTCATATGAAACTGATTGAACAACCGTGCATAATGCAACAGTTGACACTCAAATTCATAGAATGTAGGCATGGTAGGTTTTGAAATTATGCCTTCCACAAAATTGAAGTATTTCCTAGGGAGTTTGTTTAGGAACAATGTGACTTGATCGTCAGAGGACTTAAGAGTCCCCGTAGTGGAGAATTCAGCGAGGAGACGCGCCGAAACTCAGCCTACTTGACTTTCAAGTCATCCCGGTCAGTGATTTTGAAAAGTTGAAGCTCATGTTCAAGATTAATACGATGGGTTCTATCTCGAGCCGCATAGCGGTCAATTAAGTTTGCCCATCGCTCTGACGCTAAGTCAAAATGCTGAAGCTGAGAATGAAACTCAGGCATTAAGCCCTGCATCAGCTCGACAATAGTGGAGGCATTCCTAGCCTTCCATGAGCGGACAACCTCATATGGAACAAGTGCGGGATCGGGTTGGGGTTCCAACCCCTGCACAAGATCTCATAGGTTCTGGGAGTCAAGGACATGTCTCATCAAGTTCGACCAAGTAGTAAAGTTTGACCCGTTAAAATGAGTCTTGTCATTAAATGCATGCTTGCTAGAAGACGAGCTAGAACCATGAGGTGTCGAGTAGGTAGGGTAAGATGGATGTGGGGGATAAGATTGTGAAGGGTAAGATGGTGGAGGTGGATGTGTGATAAGAAGGAGGAGGGGGAAAAGATGGATAGGCAGAAGTAGGTTGTGAGTGTCCAATGAGTGCCGATTGAGGCGGAGGCATTGGAACATAAATGTTTCCATAAGGTGCCGGTGTATGTGAAGGCACGGGGACATGGAAGCCCTGTCCAAAGTGAGGCTGGGGCACAACAGTATGACCAGAAGGTCCACTAGGGAAAGCCACGAAGGCAAATTGTGGAGTCAATTGATCCACACTCGGGAGAGACTGGGGGGGATACCCAGGCTGCAATGATCCTGAAAGTGTGTGTGAAGTAGGTGGAACACCACCCGGCAGAGGTAAGGATGAGGTCCTAAAGGATTTGCATATGTTTCCAGAAACCCCCGGTGTGATGTGAGGTGTGACATAAGGTGTTTGAAATGGAAAAGTGAATGGTGTGAATGGAAGTGGAGAAGCAGCGGGGATGAATGTGGTGGGATGGGTGGTTTTTGAAAATGAGGTGTATGAGGTGCAGATGCATTTTGTTCATTTTTATCATTTAATGATTGAAAATGAAAATGTAAAGATGATGATGCACCATGCAATGAAGAAAAAGGAATACCAAATTCATTCTGATTTTGTGAAGTAGATTGAAAAGAAGGAAGGTTAGAAGAAGAGGTACTTGGCTTTTTCTTATAATCCCCACGACATGTGTTAACATACAAGAATTGGTCCTCAAGAGGACCTTTTCCGTAGTCAACAAACTGTACTCTTTTTTCCACGTGATCTTTACCAGAATATTGCAAAGTAGAAGAAGTAAAAGAAGAAGGCACAAAAGATGAATCTAACGTACCTTGCATCGGAGTGGATGGAAGTGGATGAAATAAATGAGCATACTTGGAGTCTTGTTTTTCAACAGGGGGGACCCATCCCTGATGGAGGTCTCGACGGCTCTGCAACATCATCAGACTTACGCGCAAAATCTGAAGAGAAAAATTCATGCATACCTTCATTTAGGAGATTTTCTTGAAGGGCAATCCTTCGATCGAGCTCCTCAATCTTCTTTCGTCTATAAGCTATAATCAGTTTATATTCTTCAGAGGTCAGCTTGCCTAGCTGTTCTTCCACGTAATCAGAAGTGTCATCCACCATGTCGGAACTTTGTGGAGCAAGTTGATCAGCCCACTCTCGCTCGATTCTCGGTATAGTTGATTCTGGAGACTGAATCGGTATTGTTGTGTTCGAAGTCATTTGAACCTACTGTTTTTCTCGGTTCTTGTGTAGAGCTTTCAGAACAAAGGCCTAGGTTTCTCATAGAGTACCAAGCTCTAATACCATGTTAAGAAATACCTTGACATAGAAACATAAACAGAAACTATACTACAAAGCACAGACTGATAAAAGAACACAGTTAGGGTTAGGGTAACTTAGAGACAATGAACACAGTGAATAAATGAAGTGATATAACTATTGAATAATACGATGCTCATGTAGCAAACACACTATGCAGTGAATGAATACTGAACCTCGAACTCCTGTATCTCAAGGATCAGGGCAGGAGTAATGAGCTGGAGAGTGTGTTGTACTCTGAACGGATCGCGAATTGCAGCAAGGCAGCCTTTGGATGTCGAACACTAGCAAATGCAGTAGTGAGAAGCTGGATCTGATGCAGACAACAGTGAGGAGAGAGAAAGGCTAAAAACGCAGGCAACAGGTGAGAGAAAGACTAAAAACGTAGGTAGGACAGCCTGTAGGAGAGAGAAAGACTGAAAACGTAGGCAGCAGGTGAGAGAAAGACTAAAAACGCAGGCAGGACAGTCTGTAGGAGAGAGAGAGACTGAAAACGTAGGCAGCAGGACTGTGATGACGTGGCAGGCTGGACGGCAGTAGGTCTGCACAGGAACAGCAGTCGCCTGGCTGAAATCAGCTCCAAACTGCGTGAAGAGGGCTGGAAATCAAGCGCCAACTGATGGAGACAGCAATGGACAGCTTTGGGTGAGATGTCCTCCGCGAACGGGGTGTGGGTAGCAAGCTGAAACACTTGAAATCTGCAAAAATGAGATTAAGGGAAGAGTGGAGGTCTGGCTGCCAATTTATAGAAAATTAGGGTTCTAGATCCTCTTCCACTTAACTCTCTCGATCTGCTCCCCATTTTAGGGTTTTGGCTAAACTAAGCCTAAAATAAGCATGTTTTGGGGCTGCTTAAGTGAGTAAGTGCATTTCTTAGCACAACAGCCCACCTGCTCGCACTCGAACATTGAAAACGCAGCCTTGTGTCTCACGCTGAAAACTCCTCTTCAGATAGGTCCACCCTAGGTCAGTCCTTCAATGCTCTAATACCATGTCAAAGTAAAGCAATGCGGAAGCGAATGACCGTGACAAAGAGTGAACAGAGAGAGAAGAGAGAGAGAGAGAAAGAGAAAGAGACAGGGAAACACAGAAAATCCGCAGTGGAGAATGTTGTATAAGGATGTAGAATTATACACGGGTGTAGAGAAAATATCTACGTATGTCTCCACCTCGAGGATCTTGATCTTGCATTTCTGACCTCTGATTTACTATTAGTTCGGCTTTGACATGCTCTCGTATCTCTTTCTCCAATTCTTGTCTCATAATTTGTAGTTCAGAGCGAATCATGAGATGAATTTCTTCGTATTTCTTTTCATTCATGGTGCGTGAGGTCTTCCCATGCCTATCAGATGCTGGGGAGACTGTCCAATCACGGACCCTACGGCCATACGTCTTGTACCGTGTGTTCTTAGAAGGGGTGTTGACCATTACTTCCATGGATGGTTGTGTTAGTTCTTGATCAGATTCGTCTCCCAAGTATTCATTTTCCACGGTTTGATTCCTGCAAATTTCCAGGGTTTCCCTAACCCCTCACTAAATTTTTGCAAGCCCAGTAATCTTTTACGAGCCCAAATGCCTTCACACTGTTTACAGTCACTACAGAAATACAAATTGCAGCCCCAGTCAGTGCATTACTGCATACTCCGGGACATGATAAAAATCGAAGTCAATGCATCATTGCCTAGTCCACAAGCCAGTGCATCAAATACATTCACCCAGGTTTGCATTCATGTTTCTGAGTACATTTGTGTCATATCAATCTGATTACATCTGCAATCTCAGTACATCGGTATCTGGGTCTGTGTCAGTACATTGCTGTGTCAGTGCATTACTGCATACAGTACGCCTGCGTCAATGCATTCAGTACATCTCTGCATCACTACAGTGCTAACGACAGGTCTGCCTTACGCCAGGTACATTCCTGCTCACGCCAGGTCTGCCTCACGTCAGAGAGGTGTCTGCCTCACGAGAGAGAGAGAGAGAGAGAGAGAGAGAGAGAGAGAGAGAGAGAGTGTGTGTGTGTGTGTGTGTGTGAGTGAGTGTGTCTCCGCGCACGCTTTGTCGGGGGGGGGGGGGGGGGTTTGTGAGAAGTGTGTAATAAAATGTGTAGTGTCATTATTTGATTGATATGGCATCATCTTCTATAGAAAACAAATTTTGATTTCACTTGCATTTGCAGATTGTGCTACTATTTGTCACAGTTGGTGTGACAATTACACTTGAGTGGTGGTGGCTATGGTGGCTTATTCTCATCATTGTGACTACCTGTGCGACTCCACTTGTGGCTGGGCTGGTACTAACTGTTTTCCCGCTCTTTTTAATGCACATGACCTTTGCATGCAGCCTGTGCAAGTGGACATGTAACCCATAAATGCATGAACATATTGCAGATGCTTAGATATGTTATGCAACTAGCATTACATGAGTATAATTTTCTTTGATACAGAAGGTTTACTGTAAATTCGTCTATAACAAGCTAGGTTATTACTGATTTTGCAGAAGTGGAACAGCTTGAATGTTAAAATGGTCAATGACAAGCAACCTTCACAAACTGATGAAGAAATGGAACACACTTCTTTGAACAGAGGTGTAATGAGCAGCTCTGCAGTAATCACAGCAACATCTTTCTAGTCCAATGTCAGGTAATTAGAAAAACTTCTGCACTCCTGGTATCAATCTCAAAGTGACTTGTTTAATTGTTAGGTGTTACAGTTTGTATGCAAGACTTGCTTTTGAGGGCTTTATACTATGCGAACCATTATCAGGCACACTTGATTTTTCATATCTAATCAGCACTCTGGCACTACATCCATGTTCATTTCTTGGATTATTAACTTGTCTAACAAGCTATATTTGTACCCACATTATAGAAGCATAACCGCTTGAATGTTACACTGTTTATTGTATTGATAAGCAGCCTTTGAAAACTAATGAGGAGATGGAACATGCATCTTCGAGCAGCATTGAAGGAATTTCACGACGATATCAGGTGAACAGGGAACGTTTGCATTGCTGGCATCAAAGTCAGTAAGAGTACTATATCAGGGTTTACTCAAATTCCATTGTGATTGTTATTTTGGGGGCTTGAAGGAAAAGGGAGGAATTTGATTGTAAAGTATGAAGTTTGGCTCCAAAAGTTTCGAAAGAAATGGACATTGAAGAATGTGACAAATAAGAGAGAGGATCTTTTGCACATGATTACTAAATAGATATTGCAACTAGTGAAATAAGCATTTGTTTGGTGCTGCTACTAAGTACATAGGTACACATGGCTTCTTGCAAACTAGTGAAATAGGTGTTTGTTAGTGATAAGCATCTATTTTTGGCGATATGGGTCCTGGAGTATGGAACCAACGAGATGTTTGTGTTTTGCTTGGCAAGAGCCTGCATGTAGAATCCTTTCTTGCTTTTCTCATTGCAACCAGTAACATAAGCATGTGTTAAAGTCTTCTTGCAAGCTAATGAAACAGGCTATAAGCATTTGGCTATACTATGGACCCCCAGAATATGGAACCAAAAAGACTTCTGTTTTTTGCGTGTATTGGGAATGTCCTTTAAAAGCCCATTGTACGTAAGTTCACTCCTGCTTCAATTATCGCAAAGACTAGAATGGTTTAACATGCCACATAAATCTTCTTGCAAACTAGTGAAACAGACATTTGTTATTGATATAAGGATCTATTTGGTTATGCTATGGATCCTTGTAATATAGAACCAGTGAGATTTTTGTTTGTTGCTTGAATCAGCAATAGCCTTTAAAAAGCCATTGTATGTAAAGTTTGTCTTGCTTTTGAGGAAAGCCATGTTTTGATGTCTTCCATGTAAGAGCATAGTTCTTAAATCCTTACACATGTTAAAGTGTTGACATAGTAAATGCATTTAATGATTAAAATGGGAAAGTGTTGCATAAATCTAACTTTCATGTACCAATAACTAAGCCTATGAAACCTTGTGGATTAGAACATTGGGGATATTAATGATAGAATGTTATGATGTTATGGACTCGGGGATGCTTGACTCTTCTTTTGCAGAGATTCCGGACACTTCTTGCACAACTCACTCTTTGATTGGGCATTGGGTGAGATGTTATGATTCCTCACCTTGTCTTTTTTTTTCTTTTCTTTGTTTTCACTCCCTATAGGCAAGCACCGTATAGAGAGCAGATTGAAATCACTTCTTATTCATTGATCTCTTATAGAGAATGACCACACATACTGCATCTACACAGAGAGGGATGGCAGTCTAGAGAGATGAGATCACAACACATCAATTACATGTGTAGCAATACTAGACATAGCGGCTACACTAGAGAGAAATGAGGAAGATCCACCAATGAGACGAAATACTTAACAAAGCTGGTTTCAGATGCTAGTTTTATACTATCTCATCAAGGATTTATTACATAGTCAACCCCATCGATCCCAACCAATGGAGCTAAATATTAGTGCATTATATTTGTTTCATACATGGGCATTGCATTGTACATTTCTTTAGCTTCTTTGCATAGTATATTGCTAATTATCATTTAGCACATCACACTTTGATATCAAATGATGATTATCATTGTATATGGTTGTGTCTCATAGGCCATTTTCATCCTCACTGGATGTTAATATCTCATTATTAGCTTTTAGATTTAGATGTCTTTTATTGTATTGTTTATCTCCAAACAATTATATCATTCTATAGATGGTTGTAACATATGGTCTCATAGGCCCTTTTGGTCTCTTATAAATATTAATAAATAATTTTATTTTTCTCTCTTTTTTTGTGAAGGGTAGTTGTAGAAATCAGCAAAACGCAAAATTCAAAAGTACAACATGACTACAAGTACAAAGGGTCTATATGACCAAAAGTAAACTAAAGAAACTACAATGTGCCAAGAAAGTAAATCTTGTCAAGGATGAATATATGCTAGCTCAATGATGTCGAGCTATCAATGGTGAAGGCCTCTCAAACTTGCAATATGACTCTATATTCCAAAAGTGGAATAAAAAATGAAATGTATTTCACATAGTCTATAAGTGCCAATAGCCCCAGAAGCACGAAAAGTGGAAGAAAATGATATGTGGCTACATAGGATTTGAGAATTCGGGTTGTGCAAAGACCTAACCCTTTGGAAGCCTCAACAACTCTACCACTTGAGACCAAACATAAAATGGCCACAAGTGAAACAATGTCCCGCAAAAGCTCCCTATGTCAAACAAAATTGTAAAGAATGCATATCCAAATAGTTAACATTGCAACTAAGTAGGATGATTCTAAGAAGGATCCTAAAGCATGCCCATTCTATTCCTATATTGACAACATAGGTACTTGAAGGAACCAACACCTTGCCAATCTCAACTATGGCATTAGTCAAAAGAGTCAAATACACAATTGAACAACCCTCAACTTAGGCATTCTTGCCTAAGCAGCTCTTTAAAGTCAACCATTGGTCTCCATGAAGCAACATGCACCAAGTTTTGAGCATAAAACAACAATAACTCCCCTAAGAGTACATTATAGTGATGTGGGAATTTGAGCATAACCTCATAAAACCCCATGGGACCTACAAAATCTCAACACGATCCTCTTGCAAAATAGCCAGCAACCGTGACCTATAGAAGGCATCATTGGAATTCTAGCAGTAAAAATAGGATAACTCCTTTCTTGTGAAATGAGGAAAATGAATGTAGCCTCTCTTGATATCCACACTAGTATCTAAAACATCATTCCATCAAAATTGAGAGATTATTATGATTATGTTGTACATACTCCCAAAGGAATGTTTTTGCAAAATCCAAAAGATGCTCCCAATCCAGTTCATGGGAATCTAGCTAATATGTTGCTTGTGCTTAAGACAATGTCTAAGATTCCCCAAGAAGTAATGCATTCGTCTTATACATGAGTGCATCCTCAACATGCTTTGTTTGCTTGAACATTGGCTCAATATGTTCATTTAGTGAGACTCTACATACAATAACAAGTGTAACACCTCCACACTCATAGCCCACACAAAGAGCTCTCCCCAAGTTAATACCCTTGGAACAGTTTGGTATGATGATGATTGTCACAACACTAGGGCTCATTTACAAACAAGAAGAGAGATGACATTGGGATCCACTATCCATAGACAGGCACAACTATTCTTTAGACACCTCATATGATGAAAGAAGAGAGCATTGTTAGCTCATTGGAGAGAGACTTATACACGTTGTGCTTGAGCCAAGACTAGAGAGGCTTGGAGGCTTTTCAAAGAGCATGTCCAATCATACCAACTATTTCTCCTAACACATAGTGGCATTACAATCTCTACACCGTGGCAAGTTAGCCTCAACTCTCCCCCCTTACCCATTAGGACCTTGCCTAAAGACATCTACTTTCTTTATAGCAAATAGGGTCCAAGAGGCTATTGACAAACTACTCAATAGAGGTAAGGCACAAGATCATGATAGTTTAGTAGCTAACCACTTGATACATGCTAAGGATTTGGTGGCAAGAGTTCTAGCATACAAGTTAATAAGACCATGTGCAAAGGATTTTCACAGAGCTACAACACTAACACTATTGTGCCTATCCTTAAGTCACATGATTCTACCTTACCCAATAATGATCATGATTATCATGGTTAGTTACACATTGGCCTAGTTATATGCCTCCATTATTGAGCATGAGTTGAGCAATTGGGCAAAGAGATGGGGTCTTAGGGCATAGGAACAAGGTAGTTTTAGGAGAGGCTTTTTCCATACTAGATTACATCCTTATACTCAAGGCAATTATTGAGAAGGGCAAGCTCATGGTCAATGCATCTATTTTTGCTTTTTGAACTTCCACTAAGCTTTTGATACAATACCAAAATATGGATTATTACATGAGCTACATGATATGGGAGTGCCTAGGGAGCCTATTTGGGAAATTTTGGCATTATGTATGAGAGAGAGTGAGTTTGTCCCACATGAGATTATTAAAGTTGAGTTGGGGCTACATTGATTGTAGTAAAGGACCTCACTAGATCAATCTCATTCATACATATCCTATGGGATTTTTCCAAACATAGATATGCACAGTTGGCCCTTCAATTGTGTCCTCTTGATAGGTTGCCGAAGAGGGTGATACCTCATGTTGGTATGCACAAATGTTAGTATGGTTTGAGTTACATGGCTTTAGTATGGATAGACTACCCTCCTTTTAATATTCCCTTGATTCATCCTCTCTTGCTCGTAGTCGTTAAGCGATTGGCAAGATCATCAAAGTGGAGCTTTGTTTGGATACCAAGAGGACATAGTTGGCACTAATATATGAGTTGAAAACAAGACGGCTTTCCATTGAAAGCATCTTTTCCACATCACAAATGATTTGGGGGGGGAGAGAGAGAGAGAGAGAGAGAGAGAGAGAGAGCTAACTTCCTCTTTCTGTGGCACTTCCAAAACATTAAATTTCCAATGGCAATTACTTTTTTTGACTCACTAGTGAAAAATCTTCTCATACCATTTTCTTATGTGCCCTTTGGCTCAAAAAATTTAGACCATTTTTTGTTGTGCCCCTTTAATTGTGTCTTTGTTAGACCCTAATATTCCACTTCAACACAGCCATATATGAATATCTTATTTCCTTTTCTGCATTTCTAAGGCTATTCGCATAATTTGGATTACTTGAAATACTTTTGTTTTTAATTCCACATCTAGTATTCAAAGACACTTTCCTAATTCTAATTCTCAACTAGGAACACGCTCAAGTGGTGCTAGTTTAGGGACTCCATGACTACTAGTCTAAATAGGTATCTCCTTTGAATAATGTGAGGTATTTAGGGAGGACTGTGCTGAAGGCCCTACAACTGCAGTGATAGTGCTCCTCGCTCTCCACCTCCTATTGGCATAGTTTATTGATCTACTAATCTCAGGGGATGCATATTGCTCTCATTGTCTCAACCTCTAGTTGATGAGAGGAGACCCTCGGTTGGCCAATGACTGACTACATCTTATGTGGCATGTATATGTCTAGACGTCTAGGCCTCTCAATGAAACCATTTTATATAGCCTTCATAAAATGATCCTTGTAGTATAATACCTTCAAGGAAAGGGGCTACTAGGGTGAGATCCACAGATGCTATATTTGTAGTTTGTTAGAAATCCTGTTACATGACTAGGTTGCTCTCAATATGAGAGAGGTTTATGGAGGGGGAGTCAATGCTATATTGAAAGGTTGGAGGAGCCTTTGTTCAAGCTATGTATACCATGAGATCTTGTGTCTTGCCTTAGGTAACTACCTAGAGGCCTTAAAGGCTCTCCTAGGTAGTCGATCTAGGTACATGTTGCGTACTCTATGAATAAAGTTGATGGTTTGACAAAGGTCCTTCAACATCATAGGGGGTGCAACAAAATCTTCTCTAATGATACAACAATAAGATGATGGGTAGATATATGAAGCAAATATAATTATTAGTAACAACTACAATCTAGTCAGGATTAGTGGATAAAGTATGTCATGCATCCATGATGAGACATGTTTGGGGCAACATTTAGACTAGCTCTTTCAAGTATTAATCATGTTGCTGGTGGATCTTCCATATCTCTCTAGTGTAGTCTTTGTGTTTGGTAGCCCTACACCTATCAGCATCTAATCTTGATCTCCTCAACTCTTTGGATTGCCACCTCTCTATGTGTAGGTGCAATGTGTATGGTTACAATCTAAAAAAATTTGGTGAGCAACGAATATTGCCCCCCTCTTTGCAAGGTGCCTACTTGTAGTAATGATGTGTAGAGCCTCTGAATTGCAACTAGAAAGTGGATAGTGTTGGCCTAGGGATTTCTTATTATATCTATAAGCATATATTAATCTAATTAAATATATAAACATATATATTATTAACGAGAGAGAGAGAGAGAGAGAGAGAGAGAGAGAGAGAGAGAGAGAGAGAGAGAGAGAGAGAGAGGCTTCACATCTTGCATGCGGAAATCCTCGAGGACTTTATGAATGTACTCCCTTTGTGAGAGGTAGACTAGTCCCTAATGCCTGCTGCGCTTAATGCGCATACCGAGAATGTGAGAGGCTTGTCCCAAATTCTTCATCTTAAAGCTCTTCTTTAGCTGAGATTGAAGAGCATCGATCTCATCATGAGATTTCCCTGCTATCATCATATCATTCGCATAAAGTACCAAAATAAGCAATGAGCCATCGCGGGCTTTCTTTGTGTAAAGACACAGATCCATAGCACTCTTGCTGTATCTCTGTGATTGCATAAAGGCATTAAACTTATGATACCACTCCCTAGTTGCTTGCTTCAAGCCATACATACTTTTCTTTAACTTGCACACTAGGTGCTCCCTATCAGGTTTTGCAAAGCCCTTAGGCTGCTCCATGTAAATCTCATCATGCAAATCCCCATGCAAGAATGCAGTCTTGACATCCATTTGGTATAAATCCAAGTCAAGATGTGCGATTAAGGCCAAAACCAAGCGTAGGGTGGTCATCTTGACCACATGAGAAAAGACTTCATCAAAGTCAACTCCATGCTCTTGTTTAAAATCCTTAGCAACAAGTCTTGCCTTATAGGCCGGCTTGGGGTTTCTAGGGGTACTTTTTAGCTTGTACATGCATTTGCACGGCAAAGCCTTCTTGCCCTTAGGCAATGCAACCAAATCCCAAGTCATATTCCTATGCAGGGAGTCCATCTCAAACTATATAGCCCTCTCCCAGGAGTGACTGTCACCCCTACGCATAGCATCATCATAGGTGAGAGGCTCTCCTGCATCTGTAACCAAGACATAATGCATAGAGGGCTCAAATCTATCAGGCGGACATTTATCGCTAGTAGACCGTTTCACTGTAGGCTCTACTACATGTCCAACATCCTGTCCAACACCCTAGCCATGTGTACCAACTGCTGTTGCAGGTTGTCCAAACCAACTGGCTGTGCAGGTTGTACTGGAGCATGTGGTTCCTCTTAGAATATAACCCTACGTATCTCTACCATATTCTTAGGATACTAATGCATCTTGTCTTCATGGAAGACTACATCATGGCTACGGATGACTTTTTGCGCTTGCAGATCCCAAAGGCGGTAACCCATCTTGCATGCATCTCCATAGCCAAGGAAATTTCATTTGACACTCTTAGGATCCAACTTACTACGCTTGTTTTTGGGCACATGGTAGAAGGCCTCACATCCAAAGACATGTAGTTGCGCATAAGACGAAGGTTTCCTAGTTTATACCTCCTCTACAACCTAGAAATCCAAACCACTGGAAGGTGATCTATTTATGATATACACAACTGTATCGACTGCCTCAACCCAAAAGCTCTGTGGGCCTGCATGGCTAAGCAACTGCATACACGCTCCTGGATAGTTCTATTTATCTGCTCAACCAAACCATTCTATCAAGCTGCCATGCAGACATAAGACTGCGTGTAAGCGCAGGTACATGCCTTACATCCTGTAACAAAAAAGTATGTCTAGTAGAGAAATGCAGCTGTACATCCCCAATACCAACAATAGCAAGTGACCTGTCATCACCCAAGCGAACTAAACCAAAGACATCGCAGTAGGAGTGGAACCACTCATAGCATGGTGTAACATGAAATGATACATCGGAATCCAAAAGCCAGCACTGCGCATACATAGAGTGAACCTAAGTCAACAGTGTAACATTACAAGAAGTAGTTGCAAGTATGTACTCCCCATCGAAGTCCTCAGTCTGCATGACATTTATCTCCTCGATTTTCACGCTAGATTTTGCAAGCACAATGTTGCGATCAGAGGACTTTTCCTGTAATTTGTCTTTTCCCTTCTCTTTGTGCTTCTCATTGTGCAACTCATGACAGTGTGGGCGTATATGACCCTTCTTGCCACAATGATGACATGCCACATTAGCATTTCTCCCACGAGACTTGCTGCGCGACTTAGACCTAGACTTCTGTGAGTCTCTGCCACAGCCATTCCCAATGTCATTCTTTCCAGTATCATCTTTGCCTCTAACAGTCAAAGCATGTGATACACGAGAGGCATCCACGTTCTTATGATTGATCTCTTCCTGTAGAAGAGCACTCTCTACATCAGGCAAGTTCAAAGTAGTAGCAGAAGCACATAAGGCAGTGCGGAATACATCCCATGACTCACTCAGAGTCCCAAGAAAAAAAGTGGAGTAATCCATCATTGAAAGTAATGCCATGCAAAGTCAATTTCTTGAGAATAGCATGGAATTGGCTCAAATGAGCAAACATTGTCACATTCTCCTTCATGTGCATGTCCATAAGTTGCTTCAGCCCCAATACATTTGACTTGTTGGACTTTTCTTGTCGTAGAGGTTCTTGATCTTATCCCAAAGCTGCCAAGCACTCTGTGCTTCCTCAACCACATTGTAATGCACCTATTCAGTGAGAGACAAGATGAGGGTGGACTTGCATAACTCATCAAGCTCCATCCATTCGTCATCAGTCATAGTTGAAAGCTACTCTCCACTTAACCTTAGTGGTATTATCTGCGATTTTTGCACCAATACTTGCCAAACTTGGCTCTTCCAATAGGCATAATTCGTACCATCAAGCTTAGTGATGTTGAAGATAGCACTCTCAGTGGAAGAAGATGCCATAATGCAAGCTAAAACAGTGCAGGCAGTTCAAAACTGCTTGCCGTAAACTACAATAAACAGCCAAAATACCACCAAAATCAACACAAAATGACCTCGAACTGATAGCTAATGATGTACCCATCAAGTACCATCAAAAGTACATAAAATCAGGATGATTCAACATGAAAAATACATCACAATCCATGCATAACTGCTTGTTGTAATAAATTATGTCCAGGTACAATGAGAGCAAACTGTAGGCAAAATGAATGCACCAATTCAACCACTGACTGTTAAAGCATAACCAACATCAAGCGGGCATAAATCAACATTTGACAGTCATACGGGCATTGAGCAACACGCAAGCATGTCAAATGAATCCATCAGTAAGCTGACGCACCCCCTATGTAATAGGGCAAAGTGTACACAACAGTGACAAGACTTGACACAAATAGGTGTATGCTCAGGGAGTGCAAAGCCCAAATCAGCCCAAATACATTTGTGAGGACCACGACATATCAACCATGCAATATTCAAGTGAAGATCCTAGTCTCAAATATTCGAATGCTCAAGTAGCATAAACCCATTTGCTCTATGTTTGTTAAGTGTATCAAGACGTCCCACTAGCACAAAAGCCATAAATTTCAAGCAAGAAAGCTCGAACAAAGCATGTAAGAGTGCACTAGTGACAAGTGTCCAAGATCAAGCATCAATGAGACATCCCAAGCTTGTGGACTGTATAGCATCATAGATATTAAGTACATCCAAAGTGTAACTTTGGCTAGTCAAGAAATAGCCAATGTAAGCTCCAGATGAAGCCAAAGCAAGGCTCAGTAGCATCCAACTCCAGAAAATGTAACTAGCATGTATAAGTGGCATAAGGCAAGCATGTCAAGACCGATCAGAGACATAAGCCAAGTACATGCCATAAGTGCATCAAAGATGGAGATCCAAACGCTATGCGAAGTGAGCTCAAGCTGAACCAATGATTCGAGAGCAAATATAAGCTCTATGTCAATCCTTGAGAGTCACTACATCAATGTATACATCCAAGACATAGCCCGAATCCAATAGGTATTAAATATCCATTGAGAAGTATGATCAGCCTTGTTGTAAACATCATGAAATCAGTATCTAAAACTGAGCTCAATAGTGCTCAATCCAAGCTCAAATCAATATCCAAGGCATAGGCAACATGTGGCATACTCCACATACATGGGTACACCATGAAGCTCCCAAACCATAGCTGTAGGCATTAGGCATAAACTTCCCTGTAAATGCTTGCTCTCCAGAATTGTATATAACCATAAATCCACTGAAAAAATGAGCTATCAAGTCTCAAAGTATCCCAAAAATTATCCAATGAATCAACATAAGGTCTAGGCACAATAATAGCATCCTCGTAGCATAATACAAGCTATAGGCATAACAAAACATGCTGACTTGGAAGTATAACAACAATATGCTCTATTCTCATAGTCAAGGGCTGAAGCTCAACATGTCAAAACAGAGCTCAAATCCAAAGGATGAATGCTAGGGTGGTTAGCAATCATTGCCAAGGTGCCAAAGACCATTGCCAAGCTGTAGAGAAGCGTGGGAGTGAGGAGATCTGACAGGGGGAGGCAGCAACCCAAACAAGCACAATCACACATGCTGTTGTTGGGTTTACTGCTACATGTGCTGAGGGTTATGAAGCATATGGGGGGCACAATGGTGCTCAAAGAAGCCCACACAAGTGGTAAACCAAGCCTATTCAAGGCTAGTGCAAGCGGAGAAGCGATGGAAGCATATGAACATACTTAAGTGGAAGAAGCCATGGCTGCCAGGAAGGAGACCCAATGAGTGTAGGGATTCGATAGGAAGTTGAAGATGCCACGAACCAAGCTCGAGTAGTCACGAATCCATGCTTTGATACCAATTGAAAGGTGAGAAGGATCAAAGCTTGCTTGAAAGAGCTATGGCAGGAGAGTAAGAGCAAGAAAGAGAGAGACACAAAATGGAAACTCCAACAATCACAATGTGTGATCGAGCCTTCCTTTATTCAAACTGTCCTAAAAGAATAAAGAATAAAGTGATGGCGACAGGCTCCCACCACCTATAGTGTGTAGTGGTGGGTACTATCAGTGTAGTAATACATGGGCGACTAGGCGGAGGTGCCTTTACCCCCAACATAAGAGCTACACAAAGTCAATATAGGCTCTTATTTTGAAACAAGGTAATATAATCAAAAGGGATTGCCTTACGAAATTATATGCTTATTTGGTTATCAAAATGTAATGTATGTTGCTGAGTAGTCTAAATATGGGCAATGTATGGTTCTCTTTTTTTTTTTTTTGGTGCATTTCCTTCTATATTTGTATATATATGGTCCAAAAAAGATGAATGACATGTTATTGGTTCTTGTATTAGTGGTTTTATGTTGTACTTTGAGAATCCTTCGAGTAATTTATAAGTTGCTTTTTGCTTGTTTTTTTATGTCTATATTGAGATCTCAATAGCAATGAATGGAGTATTGTTTATTTGGTACATGTGTAGGATTTTTCTTAAGCTGTCTATTGCAAGTTTATAGTTGGTTGTTGATGGTCGATATACATCTATGATTGCAACAGTCGTATGGTTATATTTGATTGTAGCATGTATTGCTTTCAAATTATTACTTATATTTTCATTTACATTTGTGATGTGTATTTTAGGGTGGTGGCGTATTGTTAGTCCATGGCCTTTTGTTTGATGTGTATTCTATGAACACATTAAGGTGAACTTACTGATTCTTTGTTGTTTCTGTTTCTGAGAGACAATATTTTATCTTGCATGGTCATGTGGTCAACAAAGAAGATCCTTATGTTGTTGGAAGCTACAAATTTTATATCTTTGTTGACTTCTTGGTCTAGTTTGATTTGGGATGGTTGGATTCCGAGTAATTCACTATATGTATACCCTCTATATCAGGTGCGTTTAAGGCTTATTGATGAATATCCTTATCTATGAATTTTTTCTTAATAAAACATAACCCTTTTCTATTCATTTTGTAAGTAACCCCTTTATATGGGGCCCTTATGTATGTAAAAAATGTGTAAAAATGGTATTTTAAAAATCCCTTATGTTAAACCCACATGATACATATAGATATTTATGTGATTGACATCCCTAGGGGTTGGATGGGATGTAGTAAGTAGAGATTGCTTGGATCTTTAATGTGTGTTAATGCAGTGTATACTAGACGATGAGTTTTTATATGTTCGAGGACTCAATGCAACTGTTTCCATTGTGAGTCCTTGTGCATGATATATTGTTCGTGCTGTAGCTAGTTGCAATGGGAATTGTGTTCGACTTACTGTGTTGTTATGGTTTAGTCCTATTTGAAACTCTTTTGTGATTTGAAAAATTGGAGTCAAATTAAGAGATATTTGATGATCTTAGCAAAATTTTCTCGTTTCTTAACTTCATTTCTATGCGAGTAGAGATGAATTCTACCCAGAATGGCGGGCAGGCCACGGGCTATGTAGGTGGCTCAAGCAGACTTGGAGGGTGACCAAGGCTAGGCCAGGCTACGTAGGAAAATTATTGTTTCATTTAGTATATTTGTTGATCCTTTAAAGTATCCATCAGCACCATTAACTAATACATCTGACACATCTATGTTGCTTCCACAAATGTCAATGAGTATGTTTTTCTTAAGTTCTAGAGTGTGATGTAGTCCGTTTGTTTTGGGTCTAGGGGAAACTTAAAATTTTTATTGCATGTGCTATGTTTCTTATCTATTACTAATAAAACTTATAGTATTCCTTCGATGTTCTTGGGAACGAACATATTGTGGTCATCCTTTTGTTTGTTAGTGTAGAAAAGATGGGTGATCTTTGAGGGTGATGGAGGAGTACTGACATATTTTTTATTTATAAGATTTAAATAATCAATAGATTGTGTTCCTATTCTTTCTTATTTAGTATATTAATAAATTGTTTCTTTTGTCACATTACTTTTGTAAGTTCATATGCTTTAATATGTTGGTGCCAAAAATTATATCCAACTATTGATGTTGGATCTTGAGATTTCTTAAAGATCCAATTGGACTTGCTTGATATAGATCACCACAAAAAATGATATTGAGTCCTCCAAATGGTAAATTATGGTTACGCTTATTTGTTTGAGTCTTGTATATACCATGATGAGCTTTTTTTGGCCTCTAAGTGATATCTCATCTGTAACTAGTAGTTGCACATTTTTGTAATATGTGGACAAAGAATTTAATTTTTTTTGTTGATAATGCATTTCATGGCTGTAATATAAGTGGTATGTGTAGAATAGATTGTAATGTTGTGCCATCAATATTATATGCAACTTTGCTAGTATATGCATTGATCAAGGCAAGTGGTAAATCTACTGAGCTATCATATTCTCTTTTGTAATGTTGAAGTCGACCTTGAATTATAGTCATGAGCATGAATGTTTTTCCAATTCCTGCACCACCTATTAGAAATATATATTTTTTCTCATTTGTTTGGTGTTATAAATCAATATATATAGATATTTACAATTAGGTCTGCATATGTATGTTTTTTGCAATTTGTATTCTTGATAGTTGTTTTTTCCTTTGAAAATCTTGATATTTAAATCATATTGTTCAAAGGGTTTGGTAAGGCTAATTTTGCTAATTATACTTCATTTTGAATTGTGGGATATGTTAGATGTAACTTCATTTGTTTTTGTAAATAATGATAACTTTCTTTAATAATACTAATGTTTTTCATGTATATGTATTTCCAAGTATTTTTTCCTTGGAGAGAGATATTTTCATCATGATGGAATAGTAAGTATAGTAAACATTGCTCTCTATAAAAAATTTGAGGGTCTTTTTCTTTATTGTAGTGAACATATCTTATGATATGTGGTTTTTTGAGTTTCTTTTGGTTCAATCTAGTCAACTTGTATATGCTTGCATACTTAGTTAGACACAATTGCGATAGGTTGTGAGGTCATAAGTTATATTTTTGTATTGTGTCTAGAAAGAATATATTTGTGTCATCTAGAGCAAGGCATTGCAATGTTTCTTTTCTTTTTAAAATCATGGTTCTTTTTTCTATTGGATTAGTGTTGATAAATACGAATTACCTTTAGAGCTTGGTAAGGGCATAGAAAGTGCTAAATATGTAGCTTGTTGTTGTGAGTTGAATTGTTGCATTTTAATGAGTGTATTTGCTATATATTTAAGGCAATCTAATGTGGGCACTTTGTTTTCTTTGCAGTATGCAAAGACTTTTTGTAAGGATTCTATTGTTGCTACATCAAGTTTTGTAATGTAGGAGGTGCAATAGCTACCTACACCATGAGGGTTCAAGATGAATTATGTATTTATAGTTGCATCCCATAATTTTGCAATGGATAGATTGCACTTATTGATGTAAATATTTACCATGTTTCTAAAAAAAGTATGGGCGTTGTAATTGTTGCTTATAAGGCATGAATGTAGGTTGACTCATTTAAAGACGTATGTTTTAACCATTCGTCAAATGTCATATTTTCTTCTTCTTCTTTCAATGAATTTAGTTTTATATTTATTTGCTTGGCTAGATTTTCTAATGTTGGATTTGGTTGGTCAAGTAATAGTTATGTAGTTCACATTGGTGGTTTAAGAAAGTAGAATCTACATTGTTTATTTCTCTTTTTGCAAGTTGCTTGAAGTTGATGTGTTTGTATTTCTATTAGATCTTCATGTAATGCATCTTTATAATATAATTTGATTCACAAAGTGAATTATTGCTTCATGATTTTCTACATGGCATGACAGTGCATTTTTTATCCAATTAGTCCATGGTCATGTTAGCTTCCTTCGCTTTGAAATTTTGTAATGAATAAGAAATTCTAAATCTTGCCATGGATATTAGGATCTTTTAACAATAGTTTTTCAATTTTCTTAAAACGATGTGCATAATAGCAAGATGTTGTAATAGGTTCATCTTTTATTATAAGATGAATGTGTTTCTAATGTGTCTTGTGTAATATCAGGGTTAAGTTCTTGCAAGCATTTCATTAGATGTTCCTAATGTTTTTGTGCAAATGAGAATGTGACAAAGAAAGTAGGTGGGCCTAGTTGATGTATCATTGCAAACACATTTTTAAAAAGTTTATGTTTATAATTTGGTGATGTTCTTAATGCTTCAAAGTATTTGTAGCCTATTTTAGAACCTAAAGTCATTCTATGTTGGTGCTATTGGCCATGTCTTGAGCACACAAAATTGATCCTTAAAGCTTTACGAAGATGCCCCAAACAGATTGAGGTGCTTTTTGCACTGTCACTTTTGTAGCCTTAAAAAATAAATTCCCAATGCAATGAGCAAATCTTCTATCAACATTTGTTAGCTCTCATTGACAACGCGATTGGTAGTTCTTAGAAGCATGAGGTTGATATAGTCGAGCATGACCTACAAATAGATGTGAAAATGGAAGCTCTTCACAATGTTCATCTCACAAAATAGGCTTAAAGGAGAAAAGCATTTAGAGGGAGAAATATTTATGATATTATCATTGTGGTCAACAATTTGTTGAGCTATGTATAGTCCATGCAATAAGCTATCATTTTGTTTTTCTTCATTTTCTTCACTCTCTAGAAAGTCATGCTTTGGTAGGTTTGGATTCTTTTGCAAGGAAATAATAGGTAAAATCCATCAGTTATTGATTATGATATTATGTTTGGTATATAATGGTGTTTTCAAAAGCATATGTAGTCCTTTCGTAGTTATTGGGGGTCTTACTTTTCCCCTTAAATAGTAATGCTTGTATTGTGTCTTTCTTTTTATTCCAACAAGAACAATGCCCTCTTCATGTATAAACTTTGGAAGTGATTATTGAACATGTTCAAGATCTTCCATTACATTTACTTCCTCAAAAACCATATTGTCCATCATATGATAGCTCTCTTATTTGTACAAAAGGTGTACACATTGAGATAAGACGTATCTCTACTTAATTAAGTTGCTTGATTATATGCTGTATTTTGTTAAGATTAAATATTGTCATATAAAGGTTTTTTCTCATGAAGTTACTTTGTACAAGAATGACATAATAGTGGATTTGTATCTTTGATATGGTTGTTAGAGCATTGTAGCATAGCAAGTTGTTTTTTATTATTAAGTTTGTTTAGATTGTTTTTAAAGAGTAAAGTACAACATGATACACATAGAGATGCAAGAATATATTCCATGGAATGGTAGAAGAATTTAATGAACAAGGCATAGTAATGTATGTGGTAAAGAACATTGGATATTGGAGAAACCACAACAATACTTTGTCTATTAATGATTGTTCAATACTGACATGAGTTCCTATAGTCATTCGACAAGAGGTCAAATACATACAAACAAAAGAAGTGTCTAATTTGGGATATGGAAAATAGGTAACTGTAAATACCTTTATAGCATTTCATTTAAAAAAAACATACTTTATGCTAAACAAATAAATATTACATTTTAGGTGTATGGATCCTTAATTATTATCAACATTAATGACAACTTAGTTGATCTTGTTGGTCGTTCTTGCCTTAGTACAAGATTAAATAACCAAGGCAATCATACTTTTTGCCTTTCTTGCCAAAAACCATGAGAAATGATTGAGTATCCTTATCTAAAAGGATATATCACCTAATAAGATTCATCATTGGTCAATACCACATTACTAGACAACATTACCAGACAATTATATTGATAACATCTTCAAGTTTTGCACCCCATTTATTACAATGTATAAACAAAGTGTATCCACCACAAGAGCTATTCTTGTAGCAACCAAAAAGATAGGAATATTCCATATCAATAATGTAGGACAAGTAGTGTATTACTCAACAGAAGATACCTTGTAATAACATATCACTGTTTGAATAACAAAATAAGAAGCAAATACATTTTCTTATAAGTTATTTATGTTCCAACACATGTACCAATAGAAAATCTGAACAAAATCGTGACAAAAATGTTTACTCTTCATGATGTTCACTAGATTAACAAAAAATATCAAATTCATGAATCTTTTATACAAGCATATTTAAACAATTAATTGCCAAGATTGTGGGAGAGAAGGAAGGAGTCTCACTTGTAGCTTTCTTGCTTGCACAATGGGGGAATACACACACAGGTGGAGGCTGAAAACAATTTTCCTCTTCTTAGTTGTGTAAGCCAAAAGAACTCTAGTACATAGAAATAGAAGAACCCTATATATGGGTCTCAAACCAAACTCAACTAACTAAGGTGGCATACTAATTGAGCCACAAACTAGAGTAGATAAGGATAGCTGTCATCTAGCTATTATTCACGGGCGGTGTACCAACCGCATCTGCAACTAACAAGTCGGTGACATAAATGCACAATGGTCACCCTGGCATATCACGAGTGGAGCTCGATATCTCAATACTCCCCCTCAAGCTCAATCCCAATTCCTGCACACCAAGCAGGTTTCTGAACTTGCGCAGGTTCTCTGCGCCCAATGCCTTCGTAAATATGTCAGCTACCTGATCCTCTGTGCCGATATAAACTAGATCAATAAGACCTAGTAAAACTCTCTCTCGCACATAGTGATAATGCACCTCAATGTGCTTTGTTCTAGCATGATAGACTGGGTTATTTTCCAGTGTATACTACTCATGTTGTCACAATAAATGACAACTAGCCCATCTATAGACTAATGCATATCATAAAGTAGCTTATGCAACCAAGCTACCTCACATGTAGCCATTGCTGCACCCCTGTACTCAGCCTATGTGCTCGACAAGGCAACTGTAGGCTGTTTCTTGCTGCTCCAAGTGACTGCAGCACTCCCAAAAGAGAACACATATCCACTGGTAGATCATCTATCAGAAATACTACCAGCCCAATCAGCATCAGTGTATCCATGCAACTGTATCTGAACCCCAGTCTCATAAAATAGTCCATACTGCAATGTGGACTTCATATACCTGAGTATGCGTCTAGCCGCATCCAAATGCGGTTTCCTTGGAGCCTGTATAAACTGACTTACCAATCCAACAGCATAGCTCAAATCTGGCCTGGTAATAGTCATATAAATCAAACTTCCTACTATGCGTCTGTACATAGTAGGGTCTTTGAGAAGCTCACCTGCATTTGCGCTCAGCTTCATATTCTGCTCCAAAGGAATTGAAATAGGCTTATAGCCTGTCATCCCATATTTGGACAGCATGTCCAATCCATACTGCCTCTGCAAGAGCCGTATCCCACTTGGTGATCTAATCACCTCAATGCCCAAGAAATAACACATCTCTCCCAAATCCTTCATCTCAAACTTTTGCTTCAATAGCATTTTCACATGAAGGATATCTTCATCACTATCACCTGTCATAATCAAATCATTAACATAAATGACAAGTAGCATAATATCTTTCTATGCTTTTTCTCACATAAAGTGAGAAATTTGCCTTGGAAATCTGAAAGCCAATAGTGACAAGATACTGTCCTATCTTGTCAGACCATGCTCTAGGTGCTTGCTTCAAGCCATACAAGGCTTTCTTCAACCTGCAAACAAACTCAGGATGAACAACATGCACATAACCTGGTGGTTGCTCCATATATACCTCTTCTTGCAAATCACCATGCAAGAAGGCATTCTTTACATCCATCTGATGTAAAGACCATCCCTTTGATGCAGCCATAGCAATGACTGCTCTTATGGTTGCCATCCTTGCAACCGGACTGAATGTTTCTTCATAGTCAATGCCATATGTTTGTGCATACCCCTTGACTACTAATCTTGCCTTGTATCTGTTCACAAAACCATCTGCATTGTGCTTCACCTTATAAACCCATTTACAACTAATTGCATTCTTATCTTTAGGCAAAGGTACCGATTCCCATGTAGCATTTGCTTCCAAGGCATCCATTTCTTCATCCATGGCTTTCTCCCATTTTTATTTTCCCATGGCTTGCTCAAAAGAAGTGGGTTATGGTTCCTGTATCATTTTGACCATATAGGCATAGTGAATAGTTGTAAATCCATCATATTTCAGCCTATCCACAGGATACCTAGCTCTGGTAGACCTGCGCAAAGTAGATTCACTCCCAGATGCTCTCAAAACATCCCTGGTCTTCCTTACTCCAGGTGTAACAATAGAAGGAATACCCAACTCATCATCAATGCTCTGTTCTGAGCCACTGGATTCACCATCCACATAAGAGTGACCTGCATTCACATCAAACATGGGCTGATCTATCTTCTCTTTTCCTTTTCGTGATACCTGCATATCACTATCTGCATTGCTTTGAGAAGATTCTCCTGATCTTAATCTGCCTGTCCATGGCGAAGAATGTGAACCACTACTAGAGGACGCTCCAGGTCCACTAATATCTTGTGACTGCTACTGTGAATTCTGTGCAGCATTACAATTTTGTGCATCTACATTATCAATCACATTTACTGGTTTATACCAGCTACTCATCTCATCAAAAACATCTCTGCTCACTGTTAACTTACGAGTAGAAGGGTTATAGCATCTATACCCTTTTTGCTGCAGAGAGTAACCAATAAAGATGCACTTCTCAGCTTTTGAATCCAACTTGGATCTCAACTCATCTGGCACATGAACATAGGCAATGCAACCAAAAATTTTCAAATGAGAAATATCTGGTTTCCTACCAGTATACCTCTCCTCTGGAGTCATCCCATGTATTGCTGCAGTGGGAGTCCTGTTCATTATGTAGACTGTTGTAGCAACTGCTTCAGCCCAGTAAAAATCTGGTAAGTTTTTTTCGTTGAGCATGGCACGAGATACCTCTCCAATATGCATGTTTTTCCTTTCTGCAATTTCATTTTGTTGTGGGGTATGACTGCATGAATATTGCTACTTTATGCCATGCTCCTATAGTAACCTTGCAAACTCATTTGAGAGGTACTCTCCCCCTCCATCTGACCTTAGGCATTTTATTTGCAAGCCTGTTTCTTTTTCAACCATAGCTTTAAGAGTTTTGAAATACCCAAAACCTTCACTTTTCTTTTTTCATAAAATACACCCAAACTTTTCTGCTATAGTCATCAATAAAAGTGACAAAATAATGACAGCCTCCAAGAGATGCAGCTTTAGTAGTCCACACATCAGAGTGGATTAATTCCAATGGCTTCTTACTCTCTTGAACATGTCTAGGAAATGGTTTCCAAGCCAGCTTTTCCAAACTGACAGGCTTCACATACCTTATGCATTTTTGCAACCTTGAATTTAGGCAATCCTGCAACAATATTTTGGGCTTGCATTGATTTAAGTCGCTGTACATTAACATGACCAATGCGTTTATGCCAGATATCAATATCTGCAACTACACCGGTCCCATGTGCAAACATTGCTGCACTCAATTCAAGCATGTCTGCATCCAACGTAAACATTCTGCCCTTCTTCTTTCCTTTTGCTATCAAGCGACCTTTATTTTTCATATCCTCAACAAAGCATCCACGAGAATTAAATCTGACTTGCAAGCCCTGCTCAACCATTTGACCAACAGAAACCAGGTTCTTGGTGATATTTGGGACATGAAATACATCCGACAGGTATTTCTTTTTCCCATCCTGCATAGACAAAGGAATGTTTCCAATCTGCACAATAGGATGTGCAGTATCATTACCAGTCTCCACAAATCCTGGTTTTTTCATTTTCCTTGCATCCTGCATCCATTCTGCATGACCTGTCATGTGGTTTGATGCACCTGAGTCAACATACCACACATCGTTGCTTTCTTCTACACTTGTCACAGAATTGATCATGTGCTGCACCATAAACAAATGCTCATTTCTGTCATCACCATGTCTACTAGAAGATGCATGATTCCCTTGTTGCAATTTTCCATTCATGATGTCATTCTGCTTTTTATAGCAGTCTTTAGCCATATGACCCATTTTACCACAGTAGTAGCATTCAACATTGCTGTTTGCATTTTGGCCTCTTTGCCATCCACCACGACCTCTTTGGCTCCGCGTGCCTCTAGAGTTACCACGTCCTCCTCCATAGGATTGGTTTTCTTGAGTTTATTGCACATTCTGATTTCTACCACGGCCTCCAGATCGGCCTCCTCTACCTCTGCCTCTACCTCTTCCAGCATTTGAGTAGAAGACAGCTTCTTTTGAAGTTCCTCATGAAGAAGTGCACCACCATTTCTCTGCTCCTCAGAAATTAGAAGAGCAATCAACTCCTCAAAATCAGAAAATCTTTCACGGACGGAAATCGATGTTCAGAACTGTGCATAATCCTTTCCTAGACCATTCAAGGTCATAGAAACTAAATCATCATCTTCCACTGGTGACCCAATGGAAGCAAGTGCATCTGCAATCTTCTTCACCTTCATGTGGTAGTCATTGATGGTCATACTTTCTCTTTGCACATTGTGCAACTCGTGCTTGAGTTGCATTTTCCTGGCTTGCGTATTTGTGCTATACATTTTTGACAAAGTATCCCATGCCTCCTTTGGCGTACTTGCATCCTGAATATGCACAATCATATAGTTTGAAATACTGATAGACAGCCTGTACATAACTTTTCTGGCTCTCTCATGCCATCCTTTAAATGTCTGCATTTGTTGTTGATTGGGAACATCAGGAAGAACTGGTTCTTCTTCATTTCCTGCAACGAATTCCCAATATCCTTTTCCCATAAGGAAATTCGTCATTCTAAACTTCCATGCTTGGAAGTTGTTCTTGTCAAGCTTTTCAGTGACAATCTATGAAAGAGAATGAGATGCCATTACAGAACACTACAAAAAATTATGCCACTGCAAAGAACACAGCTTCAGCCTCACAAGGGCAAATCTGCAAAACTGACGAAAGTGGTATTTGACTACACAGTCACTTCCTAGTGACGATTTTGCATCAACAGGCAACAAGGATGAATATGTAACTCCCAATGTCTCTGCGCACGGGCATACGATGCAATTTCTATAGTAACTTTTCACCGACCTGTAGAACAGTGGTCGCACAGCATAAAACATTACCTTTTTCTGAGTGCGTGCATAAAACTTCTACCTCCAAAACAAGCCCCGAAATGGCCTCAAATAAAAAAAATAGAGCAACCAAGGGCTAAAGCCCAAACCCACAGCATTGATGCCAGGAGGCATATTCCACGGTGGATTCCGTGAGGTTTTACGGTGGATTCCGTAAACTTACTTAGATGACCGGGGCTCATACACAAATAGGATTCTTTGTGCGAGAAGTTGATGGGGACGCCTGTCCTTTTCGGGCGTTTCATTAATTTAGTGTGTACATGGGTGATTCCATAGCGGGTGATTCCGCAAAATGCATATTAAATTAATAAACGTTTATGAGTTTAGAGTGCGCACTCGTAATAAATTAAGGTTAGGATTTATTTCTAACCAGTTGATTTATTTATGTAGCTGAAGACTGCTAGGTATTCACTTTTGTCGGTTTAATTGTATTATTTTACTAACGATTGTGAATGCTTCAGTTGATGTGTAGAGATAGCAGCAGTGGCGGAGGAAAGCATTGGAGTCTAGCGGGTATTCGACATTTGGACTATATTTTGATAGGCGCCACGCCTATATTTTGTTATGTCTATAGAGACATTGATTATTGATTATTATTTTGTATGCGCTTATGCGCCCGGATATGTTATTTCTATTTGGACATTGAGATTGGGCGTGCCAGACTCTATGGGCACCGTCCATTAGCTTTATTTTCCTATTTTTGTAGAAAGCAAACTCAAAAGCTAAAAGCTTGTCATATTTTTGTAAATTGGGCTATTATTGAGCATGACGATTGGAAATATACATTAAATACATGCTTTGTGAAGGGCTCACACAAGGCATGGGGGAGATTGAACCCAACCTATCTCCAAAAATGATCCATGCACGATTGAATTATTACGGCGTAAATCAAAAATTAAAAAAAAACCTGGACTTGTGGTGAAATGTCCACATGGATGTTAGGAGACGATCCTCCTGCGGTTGCACCATGTGCTTTCTTAGGAGCATTGCGAATGTGGCCTTTCCATCTTGGATGCAGCTTTGCGAAACTCCCTTTGTAATTCCACCGTCCTTTATGAATTTTTTTTTCCTTTCTTTTGTAGAAGCTCCAGTGTAAATTGTATACACGAAAAGGGATTTAGCACTCGGGCTAATTGGGAGATTGAAGGAAATCCAAGGGAAAAAGCTTAATGAGCCTTTTTAAAGGCCTCGGATAGGACCCACAGGAAAGGGGGTACTAACTGGACTTTTAACGAATTGAAAAAGGGGCCAAAGGGTATAAAAGTCCTTTAAAAAAGATATTTCCGTGGGGGGGGGGGGGGGGGGGAAAGAAACCCACGGAAGGGTTTAAATCCCGAGAAGGGGAGGTAGGAAAACCTTTTGAGAGCAAGGCTTATTAAGCCATGGGAAGGGGGCTTTTCTTGAATCCCGAGGGGGGGGTAGTCTTAGGATGCACTAGGTGAGCAAAAGGGGAAAAAAGGGGGGGAAGGAAGGGGTGTATAAGCCCTTTATGCATGCTTTTACATTGTTTTTTGTGCAAAAAGGTAGAGTTCATTGTTCTTGGGGACCTTCAGGGATTCACTACGTGAGCTATCTGCGACCGATCTGCGCACCAGTGGTATCAGAGCGGAGCAGAGATCAAGAGCTTCCAATCGCTACCAATCTCGGGCGAAGGCGGAGCTCCAGGAACAAACGGGCTCTACAGTCAATCTCGTCGCGAACCGTCAATACAGGTAGACTTCTGGCGATCAAGAACCCCTGTTTCCACTGTCAGATCGCGAAGGACCAGGCTCTGCAGGCGGAGGACCACGCATTCATCTCCATCAACAAGTCGTGGATAAACAGTGAGAAAAATTTCATATTTCTTTTCTATCTCAAGTTTAAGCTTGAGTTAAGCTTTAGGAGAAAGCTTAATACTTCATAAACTTCATCACGAGCTGTATGAGTGGGTCCGAAATTTCCGCGACGGCATCAAATTCATACTCATGTCCTCCATGATTTGCACCGTTTTCTGACGATTCCTCCTCCATCATAAGCCTAAGCTACTAAGCTTAAACCATTAAGCTTTTTGCAAGTCAGTTAAGGCAAACAAGTCCATAAACTCCAGGTCCTGCGCTGCCAAAGTCAAGTTCTACAAGTCAGGTGGAATCAAGTTCTGCAAGTTCTGCAAGTCGGCCTAAGTTCAGCAAGTCAACAACTCTGCAAGTCTGCTAAGTCTGCAACTTTGCAAGTCAGACTAAATCAGAACTGACTAATGCTTAAAACTCCTAGAAGACTTGTTCGTATGCAAAAACTCTGAACTGGAAAGTTGTTCGCAACAAGCTGTTCTACCTATCTACAAGTTCGTTGAAGTACTTTTAGCAAACGGAGACAGAAATATTACAGATTTTCAGAAAATATACAAAGAAATACCCAAAAATACATAGCCTTGTAACCCCAAATTTGAGCTACGCTCATCCCGCTAACTTGATTTTGAGTGAGAAAGGTTTGTTGAGTTTTACAGGATGACTACACCACATATGGATGATCCTATGACTGAAGACGACTTACCTAAGCCTACCATGGAACAAAAGCTGGATCTAATCATGCTACAATTGGAAGAAGAGCGAAGGGCTAGGCAAGCATTGCAAGCGCAATTGACAAAACTTCAAAGAGCGTCCACCGATAAAGAAGAACCTCAAGCTGAAGATTTGATTCGCCGTACCATCGACGCCACCCTTGAAGCACAAACCATTCGCAAGGAATCCAAGATAAGTAAACGAAGTTTCAAGTTTCGCACTTTCAATGGTATACGAGAATGAAAGACTGTTTTATCATTCATTAGCCAGTTTGATGATTATTTCCATGAGGAAACTTATCCCGAAAAAGATAAAATCAAGTGTGTTACTAATCATCTGATAGACAGAGCATCACTTTGGTGGACTGTAGTCCGCAAGAGCATAGAATGTCCTGCTACTTGGGAAGATTTCAAGAAGAAATTCATGCAAAATTTCCTTCCACTGCAATTTCATGAGAAGGCTATCAAGCAATGGGATTTACTTCAACAGCGAGATCGTGAGCCTATCCCACAATATACAGAGCGTTTTTGGAATGCACTCCTACAGCTACGCATGCTTGAAGACGTACCAGAGACGACACATAAGCGGAAGTATATATCTGGACTTCTTGGGCATTACTACGCTGAAGTGAACATGTTCAAGCCTGCTACCCTTGAAGAC
Source organism: Lygodium microphyllum (assembly GCF_053477565.2). NCBI lineage: Eukaryota > Viridiplantae > Streptophyta > Polypodiopsida > Schizaeales > Lygodiaceae > Lygodium > Lygodium microphyllum. The sequence continues at coordinate 32,007,331 of NC_141149.1, forward strand.
GCCATCTCCTTAGCTTACGACACTGAAGATAAGTTACGCAGAAGAGATCGACGACCACAGCCATTCCAAGCTAACGGTAATTATGGATCTAAACAATTCAATTCCAAATTTAGAAGGTTTAATCCAGGTCGTTTCTCATCACCATCTTTTCGCAAGAATTGGCCTAAACCACCTGCATTACCATCCACTATCAATCCAAATCCTAAGCCTATTCCACAAGCAAATCCAAATGTACCCAGACTTCCAGCCATTACAAATAATGTGACCAAAGCCAAGCCAATAGTATGCTACAAGTGTCACCAGCCAGGGCATCTCGCAGCAAATTGTCATTCAAAGAAGCCATCAGCACATATCAACTACCTTGGAGCTATGGACGAAGACGAGCATGAGGATATGCCAGATTTCACTGAAGAAGAGGATGATATTACTACTACTTCTGACACTATACCAGGTATGCCTACTTCACATTCATTGTTGACTATGAAATGTATGGTGCATGGAAAAGAAAGAACTATATTGCATGATGATGGTAGTACCCATGACTTTATTTCAGCAAAATTGGTAAAGGAATTGAAATTGCATACTGTACCTACGCATTATCGCATAAAAGCTGCATTTTTAGGCACTAGGTACAATGGCACACAAGAAGTACAAGATTTAGAAATTCAAATTGGTCCATACATTGAAAGAAGAAATTTCTTAGTTGTCCCATTATAGTCAAGCGACATTATTTTAGGAATGCCATGGAGATACCAGCATAATCCAAATATAGATTATTCCACACACACAATGAATATTAATTTTCAAGGAAAATCTATTACATTATATGGTATGCATGCATCTCATATTTTTCCACTGCTTTCGCATACTCAAGCAAAACGTGCACTACGCAAGAATACTAAATCATATCTCATTTGGGTGAATGAATTGCATGCAAAGGAAAATCATCTGCACCCTAGGCATAAGGAATTTCTTGCATATTTTAAGGACTGTTTTGCAGAAGACCTACCACCAGGTTTACCACCTTCACGTCCAGAAGACCATAAGATTGATCTAATTCCTGGCACACAACCACCTTGCAAAGCACCATATAGGCACAATCAAATAGAGCAAAAAGAAATCCAGAGTCAAGTTGAAGAATTACTAAATAGAGGCCTAATTCGACCTAGCAGTTCCCCATTCGGTGCACCTGTACTCCTAGTCAAGAAAAATAATAATACCTATCGTATGTGTATTGACTACCGAGCATTAAATAAGATCACTGTAAAGAATAGGTATCCCATACCTAGAGTCGATGACCTTATGGACAAACTGCAAGGATCTTCTATATTTAGTAAAATTAACCTTAAGTCTGGATATCATCAGGTGAGGCTAGATAGATCCGACATATTTAAGACTGCATTCAGGACACAGTTTGGCCATTACGAATTCTTAGTCATGCCATTCGGATTAACTAATGCACCTGCTACTTTCAGTAGAATGATGAACCGTATTTTTCTGAAATATCAGTATTGTGTGATTGTTTTCTTTGATGATATTTTAGTGTTCAGTCAAAGTGAAAAAGAGCATTATGAGCATTTATCATTAGTTTTTCAATTACTGAAAGAAAATCAATTGTTTGCAAATCCTGAAAAGAGTAAATCCTTTAAGACAAAAATAGAATATTTAGGTCATATTGTATCAAAAGAAGGAATTAAAGTTGATCCTAAGAAAATTGACGCAATATTGCATTGGCCTATTCCTAAAAATGTACATGAATTACACTCATTCCTTGGTCTTGCTAGTTTTTATAGGAAGTTTGTACGTAATTTTTCATTACTTACTTTACCATTAACAAAACTTCTTAAGAAAGGAATTGTTTATCAATGGACTGAAAATCAGCAGAAATCCTTTGACTTACTTAAACGTGCATTAACTAATGCCCCTGTTCTACAATTGCCTGATTTTAACCGACCATTCTTTCTAGTTGTGACCGATGCTAGTGGATCAGGAATAGGAGCCGTACTAATGCAAGACAACCATCCAATAGCATATTCTAGTTCTAAGCTGAAACCCTCTGAGCTCAAATATTCCACTTATGACAAAGAACTATTAGCAGTTGTACAAGCATTAAAACAATGGAAGCATTATTTAATGGGTTCAGAATTCATGATAAAGACCGACCAGCAAAGCATTAGACATCTACTTAGCCAACCCCAAATTTCTGACCGTCATATCAAATGGGCTTCCTTCATTCAAAGTTTTCATCCTATCATTCAATACCAACCTGGAAAAGAAAATGTAGTTGCTGATGCATTGAGTAGAAGACCTGCAATTCATAACATTTCCATCATATCTTTTGATTCTTTGATTGCTATGAAAGACACATATCACCAAGATATTACTTTTCATTCTGATTGGCAAAAAATAGTTCAAAATAATTTCATTCCTGTTGATTCATTGTCATATAATGATGGATTTATGTTTTTTGAAAAGAGACCGTGTGTTACTATTCCATTCCGATCTTTTGTTTTGAATGAAATTCATTGTCCCCCATATCAAGGTCATAGAGGTATCATTTCTACATTACGCATGTTAACTGAAGATTTTTATTGGCCGCATATGGATGCAGATGTATCTAATTTCGTTTCTGAATGTTTGATTTGTCAAAGAATAAAGAGACATCATGGTAAACAGTATGGATTACTAATGGCTTTGTCTATTCCATCTAAACCTTGGGAACATATATCTATGGATTTCATTACTGGTTTACCAAATACTAAATCTAACCATGACATGATTTGGACAATTGTAGATAGATTTAGTAAGCAAGCATATTTCATTGCATGTAAGAAAACTTTAACAGCATCACAAGCAGCACAGTTATTTTTGAAAACTGTTTTTACTAACCATGGATTGCCAAAAGTGATTATTTCAGATCGAGATTCTAGATTTTGTAATAATTTTTGGATTACACTGTTTGCAAATCTAGGCACAAAGATTGATTTCTCATCTGCATTTCATCCAGAAACCAATGGACAAACAGAAGCCACAAATAGCACCATTTTAGATCTTTTACGTGCATATACTATCTCTAAACCTCAGACATGGGATACTCATTTGCATTTATTACAGTTTGCATATAACAATACACCGCACACATCTACAAAGAAAGCACCTTTTGAAGTCATTTATGGATATAGATTATCTACACCTGTTGCATCTTTGTCTAATAGAATTCAGAGTGCTGATGATATTGCTACTATGCACAACAGTATTTTTGATGAAGTTAAGGATATGATTGCTAAAGCCCAACAATCATATACCAAACAAGCCAACAAGAAAAGACAAGCCATGAATTTCAGAGTTGATGATTATGTTTGGCTTAGAATAGAAAAGCGTAGACTGCAAAGTGTAGATAGACACCCAGTTGTCAAGTTAGCTCCTAGATTCTATGGACCATTTAGAATCATTCATAAGATTAATGACAATGCCTTCAAGTTAGAATTGCCATCTCATTGGAAAATTCATAATACATTTCACATTAGTTTATTGAGACCATTTAGAGGCCAATTACCTATTCACCCTGTTTATGAAAACCCACCTTTACTAGAAGAAGAGACTGAAATACTTGAACCAGAAGCCATTATAGACACTGACTACATGACCACTAGAACTGGCCGAAGGTATTCTAGATATTTAGTAAAATTTAAGAACCATCCTGTAGAGGAAGCACAATTGATGCACGCTAGAGACTTAAGTACTTTCCCCACTCTGTTAGCTCCACATTGAGCTAATAGCAATTGAGGTCAATTGCTATCCCACCCCGGGGGTATGATGCCAGGAGACATATTCCACGGTGGATTCCGTGAGGTTTTACGGTGGATTCCGTAAACTTACTTAGATGACCGGGGCTCATACACAAAGAGGATTCTTTGTGCGAGAAGTTGATGGGGACGCCTGTCCTTTTCGGGCGTTTCATTAATTTAGTGTGTACATGGGTGATTCCATAGCGGGTGATTCCGCAAAATGCATATTAAATTAATAAACGTTTATGAGTTTAGAGTGCGCACTCGTAATAAATTAAGGTTAGGATTTATTTCTAACTAGTTGATTTATTTATGTAGCTGAAGACTGCTAGGTATTCACTTTTGTCGGTTTAATTGTATTATTTTACTAACGATTGTGAATGCTTCAGTTGATGTGTAGAGATAGCAGCAGTGGCAGAGGAAAGCATTGGAGTCTAGCGGGTATTCGACATTTGGACTATATTTTGATAGGCGCCACGCCTATATTTTGTTATGTCTATAGAGACATTGATTATTGATTATTATTTTGTATGCGCTTATGCGCCCGGATATGTTATTTCTATTTGGACATTGAGATTGGGCGTGCCTGACTTTATGGGCACCGTCCATTAGCTTTATTTTCCTATTTTTGTAGAAAGCAAACTCAAAAGCTAAAAGCTTGTCATATTTTTGTAAATTGGGCTATTATTGAGCATGAAGATTGGAAATATACATTAAATACATGCTTTGTGAAGCGCCCACACAAGGCATGGGGGAGATTGAACCCAATTTGTCTCTTGCCTCTTGTCGTGCATGCTTTTACATTGTTTTTTGTGCAAAAAGGTAGAGTTCATTGTTCTTGGGGACCTTCAGGGATTCACTACGTGAGCTATCTGCGACCGATCTGCGCACTAAGCATATACTGCCCTCTTGCTACACCGCGAAGGGCGTCTCAGTCTGAGACAATGCACTCTTGCACTTTCCGGCTGTCCTACCTGCAGAGACTTTTTGATCCCAAAACAGAAAAATGAAAGCAACACTGGTCCTCTTACTAGAACACCGCGAACTTGGTTTGCTTTCTTGAGCTCCTTACCACGAACAAGGCTCTGATACCATGTCAAGATTGTGGGAGAGAAGGAAGGAGTCTCACTTGTAGCTTTCTTGCTTGCACAATGGGGAATACACACACAGGTGGAGGCTGAAAACAGTTTTCCTCTTCTTAGTTGTGTAAGCCAAAAGAACTCTAGTACATAGAAATAGAAGAACCCTATATGGGGTCTCAAACCAAACTCAACTAACTAAGGTGGCATACTAACTGAGCCACGAACTAGAGTAGATAAGGATAGCTATCATCTAGCTATTATTCATGGGCGGTGTACCAACCGCATCTGCAACTAACAAGTTCATGACATAAATGCACAACGGTCACCCTGGCATATCACGAGTGGAGCTCGATATCTCAACATTCATCAATATTTGAAGTTCTAAGATTCACATCTAATATGTCAAAAGAGCATACATTGACACATGATATTGCAACTCATATATGTTCTGATCTTATTACAAAAATTCCTCATCAAAAGTTATGTGAATCATTAATGTTAGAGAAAGAAATCAACCTTAAATTGAGCGCTTTTACCTTTCCAAACATAACATACACTTACACTGTCAACAATAAAACATCAAATGGAGTGGAGCAAAAATAACACAACACTGGTACTATCCCACTATTAACAACTATGCAACACATCCACCTTTGCAAACATATCATAATACTTCCATTCTCAACAATAAAACATCAAATAGAGTGGAGCAAAAGTAGCATAACATTGGTGTGATTCTATTACTGACTATAAAACATTGAATAGAGTGTTATATATACTGAAGTAATTTGGGCTTGTTCTTTGCATAACATGGCAAATATCTATGTTGCATTAATTTATTTGCAAAAAATAATATTACAAAAATACACATAATAAATTTGACTCATCCACTTACTGATCAAATGGGACATTGCATACGAATGCTTTAGTATCCTCCTCATCCTTAGTGTCAACATCCATAGCTCCAATTGCATGTGTCATATGGAGACCTATCTGCGATCCTGCACGTGATTCCATTTTCTCCACAACCAAGGTATGAAGGGATACAAAAAACAAGAACCCATCCCAAGTCATTTGCTTATCTCAACAATTCCTTTTTTGTTGTACTCTAAAGTATCTTTGTGTTTGCATAGGATTGAGTTTTTTATGTGATGGTTTTCCATAAGGTTGGAAAGAGTCCAAAATATAACATAGAGACTGCCTCAATGGTAGGAAAAATAATTAGTATATCCTTATTCAATCATGTTATTTACATATGAGTTTCAATGCTAGCTTTGAATACTAAAAAGGTAGTTGTGTATTATGGTGGCATAGGTTGGGGATGCCTAGAGGGAAGATTTGATAGAAGACATCATCCACCATTACTTGCCCTCATCTTTGAAAGCATGACACAATGGCAAGAGTGGTTGTTGGTGTGGGTTGCTAGAGAAAAGTGCCTCACATATGTTGTCATTCATGGAGGCATTTTGCCCTCCTAATGGTATTGTACTTGATCTTGAATGTGGAACTTCTCCTTGCATGAAGACAACCATGGGAAATGGAGTGTTCAAAGCCTTGCTCGAGCATACCTTGAAGGAGATTCCACATTTTTTGTGCTCGAGTAAGGCTCTGAACACTCCATTTCCCATTGGAGACCTATCTCCAATCCTGCATGTGATGCCATTTTCTCCACAACTCCAAGGTGAATACTCCATTTCCCATTGGAGACCTATCTGCAATCCTGCACGTGATTCCATTTTCTCCACAACTCTAAGGTATGAAGGGATACAAAAAACAAGCACTCATCCCAAGTCATCCATGATTGCAATTGCCATTGTCAATGGTGACTTAATATGCTTGCTTGATAAAAAACACTCCACACTCCAAGAGCTTGGCTTTGAATTTCTTAGCTTCTTCCCACCATCCACCTCTAGAGAACTTCCTCATCACCTCAAGACCTCGAAATTTATAGCAAGAAATTCTCATGCTAACTAAATATTATCATATTGCCACACATGTGTGACTTTGATGGTTTTAATTTGCAAGCTCATGAAAATGTTCAAGGGGCACATGGTGCAACTCCATGTGACTCATCTTCTTGTGAGATAGGATGGCAGTAGTTAAATGCGCAAACTCTACATAAACAACATCCGGGTCTTAGATAGAAACTAGCAAAAACAAAGAAAATATACAAATCTCCAAAAATAATGGATTAGCCTAATTTGAAAGCATACGCTTCTCTAGATCCAATCAATCAAAAAGACATGTACCCTTGATGTGCTTCATCAGTCTCTCAGCCTCTTCTTTCTCTTTGATCTTCCTCAATTCCTCCTCCAGCTTCTTTTGTTTTTTGCTCATACAATAATTGCATGAAAAGCCTAAATCTAATTTGCATTCTCCCTTCAAGTGCCTAAGATAGGTCTCCTTCTTGTCCTCTAGGCATTCACCGTTTTTCAATTTAACCATGAAGGGCAATGCTTGCGCTCCTAGTCAGATAATATGATCGAACCTTCTAGCTTTTCATCCTCCCTAAAAATTGGATAGGTATATGTGCAATATGTGGGAGGATAGAGGATTTTCTAGGCCTTACAAATATCAGGCAATGATAGGATTTTCTTCATCCCAAGCCATGCAACAAGAAACCTAATCCCAAGAACCAAAAACATGTCAACTATTGAATAGATTCATTCAAAACATCTAATAAATAGGGTACTAACCTACACACCAGTTTTCTAGAGGCATTTTGCATGTCTACATGCTTGGTTGTAGGAATAGCCACACACAAAGAAAGAAAAAGTACTCCTCTATATCTAGCCATGATGTCTAGGAAGTATTGATCCAATGTTGGCTTTGCTAGATGTTTAGTCTTCTCTCTAGCAAGGTTGGACTTAATTACTTGCTTCAAGAATTGAAAAGCCTCTTCTAAGAAGTTAGCCATCCGTACCTCCTTTGCCAACATGGTATATAGAAATGATCACCTACAACACCATATTAGAGAATTTGAGAATTTTCCAAGTTCCAATTTCAAATAAGTTATAAATATTTGACCATATGGATAAATTTAATTTCATATTTGAAAGTGGGATTTGGGAAGGTAGCTTATATAGTATTTATAGTAGACTCCACCTTTAAGTAAGACAACAAGATTTGACCATGTGTTCAAATAATAAAGATATTGGGGATTCCCAAAGTGCATGGAAATTCCCAAATTCCCTAATATAGTGTTCTATGGGCATCCCATAGCTTTGCCTCAAATTCTCATTTTCACCAAGCAATGATAAGAGTGATACTTTCTTTTGCATAGAACATGAAACTAAATAAATGGAGTATAACTTCTCAATTGTTATCTTAAACTTCACATCTTCATGGGAAAGTTTCCATAGTATTTGAAACCAATCATTGCCCAATGAAGGGTTCACCACACCCAAAATATGGAAATACATAACCTTGATTAAATAGGACATTTGCTATGCATGAGTATCATGTCTAGAAGTAAGACTCCAAACTTTAAAACTTGTTACCTGTGTCATTTTCCTATTATATGTTTTGGTGATGGCCTTTCTTACCCGAATTCACCTTTGCTTCAATCTTGCCCTTGGGAAAATTGGAAGGGATATTTTTGCATGCCATTTCAAAATCAACCTTCCACTTACCCTAAAAATAAGAAGGGAGGATCAATGTCAACTAAATTTTACAAGAGACCTAAACCACAAAACAAAATTTTACAACTCACCACGTAAAGCATACAACCAATGATGGACTGGGTAAGAGGATACCACACTCTTCTTCCTATGCTTGACTCCAAGGCATGTGCTTTCTAAATAGAATTTTTCTCCTCATTAGTGAGTTTATCAATAAATTATTGTTCATCACATGAACACAAGGTACTTGTATGGAACAAGTAGTTCTTGAGGTTTGTGACCACAATGACATACTTGTTCAGCCTAGAAAGTTGCATCCAAAGTAGTTACAAAAAGGACCATACATATTGAAGTATAGAGAAGAAAATAATACCACAAACAACTTACAAGTTGAATCTTTGCAAAGCTACAATTAAGAGTAGCTCATCTTTGGGCTTTGGTGAAATGAACTATGAATGCACTCTCACATGTCTTACCTTATTGTTTCTATACAACTCATCAATACTCTACATCCATGCTATACTCTACAAGTTGAATCTTTGCAAAGCTACAATTAAGAGTAGCTCATCTTTGGGCTTTGGTGAAATGAACTATGAATGCACTCTCACATGTCTTACCTTATTGTTTCTATACAACTCATCAATACTCTACATCCATGCTATAGTCCTATGGTATTCCAACCAAACATAAAAACTTTTGTTGTTTAGGGTACCCCAATCCTCATTGCCTTCCAACTCCTTTTTGAACTCCTCATTTACTAATTGCCAATTTTTATCCCATATGGAGACAATGTTGGTATCCACCTATTTTTGTGTTCTATCTAGCAAGACTAATGAGAGGATGAAAGAGCCTTTGGTGGATATGTAACCCTCATTCTCAACCTTCAACATAGATAAATCTTGCTATCACCCTTTGATTGCATATGCATTGACATAAAGGAACCAAGGGGAGGACCCTGCCTGGCATTGATGGTCAATGCTCTCAAGGATTTCAGAATTATGAGGTTTTGCCACACCTTGAGGAATGATGCAATCATTATCTAACTCCTCCTACTCTTTGTTCCCCCAACATTGAAAGTGCTAGTACCTTGATCATCACTTATTTCATTTTGTTTTGGATTGGGAGTATCATCACCCTGCCTCAATTGGTGTAATATCAATCCTCTCATCTTGCTCTACACTCTTCTCCATAAGATTCATTTCCCCCCTCCCCTAACTTGAGGGAACCCCTTCATTTCACCATGCTTGCCACAAATCATATTAAGCCCTACAAGCACATTTTAGCCACAAATTCTTAAACATGCATGATATAAACCTCTTCTCACCAAGGTAGTTAAGACTTTATATCTAGACATTGTTGCTCTCTTAGTGGTATCTCATGATGTTTGAGGTAAGTACGCCTATGTATTCATATCTAGCTATAAAAGATGGGCTTGTGGCCTTGCATAACAAGATTATTTGCTATGGTTATCATAATTTTTTTTTGCTTTAGAGGTCTTGATCACTTTGGAGCTTATTCTCTATCATTTTAGACCTATTTTCTTAGATTCACCTTGTAATTTCTTACATACAATTGATTCTTCCAATAAGTAAGGGATTTTTCCCTTCCATGATATTAAAATTTGAGGGTTGCATGCATCGTTAAAAACGACCTCAACAAATAAGATGCCCTTCTCTTTTGGTACTAAATATGTTTGACCTTGCCTGCATATGTTTGATAATTAGTCCAACCATTATAATTGGGGCATCAATACTTCTTGGGATAATTACATTTATGTCCACATATGCCATATATGATTAAGGTTTACTAATTGTGAAGCCCTAGATTCTTAAATACATATTATATAAACCCCTTCTCAAGAAAAGCACGGATTCTTGCGCTCTCTTATTGACATCCATGAGGTTGTTTGCCTCATAGACTTGTTTGAATTGTTCAATGAAGCTATAAGGGACATCCCTTGCTGCCCTGTACTTGTCAACTTGCTTTGCGATAATTGATATCTTCATTTCGCTTCTATTTCTAGGTGCTATCCCCAAGTTGGTCAAAAGTGTCATAGCTAGTGCAACACTATCCTTTTCTATTAAAGTTTGGTCTAGTAGTCTTTTGAGTAGGAGTTCATATGGGTTAAGGTCTCTATTAGGTATTTTTGTCTCACCCATCTCCCCACTTGTAGTGGTTCCTCCTACTAGATCCACGCTGGATTTGGCCTGACTCTATCTCATTTCTTCCCTTGTCTAGTCTTTGATTTCGTGTGAGCATTGCCACTTTTCTAAGGAGATCCCTTCCAAGATTCCTCTCGGCTTCTACATCCACCATGATCCACTCCACATCTCTTCCTCTATGTTCAATTCATATGTGTTGGTTGTAGAGTGATATTATCTTTTGGATATCCATAGGGAATTCCATTGCATCAAACAACAAAGAGTCAATATTTGAACTCATTCCTACCATGTTTTCTAGATACTCTTAGGTGACAAGCATCTCAATGAGGCTAATGAGCCGTGACAAAGTACTAGGGGTTCCTATTGGGTGTTCCTAGCAGGATTGAGATACTCTCTATCTTGAGTCATTGTGGTCTAATGTTAGCACTTGCAAGTGCTTAAGCTTAGTTGCCTTGTAGCCCTCAATGGTTCAGTAGGAACTTTTTGTTCTCCCTTGTGTATGGTACTACTTGTCAAGGTCTGGATGTGTGCTATGACTTTCTCTCTTTTGATGCTATTGCACTCCAAGATGAGTCAAGACTTCCAACTTACTTCAAGATAGCATCTCTTGGATGACTATGACAATGAGCACTAGGTCTCAAGGTGTTGAGAATTATGCAGTGGTGGATGACCTCTATGGGGTTTTGTCTTGCCTAGAAAATCATGGTCCAAGTGTGACTTGGACAGTTGGAATAAGAGGAGGCATTAGGGTTCAAGGCAATAAGGGTGATCCTACCATCTTGAGAGTCCTTAAATACTCAACCTTAACTATTTGATACTCAATCCATCACCATGATTTTGATCAAACCTCATGAAGGTTTTTGAACCACTAGCAGTGGTTTGCGATGTGGTGTGACGAAGGAAATTCGGTATGGCAGCCTCTATACTGCGCCAAACTCCCTTCTGCCACAAAATGAATGAGGTAAGGGCACCACCTAGTCATGGAAGAGCGAACTAGGACGCTATGCAAGAGGGAGAGGAGATTGTGAGGGAGAAGAGATGAAAACTAAGAGAGGGAGAGTGAGAGAGAGAGAACTATGAAAAAATAGATGAATCAATAAACTTAAGAGATGGAGAACCCTTGGGACATAACCAATATACACAATATGGACACCAATATCATGGGCTTATTACATTGTAGAGCATACATAAGCTATAGTAAGGGAAGGAATTTCATAAGCTCATGAGGGAGAATGGGGAAGGCTCAATAGGGCTGAAGGAGGCCTCTTGGCTCTCTCTCTTCTTACAACTTACAAAGGAGAAGGCCTCTTTATATAGGCCTTGAGGGTGTTTAGGGAGGAGGTTAAGATATAATAGGAATTAACACCACCAAAGCGGCATTAAGCCGGTTCCACCAATGTGGAAGCTCCATCTAGATGTTTTGTTGACCAATTTGTACTTAATCAAGCTCCATCATAGGTGAGTTGTCTCCATTCTCCCCCCCATAGCTTGAGTCCAAGATCTCTCCTATAAAAAAATATAGAGAATCTTCATAAAATAAGATCATATCTAGCAATAATAGAGAGAGAGTAATGAGAGTTTATACATTACTACTACAATTAAGGATTATTTGAGGGTGATTTAGGAGAGGAATTCTAATGGTTTATTAGCTTTAGAGAGAGGAGAAGAGAGGGGAAAGGGTTGAGAGTCTAATGAATGATGTTTTATGGAAGTGTTAAGTGTGGGGAAGAAAGTATGGATGTGTATTAAATTGGGAGGTGGTCTCCACTGTAGTTGGAAAAAGTTGGCATCCACCATTTTGGCCATATCTCCCGACTCGTAGCTCCAATTTTTTTTAAAAAAAAATCAGCCAAAACTTCAGCTCACGCGCTACAACTTTTATGTTGAAAAGTGTTTTTGGATCGGAGTAGAAGTATTTTTAAAAAATCTTACAAAATCATGTGCCTGATTTTTCTTCCACTAATGCTTCCAAGAAGGGTTCCATTTGGTTGAATTGTCATAAGGCTCCAAAGTCATGACATTATGAGTCTCACATGCCCTTTGGATGGCTCCAAATCCATTTCATATCTTTCCTTTTTACATTATATATTTTCCCTTCACCTTCCTTCATTGATCTTTACTCTTCGCCCCCCCTTGGTAAACCGGTCCATGAAATATTTTCATCCAATGATTTCTTGGATTTCCCAAGAGTTTGTTCCCACCCTCTTCTTTATTTCAAAGCTCCAAATGTACAAAAAATCAACAAAGTGTTAGACAAATATTTTTTTGTGATTTTCTCGGATCATATAGCCCCTCGAAACCTGGCTAGAGGTATTTATGCCTCTAGACACTCTTTGGTATCTTGAGCTAACCCCACCCTGATGTGATAAGGTTTTAAGCGCCATCCATTTACCTTGGTCTTGTGAACTTTTCCTTCAATGTCTTGAAGTTTGTAGGAGCCATTGTTGAATTTTTTTTTTACCCAAAACGGTCCCTCCCACCGGTAGTGAAACTTGTCATCATTTATTTTATCAAAGCGATTGTCATATCGAAGCACTAAAGATCCCTCCTTGATGTTTTTATCTGTTAGCTTCTTGTTGAACTTTTCTCTACGCTTCTCAGCTTCCTGGGAGTAGTGGTTGATAGCTTCTTTACGATCTAATTGTAGCCTCTCTAGGTCCAGTAATCTTTGATGTAACTTCTCCTTTTGAGAGCCTACTGTGTTACCTAATACCCGAAGGCTAGCTAATTTCACCTCAATAGGCAAAAGAGCCTCTTGTCCATAAACTAGATGAAAAGATGTGAACCCTAACATGGTTTTGAAGGAGGTTCTGTAAGCCCATATAGCTCCACTAAGGTGCTTGTCCCAATCTCAGGGCCTTGAATGTACCTGTTTGCTGATGATTTTACAAATCATTCCATTTACCTTTTCCACCAATCCATTGCATTGAGGGTAGTAAGGGGTAGAGTGTCGTCGTTGAATATTTAGCTTTTGCATGAGTTCACCCACCACATTAGCTCTAAACCCTGGTCCTCTATCTGATAGTATTTCAAGAGGGGTACCAAACCTACAACAAATGTGGTCAAAGATGAATTTACTCACTTCCTTAGCAGTGATTCTTCTAGTTGGCATAGCCTCGGCCCATCTAGTCATGTAATCTACCCCCATGATAATATACTCTTTTCCTGATGGAGTGTGTGGTAGAGGCCCTATGGCATCAATTCCCCACTTCTCAAAGGGTCCATAGACCTTGATTGGGGTTTGGGGTTCTGCTATGAGCTGTCGTGGTCCTGATTTTTGATCTTCTTCACATGTTTGACACCAATATTTGACATCTCGGTGTAGATTGGGCCAAGTAAAGCCGGCTTGTAGAACCTTTCTACTTGTGATGTCGTGTGCAAAGTGGCCTCCACACACATCATCATGGGAAGCTTTTAAGATTTCTTCAATTTTTCATTTTGACAGCACTTTCCTAAGCACACCATCCTTACCAAGACAATACAAACTGTCATTTACCATGCGATATCTTGTAGCCTTCCGAGCTAGCCACTGTCTTTCTCCCTTAGTCAGGTGTTTGGGAGTTTCTCCTTGTTCTAAGAGATATAGAATATCTTCTAAGTCTTCCTTGCCTTGTCGAAGTGGGGGTTTGATAGTCACTGCTCCCCACCATTGATTCAGCTTTGATTATGCTAGATGGTCGGCATCTTTGTTCTGGTCTCTTGGCACATGATGTACTTGTGCCTCCCTAAATCTTCTCATAAGAGATTTGGCCTCTCTCATTTTACTAGAGAGGTTTGTATTTTTGCATGCCCATGTACCTTGCATCTGCCTTACCAATAGCATGGAGTCTCCAAAAGCATTCAATCTCTCGATTGAATTACTAAGACACCAACAAAGACCATGAATTAAAGCTTGATATTCTGCCTCATTGTTAGAGTGGACACCTTCCAAGATGATTCCTTCACCATAGATTTTCTCTCCTAAAGGAGATAAAACAACGATGCATGCAGCTGCCTTATCCTTAGTTCTCTTGTATGCACCATCAAAGTAGAGGCTATAAGCATCTACAAGAGTTGTTATGGACGGGGGTGGTGGAAGGTTCTTTCTTTTCACCACGAGATTTTTCTCGTAGCACCTATTTGTCAAAATATTAGCCAAGCATGCCCGAGTTGTTTTTTCAACCTGCACTGTATAGTCAAACTCTTAAAGTCGGACCACCCACTTTGCTATTTTGTCAGAGATTTCCATATGTTGTAGTGAATAGGGAAACATATCCTCCACAGTGATGATCACAAACCTCTTTGGAAGTAAATATGGCCGAAATTTGGTTACTGCAAACATGAGGGCTAACACTAGTTGTTCCATGGAGGTGTAAGCCTTCTTTGAGGCTTTCATGAGGCGGCTGGCAAAATACACAGGCCTCATGAAGGATGTTTTTGGATATTTTTGTAGAAGAGCAGCACCAATGGCCTCTTCTCCCACACTAGGGTTTACAAAGAATGTTTCTTCCCAACAAGGCTGGAGGAACATAGGAAGTGACCCCAACATTTTCTTTATCTCCTTAAAATGTCCTTCACTTTGTTCACTCCATACAAGTGTTTCTTGGCGTGTCAGTTGCTGCAGGGGATATATGGCCTGAGAGAGTAAGTGTATAAATCTACCCAAATATCTTAGCTTTTGTAAGAAGGAGACCAATTGTTTGATGGAGGTTGGGAAAGGTAGAGCTAGCAATGTTTCTACCTTATTTGGATCTACCTCAATTCCTTCAATTGACACTACATGCCCTAGTAGTGTAACCTTGATTTCCCTAATGTGACATTTATTCTTATTTAGTTGTCCATCCAACCTAGCTAAGCGAGTAAATCCTTCATCAACCTTGCGTAGATGTATGTTCCTTGATTTGTAAATACAAAAGTCATCTATGAAAACCCTTATGGACTTACCAAAGTAAGGTTGGAAAACCATATTCATGAATCGTTGAAAGGTTGCTGGGGCATTTGTGAGACCAAAGGGCATGACCCAAAAGGCAAAACAGCCCCATGGTGTGATGAAAGTGGTCTTCTTTTGATCCTCCTCTGCAATGCGAATCTGGAAGTAGCCAGAGTAGCCATCACACACCGTATACCGCTCATGTCCCGCTACTTCATCCAAGATTTCATCCTGAAATGGGAGAGGGAAGTGGTCCCTCTTTGTTGCAGCATTTAGTGGCTTGTAATCTATGCATACTCGCCACTTACCATTTTTCTTTGGCCTCACTACTACTGGGGAAACCCATTCTGAATTTTCCACTGGGTATATGAATCCTGCATTCAAGAGTCTCTTCACCTCCATCAACGGTGCATCCTATTGCACAACTCCCAGTCTTCTCAATCTTTGTACTACAGGTTTGCTTCCTTCTTTGAGTTGGATGTGATGCTTCACTGCAGTGACACCTGTAATGTGAGTATAATTAGAAATAAACAATGATGCATGCTTCTTGAGAACATTCACATAACCCTCCCTTTCTTCATCCTTTATATCCTTGGATATCATCTTCTCTAGGCTAGCATCCCACACATCTTCTCCTTGGATTCTTGGGTTGTCTTCTGATGAGGTAGGTTCCTTTAAGGTGACGCCCATAACTTCGAGAGTGCTATCACTCTCTCCACTTGAACTCTCTTCCTCTTCTACTGATGAGGAACATCCACTTGAGCTCCACTCATCGGCAGACGTTTCTAGTTCAAGGTTCTCTTGACGCCCACTCTTCAAGTTGTAAACCACCTTTTGATCGTGGCCACCCATCTTACGTGGCCTCAACTCCAGATCTCCTGTTGCCCAATCTTGCCTAGCTCCGATGACCATAAGCCAAGGTCTCCCTAGGATGAGGGGATATCCTTCTCCCTTTACTGGCATCACATAAACATCCACTGCTTCAATGATTCCAAAAACAGAAACTCTCAAAGCTTTCACTACACCCACACATGTGACCGCATCATTGTTGGCCATCTTTGCCCTGAAGGTTGAGGATTCCATTACTTCTAAGCCTAATTGATGCATAAGATTTTCTGTCATGACACAAACCTCTGCTCCACTATTGATGTATGTTTTTCGAATCCGTTGACCTTTAATTTGAGCCTCCACTATAGGCACTATATCTTTGAGTCCATATGCCTTGATTGCACTAACCATTTTACCTTGCCTTGCCCTTGTGCTTACCATTTTTTACCATTGTCATCGTAGCTTTGGAGAGACATGAAGTAGTTGTGGCCAAGTAATTTTTGGACCTTGAGAGCTCACATCTGCTACCAAATCATAAGGTTGTGTCCGAGAACCCAAAGGGAAGTCGGAGATATCAATTTTAGACCTAGCTCGAGTCTTTCTTTTCTTTCCTTCATCTCTAGGTGCCCGTGATGTACTTGCCTCATTGGTTGCTTCCTTACTTGCCTCAGTTTGGACACGTATCCGCTTGATAGGCATGGTCTCTACTACATCCACCTTCGTCTTACCTCTCGCTATTTCTTCTTGGAGCCTTCTATCCCTGACCACCTCCTCTATTTTTATGACATTAACATTTGGTTGAACTGCAGGGGTTTCAGCTTGAACATAAGGTGGTTGTAAAATTGCAGGTCATGACTGCTCTTGCTCTTGAGTCTTAGTACTAGGAGGGCTTACTTGTTGTCGAGGTCCTTTGGTAGGGTGATCATATCTTCTAGGGTGAGGACAATTGTACATGCCATGTTCATTTTCTCCACAGTTGTAACACAACATCTCCCTGGCTTGTCGCCGCATTTGTGGTCGATTTCCACCATTCCCCTCGATAGGTCTTCTTGCACCTTGCACAAGATTCACTCTCAAACCCTCTAGTTGATTAGTAAGATTGTTTATTTGTTGGATCATGTCTTCTTGACCTCTAACAAGGCCTGGTGCATTAGATACATTTGGGAGAACTTGAGAGGCCTCCATAGTTGTGATGTTGTTTCCCAAAACTGCTTGGCTAGCTTGGGCTTGGTAGAGAATCTTTCGATTCTTTTCCCTAGTGATTCTCAAAGCATCTTCAAAAGTGTTTGGAAATTTCACCTTTACCTTCTCCCTGAGCAAGGGGTACAAACCTGAAATAAATCGATCCTTTTGAAGGTAGTTTGGAGCTCTCTCTCCAAGGTTCAGTGAGTCTGACCACTATCCCCAAAGCTTCAAAAACCCTTCCTCATAAGTTGCATAACCATAAGGATCACTTTGATGGAGAGCCAAAAGCCGTTGCCATAACTCTTCAGCTGAGTTAGTTTGATGAAATCGCTGCAAGAAAGTTGCATTCAATCCTTTCCATTCAGCTCTTTGGGCCGGATTTAGAGTTTGGAACCACATTCTAGCTTCTTTCTTGAGCACAAAAGAAAAAGCCCTCAACTTTAATGCTTCATCATCCCTCCCAGAGACAAGGAAGGCCATCTCAAGGTTGTCCAAAAAATCCATTGCATTTTCTCCATTGCGGCCAAAGAAGTTTGGAAATGCCATGTTGCCTTAGTAGAGTACAAAGATGAACACGTTTAGACTTAAGTTGTATTTTATGAGGGGAAGGATAAATGGGTTTATAGATGCATTGATTTCAGCAAGACGTCTAGGCCCCAGTATGCTTCTAATAATGCCTTGGAATCTAAGCTTTGTGCTGGCTACAATATGCACAGTTTGTATAGCAAGTGGACGGATAGGTCCATACAACTCGTTGTGATTCATGAGAAACTATTATAATAGGATAAAGACATGTACATTGAAGGATGCATTCTAGTCTAGCATTGGGAAGATTATAGGTTCTAGTGATACAAGAATCTCCCTTAATCTTTAAGCCCCAAAGTACATGACAAGACGATGTTGGAAGAAAATCTTTCTACTGATGCATACATTAACTTGGATGTTTTGTCCATAGTGGAAGGTGTAGAAATTCGGGTCATTATTATTATTCATGAGTGAAAACTACTTAAGGGAGTAGAGGGAATGCACTTTCTTGAATTATGAAGGATTTTTCCCAGAGTGTTTCTTTCTGGAACCCACCAACTTTGCTATACGGAGAATTTGCTCACCAGTGATTGTTCTTGCCTTAATGTGTCCATCCTCGGTGACATATATTTCATAAGATGTGATGGCCACCTTTTCAACCACACCCAACCTTCGAGCTAACAACAGTTGAAGGTAGTCTTCATACTTTGCACTTCTACAAAACTCCACACCGTTCATGCATAGTTTTCCTCCTTTGATGTGGATGAGGCCAGAGAGAGAGAGGGATTTGATGATTTGGAGATGAGGACCTCCCGGAAGGGCCTTTACTTTGTTTGTAAAACACTCACCACAATTATGAGAACCTAGCAATTGATAGCAACATGATTTTTTTCGTTGTGAGAGAATTGAATTTCTAAGGTGAACACCTTTTACCCGCATACGTGCCATCATCTGATAGGCATACTTCCTTTCTTGGGCTTCCTTGGGAGACCATTGTGGGAGTCGTGGACTTCGACTAACTTCAAAGAGAGTTGGTGAAGGCGTTGGAGAAAGGCCACTTGGAGTACTTGTTGTAGAGGATGCACCATTATGTGTTGTATCGTCTCACATGGATGAGAATGTCCTCAGCGGGGGCACCAATTTATGACGAAGGAAATTTGGTATGGCAGCCTCTATACTATGCCAAACTCCCTTCTGCCACAAAGTGAATGAGGTAAGGGTACCACCTAGTCATGGAAGAGCGAACTAGGACGCTATGCAAGAGGGAGAGGAGATTGTGAGGGAGAAGAGATGAAAACTAAGAGATGGAGAGCGAGAGAGAGTGAGAGAGAGAGAACTACGAAAAAATAGATGAATCAATAAACTTAAGAGATGGAGAACCCTTGGGACATAACCAATATACACAATATGGACATCAATATCATGGGCTTATTACATTGTAGAGCATACATAAGCTATAGTAAGGGAAGGAATTTCATAAGCTCATGAGGGAGAATGGGGAAGGCTCAATAGGGCTGAAGGAGGCCTCTTGGCTCTCTCTCTTCTTACAAATTACAAAGGAGAATGCCTCTTTATATAGGCCTTGAGGGTGTTTAGGGAGGAGGTTAAGATATAATAGGAATTAACACCACCAAAGCTGCATTAAGCCGGTTCCACCAATGTGGAAGCTCCATCTAGATGTTTTGCTGACCAATTTGTACTTAATCAAGCTCCATCATAGGTGAATTGTCTCCATTCTCCCCCCCATAGCTTGAGTCCAAGATCTCTCCTATAAAAAAATATAGAGAATCTTCATAAAATAAGATCATATCTAGCAATAGTAGAGAGAGAGTAATGAGAGTTCATACATTACTACTACAATTAAGGATGATTTGAGGGTGATTTAGGAGAGGAATTCTAATGGTTTATTAGCTTGAGAGAGAGGAGAAGAGAGGGGAAAGGGTTGGGAGT
The DNA here is from genome assembly GCF_053477565.2 of Lygodium microphyllum. Taxonomy (NCBI): domain Eukaryota; kingdom Viridiplantae; phylum Streptophyta; class Polypodiopsida; order Schizaeales; family Lygodiaceae; genus Lygodium; species Lygodium microphyllum. The sequence continues at coordinate 32,027,380 of NC_141149.1, forward strand.
CTAATGAATGATGTTTTATGGAAGTGTTAAGTGTGGGGAAGAAAGTATGGATGTGTATTAAATTGGGAGGTGGTCTCCACTGTAGTTGGAAAAAGTTGGCATCCACCATTTTGGCCATATCTCCCGACTCGTAGCTCCAATTTTTTTTTTAAAAAAATCAGCCAAAACTTCAGCTCACGCGCTACAACTTTTATGTTGAAAAGTTTTTTTGGATTGGAGTGAAAGTATTTTTAAAAAATCTTACAAAATCATATGCTTGATTTTTCTTCCACTAATGCTTCCAAGAAGGGTCCCATTTGGTTGAATTGTCATAAGCCTCCAAAGTCATGACATTATGAGCCTCACATGCCCTTTTGATGGCTCCAAATCCATTTCATATCTTTCCTTTTCACATTATATATTTTCCCTTCACCTTCCTCCATTGATCTTTACTCTTCACCCCCCCTTGGTAAACTGGTCCATGAAATATTTTCATCCAGTGATTTCTTGGTTTTCCCAAGAGGTTGTTCCCACCCTCTTCTTCATTTCAAAGCTCCAAATGTACAAAAAATCAACAAAGTGTCAGACAAATATTTTTTTGTGATTTTCTCGGATCATGGTGCAACTAGAGGTCATGAACTACCTGCGATTCCACAAGGTTTCAAGCTATCCCCTTCAACTTCGAAGTGGAATCCTCATAGGTGACTTGGTGATCTTCAACACAAGGAGGTAGGCCACCAAACCACATGCAAGTCATCCCTCCAAATCTGAAAAGGCAAGCTCTTCACCAGACAATGTCTAGCCAATTGGTTCCTACCTATCAATCAATTCCCAATGGGGGGCAATTGAGCATGTGAGGGTCCTTGATGGTGTAAAATTGAAATTCCACAATGGCCAATAATACGAGGACCAAGGATCATGAATAGATCAAAACTATATCCCCTAGATGTCTGCAAACTCTCTTTTTAGGCCTCCCAAATAGTTTGCTAAGTGCTTCCAATAGCACCCTTAGTTCTAACTAACCCAACATGCCTCCTATGATGTACACTGTAAATAACAATAAATTTTTTGAAATAAACATGGGAGTTAAGTCACCTCATAAGTCAACCGTTTCCTCTTCAAACTAGCACTCTCGTCCCCGTAGGAAGGAGCTAGTCAACACTTTGGAGGACTATCTCAATGTGGTATATATGCAAACTCTGCAACACTTGTGATTAATGCTAAAAGAAATATCAAAGAATTTTCACGTTTGTGTCCTAGTTTGGCTGGGCACATCAAGAATTTTAGGAGCTCACATAGCTTGGTCTTACTTATCACGCTAGTCTACCAACTAGCTCATGGTAACACCATTGTAGCTAGCTTGTCTCCTTGTTCATCCCAAGTGGCTTTTACAACCAATGATTTGAACTACAACCAAATTTCAGAAATGTTTTATTGAGCATACATAGTAAGTTATAGACAAAACCCTTTTTGACCATTCTATTAAGAATACATCTAAGAATAGGCTACTCATACAAGCATCATGGAGACTAGCTTGTCGATCTCTGATTAGTTCTTGTGTAAGTGCTTAATTGAAACCATTGAAAAGTAAAAAAAATTAGTGCTTTCCAAGAGTTTTGACAATAAATTTTCAGTAGACAAAATCATCCAATTGTTTCACAAAAACAATCTCAATTCCAACCTTATTAAGCACACTATCCTCATTGCAATCAATTATTAGCAATCATTCAGTAAGAAATAAAACAAAAAATATGGAATCTTGATTTCTCATAAATATGTGGCATTCAATACTAAATTTTTAATTGAATGTATTGATGTAAGCAATCAGTCCTATTCGTTTTGTTAGACATGCATGTTCTAGTCTTTCACTCAAACTAACTGTAGTGATTATGATTAGATTGTTTGTTCCCTCTTGCTACCCTTTCTTGAATTATTTTCCAAACCAAAAATCACATGTACCTTGTATGTGCCTTTCAACCCCAATCATGAATAGCATTGATATGTGCAAGCAAGAGTCTTTATTATGGGTAGTCGGGTGTTGACCACCACAACTAACTAATTGCTATCAAGCTCCCAACCCACAATATAACAATGCATCCCATGGTAAAAATTAATAGAAATCAATAAAAATGAAGTGAAAACTTGTAATTTTTGTGGCTTCAACCCATGCACCACATTCAAGTGATGGATCTCTTGCCATTGCCTTTAATAGAAGATATGGCGATTACAAGCAAGCGACAATAGTTTGTGTTTTTGGATTTTTCTAAAAATTTTGGATTAAAATTATTGTTTTCTAATCTAGCAAATTTTTAGAAATCCAAGCCTATCCTATGAAAGTAAATATATATACACATTATAGATTGGTTCCCTTCCAAATGATCCATCCTAACTATGATGTACAAGGTTTCGTGTGTGGCAAGAAAGCCCATCTTGCTCAAATTCGATGTATTCTACTCATCGTCTATGGTTGGAGACTCGTTAATAGAGATTTTGTAGTGTCTGAACAACAAAGCCAAAATGTAGGGTCACTTTGCCTACGTCTCAGATCTAGAAGGAAAGACACATATTAGTCATGCACTCCCTCAATCCAAGTCTACTCACAATCTCTCACCCCATGAGGTTTACTACCATCTCGTCTCACTAACTCAACTTATCATAGATGAGAATCTGCAACCTGTTAAGTAAGAACACAGCCAAAGAAAAATAGTTAATGCAAGAAAACTCACAGCGTGTAGTCTAGATGTCCATTGAGAGTTGCCAAGCTTCGAAGACTCCACCAATGCATGCTGCCACAAGCTATGTACTTCTTGTTCTATCATCCTTTGCACGCAAAGGCTTGGTCTCCATTGCTTGTTCCTCCAAGTAGATGCAAGTCCACCTCTTCTCTCTCTCTCACCCTCCCTCTCATTGTCCCTCTCTCACTCTCTCTCCTAAGCCCCCTCAAGCTCTCTGTCTTTATAACAAAGTCTCTACTCTTCCGCCTCTCAAACTAAAAAGATCCCAAGAAGGTGAGGGGAAGAAATGGAGTTTTGTTATAGTAACCAAGAGAAAGCTCACAATCTTTCACAAGACTCTCCCTGTCTCTCTAAGAGCTTGCATGCAAGAGATGGCTACACAGAGAAGAAAACAAGTTTGTGAAGAAGAAAAGAGATAAGCTCGTTTTGCATTAGTTGTTGATAGAATAGTTACAATATGGTCTTTCTCACCATATATATGTAATCTTTGATTTAAGATTTATGTTGGGCTTATGTTTCAAGGATGCCCACCACGTGTAGTCTCTTTATGCATGCATGTAGAGTCTTGTGATCTATCTAGACATCATAACTCCACTCGCACACCCTTAAATGTGCGATAATTTACAATTTTCATGGGAGTGAGTCTACCGGTGATTGAGAATGATTTTACAAAAAATTATTTGAACTTTCTCAGTATTGATTTTAATTCTTGATTTTTCTAGAGCTCTCGACGCTTTCATGTTATTTTTATTTGTTTTCTTTCTTGACAAACACTTTTTACTCTAGGCTTTGAATTCTGCCAATTGGATACGGTTAGTATATCTTTCGGCCGTCACTTTTGGGTTCTCCTTGATCCTTGCATGTATCCTGTTTTTCACTTCTTTTGATACATGTTGCTTCTTTTTGTGTATGCTCGTTATTACTCTACTTCCTATTTTTGTAGCTCTTTTCTTGCTTTTGTAGCTCTTTTCCAAAAAAGGTTAATAGGACACAAGAGAAAACTCTTGAGTAGTCCTACAAGTGAACAAATCCTATAAGTGGTTGTTGGGAGTAGAATATGTGCCCACCAATGCCTAAATGAACCAAGCACATAAGTGATGAATCATGGAGATGATGCCCATGAGTGATTGCATTAGGAATAAATCACAAAAGTGGTCCTATGAGTTGTGTATGATGATGCTAGTGTGTAACGTGTCCACCTGTCGACTTGTAGGACACGTCTTAGCAGCCCATCGGGAAGAGAGTTCGAAAAGCGCTGCCGGCACTCCCACGGAATGTCACGGGGTTTTTGATCTAGGTCTTCCCAAGTCTTCCACAAAGCGGAAGCTTTCCGGCCATTCCCACTTAGGATCGACCTGAATTAGGGTTTCCCTAATGGTCAAGTTCCTAGAAAGTAACTAGCATCGAACCCCAGACGCGAACTACTTGTGCATAAACATCGGGGTCGAAACGGATTTATACTTGGTTCAAGGAGAATGGGAAATGAGAGGGATGCGAAGCTCGACCTCTCTGCCCATAAGGCATAGTCCCATTCCGTTCCTGTAAAATAGTATAAATTGGGACTCTAGCTTTCTAGATTCTAGGTTACTATTACCTTGCCGTCGTTTTCATTGAGAAAATTTCCCAGCCAACTGGGACCACCCATCTGTAGGACGGACCCATGGCAACATCCACCGCACTTTCCTCAGGGTGCTTTAGTTATCTAATTACCTATCACATTTAGTTTGACACGCAAAAATAGCTTCCTTAATTAGGCAAATAATCACTAGTTCCTTCATGTAACTTAAGCATTGACATAGAAAAACAATGTCAAACAAGTTCCTTTCAACAATTGATCTTATTTATCAGTCTTTGGAATACATCATATAATCCAGCCCGCAGGCTATTCCATAATCTGCCTGAAGGCTAATCCATAATCCGCCTAAATGCTATTCCAACAATCCTCAAGGATCGCTATTCCGAGTTTTCCCCCGTAGACTAGTATGCAAGCCTCGAGATCCAATCTCGAGTCACATCGGTCTCTTATGTAAGACTTGGAGGCAAGGGATTTATGGCCAGATCCCCCCTGGCACCCAAGTGTCCTCCTGCTCCAAGTAGCACCCACGGAGAGACCTCTCGCTATGGGTTCAGTCCATGTACCCGACGCAGCTAACAACCCCCTTGGATAGGGTCAGGCAGTTAGTCGGGGGTAATTGATGCTGCCTCTCCCTCCAGGCTTTCAACCTGAAGCATTAGTTATTTTCCAACATTAGATTCCTTGAGAAAAGAAGTACAAACAGTGCTCCTAACTATACAAACACAATGAATCCAGTGGTCGTTTGTTTGGCCAACTGCTAAGGTGTGAATCCTTCTCTCCGAATGCATCTAGCATTCAATCCGGGATCAATTCCGACTTGGCAAGATCCCCCAAGGGTCTCGTAAGCTGTGTTGCTAGTTTACCCTCTTTCCTTGGATTAGGGTTTATACCCTGTTAACCCAGTTAACAAATACCTTAGATTTCCTTACATTAAGGTCAATAATTCCTAGACAACCTCATTGTCCTATCTAGATTGGTCAATTTCTTGCTAGGAAATTCATAATTACCCTTAACTTGGAAAATTAGCCTCAAGGAAGGGTGATGTAGCAGGATGACTACTCATCCTCTTGCAAATTGGACTTGTACGAAGAACTTGCCAATCTTGTTCTAAGGAGTGGCAATTCTATTTTGTGATTTAACACAAAACCATGCGACGTTTTAACTTGTTGCATAGGTGTCACACCTATCTTGTGGGATCATTTTTCCCATCACACGATATTACTTGGTCAAGAATACCTTTCGGTCAAGATGTAGGATTTGGGAGTCCTCTTGACCCAACCCAACCCTAACCCTACTAGGCTGACAATGTTTGGCCCTAGGGTTTCTAAGTTCAAACAGAAGTCTAGTATTTGGCCAATTGATCCTTAGGGTAGGAACCCTAGATCGTTCTTGCATGGGCGTTTAACTAACCCTAACATTCCGTGAATGTGGGTAGGATCTTTGGGATTGGAAGTCTTGACTTGGCATCCCAAGTGCGATACTAGGCAGAATTTTTATTGTAAATGAACCCTACCTAGCACTTTGAGGTTTTCATTGTACTAACTATTTATGCTTTTATGAATCCTATGTGAGTTATGCCATGACAAGCGATTTACCTAAATTGATCTAATTGTCTTGCGACAAGAGGTGATCTTTCCTTAGAAGAGATGCAAATATTTTTCCTAAGAGATGTAAATAAATAAATTCAAGATACAACATTCCATGCAATTATGCGATTCATAGACTTTTTCCTTCTATGCAACTATAAGATCTACAATGACCATTTCCTTTCCTTATCGACTATAATGATTGACAATTTAGGGCTAACTCGTATAGACCCTACATTGTTTTTAATCAAGAACTATGCCATAAACCCTTCGTTTAATGTATTGAATTCAATCTTTAACATGGAATTTCCATCCCTTCTTAAATGCAACTTCGATAAAAGAAGTCCAACATTTAATTCATCCCTCCTTTAGCACTTAACCCGACTTATAATGCAAGCATCCTCGTATGCAACTGAGTTTATAGTTTCCTTTTCATGCATTGCCATTCTTTGGACAACATTCAATGGGTTTCTAAGATTATCTTCTATACAAATCATGTCCATGAACTTGAATCATAAGTGCAACATGTGACATAAGCTCTATCTTTCTTAGCACGAAATCCTCTTCTAATTTATGCATTATGCATTCGAGAAGATTACAACTACCCTTGTTGACGGGAGTGCGAGCAATTTCAATTAATCGACATGCGCTAAACTTTGTAAAGAAAATGGGTAAATGCACTTAAATTTTCCCAAAAACCATCATGCTTAACGCATCCCTTTCATGTGAGAATACAATTGGAACCTGGGCATGAGGACTCGTAGCGTTGTCCACGCATGAACTCGAGTTGGAGGCTCCCGCGTGTGCACCTCGCGTCTTTAGCTTTGGAGCCATCGATGATGTAGTGGATTTGGACTCCGCGAATTCTCCTTGCCCTTATTCTCGATCTCCAAAACTGCCTATTAGGCCGATACTTCTTTCCTCGCGCAGAAATTGGAGTCCGGTTTTTGAAATAGGGGAAAGCACGTGTAAACAATGCTTAAGGAAGCCTTTAGTGGAAGCTTCCAAAGAAGCTTCTAAGCCTCTGAATAGAAGCTTACGTGGAGAGAGAAGGTAATAATTGAGAGGAATGATGAGGATGAGGATGAAGAAGATGAGGATGATGATTATAATGATGATGGTGATGGGATGGCGTAGGTGGCAGCAGCATGGCCTAGCGGTAGCAGCATGTGATGTGGCAGCATGGCAGACGACGTCTTCTGCAATAGCATGGCTCTCTCTCCTCTCCTCCCTCCCTCAAGCTTGGGGAGGGGGTGGTTTTATAGGACTAAGGGGTGGGGGGGGGGGGGAGATAGCCACCCACGTGGCTTACTTGCATGCCTCCCCCCCATGGTCTCCACCTCTCAAGGCTCTCTCACACTCCCTCTCCCCGCCATGCATCGGCTGGGGGGGAGGGTTTATTATAAAAAAATTTGCCAAAATTAAACCATTATCCCCTTTTCCCCCCCTTGAAAGGGGTGTTCTCGTGGGAGCTGCGGGTTTTAAGCCTTGGCTCTTGTGCTCCATGCGGGCTAGAGTTTATTGACGCGCACGCGGGGTAAGCACTTAACCCCAACATTTACCGATGCGGGAGATTATTTTAGTTTGCTTTTTGTGTGGATTACAAGTCTTCAATATTTCATAGCGGAAATATTACATTCTCTCCCCCTTAGAGGAATCAAGATGTCCTCATCTCGATTGGGGGTATTGTTGGTTGAGAGTACTTTCATCCATCCAAGTGGCATCCTCTTCGGGATAATCTTTCCATTGGATGAGGTATTCTCTCAAGGTTCTGGATCTCAAATGCCTCTCCTAACGTCTAAGATCCTGTTAGGCCGTAGCTCAAGGACTCCTTGGCTAGGCATTAAAACTTGTTGATCATCAAGTACGTGACTAGGGATAGGTACATACTTTTTCAATAGACTGATATGGAATACATTATGAACTTTTAGGTTTTCAGGGAGTTGCAGTCTGTAAGCATTAGGCCCTAGGAACTCGAGAATCTTGTAGGGTCCACAATACCTTGGACTTAGCTTTTTACATTCCCCCAAGGATAGGGAACTTTTCTTTGGACGTATGCGAATGAAGACCATATCTTCTTCAATGAAGGATCTATCTTGACGTTTCAGGTCCGCATAAGCCTTTTGTCTGTCCTTGGCAGCTTGGATGTCATGTCTTATTGACTTGATTTGGTCATCCATGTCTTCCAACATCTGTCTTGAAGCTTCAACCCTCAAGGTTGGATTCGAAAAGTTTAAAGGACTATGATAGTCATGTCCATATAGTGCTTGAAAAGGGGTCATCTGGATGCTTTGTTGGTAGGAAGCATTGTAGGCAAACTCAACCAGTGGCAAATATTGAATCCACTTTTTGGGTTCACGGCAGTAGTGTGCCCTTAGCATATCCTCAATGACTTGGTTGACTCGCTCTGTTTGACCATCGGTTTGGGGATGGTAAGCTATACTGAAATAGAGTTGAGTCCCAATGGCCTCAAAGATGGCCCTTTAGAAGTGTGATGTGAAGAGAGAGTCACGATCACTGATGATTCTTCTGGGTAACCCATGCAATTTGAAAATCTCCTTGATGAATAACCTCGCGATGTCCGAGGCTTTATAGTTTGTCTTAATAGGGATAAGATGTGCAACCTTGGTGAGCATATCCACCACGACCATAATGGAGTTGTATCCTCCCTGAACTTGGGGTAGGCCAACAACAAAATCCATACTAATGAACTCCCATTTCATTTGGGGAATGTCAAGTGGTTGCAATTTCCCTGGCATTTTGACATGTTTGGCCTTAATGCGTTGATAGGACAAACATTCAGTGACATATTTGAGAACGTCACCTTTAAGTCTCTCCCAATAATAGCTCTTTTTTACTACATTGAGGGTCTTGGCATAGCCAGGATGTCTTGAGAAAGGGGAGTCATGGGCTTCCCAAAGTATCTTCTGCTTGAGTGATTGACTTGCCGGTATACATAATCTCGTTCTGTAGTAGACAAGTCCACTATTGATAGAGAATTCTTGATACTTTGTTTGTATCTTCGGGTCTTGATCCTTGATGGGGATCTCCCTTAGAAATTTCTGATAGGTTGGGTCATGGCATGCCTCTTCTTTAGCTAGCTCAAGAATTGGGTTGTTTGGCATGGATACCTTTGTGGCTAGAGATCTGGCTGTTGATGGATCTTGAAAAATCAGAGAATTCAGAAATGCCTTGCGGGACTGAGTGCATCGGCAACTACATTCTTCTTTCCAAGCCGGTATTTGATTTCAAAATCATATTCCTCTAGCACTTCAATCCATCGATGTTGCCTCATGTTGAGCTCATTTTGGGTAAAAATCCATTTAAGACTTTTATGATCCGTCACTAGGGTAAACTTGTTACCCAGCAAGTAATGTCTCCAAAGCTTGAGAGCATGGATGACAGCTAATAGCTCCAGATCGTGGGTAGCATAGTTTCTTTCATGGCTCTTCAGTTTCCTTGAAGAGTATGCTATAGGATGACCTTCTTTCATAAGCACACATCCTAAGGCAAGTGTGCTAGCATAATTTATTACTTCAAACTCCTTACTAAGGTCCGGAAGTTTCAGGATAGGTGTTGATACCAAGCTTTGCTTTAATTTGTCAAAACTGGATTGTTCAGTAGTTGACCATACAATTGATGTTTGCTTCTTCAGTAGATCCGTCAGAAGCACTGCAATCAAGGCATAGTTTTTGATAAAGATCCTGTACCATCCTGTAAATCCAAGAAAACTATGTATTTCTTTGACAGTTATTGGTGTTGGCCACTCTAGAACGTCTCTGACCTTGGCCGGATCTACTGAAATTCCTTCCGCTGATACAATGAATCCCAGATATTCAATCTATTGCTTGAAAAATGCACACTTCTTCTTCTTGGCATAAAGCTCGTGTGCTCTCATTGTTTCAAGGACAATGCGAAGCTGGGGTTCATGATCTTCTTCCTGCTTGGAGTAGACTAGGGTATCGTCAAAGAAGACGAGTACAAAGTCATCAAGATATGGCCTAAATATATCCTGCATTAGCCTGTTGAAGGTAGCAGGAGCATTTGTTAGCCCGAATGACATGACTAGGAACTCAAAGTGTCCATACCTTGTGCTGAATGTCATCTTTGGGATATCCTCTTCCTTGATCCTTATCTGATAATATCTAGACCTGAGATCAATCTTAGAGAAGATCTTCGCACCTTGAAGACGGTCAAGAAGTTCATCTATTCTTGGAATTGGATATTTGTTTTTAATGGTTGATTGATTCAACCCTCTGTAATCAATACATAGCCGAAGTGTTCCATCTTTCTTCTTTTGGAACAACACTGGAGCTCCCCATGGTGAACTGTTGGGACGAATGTAGCCTTGGTCTAATAGTTGCTTGAGTTGCTCGTTTAGCTCAATCGCTTCTGGGATGGACATCCTATATGGTCTCTTTGCGATTGGTGCAGCTCCTGGCACTAAATTGATTTCTTGATCGACTTCCCTTTGAGGAGAAAGTTCCATCAGCTCTTCAGGAAATACGTCTGCGTATTCCTTTAGCCATGAAGATTCTCCACTAGACTCCTGATTCTGATCTAGCTTATTTAGCTTAATCAAATAGACAGGGAGCCCCTTTCTAACTCCTTTTATTATCTAAGATGCTTTGGCCAGTTGAATTTTTGGCTTCCCAGCCTCTCCTTGAGTTGTGACCAATTCCCCTTCAGAATTTCGAAAGGAAACTTGGCCCTTTCCACAGTGGATGTGGGCATCATTAGGTTTAAGCCAATCCATTCCGAGCAAACACTCATGGATACCTAGGTTCATAACCTTGAATCTGATCGAAGTCGACTTTTCACCTAGTAGGAATCTCACCTTAGCAGTTTCCTGGTACAAGTGACCTCATGACCATTTGCTAATTCCACAAGCAAGGTAGGTGCAACTATTGTGGCTATTCCTAATCTTTTTGCACAGGCTGGTGAAATGAAGGAATGTGTACTGCCACAATCAATCAAGGTTCTGAAGCCTTTACCTTGATAATTCGATGGAGTTTGAATCACCGAGAACTGGCAATTCAGGCCTTTCTTGTGGAGAGCGGCATGGATCATTGCCCTCTCAATGTGTGCTTCCATGGATGGGTCTTCTTCATCACACTGCTCCTTGTTGGCAACACTGGAGGTTCTCCCTCTGGCCCTGACGGCGGCTCCTTGTCTACGGACGAGATTCCTTGGAATGGTCCTTGACGTTGTCATGTGTTAAGCTTGGGACATTGCCTTTTAAAATGACCAGGCTCGTTGCAATGGAAGCGACGGAGATTGCGGCCATTACCTTGGGTAGGAATGAAGTTATTGGCACTGTTCGCCCTAGCTTTCTTCCTTTGTGTCTGATTTTGGCCCTACGCTCTCTTGGCCTGAGACCTATACACTTCTCTATTCTGATCCTTGTATGACCAAGTCCTGTTATTCATCGGCTTGGTCTGCACCTCATGTATTATGGGTGCAGCTCGAATGCGCGCATCCTGAAGATCTGTTGGGTGCATTGATTCCAGGCGGGTGTTTATAGATGGGCTTAATTCCGGCACAAAACTTTGACACCTGTTGTGTCATATCCATTTGTGGTGCATACTTCAAAAGAGAGACGAACTTTGAATAGTAAGCATCAAGAGATAGAACAAGCTGCTTCATAGAACTCATTCATCTTCTGTGTGCGATAGGCAGGTGGTAGATATCTCCCTCGCACAGCTTTCTTAAGCTTCTCCCAAGTATCTGACCCTTCTGAGATCCCTTGGTCTCTGCACCATTGCTTCCACCAAAGTCTTGCTTCGCCGGTAAGCTTTAGCTTGGCGAGCATTGCTTGGTTGGTGGGTGCAGTACATGTTGCTTCGAAATAATCCTCCATGGATTCGATCCAGATCTCGGCATCAGTTTGGACAGTACCAAGCTCATCATCCAAACTCTCTGAACCACTAGAATCTCCATCAAATCCCAAATGACTAGTAGATGCATCATTACCATCCAACACTTTCTTCTTTTCTTTGTCTTTGCCTACAACACTTATAGATACACCTGAAGATGTGGGGCTACTCCTTAGTCTCCTAGACCAAGGGCTCACTATATGTGTAGTACTAGATGATATTTCTGGTCCATTGAGACTCCATGATTCTTGCTTTTCTTTCTGCATATAGCTAGCATGATCATTATCATCATCTAATACATCATTGGCAGGTGCATATCAACTATTCATCTCATAAAAAATAACATCCCTACTTACTCTAAACTCACCTTGACACGGTTATAAAAATGATATCCTTTCTGCTCTAAAGAGTATCCAATAAAAATACATTTTTCAGTTTTTGAATCAAGCTTCTTCCATAGCTCATTTGGCACCTGAACATATGTAACACATCCAAATACCTTCAAGTGTGATACGCCATGCTGCCAGTAAAGCATTCTTCAGGAGTCATCTCATGAACTGTAGCTATGGGGGTTCTGTTCATAATATAGACAATAGTATGAATAGCTTCAGACCAAAAATGTTTTGGCATATTCTTTTTAGCCATTAATGCCCGTGCAACTTCTGCAATATGGCTATTTTTTCTTTCTGCAATCCCATTTTGTTGAGGGGTATACTTGCAAGTAAATTGCATTTTTATCCCATGAGTCCTCAAGAAGCCACTAAACTCATTAGAGAGGTACTCTCCCCCTCTGATCTCAATCACTTTACTTTCAAGCCTATTACTGTTTCAACAACTGCCTTGAAATATTTGAAGTGCTCAAATACATCACTCTTTTCCTTCATGAAATATACCCATAACTTCCTTGAACAGTCATCAATAAATGTGACAAATATTTGCTGCCACCAAGAGATACATTCTATGTAGACCCCCAAACATATGTATACACTACATCAAGTATATTTTTGCTCACTTCTCTATCATGCAAGAAGGGTTGTCTTGCCTGCTTACCAAACTGGCATGCTTCATAGACTTTATGAAATTCGGCAACTCTAAAAGAAGGCAACCCTATAACCAATTCTCTGGAGTGCATTAATTTCAGTCTTTGCACATTTGCATGTCCAATGCATTTATGCCATATTTCAATGTTTGCAACCACTCCTTTTCCTTTAGCATACATAGCAACATCCATTGTAGGAATTCCAGCATCTAAAGTGAACATGCGATCAACTCTACTTCCTTTTGTGACCAACCTTCACTTATCATTAAAATATTCTACAAAACAACCTTTTGCATTGAATTGAACCTGCAACCCTTGCTCTACCATTTGGCCAATAGACACTAGATTCTTTGTGATTGATGGCACATGTAATACATATGTCAGACCCTTTGTCTGGCCATCATATAAGGACAAGGGAACCTTTCCAATGTGTGAAATTGTGTGGCATGAATCATCACCCATCTATAAATAACTTGGATTTTGTAAGTCCTGCATCTCTCCAAACCATTCAACATGACTCATCATATGATTCGATGCACCTGAATTGACATACCATACATCATCATGTGTCCCCTTTCCTGTAACTGCATTCATCATATGTTGCATAACAAATAGACGCTCATTTTTGTCTTCATTCTATCATGAAGACGATGCATAGTTTCCTTGCTGCAATTTACCACTACAAATATCATCCTTCTTAGCATAACAATGGGCTACAATATGACCTGTCTTGCCACAATAATAGCAAACAATAAGCAGAATTTCTAGAACCAATATTTTTCTATCCACATCTTCCTCTAGCTCCCCCTGCCTCTAAAGTTTCCTCGGCCTCTTGAAACCTGCATTTCACCAAATTGCTAATTGAACATGTTTTGTTGGTTATCGCCAGCACGTCCCATACCATGGCCTCTCGAAGAGGATCTACCACGTCCCCTTCTTGAACTTGAGTAAAATGCTTGGACTTGTTCACCAGGTTTTTCAAATGAGCCACCTTGCATATTGATCTCTTCAGTAATCATGAGAGAGATCGGCTCATTAAAATCTGGAAATGGCTTCCATACTTATACTGAAGTAACAAATGATTTCCATGCCTTCTCATTATTAAGGCCACTCAAAGTGGATGAAACCAAATCATCATCATCAGGCATTGCATCAATTGTGCTGCTAAAGCATTTGCAATGCTTCTCACCTTCAAAACATACTCATTGATAGACATTTTTCCTTTCTTCAAGGTATTCAACTCTTGCTTGAGTTGAATCTTCCGTGCCTTTGTATTTACTGAAAACATGTTCTCAAAGATTGTCCAAGCTGCATGTGAAGTTTCTACATTCTTGATATGTCCCAACATTGTATTATCAATGACTGCAGATAGACAGTACATCACCTTTTTGTCTTTTGCATTCCATTCTTTCCATGCTTTTAATTCATCTATAGCAGTAGTTGGAGGGATACCTAGCTCTGGCTCCTTTTCTTCACCTGAAACAAACTCATAAAGGCCATTTCCAATGAGAAAGTTCGTCACATGAAACTTCCATGAAGGGTAGTTGTTCTTGTTGAGCTTCTCAATAATGGGATTTCCACTATTCTCTGTCATTATCACAAAAAAGGATACAACATAGCAAGCTAGTCTTCTACAGCCTTTCACAACATGTGCACAGCAATACATCAAGCAACCTTTTTCATTGATTGCTCAATAGTACAAGTAATCTGCAACTTGTTTGCAAATGAACCTTATGTTTGCCTCCTGGCAAACACCTCAAAAGTTACAGATTCAAAATCATAACATGTGCACCCACTTTCGGTCAATACAATTGAAATCACAGTGTACCCTGAAATTGTAGTCCGCAACTTTGCAGCTCTAAAACGGGGCCTGAAATTGCCTCAAATGTCAAAAAGAATTTTGGAAAGTCCTAAATGTGCTATTTACAAAATATATAGTGCTTTGCTCGCACACCAAATCTCATAGCAATCTGAGATTTTCACTCTACCCTGCTGCCAGTGCCTCCACAGGCACTATCCAAGAGAGAGAGGGGAAGAGTAGGAGAGCTTTTTACCCGTTGCTTGCTTGCTTGAACCTTGCTTCCTCTCCTTCACTTCAACCTTCAAAATCAGCCTCTCTTAGTGGCATGGCTCTGATACCATGTCAAGAATCGTGTGGTGGGGGGACTTGCTTGAGCTGTTGTGCCAAACACACACTGTATACACAAAAGGAAGCTCACTCAAGAACAGAAGAAGAGAGATAGAGGCCAAAACGTTTTCTTGCTGATTTCTTCTTCTTCTTCCACACACTATACAATGTACACAAAGTATAGATAAGATACAACATAGAGGAAAGTGGCCTGCTAAGTCAAACAATGCATAATAGACTACACCAATTGATTGACGCTATATCTTTGCCAACTGTAGGTAGGTGTAATAAACTAAATATAATAAGTGATAAGTTAGTGGCCATGTGATTATCATAATGACCACCAACGTACTAAGTGTGGACGTGCGGACCTATCTAGCCAGGCGGTCCATCATCAATGTTCACACATGTTGAGCTTGCCATCTCAACACTAAAATCAAACAAGTCTCCTAATGGCCAGCTAGCATCAGTAATTTCGAGTTTCCACTTCTACAGGATTACTCGATCTGAAGTGGACTTACCATTGTACTTGGTTCAAAGAGAATGGGAGATGGAGGGGAGTGTGGTACGCCAACCCTCCTACCCATAAGGAAAAATCCCATTCCGACCACTACTGCAACCTTAGGTTGGCAACTTGGCATACAACCACCACTATTTTGGATTGCATGGGCTCCATGGCTTTGTCAAGTTAATTTAGGCTCAAGATGTGCCTTAAATTTAGTAATGGATTCACATGCCACTATTTTGGATTACGCGAGCTCCATGACTTCCTTAGGTTACTTTAGCCTTGAAATGTTCCTTAAATTCAACAATGAATTAAATTTAATAATTATGCATGTGTTTAAAATGTTTAAATGTGCTAATAAGTCATATTTATTCAATGGAAATACTTAGTTATGATTTTTTATATGTTGATTTAATTCTTTTGGAGAATCACATTATTTACTGACAATAGTTGTGTAGTGCAATCATTACATTGTCTGCCCCTTAGAGAAATTAAGATATCCTCATCTTGAGAGGGATTGGGAGTATTCTTTTTGTATGCCTAGAGCTTTATGACTTGGAATATTCTTATTGGATCTCAAGCTCCCTTGGTTCAACCTCCAAGTGGCATAGCTAGCAAACATGTGCATCCTTAAACATATGCATATACCATCTCGGTCTTAGCCTTGAGTATTGTGATGGTGTCCATATCTGTGCATCCTCAGACATGTGCATATATCATCTCGATCTTAGCCTTGAGTATTGTAATGATGTCCATATCTATCCAATAGCTCTATATATCCCATGGAAAAGGTGGTCATCCATATAAATTCACTTGGCAATGAGTCCTCTATCAACACATGTAAGAAATGGCACTCCAAGTGACATCTTCTTCTAGGTAATCCATTATACAAGGTTTTCTCTTAAAATTCAGCACCTTAGGAGATTCTCTCTTGTCTTCGCACAGATCCTTCTTGGTTGCATTTAAAGAATCCCTTATGTAGTCATAACTATCTATTCATCATCGAGTGCATGCTTAGGATTAGGTACATAATATTGAAGTAAACTCACATGGAATAATTACAGACCTTGATATGGGATGCTAGTTTGAGTTTGTAGGCTTGTTTTCCTATCACCTTGAGAGTAATTCAAAAGATCCACAATAGCTTATATAAGCTTCCTATATTTCCCCAAGGATAATGAGCTCTTTTATAGGTTTTACCCTTAGGAAAACCATCTCTTCTTCCTTAGAGGTATGCACTATCATTTGGAGGTTAGAATAAGACTTCTATAGGTCATCAATATCTTTTGCTAAAATGACACAAAAAGAGGAAGATGAAGGTTCATGGTAGCCTTTGATTACACCATATCAAACTCACCAAGTGTTTGTTGAAATTAAGCAAAGAGAGAAAGATGGAGATTCATGGTAGCATGCAATTGCACTATATGAAATGTCACATTCTAATTTGTTGAAACAATACAAAAAGAAGAAGACCAAGGTTCCTTAAAGCCCATTGTGTCATATCAAAGGGAAACATGACTTGCACAACTGAGCAAGGAGGGAGCAAAGAGGTCCAAAGTAAGGACTTCGCGTGATAGGGGCTATCATTCATATAGGACAAACATCATTTTTGAAAAGAGAAGCCCTTATATATCAAGGTATTTCTATTTGCCATGTGTCACTTATTGATTGGGAGATTATGATTTCTAACTATCATTTTTAATGTTTTTTTTCAATAGGAAGGTCATGTACAACCTATATCGAGTTCTTGTCTCCCCTTTTTGTGTTTTTTCTCATTTTAATCTTGGTCACTCTTCTTCAATGAGAAGTCTACAACTCCCTGTGACATTGTTGATATAGTGTGGTTTTCCCCCTTCAACCCTCCTTTTCACATCATATTGGCAAATTTTCTTACTCCGTATGTAATTACTGATATGGCATGAAGACCAAACTACTTCTATCATTGGATCCCTCTCCTTAAACCATATTGGAAAAAGAATTTGGTCCTTTTGAGTGCTCTTTCTCTCCCTTGTTTAGGAGCTCTCATCATGTTAAAGGGCATATGCTCTATTGGACATGTATAAAATATATGTAATGAAGTAAAAATGGGGCATATATTTTAGATATGTGTGATATATGCTTAGTGCTACATAAACCACGTATAAAAGGTGTAAGAGACTAATTTCTATGTTTACAAATTTTTATCATTGAGAATAATACAATTAGTCTCCTTCACATTCTTAAGGTTTCTCCTACACCTTTCATGGCTTCTAACCTTCTCTATTAATTTTTTCTGTCTTTCTCTCTCCTCTTCTAGTCACCTCTCTTCTCTTTCCCTCTCTTTAGTATTTACCTCACCTCCCCATTCTCTCTCCTAACACCATTGTAATGAAGTATTTCAAACACTTGAGGCAATTTAACCACTTTAGTTGTTCAAAGAATAGTCAATCGTGCCATTACATCTTAGATTGGAGACATATGGGATGGAAGAATTACCACAATGAAAAAATTATGTGAGGTGTACTCATATACAAAGAAGTCCTTCTCCCAATTTTATCACTTATCCTACTATTCAACAACAACCGTTTGGGTAGTTAACAATTACCATAGAACAAGGCTCATTTGGGGAACCTTTAGAAGAAATTACTTTGTCAAAAAGTAGCAAAAGAGTTTGGCCATACTTTTCGTCCAATGCCATGCAACAAGAAGTTAATTTAGGGCCTATCAATGATACTACATTAGTGAATAAATTTGTTGAACCAAATTCAATATTGAATCCTACTCATAATCTAAGGGATGACAAGCATACTTCATTGGGATTTAGTAAAGAGAAGGGCCTTGATTCCAAATGTGAAGTGAAGCTTATCCACATACATGATTCCAAATGCCAAATTTCCAAGATTTATTTCAAATGTACCAATGGAAAATCAATAATCAAGAACATGATCATTGTGGACATGAAAGACTTAGGGGCAGTGATATGATACAATGCATATTACAACATATTCAACCTGTTATGCTCTGAAATTTATCTGTGAAAAAGCAAAGATTGATTGAATGCTGTTATTGAAGATTTTATGGACGAGATAATGAT
This sequence comes from Lygodium microphyllum, assembly GCF_053477565.2. Taxonomy (NCBI): domain Eukaryota; kingdom Viridiplantae; phylum Streptophyta; class Polypodiopsida; order Schizaeales; family Lygodiaceae; genus Lygodium; species Lygodium microphyllum. The sequence continues at coordinate 32,045,877 of NC_141149.1, forward strand.
TATTGTAGGTCTATTGCTATATTGGACTATGGCTATGTGGTTGATGATATACATCAATTTTATTATCCAATGGATGGGATCGATGATACATTTTCTTTTGATTTGGGTGGATAAAGGATCACCTCTAAATAAGCTGTCTCTAGACTAGTAGCTACTCTTTAAATTACCATTGTCACTTTTGCAAGCTATGAGTGTTGGAATTGACAATATGATTATTATTTTAAGCATTGAAAATGACATGGCCATGGCTATCTCTCACATACAAATCACTTTTGTAAGCTACAAATGGTAGACTTGATAGAACACTCATTGTTTCAAGTGCTTCAAGCAGCATGGCTATGGCTACCTCTCACATAACCATTGCATGCTCTTAAAAAAGACATAGAAAACTCCCAAATTTACCTTATAATTGCATTCTATCAAAAAAAAAATCAATGTCTTCATGACTCAAGTGATGTATCTCAAGCAAGGTCCACCTCCATAGCCTTGATTGCCGCATGTGCTTCATGTAGAATAACAACAACAACAACAAGGAGAAGAAGAAGAGAAAGAAAGATCCACATCTATCCCTCAATCTACCTCACACACACACACACACACACACTCTCTCTCTCTCTCTCTCTCTCTCTCTCTCTATATATATATATATATATATATATATAAGAAGCAAGAAGACAGCTCCACAAGTTTGCACACCATAAGAATAAGCTTATCATTTGTTTCATTTCCTACCTCTTATAAATGACCTTGATTTTTGGTCACTCTTCCATCTCTTTGGTGTGAATTGGTCTTCTCTTACCTTGTATATATTCTTTGGTTTTACCAATCTTTTTCAACTTAGCAGCACTCATGCCTCACTCAAATCAAATTACAACTTGTTTATGAGTGAGCCTGACTCTCTTTACAAAATATTTTTTTGTCAATAACTTGAGAGACACTCTTGTTTCTACTTCTCTTTTTGTTCTAAGATGCGTTTCTTCTTGAGCAACTTGCCTTCATTTTTGTCTTCCTAGAAGGGGTTAATATTATCCCCCTCCTAGACATGTTCTAGTCCCATGACACTTTGCAAAAATCGAGGTGTGTGGTTGATGTTGGTGGATCATGAAGAGAGTTGCATGTAGAGATGTTGTAGTTCGGGATCATTGTTTATGGAGGAACTAGTGTCTTAACTAGGCTTTCAAGAGTTAGCTTTTAGTCAAAGAAAAGAGGGAAAAACATAGTACAACAACAAGGGTCATTGATGTCATTGGGTTGGTCAAGAAAATATTCAAGTCATAGTCCTACAATTGTGCACTCCCTAACAGTATATGTCTAGCTTACTGTGCTATGAATTCTTGCATAAGTGAGAGTTCAACTAAGAGATGGATCAAACCCCAAGCAATCTTGGAGTATTTTTCCACACTTGAGGACCTAGTTGGTGCAAGGAAAGGTAAGATGCAAAGCGTAGGGAGATAGCTCTATCAATAGTCTTGAGATGTCCTACACTTGTGCCTTGAGTGTGTGAAGTAGAGAAGGGCTAGGGGGTTGAGAACAAAGCTCATCAATCAATGCCTCAAGAAATTCCCAACTTGAGGGACTCTAGGTGATGTGATTGTGGGTGTACCTATTCTAAAATGGATTTTTTCTCTTTTTAAATATTTTAAATATTTATTATTTATTTTTTCCTTTTTTAAATGGCTATATTAGTGTGGCTCCCTTTTTTTCCATTGCATTGGTCTAGAAAGTGGTTGCAATGATCTTTCCATGCACGACCTACTCATCATATGAGTTTTCAATGTGTTGTTGCTCTTGTAGCCAAGGATGTAGTTAGAAGGAAAGGGTGGTGGCAACTTGTGAACTTGCTAGCATTTGTATTTTCTGGTAGATCAAACAATATGCTAGAGTAGCGTAGCCCAAAGAAGTAATCTCACCATGGTATATTGATCAATCCTTGAATTTATGTCAAAGAAGGATGGATGCAAGCCCTCTTCTTTTGTTGCATTCTTTTGATTGCGTAGTTGGACAAGTAATCATAAAAAGTTACACAAGGTAATGAAAGAAAGGTTAAGACAAGGTGAAAATTCATCCATAAACCTCTTGAGAGAGGGTATTAATTCCTTTTCATAGAACTTAAGGCTGTCTTTTAACTTGTAAGCATTAACGTTGAATATTAGAGGGAAGTCATACCTACCATGCTTTTTGGGTTTGTAATCAACCTTGTGCCTTTTGGGATAAGGTACATAATTGAGAGCTCCCCTTTAAAAAGGTAGAGCAATGCAAAATGTGACCCATGCTTCCATGTTATCATCCAATATGTTCCTTCTCCACCTTGCTTTAGATTCATAGCCCCCTCACTGTCCTTGGCACTTCAAACACCTTGTCGTATGAGTAGTTTATTGGTTCTACGGCCACAATCTAGGGGCTTGAGTTCTTCGTTCAAGCAATATATTTCCTAGTTGTGAGGATACCTCAATCACCTTTTGTATCGTGTCGAGTGGTAGGACCTTTCTAAGCCCACGTGTAAAATTGAAAAGTGAACTATGTTGGTATTTCTTGGGTCGCCCATTGCCCCCATGGGATGATCTTTGAGTCCCAAACACATGATTGAAATGTACTCCCTTCTTTGTGAGAAGGGCACATTTGGCACTTACAAAGAAGTGGAAGTGAGTTTTCTCATGCTTCTTTACACCTTCTCTCTTCTTTGCATAACTTCTCGATATTTTCTCTTTTTTTTCTTCTCTTCTTTTCTTGATTCCTCTGTAGCTTTCTCTATGGCCTTCTCCTCCTCAAGTGTAACATTTTCCCATTTTGTGGGTACTATACTGGCTTGGATCAAACTTGTGCTTCCTTGCAATTACCTTTGTTGGTGCTATACTAATAATAATATTTAGCTACCATGGAAATTTCTGTTTATAAACCTCAAATAATAAAAACTAAGCCTTTATAGACACCAAAATCAATTGTTGTACATTTTCAATAAGAAACCTCAAACAAGTCAAAATAATTTAAGGGTTTCCTATGAAATGAAAATATCAAGGAGCTCTAGAGAGACACATGGGCTGAAATCACATTTCATAAGACACATTTCTCCTAGTGTCTTATGAAATGCAAATATCTCGATAAGACACCCTTTTCTTGCATAGAAAAAAATAAATTTTCTTTGCATAGATCAAACACGATTTCCTTTGCATTAAAAGAAATCAAACATTTTAGTTTTCCTTTGTGTATAGAACAAAAGAATAGGAGATAAGCAACATACCTTTCAATCGTCTAGTTTTTTGGCTTCTCTTGAGTTTTTAAGAAACTCTTAAGGATTTTGACCATAAGAAAATGCCTTGGAAGCTCTAAAGATGGAATGTTGGACAAAAGGATGAGAGGATGTTATAATGTTGAGTTGTAGTCCGCAAAGAAACTCGAAGGATCTTGGAAGAGGAGACCCAAAGCTTGGAAGGATATTCAGAGAAATTTTTGAACAGGTAGATTGATTTGTGTCCAAAAGTTGCTTTGAGCTTGTCAACTATTACTTGCACTCAAAAATTCATAGTAAATATATTGGCACTCAATAGATGGTAAGGTACTTACATTATAAGAAAAGTGTTTACTTTTGGTTGACGATTGCATGCATGATTTTTTATGTTCTTAATTGGTTGCATAGTTTCAAGGAAAGAAATTTCAAAAAAAGGGGAGAGAGGGCCTCTTTTTCACAGGAGTGGCTTTAACAACCAAAAGGAGCACAAGTCCTAGGGCTAATGGCCACTTTTAGGGTTTTTTCTTTAAACTACTCCTTTTTTCTTTTATGTCATCTTTTCCAACATCTTCACTATTTTCAGACGCCAAGCCCTACTCCATCAACATTTGTCTCAACTCCAAGGCCTTCAAAACAAGGTACAAAAAATATTGAAACTCTTCCCAAAAAATATTTTTTCTATTTTTTAAGGGCCAAAAAGAAAATACATTTCCAAAAATAAGATTGCGTTAGAAAACATGCTTTTTAAATTTTAAATATTAATTCTTAAGGGATATCTACAAATAATTACAAGTGAGCTACTCTACATTGCTTATCAAAATCTATTATTTATTTAACCAAATGGAAAAGTAATGGAATTTCTCTTATTAAGTGCAATATGTTATTTATTTGATCAAATGCAAATTTAATGGAATTTGTATGATGGGATCTCATTTAGATTTGTGCTCCTTGCCAATTTCATTGTAGAAATTTTCACATTCCAAATTTTGGATGCCTTGTCTCATGAAATGTGATTTCAATGCATAGGTTTTAAAGGCTGTTGTGCATCCATTGTATAATCTTCATGTTTCATGAGGCATGTTACAAAAAAATTTCATCAGGCTCTTTTTCTAGGATAAAAGAAAATAGCCACAATTTAGAACAATAATGACTAAGAGGAGGCTCTCTTTGGAAGGCTTGGAGTAGGAGTTTGTCGAGGAGACAAATGATGATAGATTGTCTGATTTTCTTCACAAAATAGAAACCTCTTCAAGTGTGGTCAAATCCATCTTAATCTTCTTTTCAATTTGAAAGAGATCATGGATGATCTTGCTGAGAAGCTTAAGGACACATGGAATATTATTTTGGATTTGTAAATGCTCTTGTAGTTGATGGTTATGTGCATTATAGTGGTGTAATTGAAGCAACCAATGATCCTAGGATAACTTGTATTACTAGGTGGAACCATATTGAGAAGGAGATAAAAAAGGATGAGGATTGCCCTCATCACAAGGATTAACAACTCAACAAGGTCTCTTGATATATATGATTTCTTTTTTTTTCTCTCTCCATAGATCAAAGATTTTTCTTCATATATAGTGTAAGAGAAAAAGGGAGAAGATGTTGCAAGTCTAGAGAGAAGAAATTAAAGAGATAGTAGATATGTTTGAGGAGGGGGTTGAGAACTAGTTAGTACAAGGTTTTGATCCTACTGTATGGAAGAGTGAGAATATCACAAAAGTGGAGGAAAATGACATAGACTTGAATGCAGAGATTGAAGAAGACCCTCTTCTTTGTGGGCCAACATTCCCAAGTTACCTCAGCAATAAGATAATATATATTTTGCTTAACAATATTCAACATCTTTTCAATCTTAGGAAAGTTTATTACTTGGCTATCAAGATGTGGCCAAAATGACAAGGACTTTATTAGTTATGAACCATGTTCACTTGTAGCTCTTGACATGGAGGGGAAAGTTTTCAAGATAGCTCCATAGCTTTGAATTCATGTGTTGATCACATTGTGGACTTCGAAAAGAACGGGTTACCCTCCGCGGATGAAGAGTTTTCACTGGTTCAAGAAATGCTTAGTATTAAATATATGGGGTATGAAGACAAGCTAAAGCCTCTTTTAAAGGAGAAGCCAAAGATTCAATAAATCTTTATTATGGGAGCCTTATTGAAGAATATGAAAAGTCCAAGCTATGTGATATATTTTATAGATTTTTATTTGGAAAAGTGCTAATAGTTTATTGGGCTTAATGGATAAGCGACTTTAAAATTTTTACTTGTTGATAAAAGAAACTTTTTTTCTTGGTATGTAGATTGAAATTGAAGACCCTAACAACTTTCTTGGAAGAGCCAATGACTCTAGGCCACTAAATCTTGGAAAAAGAGTTTCTTATCATTCTGAAAAGCTCTACTTTGCACAAGAGTTCATATATCTCTCTTTTCTTTTTTAAATAACCATTTGTATAGTTATTGCCAATGATGATATATTACTCAAAGTGATTGTATCTTTAAGCTTGAATTTATGCCAAATTTGTCCATAGAACCATTGAAAGAATTATAACAAGCTATTTTCTTTGACTCTTCCACCTCCATGTCTTATATGTCTAAAGTATTTGTTATTGCTTTGATAATGTGACTTCTCCATGCCATGAGTTGACTAGATATATAGACTTTTACATTGCTTCATGAAATATAGGGGCATCCGAATGGCAAGTGCAAATTGGTAGGAAAATGAGTGAATGAAAAGCTAAGATTGTACTTGTAGACATTTTCCTCACTTTGAGAAACTACAAAGTATAGGCAAAACTATGAAATATCTATGCAAGTAAATGGCGGGGATGTGCAAAAAGAGATTTACAAAAAGAAACCAAGAAATGACATCTACAAAAAGAGACCAAAATCCTTTTTTAAACAAAAAATAAAGCATTCATAGTGAGTCCATACAAATGAGCCTTGGATAAATCCAAGGGCCAAGATTTTTGTTTAAGAAAAAAAGAGAGTAACTACATGGTGAAATGATAGCAGTGAGAGGTGAATGATGTCTAAAGACAAAAAGATATGGATGATATTTTTCAAATTTCTTTGAATAAAAAAGAGAATAGCTAAGATGTTCATGGTCTAGTAGGTTGCAATTTAAGAGATACATATTAAAGGCATGGAGATAGCTACTTAAGAGCTTGATGTAGTTCCCATGTGGTGAATGCTAGTATAGATGCACGAGCTTATGTACTCCTACATCAAGTTCCAGTATCTTTATGAATATAGTATAGGTGTTTGCATGGCATGTACTTTCTTCCTTGCTTCACTTGAATTTTGAAGTCCAAACATGACGGGAACCTTGATATAACAACTTTGTATAGCTCTCTCCTTCTTATGCTACCTTCATAATATATAATGTACTCCACATGCTCATGTTTGGTAATCACTTTTTTGCTATGCACAAGACATTCCATTTGAGTAGCAAATTTCATTCTTACATTCATTTCGTTTGTAACAACCTTTGTCACAACAGGGTTATTCCCAGGATGTGAGGGTCTCACATCTAAACCTATAGTGTAAGCATCCAAACTATACATACTAGCAAGCCATACTCTTCTTGTAGCTCCCTATTTAAACTTAAATCCCCCTTGGTCAAGCTCTTGTATTTCTTGTGTTGTCAAATTAGTGCTCCTTACAACTGACCATTCTTGAGGAGACTTCCCACGATGCTCTTCAATAATACTAGATGGATTCCATGTACGATCTATATTATTGCCACAAAACTATACCATTTGTCTCCTAGAACCATGCAAATTGACTTTTCCCTAGAAGAAGCTGAGAGCTAGGATTTCAATCAAACCAACCCTGCCCTTTTTATCAATTATCTTATTACACTTTTTTCCTTTGCCCTCAAGGTACCATTGACATCTCACCTCACTACCAGCATTGATTTTACAAATCACTCACATTGTTTTGTGTAAACATCTTTCTCAATGATAAGTGATACTCTTCTTTCTTTTTAGGTGTTCAATACTGGGGCCAATATGTTTACCCTTCAATAATGCAACATTTCTTGCACTCTAAATCAAGGCCATTATCAAATAATAGGTGCATGTATTGTAAAGAGTAACATATTTAACACCATCATGGGAGGCTAGCCAACTTCCAAGCACTAACTCTAAAAGGTTTGTATGTGGAACAAGGTATTTGTCATCATTGTCAAGTGCATACATTAGGAAGTTTAAAGTATTAAAAAGATATAAAAATCAAGAGTGATACTAATGAAGTTAGTTTATAGTTCTACATTACCTTAATCATATATTCTTACTACCCAACTCTTGCATGCCACCGAATAAGCCAAGTTTCTAGTATTGGTAGTTGTGAACTATCTGCATGGCCATCTTTCAACCAACTCCTCAAAGTCTATAGCTCAAACTCGGTAGCCAATGAAAGGAACACTATATTTCTCTCTCAAGAATAATATTGTTGGGATCATCATTGAAAACAACCCTCATTGCATGCCAATTGGCCTAAGCCTCATTAGCCACATAAATCCTCTAAGGTTTGCTTTCTCATAGCCTTCCTTCTTGATGATCCTATTGAGCAATTCCAAAACAAACTTTGGGCCTCTATGTCCTCCATCTTAAAATTCCCAATGGCTATTGCTTGTAACTCCTATATGTATGGATTGTAAACATGGTAAACCATAGTATTCCAATCCTTATTCTTTTCACAAAATCAAAACACTCCCAACACATGGAAAGCTCTCCCCCTGGATGCATTTTGTTTACTAGGTTAACACCACTTACAAGGCCTTGGGTTGACATCCTGAAGTTATGAGTCTCGAAACATGAGAACTCAAGCTGCCCAAGAAACACATGCGCTGGAAATAGCCATACAAACATATTTTTTTGATCTTAAGCAAAGCAACATAACCATCAACGGTCATCCCAACATCTCCATGGATTTCCTTTCTCCATCTCCTTTCTCCATTGTGATATTTTTATTGTATCAATAGTAGATTCTAGTCAACAAAATAGCTCGCCTAGTTCTTTCTCAGATAGTTTTATAGCTCCGATAATAGATATACTTGATAGAATTGGCTCGAGTTACTATTTGTTTTGCCACTGTCTTTTGCAAGGACTTTGGACGTCCTTGCCTATTTTGCTGCACATATTATTGAGCCTATCCTTAATATCCTTCATTTCTAGGTGGGAAACACCTTCTTCAACAAGGTGTAAATGATATCCCAAATGAATAATTGCTCTTGTGATCCTCTTATTTTGTTCTCCAAATGATAAGGGAAAATATGGGCTCAAAAGGGCCCTTTAATGACTCTCCTAATGATAAGAGATTTGAGCTAGACCAATAGGAGAGGGGGTGGTGTGCACATTTTATCCACTCTCTTTTTTCCACTGTTCCTACCACTTAAAAGCTTGGCCCTCTATGTCCCCTTTTGCACCACCCCCACACTTTTACCACCCCATGTCAAGTGGGTCCCATTGGGCATCCAAAAAGGTCACCCAAAATTTGAAAATTTCCCCCCTCCAAAAATGGTTTCCCCCCTCAAAACCTCTTCTTATGACATGTATAGTTACAAAATGCATTTACATGCTTTTCGTTTGGTCATTCTTCTACCTCCATTTCACAAATCTTATGAGCTTACTATGCTTCTAGCTTCTCTCAATCATAGCCACATAACCCCTAGCTTCTCTCAGCCATAGCTACATAGACACACCCCCAGCTTCTCTTAGCCATAGCCACATAGCACTCAGATTCTCTCTTTCTTCCATGGTCATTCTCTTACCTGTATTCCACAAATTTTCTCATCCTTCTATCCTCACACAGCCATAGCCACACAGCCCCCAGCTTCTCCAAGACAAAACCACATAGCACCTAGCCTCTCTCTTTCTTTTGAGCATAGCCCCCATAGCCACCTCGCACCCAGCTTCTTCTCTTTCTTCCATGGTATTTTTCTTTCTTCCATTCCCAAAATTTCCCATCTTTCTGCGCTCACACAACCATCCTTACTTTCATTACCATTCCAACAGCATCTACATGTTAGCAAAGGCGATTCTATGATTCCATATCTAGTTTCTATGTACACAATACAAAGAATGAACATGGCAAATGAAAAGGATCATTTTTCAAGAAGGATTCATGGGTCTACATCCAACCTTTAGTAATAGGGCCTCATTGAGTTTGTCATCATGATGTAGTACAAAAACATTGGAAGGGCAGAGTGCTTGGGTTTTTGAGAGGCTCAAGATGGTAGTCTTGTTGCATTAGTTCAACATGTGTATGGTATGAAGGAGGAATAGTCCTCAACAACCATAACTACTTCCAAGTGCACACTAAATGACAGTCAAGTAAATCCGCTAGTGAGGTCAGATATAATTACATCATCTGTGAGTCATGTTAAACTAGAACCTCTTGCAAAGTTATTGCCCACATACTTTAGACCTTCCATAGTGGAACTCACAATAGACATGGCTACTAATACGAGTGATAGTATAGACGATAGCATCCATTTTCTTGACAATACATTCACCCTATTCACTTGTAGCTATGATTGCTTGGACCTAGGTTTTTTAGATGAAGACACTATGACAACAGCAAGAGGCTTCCTTTGCTCTTGGGAAGAGTACGAATTCATATTCACCAAGTACATCTCTATTGCCGAAGAACACATTGCCACACAAATTAGTAGAGAGCAAGCCATACAAAGCTAATTGATCACATCTTTTAAGTGTAGCCACATAGAAGCCTCAAAAATAGAAATAACAAACCTAAAGAAGCTAGCCTCATTAGAACATGCATTCCTTCACAAGTGGTTCACTCTACATGCATAGTGGGAATGACTCACTTATCAAATAATGACTAACATGGAATAATGACGAGCCATCAAGACCACTGAGTATGACCCCCACTTACACTACACCCACTTCCTTTTGGGTGTTGGCCTTCACTTAGAAGGCCCTTCAAGAAGATCATATGCTACTATATCCATATTTGGATAGAGTACTATGTAAGGAGATGCTATATATTATTAGTCGCATGAACAGAGGAGATTTCCTCACAAATGTTCTAACTTATATCATGCATGTGAGCATCAACCCAACTGATATGAACCACTATGCTACCATGGAATAAAATCCTTGTTTTTATGGTTGGTTTTTGCAGAAAGGTCTGATACCATTTCCTTAAGCTCCATTCTCATGTACAACTCTATCAATCCCCATGTATAGATTTTATTATTATATTTTTCTATTTCTGTAATTCTATAATAACATGTGTTGAGCCTTGTGCCACCCCAATCCTTCCCCCACTCACTCCTCTGCAAGCTACGATGCATTGCTAACTCTCTAAGGAGGGAGGGAGTGTTCATAAAATGTTATCAAGTGTTCAAAGTCAGTCATTGCATATCACTATTAGCCATTTTTGTAATAAAGGAAGTGGCACTTAATTTTTAAACAAGCAAAGGATGTAAGCTCATATAATATTTCAAACCTTCCTCTCATATAATATTTCAAACCTTCCTCTCATTGCAGTTTTTTTTCATAGAAAACATATAAAAAATGGTAGGAGTCGACATGAGAAGGTTGTATGCAAGAGACACGGGAAGCAGAAATCCCCTATTACATATGCAGAGGAAGCAAAATACAACATAAATACTCATATCTTAAGAAATGGAGATTTGAGATACAAACAAATAGAGAACCTTAAACACGTAGTGGATCACAAATAGTAAGCCAAAGGACTGGTGGAATTGTGTTCCTTGACTAAGTATGTGGAAAATTATGGCGGTAGAGTTAACCACTCAAAATGCACATATTTCCTAACCAATTATAATGGAAAAAAAAGAACATGGACCATCACGATGAAGACGCCCAAAGAAGGACTACAAAAGTTAAAGATTCCACTCTCAGTATATTGGTGCATCAAGCCCTAGGTCTACCACAATGCCCCTATAAACAGAAGGCAAAGAAAGATGTTGTTGCCTAGTTTAATTTCACAAAGTAGCAAATGGGTAATGATGGCATCAAGTTTGAGGTGATCCTTGACCCTAGTTTGCAGCTACAAGCCAAGTTTATCCACACATTATTCTCAAGTGCTTGCTATAATGCCACGATGAACATGATCCACCTTAACATGTTTAAAGATTTGGTCATAGGAGATTTGAAATATGTGGACATGAATGCATACACAAGGAGCACCATTCATGCAGCAACCATGCTACTTAGTGAGCCCACGGGTTCTGAAGAGGTCACAGTGGGAAGTTAGAAGCTTGCTAGGGAAAAAGCCATTGGGAGAGTAGCCATGGTTGCATTTGGAGGGGTACTGATGGCTATCACTAAAGAAGCATTGAATGATCCCAACACTCATAAAGAGGTGATAATAAGCGCCTAAGTGAATACAACCACATCCTTAGCACAAGATATGATAAGCAAGATGGGATCCAATAATCCAAGATGGTGGGAGCAAACAAACAAAGAAGAAGGATCCCAAACCACACTCAGCAAAAAGAAACAAAGGATATAGACATAGAGGGAAAAGAAGACTGAAGAAGAGAGGAGGAAAAGAGCAGAAGATGTGCAACAAGTAGAATTAGAAGCCATTAAAAAGGTAGAAGGAATAGAAGGTCATGAACAAAGAAGAGCCATAAAAAATTAATAGGAGACAAACAAGGAGAAAAGCTCTACAAAAGGGGAAAAGAAGAAGGACAACACCAAGAAACAAAGTGAAGAAGAAAAGACTCCATCAAAAGAAGAAGATGCATTAGAAATGGCCATGGAGGAGACTTCAAAAGATAAAGTGGAAAGACAAGCCCTGAAACTTAGTGGAAGAGACACGTAGAAGAGAAGAAACCCTACTGGAAGCCCCACCCAATATCAATCAACTAGGCATCAGCTCAAGTAGAATATGAAGCACGCCTAGTGGAGAAGGGCACAAGCTAATCGAGGATAAGGGGAAAGAGCCATTCCATCCCTTATCACCACCACCATAGCCTACCCAAGCACTTGAAAGAACCACACTTCCTATTGTCCCATTGTCGTTGCCACTACTTCCTAGGTCAAAAGGAGGTAGTTAGATCTCAAGTGAAGGCCGAAAAATACTCATTTTTGTCAGGAAGTCCATTAGTGGGATTTGCCCTTACGGGGTCAAAGAGGTTTGTAGTAGAAGAAGTTGAGCCCAAAAGAAGGATGGAGAAGTTGCCACAGCTATAGGACACCTCATCTTAGGCTCCCTATATCACTCAAGGAACTAGACAAGACTTTGATGGCCTTCTCAAGACTTTGGAAGAGCAAAGGGACTAGAAGGAAGAAGAAAGGAAGCAAGTGGTGTTAGCCCTGGAAAGGGAAAAGGAAGCTCATGTAACATTCTAGTGGCAGTATACTAGGGAGGTTTACACTCTCAAAATAGAGCTAGCCACCATGGCTAGAAAAATAATGGATAATGATAGGTATGAGGAGTTACTAGCACAATATAGACACGAGAAAGAGAATAGGGAAATGAAAATTCAGCCCTCCATAAGGAAACCTAAAAATTTATGGCAGAACAACTGGAAGAGATGTTAAAGGAGCAAGGCCAACAAATTGTACAATTATAGCTAGATGATGATGAAGTGAAGGAGAGAATCCTCAAATTGGTAGATCATTAGGAGGAAGCCACCAATGGACAAGAAGATCTCAAGAGGATTGTAGTCATGCAAACCCAAGAGGAGGAACACCTCCAATGAAGCAAGAAAGAACACATCAGCATTTTAGAAGCCTTGACAAAGTGGAAAGAACGAGGATTGGAGCAAGCAAGGAAAAAGATCGACCAATGGGAGGAAGAAATCTCGGGCATATACAAGACCTTGCTTGCAAACTTGCAAAGGCTAAGCATGATAAAGGTGTAGCAAAAGATAGAGCCCAGCTGGCAAAAAAGGTAATGAGAATCCAACATAGGAGTTTTGGAAAGACTCCCACAGTGGTAATCAACCCAAAAGAAGACACAATGGAGGGATTGAAGAGAAAACTCCAAGTGGCCAAGAAGACCCTCTAGAATACCTTGGGGCCACTACCACAACTACTAGAGTACAAGCCCACTCTAGATGAAGTGGTCTGGCAGCTTCAATAAGAAGGCTTCATAAGGGAGTAGCTAGTAAGATTGGGATTCGTGATTCATGAGGAGCCTAACTCTTCATTTCTACTAGTTGATTGGGACATGAAAGATGCTCCAAACCATCCCACACACAACCACATCCAGAATGCTCACCCAAAGAGTCATCCTCTCTAGGTGCGAACAGAGACCCAAAGCAACAAAGGCAAAAATAGCGAGGTGAAGTGGAACTAAAGCTTAGGGTGAAGCCACAATAGGTGCCAGAGGTGTCCTTCCTGAGAGAACCATAAGAAGTCAGCATACACTAAGAAGATGAGCTCTCAGCCCTAGAAAGAATGGAGTCATGGGATGCACTGAAGACCTTTGTTTTCAACAGAATGGAAAAGCTCAAGTAGATACTCCAAGTGAATATCATGAAGTAGGTGATTGAGATTGGGGCAATGTTAGGCAAGAGATGGTGGATCAAAAGTTGCAAGATCATGACTCAAGCCAAGAAGAGAAGGCAAGGTACTGGGTGGTAGAATAGGATGTTTGAAAAGCCTAAGACAAGTGCTTGGCTTCAAGTCGCAACTAGCTTGGAGGCAAACTATCTTGGAGGAGAGCGATGAGACATGGATGGCCTTCTATGGAGCACAATCTAACGAAAGAGGAGATCTCATGCATTTACCCTACCCACAAAGGCATGGAATTGACCTCGACACACATGGAAGGTACCACTTTCCCCTAATATTCAATGTGAAAGACAATCAACTTGAGGAAGACTACCACAGGTTTCAAGAGCAGGACCTAGCATCTTCATTCAAGAAGTTTTGTAGACACATTTCAAAATTGCCCTAATCCATCTTTTGTGACAACCTATAACTATTTGAAGCTCTTGATTTTGTTGCTAAGTCAAAAGAAAGAAGTTGATTAATGGGGACTCCACTCCTTGTTTTTTGATATAAATGTGAGAATAGACATGTATGCCATGGCTAGGCACATACTCCAGGCTATCATGCTACCTACCTACTACCTGACCCTTTTGGAAGACATGAATGAAAGTCGGTTCACCAGCTCTAATCATCCCTTCTTTCCCTCAACAACTTTGAATACCCTATTGTCAATTAAGACGACATACATGATGAGCAAGGCCTTCCTTGAGAAATCCATGAGGCCCCTACTTCCATCGGTCTAAGATAAAAGGAGAGGCAGGGAATAGTTGCCAAAAAAAAAGAGGAAGGAAAAGAAAATAAAACACTCTTAGGGATTCCCACGTGGGAAACGGCCCATGGTTGCAATCCACTAGCTCCATTTCAACCTCCAAAAACCCTTTCTCTCTTATTTCAACCCCCACTTCCCTCAAAGCCATTCGGAGTCCTCAAGGGAAAGACATCCCAAGAAATTGGCAAACCTATCATCTTGAATACCACCTCACTGCACCCAAACCTCTCACCAATTGGGTTCTCAAATGTGGGACAAACCTAGGGAATCTCAACTCACCTAGCACCAATCCATCTCCCAATCACACATCGACCCCCTTGCACTACCACTCACTACACACAACTTTTCCCTGCATGTATTTTGAAGAGCGAGCGAAACCACCAACAACCACCCTTTCCTTTGTTAGCACATGACATCTTACCTTCCCTCTAACCATTACATGCAAGTCCCAACCGCCTTCACCAGTACTAAGGGCTGGCACTTGTTTAGGAGGGGAGTAATGTTAACATTTTTTGCAAAAGGGATACAAAAGCAAGAGCTATAAAAAGAGAAAGTTGTAAGCAGTGAGCATATACAAAAAGAAGCAATAGGTGTCAAAAAAGAAGTGAAAAGGGGAATATGTGCAAGAATCAAGGAGAACCCAAAAGTGATGACTTGAAGATACATTGACCGCATGCAACTGACAAAACTCGAAGCCTAGAGTAAAAAGTGATCGTCAAGAGAAAAAAAGACAAAAATAACATGAAGGGGCATCGAGCACTCCATAAAAATCAAGAATTAAAATCAATACCAAGAAGGTTCAAATATTTTTTTGTAGAATCATTCTTGAGCTCTAAGCTCACTCCCATGCAAATTGTAAATTAATGTCCATTTAAGGGTGCATGAGTGGAGTGAGTTAGGATGTCTAGACAGATCATAGGACTCTACATGCAGGCATGAAGAAACACAAGCAGTGGGCACCCTTGAAACATAAGCCCAACCCAAATCTTAAATCAAAGGTCATATATATATGGCGAGAAAAACCTTATTGTGACTATTCCATCAACTAATGCAAAGTAGGCTTATCTCTTTTCTTCTTCACAATCTTGTTTTCTTCTCTGCGTAGCCATCTCTTGCATGGAAGATCTCAAAGAGATAGGGAGAGTCTTGTGAGAGCTTATGATCTTGCTCTTGGTTACTGTAGCAAAAATCCATTGTTTCCTTCACCTTCTTGGGATCTTCGCAATTTAAGAGGTGAAAGAGTAGAGACTTTGTTGCAAAGACAGAGAGCTAGAGGGGGCTTGGTAGAGAGAGTGAGAGAGAGGCAAGAGGCAAACTTGCATCAGCTTGGATGAACAAGCGATAGAGACTAACTCTTTGTGTGAGTGCAAAGAACGATGGAGTGAGACATGTGGAGCTTGTGGTAGCGTGCATCGGCAAAGTTGTTGGAGCTTTGGAACTCTCAACAAACATCTAGACTACACGATGAGTTCCCCTACATCGACTATTTTTCTTTGGCTATCTTGTTGCTTGATAGGTTGTGAATTCTTATCCATGACAAGTTTAAGTGAGTGAGATGAGATGGTAGAAATCCACACAGAGTGAGAGACTATAAGTAGACTTTGCTTGAGCACTACATTAAGGAATTTGGAAATTCTCATATAGTTTGGGAATTTCCAATATAGTTAATATTTGGCCACATGATCAATTCTCATCCCCTTACTTGAAAGTGGAGTCTACCCTAATTACTATATAGGTTGTATTTCCAAGTTCCACTTTGAAGCATGGGTTAAGATTTAGCCACATGGCCAAATATTTACCCCTTATTTGAAAATGGGACTTGGGAGATTCCCAATTTCTCTAATATGGTGTTCTTATAAGGGAGCGTATGACTAATATGCATCTTTCTGTCTAGATCCGGGTACATTGGCAAAGTGACCCTACATGTCCACTCACATAGCCACATGTGTCACACACTTGTGGTGGCTACCTCCTCTTGAAGGTTCATGTACTCAAACCAACACATCCACTCTGAAGCCACACGTGGCCTCCAACCTTAAGGGAGCACTTGTGTGCTTAGCCTTGTATGTACACACTCATCACCCACTTGTGATGTTAGCCTCCAACCTTAGGGGAGCACTTGTGTACCACTTCACGCACTTGTGTACACCACTTGTGGACACTACCATCTAGCCACTCATGGTTATATTCACACTACTGGTGCCTTAGGTTCCCACTACTCATTCGTGAGTATGAATGATCACTATCCACCCTCATACCTATTCACTCACTTAACCACCCATCAACCCCAAACTCACCACCCTGGTCCACTAAGGCATAGCGTTTAGATACACAAGTCTTGCATAGTTTGGATGCTTCTCACAAAGATCTAAACCTACTAAGACTCATAGATGTGAACCTAATTCCCTAGGTTCAATCAGTCACACTCATCTGCTAGGGCCTACTCGCACTTAGACTTTTCCATCACATTTAACACACTTAGGTGCACTTAGGTTAAGGTTTTAAAAAATGCAATAAAGAAAAGACTCATAATCTTGAAAGGTGAGAGAACGAGCACTCTCAAGAGATTGGTAGATCTTGCAATAATTAGATAATAACAAACAGCAAAGAAGCAAAGAAAGGTTGGTGGCATTCAAGGATTTTTTTTAAAAATATTGGTCTAGTTGAATCTTTCAAATACTCATTTGTTGACATTGTTCAAAGAAAGCTACTTGATAACTTGAGTGCACTCTTGGCAAGTTCACACATGGCCAACACCTTACTCAGAGCCTCGAGGGGTTCCCTATATATAAACTCTTCTTATTGCATGCATTCAAGGCAAAATCCCATATATACATAGCTATGATGAATTTACATTTTTTCTATTAAACCTATCAATATTCCCGTTGAACGATATTTAATGGGAAAAACCCATCACCCCCACCGAGCAGACCAAAATGACACACAATTTTGTTAGATATGATCAATGCCCCACCCTCATTAGGTGCTACCAATGATCCATGGTGCTCAAAGTTGTAAGGCCCCCATTATGAGGAGAAGCCAAATGTGAGCCCGGACATTGGTTGAGTCCTGACTTGTATATCAGATGAGGTCTATGTGACCGGATGGCAAAAAGGTGACTGTTGTGGGTCTAATCTTTGGGTTAGACGGAGTGGTTAAGCTGGTAGCAACTCGAGGCACATTGCATTGAGTTGCGTGGTAAGGGAGTTAAAAGGGGCCCCTATTGTGGGGTCCGGGGGCCGCGGAAGCGGCCCCTGGCTGGGGGGGTCCCAGGGGGGCCAGCGGCCCCCCTGGCGGGGGTCCGGGGGCAGCGCCCCCGGCCCGATGGTAAAGGGAATATTCCCTGGAATATTCCCTGGCCGACTAGTGGAGGCTCATATGGTAGGTCGGTCAGCAGGCCGACCTAACGACCTTCGCGGGCTATAAAAGCTAAACCCCTTCGCAGCCATCTTACACTTATCTTTCACCCAGTCAGAGTTGTTGTTCCAGCTAGCCTTAAGCTCTTCACCTATCTTCTGTCTAGATCGCCATCTAAGCTTCACACAGTGGAAGCGCACGGGTGGACAGAGCCATCTTTGTATCAGTTGTTTGGAGTTAAAGAATTTTACTGATTCTCCTCTTATCTGTTGTGTACTCTCTATCTCTTTCTCAGATTCTATTCGCTGCGCCGTGTAATATTTTACATGGTATCAGAGCCCAGGGGGCTCTAGAGATCGGAGAGCGTGCAAGAGGCAAAGGCTTCAACAGCAAAGAGAAACGATGTCGACTCCGGGAAGCAGTTCTGGCGCATCAGGAAGCGGTGCAGGAGGTGGTGCTGCTGTACCGGCTATTCAAACACTGAGGATTCGTCCACCAACCTTCAGCGAAGGCAAGTTAGATGGTACAAACTACACCTTGTGGAAGTTCAAAATTACAACTATCCTTGATTCTTATGAGCTTCTGGAGACTGTGCTGGGGACTGACGCAGAACCACAGCCTATCCCCGACCCATCAAATCCTAGTGTGATGATTCCTCCGAATGCAGATCTTCTACGAGCTTGGAAACGAAGGAATGCAGATGCATTGTGTGCCTTAGTTACAAGCTGTTCTGACAGTGTTTTGACTCTGATTCAGCATACAACCAAAGCGTCAGAGGCTTGGAATGTACTAAGGAGTCAATATGAAACACGAAACCAAACAAGGATTCAAAACTTGGAGAATCAACTAGCAGCGGAGAAGTTTGCTGAAGGAGAGACGGTTGAAGCATTCATCACTCGGATTAAGAATCTGCGCGACCAGATGGCTGGCGCTGGGATACAAAAGACTAGCGAAGAGCTAGCTCGGAGGTGTCTTCGGATTTGTCCACAAAAGTTTGATGGACTAGTAACTGCCCTTAATACTCAGGTGAGACCTCAAGCTTTGACTTTTGAGGAGTTTTGTGCATTATTAATGGAGGAGGAGTTGAGGCTGAAAGCCCGAGAAGGAAGCAACAATGGAGATGCTGCATTCTCTGCCAATGCAAAAGGCAAAGGTGTTTCCTCCACCAAAAATGATGGTGACAAAAAGAAAAAGGGCGGCAAGAAGAAGTTTCAAGGAGAGTGCTTCTACTGTAAGAAGAAAGGACATGCGATTGCAGATTGTCGTGTCAAGAAGGCAGATGAAAAGAATGGTACCCTTAAAACTAAAGGGAAAGAGACAGCCAATACGGCTGAAGCAGAGTTGGAATTATTCATGGCGACCATTGAGGAAGTGTGCTCCTCGGCGCAAGAAGAATCTACCACTGACTCTTGGGTGCTGGATAGTGGGGCCTCCCGTCACATGACCAACAAGAAAGGTCTATACAGTTCTATGCAGCCTCTACAAGAATCCATCACTGTGACGGTTGGAAATGATGCTAAATGCCCTGCTGCGGGCACAGGTACTATTTCTTTTGTTGCTGCAAATGGTGAAGTCAAAAAGCTTTCAAATGTGTTGTATGTTCCCGAAATCAGAAGAAATCTCTGTTTGAGGCCCCCCATTCTGAGAACAAAGTGTGTAAACTGAAGAAGGCATTGTATGGGCTGAAACAAGCCCCCAGAGCATGGTACCAGCGGATAGATAGGTTCTTTTTAAACCTAAACTTCAAAAGATGTGCCTCAGATGCTAACTTGTATGTTTACAGGGATGGTAAAAAGTCTGTAGTGATTGTCCTATATGTGGACGACCTTCTTATTACAGGTGACTATGAAGATATGATCAACCAAACTCGAAAGGCTTTGAGTTTTGAGTTTGAAATGACAGACTTGGGCTTGCTGCACTATTGTTTGGGGATTGAAGTCTGGCAAGAGCCAGGAAAGATCTTCATCTCTCAGAAGAAGTATGCATGGGAGATCTTGAAGGCATTTGGCATGACCGAGTGCAAGGAGATAGCTACACCTATGGAGGTGAATGTAAAGTTATCCGTTGAGGATACATCAGCACTAGCAGACATTGGGAGGTATAGGAGGTTGGTCGGCAGTCTAATCTACTTGTGTAACACCAGACCAGATATCAGTTTTGCTGTTGGTGTTTTGAGCAGGTTCTCAAACAAACCTCATGAGAGTCATTGGAAGGCTGGGATGCGAGTGCTCAGATACTTGAAGAAAACTCTTGACTATGGTATCACATACAGTTTCGGAACTTCTCTTGTGGGGAACTGTGACTCAGATTGGGCAGGAGATATTGATTCCAGGAAGTCAGTTTCTGGTTATTGTTTCTCTTTGGGTTCAGGAATTTTCTCTTGGATTAGTAAGAAGCAACCAACAGTGGCATTGTCTTCTACCGAAGCAGAGTACAAGGCAGCTTGTTTTGCTGCATGTGAGGCCGTATGGTTGAGAAGGATTCTATGGCATATGGGAGTGCAGGATGAAGAACCAACTGTGCTGAGATGTGACAATCAGAGTTGCATCGCCATTGCCAAAAATCCAGTGTTTCATGCACGCACCAAACATATAGAGATCCAGTATCACTATGTGCGTGATTTGATGGAGGATGGGATAGTGGAATTGGTCTACTGTCCAACAGAGGAGAATGGAGCAGATATCTTCACCAAAGCACTTACGAAGGATCTGCTTCAAGTTCATCTTCAGAGACTCGGCATTGGGCCGAGGAGATAGTTCACCTATGGGTGGACATTGAGGGGGGGTGTTAGATATGATCAATGCCCCACCCTCATTAGGTGCTACCAATGATCCATGGTGCTCAAAGTTGTAAGGCCCCCATTATGAGGAGAAGCCAAATGTGAGCCCGGACGTTGGTTGAGTCCTGACTTGTATATCAGATGAGGTCTATGTGACCGGATGGCAAAAAGGTGACTGTTGTGGGTCTAATCTTTGGGTTAGACGGAGTGGTTAAGCTGGTAGCAACTCGAGGCACATTGCATTGAGTTGCGTGGTAAGGGAGTTAAAAGGGGCCCCTATTGTGGGGTCCGGGGGCCGCGGAAGCGGCCCCTGGCTGGGGGGTCCCAGGGGGGCCAGCGGCCCCCCTGGCGGGGGTCCGGGGGCAGCGCCCCCGGCCCGATGGTAAAGGGAATATTCCCTGGAATATTCCCTGGCCGACTAGTGGAGGCTCATATGGTAGGTCGGTCAGCAGGCCGACCTAACGACCTTCGCGGGCTATAAAAGCTAAACCCCTTCGCAGCCATCTTACACTTATCTTTCACCCAGTCAGAGTTGTTGTTCCAGCTAGCCTTAAGCTCTTCACCTATCTTCTGTCTAGATCGCCATCTAAGCTTCACACAGTGGAAGCGCACGGGTGGACAGAGCCATCTTTGTATCAGTTGTTTGGAGTTAAAGAATTTTACTGATTCTCCTCTTATCTGTTGTGTACTCTCTATCTCTTTCTCAGATTCTATTCGCTGCGCCGTGTAATATTTTACAACAATTTCTTTCAAAATAAAGCTCAACGTCCCCTTTGCATTATCTTTCTACATGGCTTGTGCTTAGTAAAATAATCTCTTGTCACAATAATCTAATGCTTACATGCGAATGGCAATCCAATGAGGTTACTGCCCTACTTTCCAAATGGCAAGGTCATCAAAATAGGATTAAGGGACCTTTTTATTGTCTTGTACATCATGCCTTTGGCATGTATCCTATCATTTCATGTAGACAAATGCATATTGGAAAATAGTAGGTCACCAATAAACTAGCACGTAAAGTTTTTCGGGTCATAAGTCATCCAACAAATTGTCCTCCACATGCCAAATCATGACACTCCTCGAAATGAAAGGGACTCATCCAGTAATCACCATCTATGATAAACTTCATCAAATAATAGAAGTTACTAGCTATCAAAGAAAATCAAAGGGCTTGTTATTTAATTTTATCCCTTTTCGACCTGAATAGTTTAGGGGCAAGATTCCTAGTGGACAAATAGTGCATTATTGGCATATGTTGGAGGTTGCTCAAATGCCCACCTCTTAGTCGCTTGCCTATGTTCCAGGTGCCAAATGTGGCAATGCTCCCAAATGGGGAGAAGCCATAATGGAAATTTGGCAATGAAAAGGCTAGAAGTGATGTCAACTAGTGGTACTAGCAACGATAGCAAAGAAAGTAGCAATGTGGCTATACCAATGCAAACCCTGTGAAGTTGAAGACTAGCACCATCTTGACTCATATTATCAGCTCCTCGATATAGTTTTGGGGATTGATGCTAGCCTAAACCGGTTGCAACACTAGATCCATGCAATTCTAGCAACCAAATCCCACCTCATCTGGGCTCTTTTTTGTGCCTAGAAATGAAGGCATGCTACCCGCCTACAAGTGATCATGAAGGTGGTGCCACAAGTGGTGATCATGCCTTGAGACCGAGTGGGTTCACGAGTTCTTGGGTGGATCATGGTTTCACAAGTGAGTGAATGGATGATGAGCACCCGAGTATGTGATGAGCCTAATCTTAAAAATATATAACCAATTGGACACTTATAATGCTTGCATAGTGCGACTCAATCAAGTACCAAACCCACACGGAGGAGAGAGACGATCGTACATGTTAGACTCATGATGGTGGATAATCTGGTTGAATATGACAAACCACTCTCTCATTCTCTCTTGCACACCTTTGTGTGCCGTGTTTCTTCTCTTCTTCTGATTTCCTTAATCCCTGAGTAGCCCCTCAGCTGGTTTTCATTGCTTTTACCTGACCCTTTGCTTCTTTTGCGATCTCTGCATGGTGATGGTTGGTGATCATATCAGTCATGTTGATGTTGTGAGAGGTGTGGTTGCGATTACAACCGATTGGGTAGGCGATGGTGGTGGCCAGAGTGCAGGTAGTGATGGCCGAGTAATGAGATGGGGGTAAGCCATGAGTGGATGGTCTGCGGGTGGTGATTCTCCACGATTATAGTTCATTGGCGCCCACCTTGTAAACCCTAATGGGCTCATATGTGGCTAGTGATCCTGGGTTGGCCTATTGGCTCATAGTGTGGCGGATGATTTGGCTATCCAACACTCTTGGTTTGGCCATCTAAGCATGCAGTTACAGGCTTGTGAGAAGGGATGGGTAGAACCTTATGACGAGACGACTAATGTGAAGGGATGGGTTGAACCTCATGATGGCATGGCTAATGTGATGGCCAAATAGGGTTTGTGATGGTTGTGGTTTGTAGGCAAGTATAGTGCCTCCTTTCTCACTCTCTAGCTTGTCCAAGTCATTTGCCAAAGTATTCAGATCATTATGTACTCAATCCACCATGCAAGAAATCTCAAAACTTAATCTCAACAAATCTTAGTTTTCATTTAGGTAACACACACCATTAATTCATTTGCAAGGGGTATCAATCCAACATTAGAACATCCAAAGAAAATTCGTGCCACAATGAATGATAAACAAAAGATTTTTTAAAGGGCTTATCTAAGTTTTTCTTATTTATGATTTCTTTTCTTACAATTGATGATTCTTGCTCTACTGGATGCAACACTATTCAAAAAATCAAACCATCAAAACAACCATTCAATGTCCTAACCTAACCATGTGTGGCTCAAAATGAATCATCCCACTCAAGCACACAAGCCTCTTGTTCCATCACACCCTGAGAATATGAGATCCTTCACTAGTTGATTCCATCCTTTGTCTCAGCCCGAAACCAAAAGTGTTAGCCACAACGAGCAATCAACAATGTCTAGACCTCTTATTGTTGGGGGTAAAGGCGCCTCTGTCTAGCCGCCCGTGTATTACTACACTAACAGTACCCGCCACTGCACACCGTAGGTGGTGGGCCCCCATCACCGTCACTTTATTCTTTATTCTATTAGTGACAGTTTGAATAAAGGAAGGCCCGATCACACATTTTGACTGTTGGAGTTCCCATTTAGTCTCTCTCTCTTTCTTGCTCTTCCTCTCCCGCCATAGTTCTTCCAAGTGAGCTTCGATCCTTCTCTCCTTTCAATTGGTATCGAAGCATGGTTGCTTGAGCATTTCGACTTGGTTCGTGACTCCTTCAGCTTCCTATTGATTACCTACACTCCCAGCAGACATAGTCGACTCTCCCGAGCTCCCGTCACTCCTTGACTTCCCGAACACCTATCTGGCCCATTTGGGCACCCTCAAGGCATTCCTTCAGAGGTATTGGAGCTCTCTTTTGTTATTTTACTTCATTCCACAGGTTTTGTAAAGAATGGCAGCCATGTCCTCTTGCTTCATGTGATGCCTACTCTCTACAGGTGACTTTGCCCTTCAAGAGGGAGCTCCTGGAGGTCCTTGACTACTCCCCCAACCTTTCCTTGACCTTGCCCAGCCCTTCCACAGGCCCCACATCAATTTGGGCCAGCTTGAAGACCTCCAAAAAAATTCGTTTTTTACTTCGGCCCTCCCTTGGCACTCATGGGCACCTTGAAAACACTTCATTTGGCACTTGGGAACACCCCCTTGATGCTCAACATTGGTGGTTATCATTGGCATTGATTTGTGAATTGATTTACATCAGTCCAAGATTGTTTTCCATAGTCCATAGGCAGCCACAAACAGTGTTACATCAGCACTTTGTGTTTATGCTTGGTTGGCATTGACATTGGTTGCTCGATGGTCCTGAATGCTCCCCGAATGCTAGGGGAATGTATGCATATGATATGAGATGCTTTTGGGGCTGAATTTGCTCAGTCACATTGACTGTTTTACACAGTCCACAGGCAATCCAAAATAGGGCAGCCCCCCGTCATTACACTTTATGCTCATGCTACATAGTCATTTGATGCCTGATTATGCCCTGTTGGTGCCTATACATATGGGAAAGTATGCCTCTAGTTTGTTTAGTGGATTCGGGCTATGTCTTGGATGTATACATTGATGTAGTGACTCTCGGGGATCGACATAGAGTTTGTATTTTCTCTCAAATCATTAGTTGAGCTTGAGCTCACTTTGCATAGCATTGGGATCTTCATCTCTGATGTACTTATGGCATGTACTTTACTTATGTCTGACCGGTCTGGACATGCTTGGCCTATGCCACTACTACATACTCGTTACATTGTTTGGAGTTGGATGCTACTGAGCCTTGCTTTGGCTTGACATTTGATTACCCGGAGCTTACTTTGGATATTTCTCGGCTTGCTAAAGTTACAGTTTGGATGTACTTGATGTCTATGGATGCTATGTACAAATGCTACACGACCTATATGCTCATGAGGTCTTATTGATGCTTGATCTTGGATCTTCTAGCATTGTTGCTATCATATGCCCTTGTTGAGCTTGTTTGCTTGATATTTACGGCTTTTTTGCAAGTGATATTTATAGACATTGAGCAGGCGGTTTATGCTACTTGAGCATTCGAATACTTGAGACTGGGATCTTCACTTGGATGTTACATGGTTGATATGTCGTGGTTCTCACAAATGTACTTGGATTGATTTCGGCTTTGCACTCCCTAATTATACCCCTCTTTGGGTCAGGTCTTGCCAGTGTTGTGTACACTTTGCCCTATTACACAGGGGTGTGCTCACTTACTAATGGATTTATTTGACATGCTTGGGTGTTTGCTTGATGTCCTTATGACTGTCACATGTTGATCTATGCTGGTTATGCTTTGACAATCAGTGGTTTATTTGGTGCATTCATTTTGCCTACAATTTGCTCTCATTGTACCTGGCTATAATTTATTACAGCAAGCAGTTATGCATTGACTGACATGAAATTTTCATGTTGAATCATATTGATTTTATATACTTTTGATAGTACTTGGCGGGCAGCATCATTAGTTATCAATCTATGGTCATTTTTCCTTGGTTTTGGTGGTATTTTGAATGTTTACAACAGAAAACAACAAGCGGTTTTGAACTGTTTACACTATTTTGGACTGTAGTATGGCATCTTCTTCCACTATCAGTGCTATCTTCAACATCACTAAGCTTGATGGTATGAATTATGACTATTGGAAGAGCCAAGTTTGGCAGGTATTGGTGCAGAAATCTTAGATCAAGCCACTAAGGATACATGGTGAGCAACCTGAAACTATGACTGATGACGAATGGGATGAGCTTGATGAGTTATGCAAGTCCACACTCATCTTGTCTCTCACTGAGCAGGTGCATTACAATGTGGTTGAGGAAGCATAGAGTGATTGGCAACTTTGGGATAAAATTAAGAACCTCTATGACAAGAAAAGTCCAGCAAGTCAGATGTATTGGCTAAAGCAACTTATGCACTTGCCCCTGAAGGAGAATATGACGATGTTTGCACATTTGAGCCAGTTCCATGCTATTCTCAAGAAATTGACTTCGCAGGTATTACCTTCAATGATGAGGTAACTCCATTGTTTTTGCTTGGGACTCTAAGTGAGTCATGGGATGTATTCCATACTGCCTTATGTGTTCATGCTACTATTTTAAACTTGCCTGATGTAGAGAGTGCTCTTTTGTAGGAAGAGGTCAACCGTAAGAGCTTGGATGCTTCGTGTGTTGCATGCTTTGACTGTTAGAGGTAGAGATGGTAATGGAAAGAATGACGCTGGGAGTGGCTGTGATAGAGACTCACGGAAGTCTAAGTCTAAGTCACGTGGTAAGTCACGCATTAAGTCTCATGGGAGAAATGTTAATGTGACATGTCATCATTGCGGCAAGAAGGGTCATATACGCCCACACTATCATGAGTTGCGCAATGAGAACTGCAAAGAGAATGGGAAAGACAAAGTACATGAAAAGTCCTCTGATCACAGCATGGTATCTTCGAAATTCCATGTGAAAATCAAGGAGATAAATGTCATACAGACTGATGACTCTGATGGGAAGTACATACTTATAGCCAATTCTTGTGATGCTACGCCGTTGACCGAGGTTCACTCTATGTATATGCAATGCTGGCTTTTGGATTCTGATGCTTCATTTCATGTTACACCATGTTGTGAATGGTTTCACTCCTACTGCATTGTCTCTGGTTCAGTTTTCTTGGGTGATGACAAGTCACTTGCTATTGTTGGCATTGGGGATGTAGTACGACTACAATTCTCTAGTGGTAATACTTTTATGTTACAAGACGTACGTCATGTATCTATGCTTACACGCAGTCTAATGTCTACAGGGTAGCTTGATGATGATGGGTTTCATGTCTCTTTTGGGGGTTCTATCTAGAAGATCACCCGTGGCAAACTTGTGCTTGCTAGAGGTGCCAAGGTTGGTAGCCTCTATCCTCTTGTAGTTGATAGGTTCTCTATTGACCATGTTTTGTCAGTGGGTCCCATCCCACATGTATCTCTTTGGCATTCCTGCTTGGGCCATATGTCTTTGAAGGGAATGAAAATGCTTTTTGGTTTGCAATACTTACCACCCCTTGACTATTCATGTTTTGATTCATGTGAGCATTGTCTTTATGGCGAACAGACTAGGAATACACATAAGAAGTCTGGTAGGATATGCATGGGTGATCCCTTGGCATTGGTACATTCGGATGTCTGTGGGCCCATTCCCTGTCAGTCTATGGGTGGTCCAAAGAATTTTGTGACATTTACTGATGATGTTTTGCCTAAAGACTAGGTTTACCCCATTAAGCTTAAGTCAGATATCTTGACTGCATTTTAGAGATGGCTTACATTGGTTGAGAACTAGATTGGGCATCGAGACTGAAATGCATTAGGATGACTGACAATGGGGGAGAATATGTGTCACGTGCCTTTGAGCAGCTATGTGACGAGAGGGGTATTAAGCATCAGTTGACCACCCCCTATATCCCACCCCAAAATGGTTTGGCTAAGTGGATAAATAGAACCATCCAGGAGCATGTACATAGTATGCTTAGCCATGCATGCCTACCACAAAGCTTTTGGGCTGAGGCAGCCAGTACATCTATGCATATCATAAATAGATCACCTTCCAGTGGTTTGGATTTCTAAGTTGTAGAGCAGGTATGGACTGGGAAACCTCCGTCTTATGCATATCTACATGTCTTTGGATGTGAGGTATTCTGCCATGTGCCCAAAGACAAGCGGACTGAGTTGGATCCTAAGAGTATCAAATGCATTTTCTTTGGCTATGGAGATGCATGAAAGATGGATTTTCGGCTTTGGGATCCGCAGGCACAAAAAGTCATCCGCAGCCATGATGTAGCCTTCCATGAAGACAAGATGCATAGGCAGCCTGAGAAGGTGGTAGAGATACACATGAATATATTCCAGGAGGAGCCACGTGCTCCTGCACAATAGCCAATTGGACAGCTTGCAGGCGCTCTTGGTACACGTGGCCAGGGTATTGGACAGGATGCTAGATATGCAACAAAGCCTGCAGTGAGAGGATCTACTAGAGCTAGACATCCACATGATCGATTTGAGCCCTCGATGCATTATGTCAGTTACAGATGCAGGAGAGTCTCTCACCTATGATGAGACTATGCGCAGGGGTGACAGTCACTCCTGAGAGAGGGCTATGTAGTCTGAGATGGACTCCCTGCATAAGAATATGACTTGGGATTTGGTTGCATTGCCTAACGGCAAGAAGGCTTTGCCATGCAAATGGGTGTACAAGCAAAAAAATACCCCTAGGCACCCCAAGACGGCTTATAAGGCAAGACTTGTTGCAAAGGGTTTTAGGCAAGAGCATGGAGTTGACTTTGATGAAGTCCTTTCTCTTGTGGTCAAGATGACCACCCTACGCTTGGTTTTGGCCTTAGTCGCATAGCTTGACTTGGACATGTATCAAATGGATATCAAGAATACATTCTTGCATGGGGATTTGCATGATGAGATTTACATGGAGTAGCCTAGGGGCTTTGCAAAACCTGGCAAGGAGCACCTAGTGTGCAAGTTGAAGAAAAGTCTTTATGGCTTGAAGCAGGCACCTAGGGAGTGGTATAATAAGTTTGATGCCTTATGCAGTCACAGGGCTACAGCATGAGTGCTATGGATTTGTTTCTTTACATGAAGAAAGACCGTGATGGCTCATTGCTTATTTTGGTAATTTATGTGGATGATATGCTAATAGCGGGGAAAGCTCATGATAAGCTGGATACTCTTAAATCTCAACTGAAGAAGAGCTTTGAGATGAAGGATTTGGAACAGGTCCCTCACATTCTTTGTATGCACTTTAAGTGCGACAGGCATCAGGGACTACTCTACCTCTCACAGAGGGAGTACATTCATAAAGTTATTGAGTATTTTCGCATGGAGGACATCAAGCCTATTGGTTGTCCATTACCTTCTTATGTGAAGGTTTCACAATACGATTGTCTACAGACAAATAAGCATAGGGCCGAGATGGCCAAGATCCCTTATGCATCAACCATGGGCAGTTTGATGTATGCCATGATAGCCACTCGTCAAGATATTGCATTTGCAGTTGGTGTTGTGGCGCGCTATATGGCTACACCTGTCAAGAAACATTGGAATGCCATGAAGGGTATCATGAGATACCTAAAGGTCACATCAGATATGTGTATTTGCTATGGCAGCCAGGATATAGGAGTTTGAAAGGTGAGAAGGATCGAAGCTTGCACGCGAGCTATGGCGGGAGAGAAAGAGCAAGAAAGAGAGAGACAAGAAATGGGAACTCCAACAGTCACAATGTGTGACCGGGCCTTCCTTTATTCAAACTGTCACTAAAAGAATAAAGAATAAAGTAACGTGACGGGCGCCCGCCACCTGCAGTGTGCAGTGGCGGGTACTGTCAGTGTAGTAATACACGGGGCGGCACGGCAGAGGTGCCTTTACCCCCAACAACCTCCCACTTAAAGGCGAATCTGCCCTAGTGAGAGAGAAAAGAAAAAAAAAAGAAAAGACAATACAAATGTACATAGGTACAAGGGATGAGGAAAGGCGACATCTCATCCAACGCCCATCAACCTCCTGAGGAAGGCAAAGCGCTCAGTAGTGAGGCTCTTCGTGAGTAGATCTGCAGGATTCTCGTCAGTGGAGATCTTGACAAGGTCAACAGACTTGTCCTCCACGACACCACGTATGAAGTGATACCTCACCTCAATGTGTTTCTTCTTCGCATGGAAGACCAGATTCTTAGCCAACTGAATGGCACTCATAGAATCCGAATGCAGTGTAGGTGTAGCATCAATCCCAAGGTCAGCAACTAGACGACCTAACCATATGGCCTCCTTGCAAGCCTCAGTGGTGGCTACAACATACTTGGCCTCAGTGGTAGACAAAGCCGTACACTTTTGAACCCTGGACATCCAAGAGACAGCCCCTCCAGCATAGGTGAATACATAGCCAGAAGTGGACTTCCTACTATCTGCATGTCCTGCATAATCAGAGTCAGTGTACCCCACGACCCCTGTATCCTGGCTGCCATAGCAAATACACATATCTGCTGTGCCCTTCAGGTACCTCATGATACCCTTCACGGCATCCCAATGTCTGCTGCCAGGTGTAGCCATATAGCATGCCACAACAGCAACTGCATGCGCAATATCTGGACGAGTGGCTATCATGGCATACATCAAACTGCCCACGGCTGAAGCATAAGGGATCTTGGCCATCTCGGCCCTTTGCTCATCTGTCTGCGGACAATCGGCCTGTGATACCTTCACATAAGAAGGTAATGGACAGCCAATAGGCTTTACGTCCTGCATGCGGAAGCGCTCAAGGACTTTATGAATGTACTCCCGCTGTGAGAGATACAAAAGCCCCTGATGCCTATCGCGCTTAATGCGCATCCCAAGTATATGTGAGGCCTGTCCCAAATCCTTCATCTCAAAGCTCTTCTTCAGCTGAGATTTAAGAGCATCTAGCTCATCATGAGCTTTCCCTGCTATCAGCATATCATCAACATAGAGTATCAAGATAAGCAAACTGCCATCACGGGCTTTCTTCGTGTAAAGACACGGATCCATAGCACTCCTGCCATAGCCCTGTGACTGCATAAAGGCATCAAACTTATGATACCATTCCCTAGGTGCCTGCTTCAAGCCATACAAGCTCTTCTTCAACTTGCACACTAGGTGCTCCCTGCCAGGTTCTGCAAAGCCCTTAGGCTGATCCATATAGATCTCATCATGCAAGTCCCCATGTAGAAAAGCCGTCTTGACATCCATCTGATATAGATCTAAGTCAAGCTGTGCAACCAAAGCCAAGACTAAGCGCAGGGTGGTCATCTTAACCACAAGAGAGAAGACCTCATCAAAGTCCACACCATGTTCCTGCTTAAAACCCTTTGCTACCAATCTAGCCTTGTATGCCGGCTTGGGGTGTCCAGGGGTACTTTTCAGCTTGTACACCCACTTGCATGGCAAAGCCTTCTTGCCCTTAAGCAAGGCAACCAAATCCCAAGTCTCATTCTTATGCAGGGAGTCTATCTCAGACTGCATAGCCCTCTCCCAGGAGTAACTGTCACCCCTGCGCATAGCCTCATCATAAGTGAAAGGCTCTCCTGCATCTGTAACCAAAACATAATTCATAGAGGGCTGAAATCTATTAGGTGGACGTCTGTCTCTAGCGGACCGCCATCTCACCGCAGGCTCTGCTGCCTGTCTAACTACCTGTCCAACACCCTGGCCCTGTGGAGGAACTACTGCAGGCTATACTACTGGCTGTGCTGGAGCTCTAGGCTCCTCCTGAAAGATCACTCTGCGGATCTCAACCACCTTCTCAGGCTGCCTGTGCATCTTGTCTTCATGGAAGACGACATCATGGCTGCGTACTATTTTCCGCGCCTGCAGATCCCATAGGCGATAGCCCATCTCTCCTGACTCACCATAGCCAAGGAATATGCATTTAATGCTCTTTGGATCCAATTTACTCCTCTTGTCCTTGGGCACATGGCAGAATGCCTCACATCCAAAGACACGGAGATGCGCATAAGAGGGTGGCTTACCAGCCCAAACTTCCTCTGCAACCTGGAAATCCAATCCACTGGAAGGCGATCGGTTTATGACATGCACTGCCGTACTAACTGCCTCAGCCCAAAAACTCTGGGGTAGGCCTGCATGGCTAAGCATAGAGCGCACACGCTCCTGAATAGTCATGTTCATGCGCTCAGCCAAACCATTTTGGGGTGGGGTGTAAGGGGCGGTCAACTGACGCTTAATACCCCTATCATCACAAAACTGCTCAAAAGCACGTGAGACATATTCTCCCCCATTATCTGTCCTAAGGCATTTCAGCCTATACCCAGTCTGGTTCTCAACAAGAGCAAGCCATCTCTGAAAAACTGCCAAGACATCGGACTTCTGCTTTATGGGATAAGCCCACACTTTCCTAGAAAAATCATCAATGAAGGTAACGAAGTTTTTCGCGCCACCCATAGACATGCAAGGCATAGGCCCACAAACATCGGAATGCACCAATGCCAAGGGCTCACTCATGCGTGGCCTACCCGATTTCTTATGCGTAGACCTATTCTGCTTACCATAAAGACAATGATCACACAAGTCAAAACATGCATAATCCAAAGGCGGAAGATACTGCAAACTAGATAACATTTTCATTCCCTTCAAAGACATGTGCCCTAAACGAGCATGCCAAAGTGATACATGTGGGATAGAACCCACTGCCAAAACATGGTCAACTGAGGACCCAGATACAACAAGAGGATAGAGGCTGCCAGACTTGGCGCCTCTAGCAAGCACAAGTCTGGCACGAGTAATCTTCCAGGCAGAATCCCCAAAACATACATGAAATCCTGCATCATCCAACTGTCCTGCAGACATAAGACTGCGCGTAAGCACAGGTATATGACGTACATCCCTAAGCAAAAATGAACTGCCAGTGGAAAACTGCAAGTGAATATCACCCATGCCCACAATGTCAAGAGACCTGTCGTCTCCAAGTCTGACTGAACCAGATATATTGCGGTAAGAGTGGAACCACTCACGGTAAGGCGTCACATGGAAGGATGCTCCGGAATCCAATAACCAGCACTGTGCATACATACTAGATGTCTCAGTCAAGTGTGAAGCATCAGAAGAACTAGCTGCAAGTATAAACTCATCACCACCATCGAACTCCTCAGTCTGCGTGACATTAATTTCCTCAATCTTGACGTTGGACTTCGCAGGTACTATGTTGTGATCAGAGGACTTCTCCTGCACTTTATCTTTCCCCTTATCCTTGCACTTCTCATTGCGCAACTCATGACACTGTGGTCTAATATGGCCCTTTTTCCCACAATGATGACAAGTGACATTTGCATTGCGCCCACGCGACTTGCCACAAGATTTAGACCGACCCTTCTGCAAGTCACGACCACGGTTATTACCACGGTCATACCTGTCATTCCTGCCTCTAACTGTCAAAGCATGACTACCACGAGAGGCATCCAAGTTTTTGCGATTCACCTCTTCCTGAAGAAGAGCACTCTCAACATCTGCCAATTTTAGAGTAGCACTAGAGGCACATAGGGCAGTGCGGAATACATCCCATGACTCATTCAGAGTCCCAAGCAAGAAAAGAGGAGTTACTTCCTCTCCAAAGGTGATATCCTGCGAAGTCAGGTTCTTCAGTATAGCATGGAACTGGCTCAAGTGAGCAGACATAGTCGCATTATCCTTCATGCGCAGATCCATAAGCTGCTTCAACCAGTACATCTGACTTGCTGGACTTTTCTTATCATAAAGATTTTTTATCTTATTCCATATATCCCATGCACTCTGTGCTTCCTCAAATACATTATAATGTACCTGTTCAGTGATAGACAATACAATCGTGGACTTGCATAGCTCATCAAGTTCAAGCCAGTCGTCATTGTCCATAGTTTCAGGCTGCTCCCCACTCAACCGAAGTGGCTTAATCTGAGACTTCTGCACCAAGACCTGCCAAATTTGACTCTTCCAGTAAGATAGTTGGTACCATCCAACTTTGTAATGTTAAAGATGGCACTATCATGCGAAGATGACGCCATTATGCAGGCTGGAAATGCCCAAACAGTCCAAAAAACTGCTTGTTGTTTTACTGCAGAAACTGCCCAAAAATGACCAAAACGGGGTCCAAAGGGCGAGCAAAGCGTGCCAAAAGTTGCTGCCCACTTAGTACTAGGTGCGGGACACCAAATCAGGATATTTTAGCATGAAAAGTGCACCTCAATCCACCAATAACTGCTTGCTATAATAAATTGCAGGTATGCAATCTAGAGAGCAAACTGTCCCAAAATAGGATCCAATGTCAAGCAAACAATGCTAGGTCCAAAGCCGGCATGAAACGGACATAAGCAAGGCCAATGACAGTGAAAAGAACATGAGCTCAACACCGAAGCATGTCAAAATAACATCTGCCAGTGAAAGGCACACCCCCAGACACTCTAGGCAAAGTGGTCCTGTAACTGCCAAAACCTGACACAAATAGGTGTCTGCTCAAAGAGAAAGATCCAAATATGAGACTCAGCTCATAAGTATCCTGTGAACCAAGAGTACATCAATGCATATCCATAAAGATCGGAGTATGATCCCAAAGTCTCAATGCGTATGTAGCTGCTCAAGACATAAACTGCTCCAAATACATGTAAGTGCTCCAATAGCATACAACTGTCAAAGGTCAAGCAAGCATGTAAAATGCTCCCACTGGCACAAAAGGCGTACAAAGCGAGCTCAGAAGCTCAAACAACCCAAGAGAAAGCACCAGTGATAAGTGACCCTGTCAATGCATCAAGCGCATCCAAGAGAGCATGACATACATGAAGCACCGATCATATTAACCATGAAGCAATACATAAGCCCAAATAAGCTCTCGGTCAACTAAATGACATCCAAATAGCAACCAAGATCAGTGATCAAGTAAGCCGGGAATGCTCAAATACATCCAAATCCAAGCTCCAAATGTCGGTATGGCATACACGAACCAAATAGCATATGTCACGAACCAAAGCATGTAATGCAAAAGCCTAACTGTCAAGCAGAGACATGAGGCATAGGCGGTCCACGAGCATGCCAAGTCGGTCCAAATGCCAGTGAAGACGGAGCTAATGCGAAGCTCCAAAGCATCCCATAATCTCATACATATGCTCCAAGTCGTCCCCAAATGTCAGAGACATCATGCCAAAGCTCAAAGCATACATCCGGTATCGGTAGGTAAGTGCCAAAGCATGTAAAGTACCTTCAGCCCACTATTATTCCAGCATGTATTTACTGTTCTAAACAGTAGATTTCAGCCCCGAATTCAAGCCAAAATCATGGTCAAACCAAATGCATACATCCCCAATACATCCGGGTAGGAAGTAGACCGCATACGGGCATCAAATAAGGTAACCATAGTAGAGTATAAGCATCAAATGCCAATGCCAAGTGTGGCTACCCTGTTTCCAGCACTGTATAACAGTAAATAACAGTCCCAAATCAGCCAATATTTCAAGCCAAAATCATGGCATAATCATGTGCATACATTCCCAAGGCACTAGGCATCATGTAGACCGCATACGGGCATCAAATAGCACAACCGGAATGGAGTATAAGCAACAAATGCTAATGCCAATGGTGCTGCCCTGTTTTCAGCCTGTTATGACCGTTTATGACAGTCCCAAATCTGAAGAGATCAGCCCCGAATGATCAAGACCAATGCCCAAAGCTTGAATGACATCAAACATGAAGTCTATAGCCCTCTTGATCAAGGTAGAGAGCAAGAAGCAATGGCCAAGTGTGGAGATGAAGTAGATGAGTGCTCACAGCCTGGAAAAAAATGATGCAATCTACCCTGTTGGTGCTGAACTTGCTGTTGCTCCACATGGGCTGAAAAGGGGGTAATGGGGGGCTCAAGAAGGGCCTATCAAAGGCCTATGACAAGCCTCTTTGAGCCTTGATAGGTGTAAGGCACAATATGAGAGGAATAAGCTTCAAGGGTTTGAAGCCATGGCTGCCCTTGCTGTTTGCAACCTGTAGACTGAAATAAAACCCTAAAAGAATGATCAAATACCTCAGTATCAATGCCTTGAAGGTACCTCAATAGGCTGGGAAGGTGCTCGGGAAGCCGGGGAGTGACGAGAGCTTGGGGAGATCGGATATGGCTGCCGGGATGGAGACCCAATGCGTGAAGCGAGTCGATGCGAAGGTCAGGAAGCACCGAGTCGAGCTCGAGTAAGAGAATGCCAAGCTCTGATACCAGTTGAAAGGTGAGAAGGATCGAAGCTTGCACGCGAGCTATGGCGGGAGAGCAAGAGCAAGAAAGAGAGAGACAAGAAATGGGAACTCCAACAGTCACAATGTGTGACCGGGCCTTCCTTTATTCAAACTGTCACTAAAAGAATAAAGAATAAAGTGATGTGATGGGCGCTCGCCAACTGCAGTGTGCAGTGGCGGGTACTGTCAGTGTAGTAATACACGGGGCGGCACGGCGGAGGTGCCTTTACCCCCAACAGAGTTGTGGGGTACACATACTCTGATTATACAAGACATGCAGATAGTAGGAAGTTCACTTCTAGCTATATATTCACCTATGCTATCTCTTGGATGTCCAGGGTTCAGAAGTGTACAGATCTCTCTACCACTAAGGACGAGTATGTTGCAGCCACTAAGACTTTTAAGGAGGCCATATGGTTGGGTCGTTGACCTTGGGATTGATTCTATACCTACGCTGCATTCAAATTCTAAGTGCTATTCAACTAGCCAAGAATCCGGTCTTCCATGTGAGGACGAAACACATTGAGGTGAAGTATCACTTCATACGTGGGGTCGTGGGGGGAAAGTCTATTGACCTTGTTAAGATCTCCACTGAAAAATCTTGCAGATCTTCTCACGAAAAGCCTCACTATTGAGTGATTTGTTTTCTTTAGGAGATTGATGGGCATTAGATGAGATGACATTTTTCCTCATCATGTTGTACATGTGTACATTATACTGTCTTTTCTTTTTCTTTTCACTCCTCACTGGGAGATAGATTCGCCTTTAAGTGGGAGGTTGTTAAGGGTAAAGGTGCCTCTATCTAGCCACCCATGTATTACTACACTAACAGTACCTACCACTGCACACTGTAGGTGGCGAACGCCCGTCACCATCACTTTATTCTTTATTCTTTTAGTGACAATTTGAATAAAGGAAGGCCCGATCACACATTGTGACTCCTGGAGTTTCCATTTAGTCTTTCTCTCTTTCTTGCTCTTGCTCTCCCGCCATAGCTCTTCCAAGCAAGATTCAATCATTTTCTTATTTCACTTATTCCTTCAAAAGCTTCAACTTGCTTGGGTCCTACTAATGTAAAATATTAAACGGCGCAGCGAACAGAATCTGAGAAAGAGATAGAGAGTACACAACAGATAAGAGGAGAATCAGTAAATTCTTTAACTCCAAACAACTGATACAAAGATGGCTCTATCCACCCGTGCGCTTCCACTGTGTGAAGCTTAGATGGCGATCCAGACAGAAGATAGGTGAAGAGCTTAAGGCTAGCTGGAACAACAACTCTAACTGGGTGAAAGATGAGTCAGAGATGGCTGCGAAGAGGTTTAGCTTTTATAGCCCGCGAAGGTCGTTAGGTCGGCGTGCTGACCGACCTACCATATGAGCCTCCACTAGTCGGCCAGGGAATATTCCAAGGAATATTCCCTTTACCATCGGGCCGGGGGCGCTACCCCCGGACCCCCGCCAGGGGGACCGCTGGCCCCCCTGGGATCCCCCAGCCCAGGGGCCGCTTCCGCGGCCCCCGGACCCCACAATAGGGGCCCCTTTTAACTCCCTTACACCGCAACTCGATGCAATGCGCCTCGAGTTGCTACCAGCTTAACCACTCTGTCTAACCCAAAGATTAGACCCACAACAGTCACCTTTTTGCCATCCGGTCACATAGACCTCATCTGATATACAAG
This sequence comes from Lygodium microphyllum, assembly GCF_053477565.2. Classification (NCBI taxonomy): domain Eukaryota; kingdom Viridiplantae; phylum Streptophyta; class Polypodiopsida; order Schizaeales; family Lygodiaceae; genus Lygodium; species Lygodium microphyllum. Next base: position 32,083,523 of record NC_141149.1, read on the forward strand.
TCAGGACTCAACCAATGTCCGGGCTCACATTTGGCTTCTCCTCATAATGGGGGCCTTACAACTTTGAGCACCATGGATGATTGGTAGCACCTAATGAGGGTGGGGCATTGATCATATCTAACAGCCCCCCTCAATGTCCACCCATAGGTGAACTATCTCCTCGGCCCAATGCCAAGTCTCTGAAGATGAACTTGAAGCAGATCCTTCGTAAGTGCTTTGGTAAAGATGTCTGCTCCATTCTCCTCTGTTGGACAGTAGACCAGTTCCACTATCCCATCCTCCATCAAATCACGCACATAGTGATACTGGATCTCTATATGTTTGGTGCGTGCATGAAACACTGGATTTTTGGCAATGGCGATGCAACTTTGATTGTCACATCTCAGCACAGTTGGTTCTTCATCCTGCACTCCCATATGCCATAGAATCCTTCTCAACCATACGGCCTCACATGCAGCAAAACAAGCTGCCTTGTACTCTACTTCGGTAGAAGACAATGCCACTGTTGGTTGCTTCTTACTAATCCAAGAGAAAATTCCTGAACCCAAAGAGAAACAATAACCAGAAACTGACTTCTTGGAATCAATGTCTCATGCCCAATCTGAGTCACAGTTTCCCACAAGAGAAGTTCCGAAACTGTATGTGATACCATAGTCAAGAGTTTTCTTCAAGTATCTGAGCACCCGCATCCCAGCCTTCCAATGACTCTCATGAGGTTTGTTTGAGAACCTGCTCAAAACACCAACAGTAAAACTGATATCTGGTCTGGTGTTACACAAGTAGATCAGACTGCCGACCAACCTCCTATACCTCCCAATGTCTACTAATGCTGATGTATCCTCGACGGATAACTTTGCATTTACCTCCATAGGTGTAGCTATCTCCTTGCACTTGGTCATGCCAAATGCCTTCAAGATCTCCCATGCATACTTCTTCTGAGAGATGAAGATCTTTCCTGGCTCTTGCCAGACTTCAATCCCCAAACAATAGTGCAGCAAGCCTAAGTCTGTCATTTCAAACTCAGAGCTCAAAGCCTTTCGAGTTTGGTTGATCATATCTTCATAGTCACCTGTAATAAGAAGGTCGTCCACATATAGGACAATCACTACAGACTTTTTACCATCCATGTAAACATACAAGTTAGAATCTAAGGCACATCTTTTGAAGTTTAGGTTTAAAAAGAACCTATCTATCCACTGGTACCATGCTCTGGGGGCTTGTTTAAGCCCATACAATGCCTTCTTCAGTTTACACACTTTGTTCTCAGAATGGGGGGCCTCAAACCCTGGTGGCTGAGCCACGTACACCTCCTCCTTGAGGTCACCATTTAAGAACGCTGACTTAACATCCATTTGGTACACTGGCCACTTCTTGTGGGTAGCCACTGCAAGTACTGTGCAAATAGTGGTCATTCTGGCAGTTGGGGCAAATGACTCTTGAAAATCAAACCCTTCAACTTGTGAAAATCCTTGGGCAACCAGTCTAGCTTTGTACTTTTCTAAGGTACCATCAGCCTTGTACTTTACCTTCCAGATCCACTTGGTGCCAATAACCTTCCGCTTTGCTGGTCGATCCACTAGCTCCCAAGTGTCATTCTTCATTATGCTGTCATACTCTGCCTGCATAGCATCCTTCCATGATGGATCTGCAAGTGCTTCTTCTAAGTCAGTTGGCTCCTTTACTTCTCTCATAATCTCAACCATCAAGACCATATTGACTATGTGAGCAGAAGCCCTCCTTTGCTCCTCTATTCTCTGAGACCTCCTTGGTCCGTCTGCCTTCTCCTCAACAGATGCAGGCATAGGATTATTGTGGTCATAGAGCTGCTTCACCCAGCGCGGCAATGGCTTTTCCGGTGGGGTGATGTTAGGTTGGTGAACTTTTTCCTCATCATCTGAAGATGATGCTTCTCCTCCTCCACTGTATGCGGCTCCTCCTTGAACACCACATCACGGCTCGCAATGATCTTCTTTGCCTCTTGGTCATATAATTTGTAAGCCTTTTGCTCATCACTATAACCCAAGAAGATACATTTTCTGCTTTTTGGCTGTAACTTGTTTCTCTTCTCATCTGGAACATGTGCATAACATTCACATCCAGAAATTCTGAAATGTGAGACAGATAGTTTCTTACCAGTGTAAGCCTCATGAGGTGTTTTTCCCTTGAGAGCCTTTGTATAGCTCCGATTTGGAATGTAGACTGCAGTATTAACAGCTTCAGCCCAAAAATGGTTAGGCAATCCCTTGCCCTTTAGCATGCATCTTGCCATCTCCACAATGGTGCGATTCCTGCGTTCCACAACACCGTTCTGCTGAGGTGTGAGAGGCGTCGTCAATTGACGCTTGATCCCTTTGCTCTTGCAAAAGCCTTCAAACTCCTTTGAGTTGAACTCACCACCACCATCTGTTCTAAATTTCTTCACACTTTTCCCTGTTTCATTCTCAACAAGTATTAGCCATTCTTTAAACTTACCAAAAGCTTGAGCCTTATCACGAAGGAAGTACACCCACATCTTCCTACTGTAGTCGTCGACAATCAACATGAAATAAGAAGATCCCCCCAAGGCCTGTGTAGGCATCTTACCACACAAGTCAGCATGCACCAACTCTAGAGGAGCCTGTGCTCTATTCTTGCTTTCTTGTGGAAATGCCTTTCTCTGTTGCTTGCCCATCATACAAGCTTCACATGGTTCCTTCAATTCAGTTATTGTAGGTAGGTGAGCAACCATACCTTGCTTTTGCATCTCCTTCAATACTGCAAATCCGATGTGTCCAAACCTTTCATGCCAAAGCTTACTTGTGCCCACTCCAGCGGTGGCTGTAAGAGCACTTAGCTCATACAGGTTGTTCCTTCTTTCTCCTTTGCCAACAATTGTGCCAGCACTATCAATAATTTCTGCACCTGTCTTCTTGAACCTCACTTCATGACCAAGATCAATTATGGCAGCAACTGATAAGAGATTTCTCCTGATTTCGGGAACATACAACACATTTGAAAGCTTTTTGACTCCACCATTTGCAGCAACAAAAGAAATAGTACCTGTGCCCGCAGCAGGGCATTTAGCATCATTTCCAACCGTCAGAGTGATGGATTCTTGTAGAGGCTGCATAGAACTGTATAGACCTTTCTTGTTGGTCATGTGACGGGAGGCCCCACTATCCAACACCCATGAGCCAGTGGTAGATTCTTCTTGCGCCGAGGAGCACACTTCCTCAATGGTCGCCATGAATAATTCCAACTCTGCTTTAGCCGTATTGGCTGTCTCTTTCCCTTTACTTTTAAGGGTACCATTCTTTTCATCTGCCTTCTTGACATGACAATCTGTAATTGCATGTCCTTTCTTCTTGCAGTAGAAGCACTCTCCTTGAAACTTCTTCTTGCTGCCCTTCTTCTTTTTGTCACCATCATTTTTGGTGGAGGAGACACCTTTGCCTTTTGCATTGGCAGAGAATGCAGCATCTCCATTGTTGCTTCCTTCTCGAGCTTTCAACCTCAATTCCTCCTCCATTAATAATGCACAAAACTCCTCAAAAGTCAAAGCTTGAGGTCTCACCTGAGTATTAAGGACAATTACTAGTCCATCAAACTTTTGTGGACAAATCCGAAGACACCTCCGAGCTAGCTCTTCGCTAGTCTTTTGTATCCCAGCGCCAGCCATCTGCTCGCGCAGATTCTTAATCCGAGTGATGAATGCTTCAACCGTCTCTCCTTCAGCAAACTTCTCCGCTGCTAGTTGATTCTCCAAGTTTTGAATCCTTGTTTGGTTTCGTGTTTCATACTGACTCCTTAGCACATTCCAAGCCTCTGACGCTTTGGTTGTATGCTGAATCAAAGTCAAAACACTGTCAGAATAGCTTGTAACTAAGGCACACAATGCATCTGCATTCCTTCGTTTCCAAGCTCCTAGAAGATCTGCATTCGGAGGAATCATCACACTAGGATTTGATGGGTCGGGGGTAGGCTGTGGTTCTGCGTCAGTCCCCAGCACAGTCTTCAGAAGCTCATAAGAATCAAGGATAGTTGTAATTTTGAACTTCCACAAGGTGTAGTTTGTACCATCTAACTTGCCTTCGCTGAAGGTTGGTGGACGAATCCTCAGTGTTTGAATATCCGGTACAGTAGCACCACCTCCTGCACCTCTTCCTGATGCGCTAGAACCGCTTCCCGGAGTCGACATAGTTTCTCTTTGCTGTTGAAGCCTTTGCCTCTTGCACGTTCTCCGATCTCTAGAGCCCCCTGGGCGCTGATACCATGTAAAATATTACACGGCGCAGCGAATAGAATCTGAGAAAGAGATAGAGAGTACACAACAGATAAGAGGAGAATCAGTAAATTCTTTAACTCCAAACAACTGATACAAAGATGGCTCTGTCCACCCGTGCGCTTCCACTATGTGAAGCTTAGATGGCGATCTAGACAGAAGATAGGTGAAGAGCTTAAGGCTAGCTGGAACAACAACTTTGACTGGGTGAAAGATTAGTCAGAGATGGCTGCGAAGAGGTTTAGCTTTTATAGCCCGCGAAGGTCGTTAGGTCGGCGTGCTGACCGACCTACCATATGAGCTTCCACTAGTCGGCCAGGGAATATTCCAAGGAATATTCCCTTTACCATCGGGCCGGGGGCGCTGCCCCCGGACCCCCGCCAGGGGGGCCGCTGGCCCCCTTGGGACCCCCCAGCCCAGGGGCCGCTTCCGCGGCCCCTGGACCCCACAATAGGGGCCCCTTTTAACTCCCTTACACCGCAACTCGATGCAATGCGCCTCGAGTTGCTACCAGCTTAACCACTCTGTCTAACCCAAAGATTAGACCCACAATAGTCACCTTTTTGCCATCCGGTCACATAGACCTCATCTGATATACAAGTCAGGACTCAACCAATGTCCGGGCTCACATTTGGCTTCTCCTCATAATGGGGGCCTTACAACTTTGAGCACCATGGATCATTGGTAGCACCTAATGAGGGTGGGGCATTGATCATATCTAACAACTAACTCTCACCTAATTGGGCTTACTATTGTACCAAATCAACCATGTCGCTCTCTATCCCAAGAAAACAAGGACACAAGAATGGTTTGAGACTCGTCTATTAACCTTCCCATGTTGTAGTCTAAAAGCTTGGATGCCTATACATTGTCCCATGATTCAAGTGATGCACTCCTTGTGTCACCTCCTCAATTCCTTCACAATCACCTTGAGAAGCACCATTGCAAGAGAACAAAAGATGATAATGATGATATGGAGAAGAGCTTCTCCACACCTCATTGTCTCACATAGAAACTCTCTCACTCTCACTTCCTCACCCTCACAAGCTCTCACTCTCTTAACAATTAACATGAGTGCAAACAACAAGATGAAGATTGATTCACCAAATTATGTATATATAGGAACAAGATCTCTATTTACTTTTTTTTACGTTATATATTAGGCTAAGGGTTAAGGTTTCCACCCAAATTGTGGTTAGACTTAGGGTTTATAACCTAATTAGGTTTAGGGTTAAGGTTTCCACCCAAAATTGGGAATCCTACCTCTTTTGTGGCTCTTGATCTTAATGTATGCATACCAATTAGTTTAAATGGACCTAGTCTTTGGGTAACAGAGAATAGAGCTTTCTTGCAACGCTCACATACATTATGGGTCTTCTAATTTACCATTGAGAAACATTATAGACTACACAGAAGTGACCATGGATCTCACAAAATATTATAAAAATACAATGTTCTCACATTCACAAATAGTAGATGGAATAAATTACAATTGCACCTTGCAAATGGACAATGTCTAAATTAATATACTATAGACCACAAACATTATATATTCCAAAATTCATTTATAGCACTTGGCTTGTATACTTCCACTTCTCAAGCACTTTGCATCCTACGTTGCCATTTGCCTTTTGAGATTAACATTATTATATTATTTTAAAGCATTGAGATATGGGAAAAAGATTATGAGAGGTTTGAGCAATAGTTTTACATCTAGGAGCACAAAAGAAATTGCAAAACATCCAATGTTAAATCTAGAGCCAAATCTATGAGTCAGCTCTCACATAGTATTATTTATATGCAGTTGTATTGCATGTGATTAGTTACTTCATTTAAAGGTGCATGTGTGCACACACATATAGGTTATGTGTGTGTGTGTGTGTGTGTGTGTGTGTGTGTGTGTGTGTGTGTGTGTGTGTGTGTGTGTGTGTGTGTGTGTGTGTGTGTGTGTGTGTGTGTGTGTGTGTGTGTGTGTGTGTGTGTGTGTGTGTGTGTGTGTGTGTGTGTGTGTGTGTGTGTGTGTGTGTGTGTGTGTGTGTGTGTGTGTGTGTGTGTGTGTGTGTGTGTGTGTGTGTGTGTGTGTGTGTGTGTGTGTGTGTGTGTGTGTGTGTGTGTGTGTGGGTCAATTGTACGTGCGTACGTGCGTGCGTGTGCATGTGCATGCGTGTGTGTGTGTGTGTGTGCATGCACCCATGGGCATGTGTGAACATGTGTTTTGTTGGGTGCTAAGATATGTACACTTGAGGTCATTTCACTTCAAGTAAATGTCCTTTTAGCAAGTCTTAAAATATTATATGCCCAAAATGTTTGCAAGTGAACATGTTATTATATTGGAATACTCTAAATATTCACTTTCTAATATTGGAATAGGCATTAATATCACAAGAGGATTCAAACATTTATAGGGGCTTTTTAAGCATAGAGAGTAACCAAATGCATAAAGCAAAAACATCTATTCTAGAGGTAAATAACCTAGCAACAATACATCATATAAAATAAGACAGTTTTGAGAATAACTCTTAAAATATAAATCCAAAGCTTAACTATATTCCAAACCTTATAAACAAGTGTTACAAAATTTTGGTTAACCAATCTATTAGGGGTCCTAGCCTGAAGGAAAGGGTCTCTAACAAGACCTAAAATTTACTTTTAATCTTTAGCTACAACCAATTTTGTAGAAAGTAGACTCATCTTCTTTTAGCTGAGGATTTATTGGATTTCTTCAATTCATTTCTTTTGACCAATTGATTCTTCACACATTTCATGTCCGGGAACTTAATTTAGGAACTTTGCTTTCACGCTTGGATCATAGCCTATTTTATGGTAACAAGAATGTTGGCCACATCTAACTCTTGTAACAATGTGTTTGAGACCAAATAAACTTGAGCAACTACATTCATTGCTTTCTTCTACACATTTCATCTTCCAACAATGTGTTTGATGCAAAGAAACTTAAGCAACTAGATTCATTACTTTATTCTATCTAGTTTTATTTTTGGAATATTGCTTCCTTGACTAATATCTCTACCTTAAATGTGTAAGGGGGAGAGCTAACTAATGCTTTGGAAGTCCAAAGTCCTCCCATTACCTGATAAGTCTCATAAAGATTATCTCCTCCATCAATCCCTTAAGGATTCTAGTGGTGTAGGAGTTTGGCATGATAAAAGTGAACATTGTATGGAAAACTTGTGTTATGTGTGCAAGTCTCCTTCAAGTATAACACTAAAAGGCAAATTTTCCTATGAGATGTCCAGCTTGTCCCATCTACTTGTGATAGATGCAACCTTCTTGGTTTTCTATACTTTTCCTCACCTTGCCTAATTCCTAGGACTTCTTCCACAAGACTATATGTGTGATGTAGCAAAGCATTGCTTGATTACTAGATCTAATCATGATAGATCTAGTCTTGGAATGTAGCCAATAAGTTCTAATAATGAACTCCGTGCATGCAATTTTATGGGCTAGTTCACACATCACTTTTGCACACTTCTTTTAGAATGTGCAAGGCATAGAGCAAACTACTGCTTTAGCAATTCAAAGGTCCTCTCACTACTTCATGCTTTCTTAAAGATTTTAAACATCGTCTACAAGTGCAACTCCCAAAGGAATTCATAGAAAATGTTGGATCAAATGGAGTCTATAAAACACCAAGACATTGTACACTTAATTTTTTCAAAGAAAGAGATAAGATGCTTATATATAAACTAGGCATTCTAAAGACTTTTCATTAAGCAAGAGAACTTACAAATTTTAAACTAAGTTTTAACAAAGGCCACAATAAACACATTTGGAATTTTCCATCTATTCTAGTTGGCAAGGCTAAAATATCATATCTTCCTATGGAGGAGAATATCACAATCATCATTAGTGTACAAAATGCTTCTATAATTCCACTTAGTGTCTAGTCTATCGACTAGCAAGTTGAAATTAGGAAGACCAAAGCCCTCTTGCTCTTTGGGGAAGGTATATGTGCTTCAAAACACATTAGGAACATTTTTTGGGTTCTTATCACATCCTTAAAAGAAATAATCTACAAAGACATCAAGCTCTTTAATCTCCCTACACTAGAAGGTGTCTAATCGAAAAGGTAGTAAATGCTTGTAGGAGATCCCCCAACATCTTAACCTTATCTCACCATCATGAACTTCAATGTAGCCTATAGCTATTTACTTGCTTCTCAAAGGATGTAATTTCTCATTTTTTATATTGACATTATGATATTTACTTGCTTATCAAAGGATGTAAATTCTCATTTTTGATATTGACATTATGACTATGTTAAAGATTGTTCTTTAGCTACACTTTGAGTTTCATTATCATTTGCATGTACAATCTTGGTGGGTTCTCCACTAGCCTTGTTGTTAATAATCTTGAACTCATGCATAGCTTCAATATCGATGTTTTTTATTCTACTGGAACTTGCCATTCAAAATCTAGTACAAACAAAGGTAGTAGGGAAAAATGCACATCATGAACCCTTGTTCATTTACTATTTAGCCTAGCTTAAATTAGAAACAAGAATCTTGTTCTAGGTTAAACCTATGCTACCCTGAAGCACTCTTAAAGGGCATGCTTCTCATAGAGTATTGGCCTATTTCAAGCAAGAATAAAATGTTTAGCCACAATAAATATTGCTTATATGGCCAACAAGAGGGCTTCATATCTCTTAATTATTGATTCAAAAATATATATGTTTTACAAGTAAACAAATCTCATATGTATACATATTCATATTCAAGTGGAGACATGCATAATAATGCTATCTTGGTATATGATAAACTATTTTTAGCTTGTATGATTTTCATATTCTATAAAAATGTGCATACCATCTACACAATAAAGAACCTAAGGAGCTTTCCAAGAAACTAAGGATATTTTCAAATGTTATGGATAATTGTATGTGGGCCTATTAAGACTCAATCAAGCTTTCTAACCTAGCTTAGGATAGCATTAATGTCATTACTAAATGCTTATAAACTTTCTTTGTTGTAATATATATCAAAAGACCCTAACATGCATTCCTCCTCCATTTAGTCTAAGAAGAAATACACTAATAATCTTAGGCTCCTATATCTACCCTCTCCCTAAAGGCTTTGCTTCCCTTTAAAGGAGATAATTTGGTTGACAATATCACTTCCTAATGAAGCAAAAAACTATAGATACATTGTTTGTATTATCAAGTGTGTCATGTTTCAATAGTCCTTTCTTTCTCCTTTTTCACTATGGCTACCAATAGCATGTTGCATGGGGTGTTATTCACCCATCCATCCCCTCTAAACCTATTTGGTTCTAACTAAGGGCGCCTTTGGGTTACTTGCCAAATGAGCTCCATGGGTTGAAATTTTCTCTCTCTATAAGAAGAAAGGTGAATAAATCATATGTTCAAGCTCAAATCCATTTAGGATCATTGTCAACTTCTTGTTGTGTGTATATGTGTGAGTCTACATCACATTTGACTGAGTAATATACCCACCTTATTTGTGTGTGTGTGTGTGTGTGTGTGTGTGTGTGTGTGTGTGTGTGTGTGTGTGTGCGTGCGTGCGTGCGTGCGTGCGTGCGTGCGTGTGTGCGCGCCCGCATACACTACCAAAACATAATTCTACATCTATCTATACCAAAAATGTAATTGTGTGTGTTAATGTAGTGCTAAAAATGGTTTCAGAGTAATTTAGATTGTAAAAATACATTGAACAACTAAAATAATAATCTAAAGTATTTATGTGTTGTACAAGAATAAATGAAGACTAGGTTCATGAAATTTTGAAACAATAAAAATATTACAACTTCATGGGATGGGGAAATCTATGTGTGTGTGTGTGTGTGTGTGTGTGTGTGTGTGTGTGTGTGTGTGTGTGTGTGTGTGTGTGTGTGTGTGTGTGTGTGTGTGTGTGTGTGTGCATCTACATATATACATATCCATACATGCATGCATATATATATATATATATATATATATATATATATATATATATATATATATATATATATATATATATATATATATACACACACACACACACACACAATCACATTTTTCATGTATACATTGTGTAGTGCCCATGTATAAGAATTCAAGAGTTAAAACAAACTTGCACAAGCTCCTATAAATACATTTCTATATGTATGCGTGCTTTTTAATGTGTTTGTGTGTGTGCGTGCACACACTATTTTTCTAAGGGATTAGGTGGGCACATTTGCATGTGCACATGTACTTGTGTGCATACGTGATTGTAGGCCTACCTAGTTCATGTTATAATTCTAAGATTAGTTGTATTTTCTTACGATACACATGCAACACATTTGGTTGCAATGGTCCATACACTAAATCGTAGTGATCCATGCACCATATGATCAAGGCTATTGATTATGTACTATATAGTTATAAAATAGGAAATTATGACTTTATTTCTCTTTACTATATATAAACATATTTTAGTAACCTAAATTAAATAAAATGTTACATATTGATTTGGTGTGGAATGAACTCAAATACTCATTCTATAAAGTGTCAAAGGTGCCATATCTAGCTCCTCAAATACACATAGGCATGTGTGCATAAGGGTCAAACACATAAAGCACAACATGATAGCCATATTTGCATTTGACAGTACTTCTCAAAGGTTGAACATGATGGATACATAATCAAATCAACTCTTATCTTATTACAGTTTATAGAGACGAACACTTTCTCTTGTTTTCACATGACTATGCCTCTCTAAATGTCAGAGACTCACCCTCATCAATCAACAAAATGCAATCCAAGGATTTCTAAAACCTTTATGGATGCCTTTTGACAAGTGTATACCTTCTTAGCCAATGATCTATATTGTCAAGCAATGGGCCTATGTCCTCATGTATGTGCACACCATCACTAGGTGGTTAATTTTCAACATTTCCTTGCTGTTGTAACTTGTTTTCAACATGTTCTTCTTGTTGTCCTATTCCATCCTATGCATCTATTTGCTATCCATTATGTTTTGGCTGTAGCACAATGGGTTGGTGCTCATTTTCAGCATCATAAGAAATAGAATTTTCAACTAATGGCTCCTAAATGACTGGCTGTTCATGTTAAATTTTAACCTTCTTTTTGTCAAGGTTATCTTGTATAGTATGTTTCAACAAATAACTTTGACTCATTAAATACTGTGTCTTGACAGTGTACTATCTTCGTACCCTAAGGGAGCCAAACTCTATAACAAATCTCTCCCTCATCTCCATATCCCATGAAGATGCCCTTGATGGATTTATGTCTAGTTTAGTCATCTTATCTACAAGAACATGCACAAAGGCATCACAACCGAAGACATGGAAATGGTCATATGAAATAGATTTGCATGACCAAACCTCTTCAAAAATGTCATTTTCCAATGCACAATGGGGAGAGTAGTTGCATATATGAATTGCAAATTTAAGAGCATCTCCCTAGAATTGCTACGGGAGATTAACTGTGGACAGCATGCATCTGACTCTCTCACAAAGTGTGCGTTTATATCTTTTAACCACACCGTTTGATGTAGGATTATAAGGGACTATCAACTCCCTCTTAATGCCATGCATCTCACAAAACTTTTTAACCTCATTAGAAACATACTCACCCCCATTATCTGTCCTTATAGCCTTTGTATTAAGCCCTTTCTCTATGGTAACAAAAGCTAGAAACCTTTTAAAAGCATCCAATAATTTCTTTTTGCTGTTTAACACATACACCCATGACTTTCTATTAAAATCATCAATAAAAGTAACAAAGTATCATGCACCCCTATACGAATTAAGAGGCATAGTGCACACATTAGAGTGTACTAAATCAAGAGCATTGGACTTCTTAACAACACCAGAGTAATAAGGAGACTTCACGTGTTTTTCATATATGCAATCATTACAAAATTCAAGATCAATGCCTTTTACATCAAATCTCCCTAAAGAGGAGAGAACCTGAAGCGCTTTCTACTTCATATGGCCAAGTCTTTTGCACCAAAGTTCTATTTATGAATAAACTTCAGCCACAACCAAGAACTTGCTAGGTAATGCTTTACAATACAAACAATACAAAGTCCCCCATTTGCCTCCGTTAATAATCAACATAGAGCCCTTGTGGACCAAAGGTAGTAAAATACCCTCTTATATCAAGCTGCCCAATTGACAGTAGACTTTTCTTTATGCTAGATATATATCTGACATCCTGTAAAATCATCTCTTTGTTGTTTTCAAGGGCCAAGTGAATGATACCTACACCCTCTATCTCACATGCATAGTTGTTGCCCAAGTAAACCTTGTCTATAGAACCTATAATGTATTCAAAAAATGACTCCAAAGAGGGAGTAACTTGAAAAGAGGCATTGATGTCCACTATCCATGACTAGGATAGCCCATCATGAGCTGAAAATAAGGTATCAATTACCTCCTTTTTGGTAATGTGCATATCACCTGTTGCTACCATAATATCTACATCATTACATGAGGTTGCAACAAGTATCTCTTCAGTATTAGGAAGCTCTTCAATGACCACACTAGATGCAACATTTACCTTGGCAACTTCTTTCGAGGAATGGCAATCATCATCTTTCTTGTTATCCTTCTTTTTATTTCCATGCTATTTCTTTATTTTTTTCTCTTTCTTGTAATACTGGCAATTCTTCTTACTACTGACACATCATAGTTTGGCTATTGATGGCTAGTTTGGGTTATGAGTTAGGTAGCAATTGAGGACCTTCCTATTTTATCATGGATGCATAGGATTGTTTATCGTCATTTTCATCAAACATCCCCCTTGTTATTTATGCAGGGGGTTAGCCAATAACTTGATGCATTTAGTATAGGGGTTGTGGTGCCCTTATCCTTGGTCAGTGTTGTGCTTTAGTAGAGTTATGTCAAGACCAAGGATTTGTTTCAGTAGTATGCTATTGAATCGTAGTGAAAAGGATTATCTCATAAGGCCAAGAGGGTAGGTTTTTACCTTTATTTGCTACATTACCCCTATTCTCTGACCTGCCTCTAAGATGATAAGTTGAACCACTGCTTTCTCCACTAGACTTTCTACTGATCTTCTCATTGAGAATAGAGCCCCTAACACCATCAAAGATTAAACTAAGGTTGTTGCTAAGTGAAACAACCAAATACTCTCAGCTATCATGCAAAGTCATCAACAAAAAAATAGCCTTTAGTTTATCATTGAAGGTCTACAAACTAGAGTCCTGCAAACTGACTCAAAATCCATATGAAAGCACTAAAATGCTCAAATACTGACTTAGACTCGTCCAACTTCATGTTCACAAGCTTGCGCATGAGATGCACTTGATTTATTGGAGTTGTATTTTCATAGGTATCCATCAACTTTTTCCATATAACATAAGCTGTAGCAAGACGCTTAATGTTTGTAAGTACATCATCAAATACAACCATTTTAATGTATGCAATGGCCTTCTTTTGAGTCTAGCCCAATCCTCATTTGCCATAGGTGCAAGTTTAGTTTCCAAGAGAGTATTATCATAATCTTTGAGAAACAAAATGCGTTGCATCCTGTCTTTCCATATATCAAAGCTAGTGCTATTAAACCCCTTGATTTCAAGAAGAGATTTAGTATCATTACTGCTAGAAGTATTACTAGTCATTTGTCAAAGCAAAAGTGCCAAGTATCAATGCTATAATTTATTACAACAAATAGCAAGTTGAATACTCATCTAATTTTAGCCCAAAATTTCAAGAAATAAGAGCAAGATTTAGTGTCACTATATTATAAGACAATGCCCAAATACAAATACAACAATAGAGAAAATGATTTACAAAATATATTTGAAATTTATGCATACATTACATACATATTTCATTGCAAGGAGACTCCCATTACAGCAATATCACCGAAAATACATATGCAATAATCCCAGATCTACAAATGATCTCTAAGACTACTACACCACGAATACTTAGGAATACATCAACTCAATAAGAGCTGCTAATATGTGTACTACATACATATGTACCCAAATCAACTTCTGATGAACAAATAAACAAAAAACTCTCTTCAATATTTCCACAATCTCACAAGTGGAAGATAAATAACTCAAATTACATTACTTTCAACACCAACATTGCTTCAGCAAAGTCCCCAAAGTCCATTTCACACATCAGTTTTACCAAAATCCAAAAGTTTCAAAAAGGCCCAAATTTTCACTAACCAATCTTACTCGATTACATTAATACATATTCTCATCAGGAGCATAGAATGAGAAAATGTGACAAATTTCACAAAATTTTGCAAAAACCCTAAATTTCTTAAGTCCAAATGTGCACCGATGTCAGTAAATTCAACTCAATTGAGTAAAATTTTACTGATACATGAAAAACCCTAAATTTTTCCATAGTCAATGTACACAATGTTTGCGATTTCTAAGTCAAATATCACTGTTGTGCATGAACAGTATCAAATCTGGGAAAAGCCCTAAATTTTTACCATGAAATTACTAAAAAAGCTAAATTATACTCCCACGCGTGAGCCGAGACCTATTTTAGTGTGCCTAGTCAAAAAATTCTAAAACAAACTACCATGACCTATTGTGACTTGTAGGAGCTGTCGTGAGTTGTTCTCGCTAGTCAAAATGAACCGGTGCTTAATCACATCAGTTATCACCCATTTGTCCTCTGGCCAAGATGTCACTAAGCTTGTTATGTTCCCATAAGAACCCCCCCAAAGAAATTTTTAACTTTTTTTAAATGTTTACCCTCCCTCTCTCTCCCCCTGACGTGAGCATGGCTGGGAGAGAGAGAGAGGGAGTGAGCTGTGTGATGGGGGGCATGCGGCCCCCCAAATGGCAAGGAACGTCATCTTCTCCCTCTCCATAAGCCATCTCCCCCTCCGCCATAAAAGGCAACCCTTCCCCCCCCCGTCACGGACAGACGTTGCGCCCCCCTCCGTTGCAAGCTTCTCCCCCTCCCTCCATGCGACAGCAGCGGCCCTAGGCTATCCAACAGAAACCCCTCCCCCCCAATCGCCAGGCAGCTGTGCCCCATGAGCAGTAAAAGAAGAAGAAAAAGAGGAGGAAGGAGAGAAGAGAGGGAAGGAGAGGAAGAGGGAGGGAAGAGAGAGAAGGAGAAGAAGAGGGAGAGAGAGAGGAAGAAGAGGAAGAGAGAGAAGGAGAAGAAGAAAAAGAGGAGAGAGAGGAGTAGAAGGAGAAGAAGAAGAAGAGGAAGGAAAAGAGAGAAGGAGAAGAAGAGGAAGGAAGAGAGAGAAGGAAAAGAAGAGGGAGAGAGAGGGGAAGAAGAAGGGGAAGAAGAAAGAGAGAGAGAAGGAGAAGAAGAAGAAGAGGAGAGAGATGAGTAGAAGAAGGAGAAGAAGAGGAAGGGAGAGAGAGGAGGAGAAGAGAGAGAGAGAGAGAGAGAGAGAGAAGGTTATAGAACTTTTCCAACCTTCCCCCCCCTAGGCCCAATTCACGCCCGGGCTCCCTTTTTGTGCCTTTGGAGTATATCTTCATCATCAGGATATGCTCAGGTGGCATTGGAGTGCTAGAGTTCTACAATCCCTGCACAAGAAGACGCATCCCATCAAAGCTCTCTACCGAAGTTTGTGTATAGGATACACGACTCCCAATAGATGCTCCCTATTCGTACATTGTCTCTTGGCCAAGGTTCTTACGGACTTTCTCCCCACGACTCAAAGAGTCTCATAATTGAGGATGGCCCCAAAGCGGAGATCTTCCCAAGTGAATGGGAATCCCACAACCATGGACGGAGATTCGAGTCAAGATGCCACCACCCATGCAAACACACTACCAAGGGTAAACACTAAAGTTTCTCCCCACAATCAGGTAATGCTTCGATGTCTTGCTTATCTCATGAGGATAGGGGATCATAATAAAATTCATATTGCATGGTTTGATAGGTAAGAACCTAGGCATGAATCTAGTTACGATAGTTGTAATAATCATAAGATATTTCATGTTTATGGTCAATGAAATGATAGGTAAAATTGATTAAGGAAAACACAAACCCTTGCATGAGGAATATTCTACTGATAATAGTAGAATATATTTTTGTATTATACACTGAATGGATTACCTTAGTTTGCATTTAGAAAGAGCTAGAATCATGAAAAGGATTGGAGCCTCGCATCGAATGAGATAAAAATACTCCCTTATCAAAAAAATGCAATAGCATCCTAAGATTGCAAACCAGTTTTTCATGCGCAAGGATGATAGAGTACATTAAAGTAACAGTTAGATCATGCACATGTCGATATATGTTAACTTGCACACACAATGGGATTGCACGATGAACATTGTTAGAACAGTAGTTCTAAAAGAAATTCCATTTAGAGATCCTTGTCCGAACTCTAGCCAATAGATGAAGATTGGATAACCTATGGCGAATCAGGTTGGAATCTCGTTAAGGTACTCTTGGTGGGTTAGCACTTGGTGACATGTGATATTAGATAGCTACTCTAGGAATTGGGTTGATCTTCTACCCTAAATAGGAGACCATGATTTATAAAGGTCAAGGTGAAATCACTTAGATCATTTAAAGGATCTAGAAGGAATTTGTTAAATTGACCTTGTGAAGCCCTAACCCAAGGGGAAGAGCGGACTTTATGGTAGTTGATTTATGCTAAGCATGTTGCTTGAAACTGTTGATACGGTTTTAACGAAGGTTAATCTTGTTAAACATGAATTGTTGACCCAAGTTATGCTTGGTTATTTGAAAAGGTTGTAAATTCCTTGAGCAAGTGTTTTGATTTATCCAAGTTAAATTCTGGTTGTGCATGCAATGGGATTGCGATGCCTTGAAGCAAGAGGTTGTGCATTCAACTGTTTGTTAATGTGGTTTTGAATGTTAACCCAAGTGGGGTGTGATTGATGATTGCATGGCCGGGTCTGAGATGACTGATTGCCATGGAAACAAAATGGATTTTTTCCCTAGTAATTGTTTTTAAGCTGGTTGCTTCAGCTGTGATTGATTTCCCAAAGGGATAATTACCGAAGGATGGTGCTAGCTATCCCCCACGAACTTCCAAACCCTAACCAAGGGGGTTGTGAATCCGTGCCGGAAATGTAGACGGAGCCCGCCGCGAGAGGTCTCTCCGTGGAAATTACTTGGCGTAGGAGGATGCTTGGGTGCCAGTGGAGGCGCTGGCCGTAAATCCCAATGCCTCCGAGCCCTACACAAGCGTTCTACGTGACTCGAGATGGGATCTCGAGGCCTTGATACTAGTTACAAGGCGGAATCTTGGTAGGATAAACCTTCAGGTTTTTATTGTCGGAGACAAAAGGATTTTTCTGCGGAGGTAGAAAGGAATACTTAATTCTCTTGTATGGGCAGGAGACAAACAGTAATCTAAAGATAAGTTAAGGAAGTGTTTGATCCTGTTTTATCTTGTCTTCATGTCAGTGCCCTAAATTACGTAAAGGAACCTGTGATTAACGAGTTAATTAAGAAAGCTGCTTTTATGTGTCAAACATAATGTGGTAGATAATTAGATAACTAAAGCAACCCCCGAGGAAAGCATGGTGGACGTGACCAATGGGTCTATCCTACGTAAGGGTAGTCTTGGTTAGCCGAGAGCTTTCCTCAAAGGAAATGTTAACAAGGAATGTTAGGAAAGGTCAGACGATGACCTTAGACAATGTTGGTTAGAATCCCAATTCATACCGTTTTAGGGGACCGGAATGGAACTATGCCCTACAAGCAAAGAGGTCGAGCGATGCATCCCTCTTGTTTCCCATTCTCTTTGAACCAAGTGCGATATGAGTCTGCTTTGCCCCAGTTGTGTCTGCGCAAAGTGGAGCAGTTGTAGACCGACGCTAGAACGCTGTTAGGAGACCCGATTACAAGGAACCCGGACTTTAGGTCAATCCTAATGGGAACGACCGGATAAGTTCCGTTGCGGGGCAGACTCGAGAGACCCTAGTTGGCAAACCCCGTGTCATTCCCTGGGAGTGCCGGGCGATGTCTTCTAGATATATCTCTCGATGGGCTGCTAAGACGTGTCTCGCGATTTGAGGAGCGAACACATTATAAAGCTATTGCCTGAACACACATGGGTTGTCACCCCTTTACTAGAAAGATTGATGTGTGCACAAATTTAGGGTTTCAAACTTATCACCTATCTAGTTGTCACTTGCACAAATTTAGGATTTCAGTCATATCGTCTATTTATCAAGTACACACATGCTTGAATAATGTGACTACCTGATATTTCTTCGCGTAGACAAGCTAGAGCTAATCCACATGGACTTTGAGAAGCATACACACATTAGCCGCAACTTTAATACTAGTTTAAAGGCATGAGTGCACAACAAGAGTGCAATCCCAAGGCATATCAATAGGCCCATTGTATTGTTGTCAATAAAGTTGTGACCTTTGATGTTACCCTCTTCAGAGGTGGTAGTCTCCTCCCCCTCCCCCCCCCTCCCCCCCCCCCCCCACCCCCTTCCCACTTTTTCTCACAAGTATCCCCCAAGGTAGAGTATGGCCTACTTCCTAATTTCCCCATCTTTTCCAACCCTAGAATTAGCACCATTACCCCTTCTTATTTCAAGAAGAAACTCTCAACCCAAGTTGTTATTTTCCATAATTTGTTAGCTCTTGTAGCCCATCATAATTGCTTTTCATATAGGAGAGATGTTATTTTCCATAATTTGTTAGCTCTTGTAGCCCATCATAATTGCTTTTCATATAGGAGGGATGTGAAGTGTTAACTTCTTGAATAGTGAACGAAAAGATTTATGTGAAGCAACTAAAGGGATTTGTTAGTGTAGATTAAAGTACGCTGAGATATTTGATATAAGATTTGCTTGTTGTCTTCTAGAAATGGAGGCATTCAACACAATCATACAATCTTTCACGTCAAAAGAATTGGTTAGAATTCTAAATTGTCTTTAACGGCATGGCAAATTATATTGTATTGATTCCTCCTATAGACCCAAATAAGCACACCCTTGTAGTTGCCCTAATTTCTCCACTTCTTCCCTTAGGTATCCCCCAAGGTGGAGTATAGCCCATTTCCTAATTTCCCCAACTTCTCTAACCCTAGAATTAGCACCATTACCCCTTCTTATTCTCAAGAAGAAACCCTCAGCTCAAGTTGTTATTTTCCATAGTTTGTAGCTCTTGTTGCCTATCATAATCGCTTTTCGTACAAAAGGGATGTGAAGTGAACTTCTTGAATAGTGAGTGAAAAGATCTATGTGAAGCAACTAGAGGGATTTGTTAGTGTAGATTAGCGTATGCTGAGATACTTGATATAAGATTTGCTCATTAACTTCTAGAAATGGAGTCATTCAACACAATCATACAATCTTTCACGTCAAAAAGGATTGATTAGAATTCTAAATCGTCTTTAGCATGGCCAATTATATTGCATTGATTCCTCCTGTAGATCCAAATAACATGTGAGTACAATTGATGGTTCAAAGCCCGTGGATGCTACCAAATACCACTCATTGGCAAGCAAGCATGTGAGTACATTAGGATCGTTTTAATAACATACTATTTTGATATTCAATCATTTGGGAGCTGTACTTCAAGGAATTGCTCATTCAATTTGATCAAAGACATCAACATTGCATCTTATAGTGTCTCTCTCTCTCTCACATACACACACTCACTCACTCACTCACTCTCTGCTGGCTTGAATTTTTAGTCTAGTTGGAAATAATCTATTGCGAAAGGAAGGATGAGTAAAAGCCTATGATGCTACCTTGGAGAACTATTTGCAACTACGGGATGATATGAGTTTCTCACAAGAGTAGCCTTCTACGGTGTACCATGGCAATTAGAGCACCTTGGTAGTGGCGTGGGACAATGGATCTTCCATTCAAGGACAACGAATGTATCGAGGTTCTCATCACTTGTCCGACTACTTTTGGTCTTCTCAACTTCATCCAGGACTACGCATGTATCGAGGTTCATCAACCAATTTTGGTCTTCTCAACTTCATCTACGAGCTTATGTTTAATCACTTACCTGTACAGCAACGACGAGGGGTGTGCACTTCAGTCTTTGCACTCCCTTTTACTATCCTCTCATAGTGATTGTGTCACTTCTCTTGTTAATTTTTCTTCGAGTGAGAGTGGTAGTGTAGTTTTGTGTCTTCTTTCCACCACCTCAGCCTCCCACGTTGTGACACTCAGGAGGGTTATATTGGAATGAGCATTACATGAAACAAATGGACATGACTATTCCATGTTAGCATTTAGCATTTTCAATTTCCTGTTACATTTTCATATCAGTATGCCCTTTCATTTGCTTTTTAATCACACATGGATTGTGCTCTATGAAGAGACACGCTTGCAGTCGCCCTAATAAGCACACGGGAAAGAGAGGGAGGGGCAAGGGGGAATGATGGATTACATGGATATGAATCAACTCCAATCGTGTTGCCGAGCTTTGGTTCCACAAGACTTGATTTCTGTTTGTGAAACCAGTTCGAGTAGATTACATGCGAGTGGCCTTCTGTTTGTGGAACCAGTGCAATTAGATTACATGTGAGTGGCCTGCCCATTCTCAGTACAAGCGCACCTGCATATGCGGTTGACAAACCAAAGAACTATTAGAACATGTGCAGCAAAATAGTCCTCTGCTGCTTTTATTGATCTATCAGCAGACTGTCTTGCTTGCTTTGCTCAAGAGCAAAGAACCATAACCAACATGTCAGCGCTTACCCCAATTGTAAACATCAATACTATATTTGCGACTATTACTACTGCAACCACCCCAAACATCCAATCTGACACCTTTGCGTATGGATTCACCTGACATAAGAATAAGATTTATGACCAATACGTTAAGGAATACATCTGTATATCGAACGGACCCTAGCAAAAGTTCACGTCAAAAGACAAGCAATTAAACACCTTAAAACAGATGCATTTGTGCTAGGATAGACCTGGCAAGGATGATAGGTATAAATATCTGCAGATGAACATAAACTAATGTGCGATAAATTTAAAACAACGCCAGCAATATGCGTGCAAAGATAGTGACACCTTCCTAAACTAATCATATGTAGGCTATCCACATCATCATTACAAGGTATGTCTGATCACTGCCCCATGGTTGGCCAAGCCACTGTGGTCCCACCAACCAGTTTACCTTTACACAAATCTACATAAAAATTCTAGGGTCTTTTATGGGTAAATCCTATCTCAAGTCCTCAAGCCCTATGACGTCCTGGTGTAGAACAGCTCAAATGGTATGATAAGAAATGGTTCAGGGGCATGGTTCTTGTTTATTCAACCAAGTAGGTTGATATGACCTTGAGCGTAACAAAATATTGTCTGCAAGTGCATCAAGGTCCATTATATTGTCATTTGTCTCCAAATCAATTTCACATCAATCCTGATTATCAAAAAGCCCACACGAAACAGGGAACTACTTATAGTGGAAAGTCCCTGATTAAAAAACAGTCTCAGGTCAACTTTCCAGTTACCCATGTTCACCATGCTGCAAAATACAAACACCGTTGCTGATTAAGTAAATCTTGGCATTGTACTGGGCTTTTGGGGTCTTGATAAGCACCGACCTTGTCCATAAATGGCCGCTCTAGAAAAGGCGGTCCTACTATCCAAAGTAGACACATCCAGCTGAAATGCACAGATACCAAATGTTGATCTGTCATTGAGAAATGTATTATGATAGTAAATAGATCTTCTCTGAGTATATTTTCTCTAGGTCAGTACACTCATAGTAACCATGATGACATAGGCAAACCCAGTTCCTCTATAAATTAGAGCTTTCAACATTAGAGTGTAACTTGGCAAGGCTTGCATGACAGATATTCAACACTCAGAATCACATTCTTGACTAGAAATAACAGGAAACAACCCAAAGGAAAAGCTATGGACAATAAAGGCACACGAACATTGCCATAAGGAGGGACTCCCCCCACAAAAAAAACTCTCCCTCTCTTCCTCAGGCCTCTCAAACAAGATGCCAGGCAACTATCTGCCAAAATAGTCAACTATGAATACAAAGTCAGAAAGTCGATATGACAAATTCCTTCTATAGCCTTGCGATCCAGCAATATCTAGACCTCTTGATGTATAACTTCACAAGGTTCAAGTGGCTTGATCAACTTAGCTGCACTAACTGGAAACAAAAGATTTGGTTAGTATAGGCACACGAGGCTACGGTGGGAAGGGTCCACCCCTCTTGTCAAAAGACTTTGTACAAGACACAGGACAATTTCTTTCCACTATTTCAACCAATGCAAACAAAAAAATCAGAATTGTGGGATTCAAAAAGGCTCTTGCACTGAAGCATGGTCGGTCACCACTGCTACGGTATGTGTTTCAATTAGGAGCTAACAACTACAAGATCATCCAGCTGCCCAGCTGGTGACATCTTTGCAGCACCTGGCAACCTCTCTACAGCCTGTTTCCAGCAGCTGCCACTTGCCTTTGCTGATTGAAAGGATTTTGTGCAATTGCCATCTTTTCTTGAAGGCACACAAACTGCTGATGTCATCACAGCTGCACATCCACCATTGGTACTTACGTTTTCTGCCACCATCTTCATCTAACACTGACAAGCCTAATGGACTCCTACTGCCTTTCAGGATCTATGTTGAATACAACACACCTTGACACCACTCTCTCAAACACTTCTGCCCCAGGTCCTTTGAGGAATGGTGATAGGAGCTATTCAACCTCCAACGCTCATTAGATCCTCCTTCCCTACTGAAACACGGGTGGGAATAAAGAATCATGCCTTCAACAAGTAGTATACATAATGACATTTTTCTGTCCAGGCTGAAAGGTATGAAATTTGGAATTGAACAGCTTTGAACTGATTTTAGATTGATGCTGTTGGGTGTGGTGCACGAAAGAAAACCAACAGAATATTTGGTAGAGAGAGAGAGAGAGAGGAAACTCGCACTTACACCAAAGCTAAAATAAGATAGATGGATGATAATAAGCTAACCAATGAAAGTACAATTGATAGAACCTGAATATATAGGCTAAAGTATCCACCTATACCTTTGACCCTTTTTAAATGCCAAGTGGTGTAAAAGGGATTCATACTTAGACACACACTAATATTGTTCACACTGTAGGATGAGTAAAAACTAACAGGTGCATAGCCATTCTCATTGGAACTATTCCTTCCAAGCAATCAAATATGGCGGTGCTGCCCCTTTGAAAGACTTTAGAATTTGTAACTGTTCTATAATGTTTTAAATAAAGAAATTTAACTTACTCTAACCAGCTACATTGGATCTGTGGCTGACGATTGTCCTCTTGGCTTTCATGGCAATAATGATGTTTATACTGCTTAGAAGTTATCTTGAGGTTTGAAAATTTTGAACAGCTTTAGGTGGATTCTAGATTGATGCATAGCCATTCTATTGGAATTATTCCTCCCAAGCAATCATATATGGCAGAGGTTCCCCTTTACAGGTTTTTATAGTTCTTAACGATTCTGTAATGTTTTCAACAAAGAAACTTAACAGTCTTTAACTAGCTCCACTGGATCTGATGCTGAGGGTTGTCCTCTTGGTTTTTTATTACAGTAACCATGTTTATACTGTTTAGACTGAAAGGTATCTTGAAGTTTGGAAATCGTGAACAGCTTTGAGTGGATTTTAGATTGATGCATAGACATCCTTGTTGGAACTATTCCTCCCAAGCAATCAGAGATCGCCGAACTGCTCCTTTATTAGTCTTTATAATTATAATCTCAACTGTTCTATAATGTTTTGAACAAAGAAAATTAACTTTCTTAAACTTATCCCACTGGATCTGATGCTGAGGGCTGTTCTCTTGGTTTTTATGACAATAAGTGACACAATCAGGTCTCAGGCTTTCCTCCTAGAAAGTTGGATTAGATTGATCTGTCATGATCTGAGAGTATGATATAATACAACAAGCTACCTAAAGAATAAATCATGTGGTACCCAAATCAGAAATGCTAGGGTCTGTCTTGCAAGGATAACCAGATTCGTAGCCCAAAAATATTGTGTGCTGATTGCCATAGGTTAAAGTAGACACAGCTCTTCACTGCCACAGCAACAAGGTTTGTGCGTATGCATATGTAGCACCAGCATGTATTGTACATTCATGTGTTTTCTTAATAGATAGTCTCTTTCACAGTTGTGGTGGTATCTGTATTCCTTGCTTTGCGGTCTCTTTCACACCTGCAGAAGCTTCCTCCTTTCTACTTAAATAGCCTCCTAATATTTATAACAGCACACTTACATCACTCATCATGTTTTCATAAAAATATAGTATCATGTCCAATATGTGGCTCATGAAAGTGGACTTTCAATGTCATTAATGAGAACCTTTCCCTGCCTCCCTTCTTCTCTTTCTCACAAAGCAGCATTTGTTTGTGGAACAAAAATAGGAAGCACAAAGAGACTTTTATCATACCTGTGATCTATACACGTTAAAGATGGCATAAGACACTACAGGGAAGGCCAACAAAGTGGGGGTTAGCCAACCAGGAACTCTGGAAGCAGCTTCAGCTGCCTCAGTCTTATCTGAGGCTTCCTCTGCAACTGCACTAAGAATCAAGCCACAGTGGAAAAGAGCAGCTGCAATCAAGGCCACCCCAGCTGTAAACCATGTTTCGTTGCTTCCATCAGCTTTATTAACATTGTTTGTTTGGTCCTTTTCCTGTTTCCAGAAAAAGACAAACGTGAAGAAGTCAAGTACAAATAAAATGACAGGTAAAAGAAAAGTGATGTTACTTCAGCTGTGCATGGCTGTTTACATGTTTATCTAAGCATAAATTTGGGAAGAGTGCACAGCAGACATGACACATGACACAAAGGAATTGCATGGTCACACACAGAGGCATATGTCATAGAACAAATCCAAGCAGAAGGCTAGATGCAGATGCTTATGAAGTACCTATCGAAGCTGCTAAGGCTAAATGGATTGAGCTAGAAGGCCAATACAAGCTTCTGATGAAGTACGAAAGGCTCCTAGTCCATAACTTCAGTACGAAAGCCACTGTAGCAGAACTGTCCTTACCCACAGGCTAGGAATCTATAACTTCCGTATTAAAGCCACTAAGCAGCAGAAGTGTCCCTGTACTGTCTTTTCAGTGGCAAACTGACTCAGTAAAGTCCACAGTGATCCCAGCCAAGAGGACGATGAAAGGTGCAGTAAGAACAAATTCCTAATACAATCCTACCCCTTGCCATCGAGAGGGCCATGGACGAACCTCCTCTTTCATTCAGATAAATTCAGCACAGCTAGCTTTCAAACACTCCCACCTAAACTGTAACTGTATTAAGCTTTTGTTGGACAAAAAATCTATTCAGCATAGGATGTTTAATACGCCCTTTAGCTCCATAACACAACGAAAAATGGCCCTATGCATTTCAATGTGCCTCTATGTCTGCGATGGAAGTATCGCACTCTGATGTCTTGCAGCGCATCCACCAGGTTGTGGTTGCATAAAATTGACAGAAGTCGATAGAAACAAAGAAGATGGACAGGAAGCATGCCTGAATAAGTGATTCGTTTGAGAAAGCGCCAAGGCTCTGATGAGGGACTGATCGTGAGGCAAGAGCCCTAAGATGGCTGGCCTGGCTTTTCCAGTCCAAATCCTCGCAGTTGCGGCGCAGCGAAGGGGCCTCGGCAAGGAGATCGTCGGCGTCAAGCCGCAGGTGAGGCTGCCAGAAGAAAGGCAGATGCTCTGAGGACAAGCTGCCTCTCGCCATCAAGGTGGCACGGCAGGAGCTTGTTAAGCCACTCTTCCTGGTGCAAAAGCTCGGAGAAGGAGACAGCTGCAGACACCTCTCCATAGTTTCTGTGCTCGAGGATACCACACACGCACACAACCGCTCCTCTTCTTCTTCTTCTCGTCGTCGTCGTCGTCCTCCTCTCTCTCTCAGGCTCGCTTGGATGAAAGTCCTGTCGCAGGTCTGCATGTCATCCTTATCTACTGTTGCCTCAATAAGGGATTGATCGAAGGATGCAAAATTCAGAGCTGCCATGTCAGCAGCTGTCCCACGTGGACATCCACCTCATCACTATAGATATTTTTTCAAACCTTTCGCGGCAGCATTTTTGGACGATATGGATAATGATTTGCTGATGGCCCCACAATAAGCGCACTGAGAGAGGTTTCCTACAGTGAGTCTAAGAGCGGTTTCTCATGGAGCATGGGTTTCTTGCCCCAACACGAAAACGGTTTCGCGAAATGTTCTTGGGTCACACAAGGGGGTTTCCAAAAACCCTGTTGAATATAATCTTAACAATAAAGTGGTCTCTTTTTTCCTATACATGGAGACTGATCCAGCTGTGTCAGCTGACAAGGGAGGTGGGAGATGACGATTTTGTGTGAAAACACCAATTGGGGGGGTGTTTCCCAAAAAAAGGGTGATTTTGAAGAAAAACCAAGAACCTCCAATGTGGCATGGAAGGGCTCCCAGTTCTAGGGAAAATTCCATCATTTGTTCCTTCACCTTCCCAAGAAGCTCAATAACAGCTAGACCAGCCCGTGATTTCTTTGCAAGTGGCACCAATAAATAAAAGCAAATCATACTCCCTATCGTTGATGAACATCTTTGAAGATGTCAATAGTAGACCTTTTTACCGGCCCTAGTTTGAATGATAGCCGGTAAAAAGGTCTACTATTGACACCTTGTTGCAAAAGTTTTGAAACACGCAAATTAGCCCACAAATCTAGGAAATTAATCACATGAAAGGTCTTGCTATGAAATATTCCTGGTCTTTTTGGTTACAAAACACTATTGGAAAGCCCCTCTAAGAAGGGGCATCAAAGTTTCAAACATACAACGCATGAACTTTGGAGGCACCTTCCCACACTATTAACCATCATATCCCCCACAAATGACCAACCATGGTCATGTGGGGAATCAATGTGGTTAACAAGTAGATAACATGGCTTGGAATATTACTCGTTATTTAAACCACCAAATAATTGTGATTTAAACCATAAGCACTACAAAGGCATGAGGGGAATACCAATGAATATTTCTAACATGTGCTCGAAAAAAATCCAGATGCCAATATACACATTAGTGCAATTGTCGGTATGTGCGTTAGTATATGTGTTCGTATAAGCATTGATAATTTTGTGCCAGTAGTTGTGCTAATATATGCACCATTATATACATCGGTATACACATTGATATATTCATCACTATATACCATCGCATATAACGATGTATATTTTGGTACATATATTGGTGTACCTGCCAACATATATACCCAGCACAAATATCAGTGCAAATACCAATGTCATTTATAACAATATCTAAAGTAAAACTTTCATTTCCTCTACTCATTTTTGCATCTTGTAATATCATGTACCCGAACACACAATCCATCGAGGTAACTGCTTTTCTTCCCTCCATTTTTATGTGTCTTCAGTTCTTTTCCTTGTTTTTCTCTTCCATACACATACATAAAGAAAGAAAAAACATGTCTACAAGGTCTTTATGTGTTTTCTTCATCTTCTTTTTGCTTTTGTGTGAAAGAGATTGTGTAAAAGAAATAGAGAGCAGGAGAAAAGAGTTAAGAAAGAAAAAGCAAGTGAATGAGGTAATGTAGGCTATGTAGATGTATTTCTAGCTCATTTAAATCTATGTTATAATGAAAATGGTATGAAAGAGAAAAAGACACCCACAGAGAGAGACAGAGAGAGAGAGGGAGAGAGAGAGAGATCCTTGGACTAATGTTGCAAAATTATTTATCAAAGGAGACTTGTACCTCCCATGGTCACATGGTTATCTGAGCATCTTGGTGGCGTGTGTTGAATTCTACGAGGGCTCCTAAATTGTCACAGTCATTTCTTCTTACTCATTTGATTGCCTCTTGGTAAGATATAATTCGCTTTGCAATTTGATATCTTGATCTCCGAAAGGAGGCTAATTTATTACATGTAGAAATGTTGGCCACATCCAAGCTGCTTCATTGGCCAAATAAAGATTTGCAGTGAGATAAATTTAATCAGATGGCTCGATTGGGGCTGCAATCAGTACATGACGTTATCATTCATGGGGGCAATCCCATCTTTGTTCTTTCCGGCACATATGACAACACTTTCGGGTGCCTAGAGGCTATAGCCAAATCTAGTCAACCCTACAAGACTAGCTTTAGTGGTATAATCCATGGCTAAATTTTAGCCTACTGCACCTTGGCATGATTGGATGTTTATAAACCAGATGATTTTCAAAAAAGATTAGCTAACCAAATCTACCACAAGATGGTAAAGGATAAGATAGCCATTGGATGTTTGTGAAACCACAAGATGATTGGCA
Source organism: Lygodium microphyllum (assembly GCF_053477565.2). Classification (NCBI taxonomy): domain Eukaryota; kingdom Viridiplantae; phylum Streptophyta; class Polypodiopsida; order Schizaeales; family Lygodiaceae; genus Lygodium; species Lygodium microphyllum. The sequence goes on from NC_141149.1 coordinate 32,112,010, forward strand.
TGCCCAAGATAGCAATGAGAAGTAGTAGGATAGGTTTCTTCAATTGGGGAGGTCCAAGATTCCTTATCAAGGAAAAGTTTTTATTTGGAGGTTGTTTTTCGATTGTCTTCCTACTACAGATATCCTACATGCTCGCAAGATCTCACAAGGCCATTGTATCTTTTGCACTGCCTATTATGAGACACCGATTCACCTCTTCATCTCTTGCCCTCTTGTGAGACAAATTTGGAGCTTTGTTTCCCATGTGTGGACCTTGGTGACTCGTTAGTCAACGAACACCCATTTGTTCTTGGTTCTGCTGAGAGAAGATGGCTTCATTGTCTTCTTTGCACTTGCATTGTCCCTACCTTTTCCAATTTCTCAAATGGATAACTCTGTGATACATTTGGTGTATCCGTAATAAGTAATGCCTTTATTTTTTATTTAGCCTTGAAAATTTGTGGTCATGTGGCCCATGCTCAAGGATTACTCTTATGGCAAATTTCTTCCATGATTTTAAAAGATGTGGCTGTTCCTTGTCTAAATGTTTTTTGCTCTACTCCAACCTACATCCATCATGATATTTGTGTGTTATTTTATAGTAGCCTTTTGGCTTTGACTTGTGCTTTGACAAGATCTTCATAGCTGGCCAAAAGGCCTCATGTGAGACTTGTATCCTTTCAAATTGGATTGCCTGAAGGCTTGATCTAAATATTTCATACATTAATATACACTTATTCATGAAAGAGAGGCATAGAGAGAGAGAGAGAGAGAGAGAGAGAGAGAGAGGATTGAGTGAGGGAAATAGAATAGAAATGAGTTGGCATTGTTGGTTGTGTAATTTACTATGTGTTGTTTTCATCTCTTCTTAATATGTTTAGTTATATAAGGGAAAAAAGGAAGAGAGTGAGTGAAGAAGAGAGTTAAATTTGGTTATCTTGTTAAGTAAGTGGTTAAATTAGTGAAAACTTTCATCTTATATGCAAAATTGAGAAGAGTTTGGGAAGGAAGGATGAAATAACCTTTTAAATTAGGAAATTAAAGTAAGGTAGGTTGAATATAGGGCCAAAAGATTATTGAAATTCATGTTTAGTTTCATATTTAAAACTCCTTACCAAATATAGACAATGAAATACAATTGAGAAGAGCTTAATATATTAACAAAGGTGTATTGATTACCTATGTGTCAAATAATTTCATATTTGAGGAGGTTGCATGCACATGCAAGATATCCAACATCAGGCTCTTGGCTTAAGTCATGTATGTGGTATGTTTATCATTATATTTTTCTTTCTTGCTAAAATGTATAGAAGCAAACATTTCTTTAGGAAGTTATGTTCTATTGTTTTATACAAGTGTGTTAAATTAAAGGTAGAAATTAGAAATTTGTTTATATGAAAAGAATAATTGAAAAGTAAAAATTGTATAAAGAGTCAATGATTAAGAATTGTTAAATGAAGATAGCAAAAAGATAGAAGGTAAAAGGAAAGTAGTAGGCACAACTTAGTGGGGTAGACTTCTCAATAGTATGCAAGCTTAGGTGTGGATAAGTTTCTCAATGGTATGCAAGCCTAAGTGGAAGAGACTTCTAAGTCGTAAATAGGCAAGCCTAAGTGGGGTAAGCTTGCTTAGTAGTAGGCAAGCTTAAGGGTGGGGAAGCTTGGAGAGATGTGGATGGCTTTTGCATTCGTGCTCCAACACCTTGTGCACTTATCTTTCTCTTTCTTGTAGTGGTTGAAGATCATATGTTTGGTTATCTTTCTTTGTGGTTATCTTGTAGTTAGCCTAGCATGTTCCTTCTTGTAGCCCTACAGTTAGCATGGTGCACCTACTCTTTATTATTCATGGTGGTTATCTTTTTTATATTTTGAAGTAGCACTGTAGTGGCTAAAGATCCCCTCAAGTCTACACCTCACATTCCTTAGATCAATATAGCCGCTCAACTACTAAGGCTTCATGTTCTCTTTCCAAGATGAATTATTCAATGGCATGTTAGGTGACTGACATGAGGATACACCACTGATTCTACAACTAGATTACACCCCCGTATTCTGCATGGAAGTTTAGGATGAAAATTTTCTTGAAGGGCAAAGATGTTTGGAATTACATTGAAGGAGACATGGCAGTAGCACCCAAAGTTCCTATGTGAAATGCTACTGTAGAATAGGTAAATGCTAGGGAAAGATTGGGAGTAGACATAGAGTATAGTCATGTATTGGCTATCTATCTATGTCACAGATAGCATGATGGGCTATTTGCAAGAATGTGATGGGTGGAAGCATGGTTAGGTGGTACTAAAAGGAGTGTCATTGACAATCCTTTGGTAAGTGGTATATTGTGCCTTTTTGTATGCGTATTTAGGAAATAGTAGGCTCTTATTTTATTAAATTGTTTGAGTTTTAAAGGGAGAGACATGCCATGAGCTATAATAGTTTTCGTCCAGTTCTCAACAATGACTATACCACTCCTTTGTGTGTTTGTGCATGTGTTTGTGTGTCCAGCGAGTTACCTAGTTGACCAGGCTCCCACTCATTTTTCCATTTTGCGCAACTACCTTGTTGAAGCTTTGGTTCTCTCTCTCTCTCTCTCTCTCTCTCTCTCTCTCTCTCTCTCTCTCTCTCTCTCTCTCTCTCTCTCTCTCTCTCTCTCTCTCTCTCTCTCTCTCTCTCTCTCTCTCTCTCTCTCTCCTTGTGAGCACGATTGGTGTGAAGCAAGGATGCCCACTCTCACCGACTCTATTTGGGCTATACATTGATAAGATAGCAGAGTTTATTCAACAGCGAGCTGGTGGAGGTATAGATCTCAGTGGAGCCACAGTTCATATCTTACTATATGTAGATGACATTGTGTTGGTCTCAGACTCAGCTCAGGGATTACAGCAGCATTTATTAGCATTGGATGATTTTTGCATACAGAGAGGCATGACAGTGAACCTTGGTAAAACCAAGGTTCTTATATTCCATGCATCAGCTCAGATACGCAGACAGAGTATTTTCATGGCAGCAGGAGGGAGTATTGAGGTCACTGGATCATATGTATATTTGGGAGTCACCTTTACAGTAGCTTTAGGGACTTTCTCGATGACACAGGCAGCTCGTGACCGCCTCACTAGAGGATACTCAGCATTGGCTCTTATGGAGCGACAGTGTCATCAGGCACATTTCCAGGAGCCCCGCACCAAGGGGTGGCTCTTTGATACTCTAGTCACTCCAACACTGATGTATGGAGCAGCTATATGGGGGCCAGGCCTTGCCGATTATGTATGGACATTGATGGAGAGACCTCAGGTGATCATGATATCTAGATTGATTCGCAGCAAGGCCTCAGTCCCACATGACATTGTGCGAGCAGAGCTTGCCACACCGCCCATGCTAGTCAAGGCATTATTTCAGACAGTCTACTTCCTACACATATTTTAGGATATGGACAGAGATTGCATTGCATATAGAGCATATATGGCATCTCAGGAGATGGCTCGAGCGGGGGATACCACATCATGGTATGCACAGACTAGAGCTTGGTTTGACAGACATGGGCTGGACATTGATAGACTCCCACCTCTTCTATATGATACTCAGGCTCCCACTTACACCCTCTCTCTCTCTAAGAGGAACAGAGTCATCAGAAAGGAGATATGGCATATTTATATACAGAGGACATGGGTCAACCCTGCACAGCCACTGCCATTGAAGATGGCACATTATTATACACAGTTCTTGAGTATATCAGAGCAGGGATTCATAGAGATTCTGAGATATATGCAGATCTATATGCCACATCGATTGAGAGTTCTTATTGGACAGCTCAGGGTATCATCACATCAGCTTATGATTGAGAGTGGCACAGCCAGTGGCATCCCACGGGAGGAGAGGATATGCCCCCTTTGCAGATCAGAGGTGGAGAGTGAGGAGCATTTTGTTCTCAGATGCCCAGGATACTCAGAGTTGAGATCTAGATACACATTGAGCAGCTCACTTCAGGGATGTATGACTGATATGGATCAGAGATCATTTGGCCGTTTTCTGGGAGAGGCATGGCACATCAGAGAGCAGAGCACACAGTGGGTCCTAGTTAGAGAGGGTCCCACCCAGACGACTATTACACAGTTCTTTCAGACAGACAGAGTGAGAGCTACTGTACCAGCCTCCAGCCAGACCTCCGGGCTCACACTACAGCAGGCTGAGGACCAGCGTACCCGACGCCGCAAGAGGATCCGTGGGTTTCGGACCCCACAGCCACACCGACAGGAGATCCGGAGGATTCTTGATCTACATCGACAGCAGACTGAGATCCGACGACACTCGACACATTGGATCTCAGATCTCCAGTTTGCTCTTTCTCCACCGCCAATGTACCACATCCTGCATCCAGGAGGGATCACCTGCTATTAGTTACTTCGACGACTGCTATTACATCCCAGGATAGTATATCTCCCTGCATCTGTTACATATACACATCGCACCACTTTATCACAGCCGACAGTTGTTCCCCTATCAAAGCCGACATTTGTTCCCCTTTGGTAGCCATTATCTGGAGTACCAGAGCTACATATGCACATACACATACACGACACTTATCACACTCACAGCACCGTATTTTCAGTTTCCAGTTTTTAGCTTTTCATTCAGCACTTTTATTTTGGATAGCTGGACCTCATCAGTTGTATCACAGTTTGTCTCATAGGCCAGTTTTGGTCTTTAGAAGACGTTAATATAACTTTCTTTCTTTCTTTATCTCTTAGTTGCCCTAATTTCTCAACTTCTTCCCTTAGGTATCCCCCAAGATAGAGTATGGACCACTTCCTAATTTCCCCAACTTCTCCAACCCTAGAATCAGCACCATTACCCCTTCTTATTCTCAAGAAGAAACCCTCAGACGAAGTTGTTATTTTCCATAGTTTGTTAGCTCTTGAAGCCCATCATAATTGCTTTTCTTACATGAGGGATGTGAAGTGTTAACTTCTTGAATAGTGAGCAAAAAGATCTATGTGAAGCAACTAGAGGGATTTGTTAGTGTAGATTAGGGTATGCTGAGATATTTGATATAAGATTTGCTCATTATCTTCTAGAAATGGAGTCATTCAGCACAATCATACAATCTTTCACATGAAAATGATTGGTTAGAATTCTAAATTGTCTTTAGCATGGCTAATTATACTCCATTGATTCCTCCTATAGATCCAAATAACAAGTTGTGTACAATTGATGGCTCAAAGCTAGTGGATGCTACCAAATACTACTCATTGGCAAGCAAGAATGTGAATACATTAGGATCTTTCTAATAACATAATAATTTGATATTCAATCATTTGGGAGCTATCCTTTAAGAATTTGCTCATTCAAATTGATCAAAGACATCAACATTGCATCTTATAGTGTCTATCACACACACACACACACACACACACACACACACACACACACACACACACACACACACACACACACACACACACACACACACACACACACACACACACACACACACACACACACACACACACACACACACACACACACACACACACACACACACACACACACACACACACACACACACACACACACACACACACACACACACACACACACACACACATGTGCGCGCGTTCTTTGCTCTTGATTAAAGCAGGCAAGATAGTCTACTGATAAATTAATAAAAATAGCAGAGGACTATTTTGCTGCACATGTTCTAATAGTTCTTTGGTTTTTCAACCGCATATGCAAGTGTGCTTGTACTGAGAATGGGCAGGCCACTCACATGTAATCTATTTGAATTGGTTTCACAAATAGAAGGCCATTCACATGAAATCTACTTGAAATGGTTTCACAAACAGAAATCAAGTCTTGTGGAACCAAAGCTCGGCAACACGATTGGAGTTGATTCATGTCCATGTAATCCAAGCCTCCTCCTTGCCCCTCTCCTTCCCGTGTGCTTATTAGCGCAATTGCAAGGGTGTCTCTTCATAGAGCACAACCCATGTGTAATTAAAAAGTAAATGAAAGGGTATACTGATATGAAAATTTAAGAGGAAATTGAAAATGCTAAATGCTAACATGAAGTAGTCATGTCCATATGTTTCATGTAATGCTCATTCCAATATATCCCTCTTGAGTGTCGCAACGTTGGAGGCGCAGGTGGTGGAAAGAATGTAAAATATTACACGGCGCAGCGAATAGAATCTGAGAAAGAGATAGAGAGTACACAACAGATAAGAGGAGAATCAATAAATTCTTTAACTCCAAACAACTGATACAAAGATGGCTCTGTCCACCCGTGCGCTTCCACTGTGTGAAGCTTAGATGGCAATCTAGACAGAAGATAGGTGAAGAGCTTAAGGCTAGCTGGAACAACAACTCTGACTGGGTGAAAGATGAGTGATTGATGGCTGTGAAGGGGTTTAGCTTTTATAGCCCGCGAAGGTCGTTAGGTCGGACCTACCATATGAGCCTCCACTGGTCGGCTAGGGAATATTCCCTTTACCATCGAGGCCCCGGACCCCACAATAGGGGCCCCTTTTAACTCCCTTACCCCGTACCTCGATGCAATGCACCTCGAGTTGCTACCAGCTTAACCACTCCGTCTAACCCAAAGATTAGACCCACAACGGTCACCTTTTTGCCATTCGGTCACATAGACCTCATCTGATATACAAGTCAGGACTCAACCAATGTCTGGGCTCACATTTGGCTTCTCCTCATAATGGGGGCCTTACAACTTTGAGCACCATGGATCATTGGTAGCACCTAATGAGGGTGGGGCATTGATCATATCTAACACCCCCCCTCAATGTCCACCTATAGGTGAACTATCTCCTGGGCCCAATGCCGAGTCTCTGAAGATGAACTTGAAGTAGATCCTTCGTAAGTGCTTTGGTGAAGATATCTACTCCATTCTCCTCTGTTGGACAGTAGACCAGTTCCATTATCCCATCCTCCATCAAATCACGCACATAGTGATACTGGATCTCTATATGTTTGGTGCGTGCATGAAACACTGGATTTTTGGCAATGGCAATGCAACTTTGATTGTCACATCTCAGCACAGTTGGTTCTTCATCCTGCACTCCCATATGCCATAGAATCCTTCTCAACCATACTGCTTCACATGCAGCAAAACAAGCTGCCCTGTACTCTGCTTCGGTAGAAGACAATGCCACTGTTGGCTGCTTCTTACTAATCCAAGAGAAAATTCCTGAACCCAAAGAGAAACAATAACTAGAAACTGACTTCCTGGAATCACTGTCTCCTGCCCAATCTGAGTCACAGTTCCCCACAAGAGAAGTTCCGAAACTGTATGTGATACCATAGTCAAGAGTTTTCTTCAAGTATCTGAGCACCCGCATCCCAGCCTTCCAATGACTCTCATGAGGTTTGTTTGAGAACCTGCTCAAAACACCAACATCAAAACTGATATCTGGTCTGGTGTTACACAAGTAGATCAGGCTGCCGACCAACCTCCTATACCTCCCAATGTCTGCTAGTGCTGATGTATCCTCGACGGATAACTTTGCATTCACCTCCATAGGTGTAGCTATCTCCTTGCACTTAGTCATGCCAAATGCCTTCAAGATCTCCCATGCATACTTCTTCTGAGAGATGAAGATCTTTCTTGGCTCTTTCCAGACTTCAATCCCCAAACAATAGTGCAGCAAGCCCAAGTCTGTCATTTCAAACTCAGAACTCAAAGCCTTTCGAGTTTGGTTGATCATATCTTCATAGTCACTTGTAATAAGAAGGTCGTCCACATATAGGACAATCACTACAGACTTTTTACCATCCCTGTAAACATACAAGTTAGCATCTGAGGCACATCTTTTGAAGTTTAGGTTTAAAAAGAACTTATCTATCCGCTGGTACCATGCTATGGGGGCTTGTTTCAGCCCATATAATGCCTTCTTCAGCTTACACACTTTGTTCTCGAAATGGGGGGCCTCAAACCCTAGTGGCTGAGCCACGTACACCTCCTCCTTGAGGTCACCATTTAAGAACGCTGACTTAACATCCATTTGGTACACTGGACACTTCTTGTGGGCAGCCACTGCAAGTACTGTGCGAATAGTGGTCATTCTGGCAGTTGGGGCAAATGACTCTTGAAAATCAAACCCTTCAACTTGTGAAAATCCTTGGGCAACCAGTCTAGCTTTGTACTTCTCTAAGGTACCATCAGCCTTGTACTTTACCTTCCAGATCCACTTGGTGCCAATAACCTTCCGCTTTGCTAGTCGATCCACTAGCTCCCAAGTGTCATTCTTCATTATGCTGTCATACTCTGCCTGCATAGCAGCCTTCCATGATGGATCTGCAAGTGCTTCTTCTAAGTCAGTTGGCTCCTTTACTTCTCTCATAATCTCAACCATCAAGGCCATATTGACTATGTGAGCAGAAGCCCTCCTTTACTCCTCTATTCTCTGAGACCTCCTTGGTCCGTCTACCTTCTCCTCAACATATGCAGGCATAGGATTATTGTGGTCATAGAGCTGCTTCACCCAGTGCGGCAATGGCTTTTCCGGTGGGGTGATGTCAGGTTGGTGAACCTTTTCCTCATCATCTGAAGATGATGCTTCCTCCTCCTTAAGGATAGGGATAGCTCTTGGGACAGGTTCATAGTGGACTGCTTCTTTGCTTGATGATAAAGTGGAAGAACTTGCCTTCTCCTCCTCCATTGTATGCGGCTCCTCCTTGAACACCTCATCACGGCTCACGATGATCTTCTTTGCCTCTTGGTCATATAATTTGTAAGCCTTTTGCTCATCACTATAACCCAAGAAGATACATTTCCTGCTTTTTGGTTTCAACTTGTTTCTCTTCTCATCTGGAACATGTGCATAACATTCACATCCAAAAATTTTGAAATGTGAGACAGATGGTTTCTTACCAGTGTAAGCCTCATGAGGTGTTTTTCCCTTGAGAGCCTTTGTATAGCACCGATTTAGAATGTAGACTACAGTATTAACAACTTCAGCCCAAAAATGGTTAGGCATTCCCTTGCCCTTTAGCATGCATCTTGCCATCTCCACAATGGTGCGATTCCTGCATTCCACAACACCATTCTGCTGAGGTGTGTGAGGCGTTGTCAATTGACGCTTGATCCCTTTGCTCTTGCAAAAGCCTTCAAACTCTTTTGAGTTGAACTCACCACCACCATCTGTTCTAAATTTCTTCACACTTTTCCCTGTTTCATTCTCAACAAGTTTTAGCCATTCTTTAAACTTACCAAAAGCTTGAGTCTTATCACGAAGGAAGTACACCCACATCTTCCTACTATAGTCATCGACAATCAACATAAAATAAGAAGATCCCCCCAAGGCCTGTGTAGGCATCTTACCACACAAGTCAGCATGCACCAACTCTAGAGGAGCTTGTGCTCTATTCTTGCTTTCTTGTGGAAATGCCTTTCTCTGTTGCTTGCCCATCATACAAGTTTCACATGGTTCCTTCAATTCAGTTATTGTAGGTAGGTGAGCAACCATACCTTGCTTTTGCATCTCCTTCAACACTGCAAATCTGATGTGTCCAAACCTTTCATGCCAAAGCTTACTTGTGCCCACTCCAGCGGTGGCTGTAAGAGCACTTAGCTCATACAGGTTGTTCCTTCTTTCTCCTTTGCCAACAATTGTGCCAGCACTATCAAGAATTTCTGCACCTGTCTTCTTGAACCTCACTTCATGACCAAGATCAGTTATGGCAGCAAACTGATAAGAGATTTCTCCTGATTTCGGGAACATACAACACATTTGAAAGCTTTTTGACTTTACCATTTGCAGGAACAAAAGAAATAGTACCTGTGCCCGCAGCAGGGCATTTAGCATCATTTCCAACCGTCAGAGTGATGGATTCTTGTAGAGGCTGCATGGAACTGTATAGACCTTTCTTGTTGGTCATGTGACGGGAGGCCCCACTATCCAACACCCATGAGTTAGTGGTAGATTCTTCTTGCGCCGAGGAGCACACTTCCTCAATGGTCGCCATGAATAATTCCAACTCTGCTTCAGCCGTATTGGCTGTCTCTTTCTCTTTACTTTTAAGGGTACCATTCTTTTCATCTGCCTTCTTGACATGACAATCTGCAATTGCATGTCCTTTCTTCTTGGAGTAGAAGCACTCTCCTTGAAACTTCTTCTTTTCGCCCTTCTTCTTTTTGTCACCATCATTTTTGGTGAAGGATCCACCTTTGCCTTTTGCATTGGCAGAGAATGCAGCATCTCCATTGTTGCTTCCTTCTCGGGCTTTCAGCCTCAACTCCTCCTCCATTAATAATGCACAAAACTCCTCAAAAGTCAAAGCTTGAGGTCTCACCAGAGTATTAAGGGCAGTTACTAATCCATCAAAATTTTCTGGACAAATCCGAAGACACCTCCGAGCTAGCTCTTCGCTAGTCTTTTGTATCCCAGCGCCAGCCATCTGGTCGCGCAGATTCTTAATCCGAGTGATGAATGCTTCAACCGTCTCTCCTTCAGCAAACTTCTATGCTGCTAGTTGATTCTCCAAGTTTTGAATCCTTGTTTGGTTTCGTGTTTCATACTGACTCCTTAGTACATTCCAAGCCTCTGACGCTTTGGTTGTATGATGGTGAATCAAAGTCAGAACACTGTCAGAACAGCTTGTAACTAAGGCACACAATGCATCTGCATTCCTTCGTTTCCAAGCTCGTAGAAGATCTGCATTCGGAGGAATCATCACACTAGGATTTGATGGGTCGGGGGTAGGCTGTGGTTCTACGTCAGTCCCCAGCACAGTCTCTAGAAGCTCATAAGAATCAAGGATAGTTGTAATTTTGAACTTCCACAAGGTGTAGTTTGTACCATCTAACTTGCCTTCGCTAAAGGTTGGTGGACGAATCCTCAGTGTTTGAATAGCCGGTGCAGCAACACCACCTCCTGCACCGCTTCTTGATGCGCCAGAACCGCTTTCGGAAGTTGACATAGCGTCTCTTTGCTGTTGAAGCCTTTGCCTCTTGCACACTCTTCGATCTCTAGAGCCCCCTGGGCTCTGGTACCATGTAAAATATTACACGGTGCAGTGAACAGAATCTGAGAAAGAGATAGAGAGTACACAACAGATAAGAGGAGAATCAGTAAATTCTTTAACTCCAAACAATTGATACAAAGATGGCTCTGTCCACCCGTGTGCTTCCATTGTGTGAAGCTTAGATGGCGATCTAGACAGAAGATAGGTGAAGAGCTTAAGGCTAGCTAGAACAACAACTCTGACTGGGTGAAAGATGAGTGATCGATGGCTGTGAAGGGGTTTAGCTTTTATAGCGCGCGAAGGACGTTAGGTCGACCGACCTACCATATGAGCCTCCACTAGTCGGCCAGGGAATATTCTAGGGAATATTCCCTTTACCATTGGGCCGGGGGTGCTGCCCCCGGACCCTCACTAGGGGGGCCGCTGGTCCCCCCTGGGACCCCCCAACCAGGGGCCGCTTCTGTGGCCCCCGGACCCCACAATAGGGGCCCCTTTTAACTCCCTTACCCTGCAACTCAATGCAATGCGCCTTGAGTTGCTACCAGCTTAACCACTCCGTCTAACCCAAAGATTAGACCCACAACGGTCACCTTTTTGCCATCCGGTCACATAGACCTCATCTGATATACAAGTCAGGACTCAACCAATGTCCGGGCTCACATTTGGCTTCTCCTCATAATGGGGGCCTTACAACTTTGAGCACCATGGATTATTGGTAGCACCTAATGAGGGTGGGGCATTGATCATATCTAACAAAGAAGACACAAAACTACACTATCACTCTTACTCGAAGAACTATTAACAAGAGAAGTAACACAATCACTATGAGAGGATACTAAAAGGGAGTGCAAAAACTGAAGTGCATGTGGCTAAAATGGAGTTGGACGTATTATCTAGACACCCCTTGTCATTGTCACACAAGTAACTGATTAAAGATAAGCTCATAGATAAAGTTGAGAAGACCAAAATCGGTCGATGAGCCTCGATATATGTGTAGTCTTGGATGAAGTTGAGAAGACCAAAAGTGGTTGGAGGACAAGTGATGAGAACCTCGATACATGCATAGTTATTGAGGGAGCTCATGCTCAATTGCCAAGACCCACAAACAACTTATTCATTCAAGCATTTCAAGCGAGTACCTATGGCTATCTCTCACCTAGCTGACACGCCTTCGATTCTACCAGGGTGTAGTGAGCTTACCTCGATGCCCGAATGAGTTACCTCCTCTCTCAAGCACACCGGTAGCTCCACGATTCTTGATGCAAGCTCAAGCATCCTCAAGCATCCACCTCTAAGCTCCATCCTCCATAGCTGCGCATGAGAGAAGAGAAGAGAAGAAGAAGAGGAGATGGTGGAGAAGACCAAAATCGCTCGATGAACCTTGATATATGTGTAGTCCTGGATAAAGTTGAGAATACCAAAAGGACAAGTGATGAGAACCTTGATACATGTGTAGTTGTTGAGGGAGCTCATGCTCAACTACCAAGACCCATGGACCGCTTATTTGTTCAAGCCTTTCAAGTGAGCAACTATGGCTATCTCTCATCTAGCCAACATGCATTCGATCCTACCGGGGTGTAGTGAGCTTACCTCAATGCCCGAATGAGTTGCCTCCTCCCTCAAGCACACCAGTAGCTCCACGATTCTTGATGCAAGCTCAAGCATCCTCAAGTGTCCACCTCCAAGCTCCAACCTCCATAGTTGCGCGTGAGACAAGAGAAGAGAAGAGAAGAGAAGAAGAAGAGAGGAGATGGTGGAGAGCTTCACCTCCTTAATCCCTCACCCTCATACACTTACTCCCTCACACTCTTACACACTCTCTCTCAAGCACACACAAGCAAGAAAAGAGAAGAGAAGAAGAGAAAAAGAAGAGTCTCTTGTTGCCACACACCAAAGAATGAGCTCTCATTCACCTTTTGGAGTTTATATACATGCCCTAAAAGCCCTTGGGTGGTCGTCCCCTTTTTTACATAACCGGCCATTGTGGCAAGGTCCTCTTTTCTATTCCCTTCTACTTGGCCTATTTTTTTAGCCTATGCCCATCTACCCTTTTACAATTTGCACAGAAAGGAGTTTGATGCTCTTTTACGAAAGTTTTGGGGCACCTTTCACTTAAAAATGCGCTTTTGCCTTTAACTTGATTTTAGAGGCTGCCCTTGCGCCTTTGCTTGTTCTCCGTCTTGCTTCTTTCATTTCATCCGCATTTCACTTCTTTTGCTTCTGTCTTGAGCTGGGGTTATTATAATTACCCCCTCCTAGACAAGTGCTAGCAATCCCATGGCACTTGTGGGGCTTTGTTGTTGAGGATCCAGTGCTTCAAAGTGTGGTTGCCTAAGTGGATGATGGGGCCTTGTGTTGATTGGTAGTGGTTGAAGAGCTTGGCAATGATTGCATTGTTGGGGACTGAGGGTATGTTGAGTGAATAGTGGGGCCTTCGATGTTGGTGGTTGCAACATCTGGGAGTACCTAAAAAGAGAAGATGTGCTCTACCTAGGGGGAGTGTCTATCTCACCGTGTAGTGCATCATTCTTGTGCTGGTAGAATGGGGAGCTGGGTTAGCCTGGGTGATGTCCCACGCTTGAGGACCTCGTGCATGTAAAAGTGAGGTGCGGTGGTTGCGGCTCGAGGAGACATGTACCGTAGGCGAGTGTTACCTCCCTAGGTATGTCCTGCCCTTGGGGTGCCCTAAGTGTGTGCACTAGGGGGTTACGATCAAGGCCACTGGACATGCCTAACTTGAGAACCCCTAGGTGCAGTAACTGTGGTCTATGTATAGCTCGCCGTGTCTTCGTGCGATTCTCTCTTTCCATTTCCATTCTCTTCGTTTTTCTTTTTGTTTTGTACTTTCTTGCCTTTTTTTTTTCCTTCCTTTTTTTTTGAGTTATATAGTCATAACAAAAACTAGTCTTCGTCATCGGAGTGAGGTAGAGAAGGAGGCCTAATAGATTTGTTAAGGAATTGGCAGCTTTGAAGATACCTCTTAAGGTCTAGGTGGACTTGAAAGGTGGTGGTGGAGAGGAATGGATGATTGCAGTGAATGAAGTGACTATCATTTATATCCTCTAGAAGAGGTAAGCAAAATGAAGGTAGTAGTGTAGCTCACATCATTAGTCGAGCCATTGCACAACTATCTATAGCATTAGGATCAAAATGGAGGTCCGGGAGGCCGCGCTCCTGCGGAGTGGGGTCTTGCCTAAGAAGTATCCTAAGCAATCTAAGGTAATTACAGGTGGTAATAAAGGTGGGGTCAAGGCACGAAGATAATTTGTTGATGAAGCCGGCCATGGTATCATACAAAATTTTTGATCTAAAAATAAGGGCATCTTCATATGTAGTACAATGCGGATTATAGATTATCGGGAAGTCATATCGGCTATGGGGATTGGGGTCAAAATCCACTCCTACCCTTCGAGGGTATGGCATGAATATTCGGTTGTTTTGCTCGAAGGGTTGAGTGTTGCAAAAGGCCATCCAAGTGTCCATGTTGACGCCGCAGATCCGCTTTCTCCATGTAGGTTAGCATTCATAACCAAGCATAGACCTCGGCACTTCAAAAACTTTGTTTTGCCAAAATTTAGCATCTTTAGTGCCCTATAGAGTGGGGTTCTATTCTCTCTCCTTTAGCCATTTCTCCCTGAGCCTGCCTCCAGTATTAATCACCTCCTCCACCACCTTGACGGGCAAAACTCTACGGAGGTTGGTGGGGAATTGGATATTAAGGTTGAAGGGGTTCTTGGCTATTTCTTGTCCTTCCCAGATCACAAGGTCGAACGTGGAAGCTTGTTGGGACTTCATCCTTGCATGATGGGATAGGTACAAGTGGTGCTATTACTGATCTGGCATTCCATCTTCTTCTTGTTTCCTCCACCATTTGTTTTCTCCTTTCTCTCAAGGCCACCTTTCTTTCTGTGGAGGTATCTGCTTGTTGCAGCTCATCTGGTTGTGGGGAAGGAGGCGATGGGACAAGCTCTTCCTCCTACATTCCCATTTCAAAGTTCATTTCAGCCTCCTCCTCTTGCCTTGGCTCTTGTTGTGCCCCTTCTATGAATCCAAGTGCTTCAACTTCTTGAGGGGTTAGGCCTGCCAATAGGAGATAGTGGCATTGCTCTTCAAGGCTAAGGCCAACTCCCATGGGTTGTGGTGGCATCTGCAAGCTTGTTCTCAGGGCCATGTGTGCTATCCCTGGCTTCTTCTTTATGGCTTCCATGGATTCTCATTCCTCTACTTGTGTGACATCTAGTAAGGTATTCAGGAAGGTGCATTGCTGAGATTCAAACCCCACTTGGACGTCCTCTTCTCTGCTTTCAACGAGTACTTTGTCTTTCTTCACTTGAGCCAGACGACACGCCAAGATTTTCACCCTCCTTGCATTGTGGGTTGCCCACTCTTCTGCTCTCTTTGTCATCTCCTCAAAGATCCCCCCTGCCTATGTGTTAAGGCTGCTATTGCCAAATCTTGTTCTTTCCACTTCTAAGTTATCCCCTCCTTCTCATTTTCCAAGTGCTCGATCTCTCTCTCCAACCTCTCCTTCTTATCTATCTCTAGCATCACCCTTATTGCCATGTCTTTGACCTCTTTGTGATGCTCTTCCTCTTCCTTCTCTCTTTATACTTCTCTTGCAGCGAGCTCATCCATGTCCAGTTGGACTCTCTTCAGCTGAGCTTCTAGGTCCTCCTACTACATTATTAAGAGTTTATATTCACGTTGTAGTCCAATCAGCTCCTGTTGGTTCTCATCTTTGAGCTGTTTTCTCCAGGTTTCCTCATTTTATTCCTTAGTACCGAGCTTTGCTTTGAGCTCGCTAATTTCCTTTTGGTACATAGCCATCTGTCGGGCTTTTTCCAATTGGAAGGCCACCACTGACTCTTTCTTGGCTTCTAACTCAGCCACCGTTATTCTCTTTTCCTCCTTGGCCTTCTCCAGCTAAGAGAGTAGCTCCACGACATACTCATTGTAGTTAGCAGGTGGTGTCATAGTTGTGGGGATGAGAGTTGTAGAAGTTCCCACCTTTTGCCATGCTTAGGATCCTGCCTTGATTGGGCATCTATTGCCAGTCTCTTTTGCCCTATGGTTGGGGTTTCCACACTCTTTTCTTGAGGCAATTCCTTGTTAAAAAATTATTGCACCCATGCCATAAGATTATTGGCATCTACCATGGCTGGGGTGCCTTGAGTAGGCATTGTTGTTGTGGGGATAGGTACCATGAGGGGTGAAATGGGGTCAATGGGGGCTTTACCCTTGCCCTCCTGCACGGTGGTTGGCGTGTCTTCAGGCACATGTGTGCTTGAACCCGGGCCCTCATCTCTCCTTGGGCTCAAATTTTCCATCTCATCTTGTTCACCTTGTTGCTCCATTGACCTGTGTTTAGCCAGCTCGATATCTTTCTCTTCCTTCTTTCTCAACTCCTCCTTTTCAATGGCCTTTCTCTACCTCTCTTCTTTGGATCTTTTTGACTCTGCCTCCAGCCTCTCAGAATCCTCTCTCTTTCTTCTTCCTTTCCTCTGCCTCTTTCTTCGACTCTTTCTTGGCTTTCTGCAAATCCACTTTCTCCTTTTTCTTCCTTTCTTCCTCCTGCTTTTCCTATGTTGTCTTCTTCTTAGACTTCTTTGATTTCCTTCTACTGGAGTGAGTTTCTTGTTCTCCCTCCTCTTCACTAATTGTCCTCTCACTCAATTGTTCTCTGTCATGATGGGGAGGTGACCTGTTAGGTGTTTCATCCGCTCCTTCCTCTTATCCTGTGCCTCCTTTATCACTTCTTAGATAAGAGCGGTCAAGATTCCTCCATACCCAATGAACGAGGCTTTGGTTGAAGGCTTCTTTCTCTCGGCTCCTTTTGATGCTAGGGACTCTCCACCAGCTACGATTTGCTTCAAAGGGCTAGTGCTTTGGCGGATTGATCAATGGTTTTCCGCACGTAGCCATTCCAATCCACCTCATCCAACAAGTGAGCCACCACGCTCTATAGCATGGGCACGCTGATCCTGTGCATAAGTGAGTTGTATCTTTGGCTAGAGAAGAGGTAGTGGATCACCTTATCCTGCATTTTGACTTCTGAGTCGAGGATGTATTGAATTCTTATGCCATTATTTGTCAAGATGCTCTCCTTCTTCATATTCAACATGGCATAAACATCTCTATTTCGCCTCTTTTCCACCTTTGGTTCCAAACCTAGCACTTTCTCTACCAAGGCCTTACTGAGCGGAATCTGCACTTGGTTGGCTCCTTCTCCCCTACCCACAATTATCATCCCACACTCCTTGTCAGAGTTGTATGTCCTTAAGAATTCCACACATTTAGTGTGGTCTGAACTTTTCGATGTACTTGGTGAGGTCGCACTGTTCTACAACCCTCTTGGCAACCTCCTCCCTGGCCACCACCTTCTCAATGTTGTGCATGCTCCTGAATTTGAGCTAGTTGTCTGTTTTTAAGGGAAAGGCCATACTTCACTCTTTCCTCTTTCGTGAAGCAAAGGCGATGGGCTCAGTCTTGTTGTGACATCTTCAGTTCCTATCATGAACCATGGTTCACCATTAGTGCTTTCCAAAACAGTTATTGTTGAAAGAAAAGACTTTATGCTTGCTGAATTGAAATGTTTTTAATGCAAAAATAGACTTTCCCTTCAAGCTTTATTTCAAAATTTTGTGACATTTTCCTCAATCCACGAGTTAATGTTTTCCTTCCTTTTCTATTCTTAGGTGTGGTTTGAGACTTTCAAGGTATGTTTTTCCTTTTCTTGTTTAAAATTGAGAAGAATCCTTCTTAGGATTGAAGGTTAGAGGGTAGAGGGTGTTCAATGCATGGGCATAGTGTTTTACTTTTGCATGAGCCAAGCATAGAAGTTTGGATTATATTCCATATGAGAAAGGTCGGATGCCTACATGGGTGATGTAAGTAAGGACATCGAGCAAGAAGTCACCGGAGTCTATGTGACTAGCAATGTGTAGTTCCTTCTCAGTGAGGGTGCAATCTAAGTAGGGGTGTCCTTGATTGACTATAAAGATAGGTTGGTGTGTCTCCCCTTCCCTAGCTAAATTGACCTCCTTTGTGGGACCTTCGATTGGTTTGCTTGCTTGCCCCTGTCGTTTGGTTCCTAGCAAGATCACTACCCTATCTCCTTTTTTGAATTTTGTGAATTGCTTTGGTAGGTCTTGCTATTTTCGCTACTCTTCTGCCTTTGTATCCTTAAGCAGCTTCAGATGTTCCTCCCTTAACCGTCAACGCCTTAGGTGGACGGGTAGGCCCCCCTTGGTGCGTCTAGTCTTGGAAGGTCGAGGTATCTCAGGATCACTATTTGAGCTAACTTCTAACTCAGAATTGAAATCTTCATCTTTGCTAGAAGAGGGAGTCTCTCCTGGTTCTCACCTCGGAAGGTGAGTCCATTCTCAACAGTGGTGCGGCACTTGGTTGGGTTAGGCCTGCTTGCTCATAGTCAATTGCACCTATGTGATCCAACCAGGTTCGATCGCAATCCATGCGCATGACTCCTCTCTCTATCCTAAAGGCGTTTTGCTTGAGTGGTTTGGAGTTGGCTCGTATTTGGTTGATTACACGTCCCTCAGTGTCGTATTCTATAGTGTCTATTTTCCCTTCACTCTCATCATTGAAGGAACAACAGTCTTCATATTGTCAGAGCTATCTTTGTCCAACTACTCATCATCTCCCAAGTCTTGATATGTCTCTTCTCGTTGGTTGGGGACTAAGGCCCAATTGTACATCAAGTTTATATCACACACCTTGGACCATTACCACTTAGGCTCATCCAAGAGATCTTGGAGTGGCTTGAGATTCATTGTTGGATTGCCAACCAACTTGTTAGTCAGGTATCCTAGGATCTCAAGGAGCTCTCGTCTATTGTTTCAAACTTGGAATGTGATAGGGTTGGGTCTTTCGTGTGGGCTTCTAGCCATCATGCAGATTGGTACTGAGGGTGTGTCCTTGGGCTTGCCAATTGTCTTGATGGCTTATTCGTGCTCCTCATTGTTTGAGCATGGCAGGTCGATGGTAGAAAGAACATCCTCATTGTCTAAGCATAGCAGGTCGATGGTAGAAAGAACATGCATCCAGTCTCGCTTGTCCTCAAAACATGGGATATACTTGGTTAAGGGCCCGTAGGATTTCCTAATCTGGCCGTCACCCTTCAACATGGTGGACATGGCATCTAGGTCAATCAACATAGTCTTCCAGGTGTCCACCTCTACTCTTACAGCCTCCATTCGATTGCCTAGGAAGATGAGACCGTTGCCCCAATCTTCTATGACTCTCGAGTTGTGCATTCAGGGTCGTCCTAGCAGAATGTCGTAGTCCACTCCCTTCATGACTATAAAGTCAACACAGAACTAGACTCTTGAAATCTTTACTGGCCAATTCTTTAATATGCCGAATGGTTTCACGTTTATTTTGTTAGCTAGTGTGATGTTGAACCTAGTAGTCTTTACCGGTGGGTTACCCCAAGTTTGGAGTATTGCACGGCTTAGAACACTAACTCTCACTCTTGTGTCTACGATTCCCTTTCTTGTGACATCTCCAAGAGCTAAGACTGGCAAGATTGCATGCATCTCTGTACCTTCCTAGAAAGCATTGACGTGCAAGGACTTAGGCATGGAGTGTAGTGTCAGGCTTGGTATTTGTGTTTTTGCATCGTGCTCATGCAAGTTTGCTGCAGCCTGCTCATTTGATTCTTTGACCCATTGTTTCAGCTCTTGCCATAGCATTGGATATTGCCTAAGCAGGTCTCCTAAGCTGAGAGTCACAAGAGTGGTCACTAGTGTATTAAGGAGGTTGCTAGTTGCTTGCCTCTCTCCTAACTTTGTGGTTCTTGGCCAATGGCCTTGACTAATTTGATGATCCATAGCATTTAAACTTTGTCTAAGTGGCATTGCTTGTGGTGCAGTCACATCCCTTAATTTTGGTTGTGGGGATGAGACTGGCATGCTTATGCTTGAGAGATCATCGATCTCATCTTTTAGTATAGACTTAGTATCTTTTAGGTGCTCTTGGGCTTCTTTCACCCACTCCCTCACTTTCTCGATGGCTTCAAGTTGGGGTACTCCTTGACCTTAGCACTTCCCTTTTCAGCCATCTTTGGAGTTGATGTTTTTGCCTCTACGTCAGTGACTTTCTTTCCAGCAGGTAATGTCGTAGCACTTTCGATTTTGAGTGTGACCTTAGCATCTGGTCTCTTCTTCCTATGTCTTTGACTCTTCTTTCTGATTGAGGTTGCATCGGGATTGCTAGGCCCTGGCAATGATATGTCGGCCTACTTTGTCTTTGTGTGGGTCATGATATGCAATCAGATAGGTGTGGCCTCCCCATCGAGTGTCTCAACACTGAACAACCCCAATGGGACCGATGACTCATTTGCTGAACTAGAGGATGGCTTCCATCTAGGGCAATTGACAAAGAGATGAGTGATTCCACACTCAACGGATCTTAGGTCAGTCTTGTCTCTATTTGCTTGCTCCCTCTCGGAGCAACATGAAGGTATATGTCCTGGGTGACTGCAAGTCCAACACACAAATTGGCTCTTGGGTCTACCCTCCTAGGCTTTTTCCTATCCCTCTACCTAACGCTATCACCGGTATTGGTCAATAGTCCATAAGGACTACATTGCCTTTTTCGTCATATGATATGTAAGGGTGTACATAAGGCTCTTCATCGTTTGGCTCCTCCACATAGTGGACTAGAGTGTCACTCAGTGGATGGGTTATGTAGGGTCCAGGTGGCCTAGGGATACCTGTAGGGTTTATGTCCATCCTAGCGATGACCGGCTTAGTGTCATTAGGTGCTGGGAGGGTCAATGGGGCTCCCCTTCCAAACAAGTTTGGCGGCCTATTCGCAAGGTAGGATTGACCGTACAGCTGCGAGCATGGGAGTCTCTGAGGTAATCGACAATGCATGGCGTCATGGCCGAACATACTGCAATTAGTGCAAGGTCATGACCTAGGGTCCTGCAACTGGCATGTGGTTTCTACCACAATACACGCATTGGATGTGCAGGCGTGTTGTTCATCTCATCATCTCCTGCAATTTGGCTATTTCCATCTTCATCTTTGCTAGCTCTTGTCTTGAATCAATGCCCTTCCCTTTATCTTGAGCACTTGGGCCTGATCTCTCACTCGCCATTGAAGCTCCCTTGGAATTCCTAGCATTGGACTCTTCTTGATTCGAGCTCTTGGAGCTTCTCTCCTTGAGCTGGTCATCCACTCTAATAGCTTCTTCAAAGGCCCTTGCCAACACGTCTCTCTGCAGGCTTGAGTTGCCTGCCAAGGCTTTGTAGAGCTCTTCACTTCGTATTTTGTTAATGAATACTGTGGACACCGCTCTTTCGATTGGTCTCTTGCCCATAGGGATTCTCTTGAAGAGGCTCCTCACATGGGTCACGTAATCTCAGATGTTCTCTTTCTCTCTATGCTTGACATTCATGAGTTGCACTAATAGGTTGTTGGAGTATCTTGGTTCAGAGAATCTCTTAATGAAGAGATTTTTCAAGCCATTGAAACTAGCTCGTTCAGCAACATCTAGACTCATGTACCAGGTCCTACCCTTATTGCCTAAGCATAGAACAAAAGAGCTTGCGAGCATTGAGTGAGATCAGTGAGGTTGTTGGCCTCGCAGACGTGCTTGAACTACTCTACGAAGTTGTCAGCTGGTATTTGTCCAACTGCTTTGCTACTACGAGAATTTTTTATTAGCTCTTAGAGCCTTGCATGACTCCTAACCCTGCCAGTAGCGATATTGCTAATGTTGTTAATGCCGTGTTATCTAACAGCTACTTCATCAGAAGCTCTCTCAGCATGAGGTCTCCTTCTAGCACTCTCTCGTTCTTTGTCCAATTTCTACCTGCTAGGGCTAGCACTCTTTGGATCTCTTGCATTTTCATGCTTTAACGTAAGCTCCCAATCTGCTGATCTTGGTTGCAAGTGACTATGCCTTATAGAGCTTTGCGTGCTAGATCCCTCTCCTCCTCAAGGTCTGCTATGATGTCCTCTGTAGGTTTGCCGCAATGTTCTAACCAGGTTTGAGCGTCATATTTGCTCATTAATTGCTGGATCGCCTCTCAGGAAAGTCTACTAGGTCAAGTTCTTCATTATTTTTATGATCTGAGCTGCCCTTTGCCATGTCTAAGATTTCCTGTTTGGCCAAGTTGTCGATCAGGTTGATGAGGTCGGGTAGACCCACTTGCTCGATAGTGTTGTCCTTGCTGCATCTATCTTTTTAGTTGTGTTCTTTGCTTGGTCCTACACTTGGAGGATTCAATCACCCGTCTATGTTTTAGGATCTTCTCTTATTGGTGGGTTCTTTGAAGTTTTTATATCTGAGCAATTTCCTTGTTAATTACAAACAGTTCTCAACTTACCTTCACTCTGTGTGTGTGTACTCTTTTCCATGCACTGTGCGCAATCAAGCTATTAGCTTTTCTTAAGTGTGTTTCGAGTGCTAGAAATCAGAGTGAGTGAGAAAACAAAGTGTCTAAGTGGCTCTTGCACTCTCGTTTATGGGTTTGACTTGATATGCTTGTATGTTCTGTCCTTGCCGATTTATAGGGTTTTCATTGCACCTTCCACTTAGTCAATATTCATTAGGGGGTTTACGACTCCTTTTTATGCCAGTAATGGGCCGGATCGTTAGATAGTTGACTAGTGTTGCCCCTATGTCTAGATCTTGTTGATTCTTCTATTCCTTGTGCCAAAAAGGTGTTCTAAGTGTTTATATGGCCTTTGGAAGTTTGTACGGTCGGTGTCTAGGTGGGTCTGGTTCAGGATTTAAAAAAGTTGAGAAAAATTAAATTCGGTCCAACAAGGCCAAATGGTCAAGGGCCAACTGGAACTGGGTCGAATTGGGACGTCCGAATGACATGTGGGACAAGTGGGCCTAGGCCGAATATGGAGTTCGGATGGTCCGAATGGTTGGTGGGCTAAATGGCTGAGGGTCGAGTGGATGTTATGTCTGAGGGCCGAGTGGTCGAGTTGGGTAGTAGGCTGAGGCCAAATGGTCGAGTACTTAGTGTGTTCGAATGTGCAACTCGGGCTGAATCTAGGTGGGCCGAGTGGCTGTGTGTCCAAGTGAGCAAGGCCGAGTCAGTCGGGCTGAGTAGTCGAAGGACAAGTGGTCGAGGGTCGATTTTGGGACTTCTTGAGCCGCTAGGACGGGCCAAACATGGCATGTTTCTTGTCGAAATGATGAAAAATCTGACAAACTGAGAGATTCAAGGCAAGATAATCGGCAAGCACTTCTAGATCATATCTATGGATTAAGGATATACTTGTAGCGTGCAACAAACTCATCGGTGGCAAGATTGAAGCGAATCCACGCAATGGAGCTCACACACACACACACACACACACACACACACACAATCAGGGTTTCAAATGAGCTCTCCCTTGGCCTCTTGGCTATTAAACCCCTTTCCAACAAAGGTCTTGCCATTTCTAATCACTCACTTGTTGAACTTAATCCCCTTGAGCACTCTTTTTTCCCCATTTTTCTTGATTTGTGCCTTGTTTGGGTCTATTTTACAGCAACAAACCCTATGCTTTTCCAATCCGATTTCTTAATCCTCACCTACTCTAAATGTAACAAGAATCAAAAGGAAAGTACTGAAATGATTTCTCCTACTCTTGTAATCACCAAACCACCAAAATAACCAAAATACTTGTTGTGAAGATCCGAAAACCCAAAACTTCCTACCTATCTCAAGCTCTGGTTCGGGGATGAAACCCTTACTTTGATGCTCGATTTGAGGTATGCAAGCACTCAAGCTTGAATTTGTTGGTCTTAAGAAATGGAACTAGAATGTTGAGGGAGTTCATGCTCAACCGGCAAGATCCACGGACCGCTTATTTGTTCAACTATTTCAAGCGAGCACCTATGGCTATCTCTTACCTAGCGAGCACCTATGGCTATCTCTTATTCGTTCAACTATTTCAAGCGAGCACCTATGGCTATCTCTTACCTAGCCGACATGCCTTCGATCCTATCGGGGTGTAGTGAGCTTACCTCAATGCT
This sequence comes from Lygodium microphyllum, assembly GCF_053477565.2. Lineage (NCBI taxonomy): Eukaryota > Viridiplantae > Streptophyta > Polypodiopsida > Schizaeales > Lygodiaceae > Lygodium > Lygodium microphyllum. The sequence goes on from NC_141149.1 coordinate 32,135,964, forward strand.
CGAATGAGTTGCCTCTTCCCTCAAGCACACAGGTAGCTCCACTATTCTTGATGCAAGCTCAAGCATTCTCAAGCCTCTACCTCCAAGCTCCATCCTTCATAGCTGCCGTGAGACAAGAGAAGAGAATAAGAAGAGATAAGATGGTGGAGAGCTTCACCTCCTTGATCCCTCACCCTCACACACTCACACTCTCACACTCTCACACTCCCTCTCTCAAGCACACACAAGAAAGCAAAGAGAAGAGAAGAAGAAGAGTCTCTTGTTGCCACACACCAAATAGTGAGCTCTCATTCACTTTTTGGAGTTTATATACATGCCCTAAAATCCCTTGGGCAGTCATCCCTTTTTTACATGATCGACCATTGTGGCAAGGTCCTCTTTTCCATTCCCTTCTACTTGGCCTATTTCTTTAGCCTATGCCCGTCTACCCTTTTACAATTTGCACAGGAGGGAGCTTGGCGCTCTTTTACTAAAGTTTTGGAGTGCCTTTCACTTAAAAATGTTCTTTTGCCTTTAACTTGATTTTATAGGCTGCCCTTGCGCCTTTGCTTGTTCTCCGTCCTGCTTCTTCCATTTCATCTGCATTTCACTTCTTTTGCTTCCGTCTTGAGCTGGGGTTAATAGTAGTCATTGAATGGAAGATCCATTGTCCTGTGCTACTACCATGGTGCTTTGATTGCCATCGTACACCATAGAAGGCTACTCATGTGAGGAACTCACATAATCTCGTAGTTGCAAATAGCTCCAAGGTAGCATCATAGCCTTTTACTCATCCTTCCTTTTGGTAATAGATTATTTCCAACTAGACTAACAATTCAAGCAGAGAGAGAGAGAGAGAGAGAGAGAGAGAGAGAGAGAGAGAGAGAGAGAGAGAGAGAGAGAGAGAGAGAGAGAGAGAGAGAGAGAGAGAGAGAGAGAGAGAGAGAGAGAGAGAGAGAGAGAGAGAGAGAGAGAGAGAGAGAGAGAGAGAGAGAGAGAGAGAGAGAGAGAGAGAGAGAGAGAGAGAGAGAGATGTGTGTGTGTGTGTGTGTGTGTGTGTTTGACAGACACTATAAGATGCAATGTTGATGTCTTTGATCAATTTGAATCAACAAATTCTTGAAGGATAGCTCCCAAATTATTGAATATCAAATTAGTATGTTATTAGAAAGATCCTAATGTATTGACATGCTTGCTTGCCAATGAGTGGTATTCAGTAGCATCCACTGGCTTTGAACCATCAATTGTACACAACTTGTTATTTGAATCTATAGGAGGAATCAATGGAGTATAATTGGCCATGGTAAAGACAATTTAGAATTCTAACCAATCCTTTTGACGTGAAAGATTGTATGATTGTGTTGAATGACTCCATTTCTATAAGATAATGAGCAAAACTTATATCAAATATCTCAGCACACCTTTATCTACACTAACAAATCCCTCTAGTTGCTTCACATAGATCTTTTCCCTCACTATTCAAGAAGTTAACACTTCACATCTTTCCTATACGAAAAGCAATTATGATGGGCTACAAGAGCTAACAAACTATGGAAAATAAGAACTTGGGATGAGGTTTCTTCTTGAGAATAAGAAGGGGCAATGGTGCTAATTCTAGGGTTGGAGAAGTTGGGGAAATTAGGAAGTGGGCCATACTTTACCTTGGGGGATACCTAAGGGAAGAAGTGGAGAAATTAGGGAAACTACAAGGGTGTGTTTATTTGGATCTATAAGAGGAATCAATGGAGTATAATTGGCCATGCTAAAGACAATTTAGAATTCTAACCAATCCTTTTGATGTGAAAGATTGTATGATTGTGTTGAATGACTCCATTTCTAGAAGATAATGAGCAAATCTTATATCAAATATCTCAGCGTACCCTAATCTACACTAACAAATCCCTCTAGTTGCTTCACATAGATATTTTCGCACACTATTCAAGAAGTTAACACTTCACATCCCTCATGTACGAAAAGCAATTATGATGGGCTACAAGAGCTAACAAAGCTATGGAAAATAACAACTTGGGCTGAGGGTTTCTTCTTAAGAATAAGAAGGGGTAATGGTGTTAATTCTAGGGTTGGGGAAATTAGGAAGTGGGCCATACTCTACCTTGGGGCATACCTAAGGGAAGAAGTGGATTAATTAGGCAACTGCAAGAGAGAGAGAGAGAGAGAGAGAGAGAGAGAGAGAGAGAGAGAGAGAGAGAGAGAGAGAGAGAGAGAGAGAGAGAGAGAGAGAGAGAGAGAGAGAGAGAGAGAGAGAGAGAGAGAGAGAGAGAGAGAGAGAGAAGATGTGGGAACTCCAATATCCACAATGTGTGATGGCCTTCCCTTTATTCAAATGTCATTGAAAGAATAAAGAATGAAGTGATAGTATTGGGAGCACACCAGCTACAATGTATAGGTGTGCAGGTACAATCAGTGTAATAATACATGGGCGGCTAGGCACATGCACCTTTACCCCAAACAACCTCCCACTTAAAGGAAAATGTGGCCCTAGTGAGTAGAGACCAATAAAAAAGTGAAAAAGTACAAATGTACATAAGTACAACATGATGAGAAAAGATGTCATCTCATCCAACGCCATCAATTTCCTAAGGAAGGCCAAATGTTCCACTGAGATTTCAAAGCATATCACAGGTTGGGAAAACAAGACATCTAATGTAGTGCAAGTACTCCTAGCAATAAGTATGCCATAAGCATAAAAGACCATAAATATCATCAACACGTATAAATGCAGAATCAACTGCATATAAGAAGCATCATGCAAGTCCCCATAAAAAAAATCCATCTGCACATGAAAGCAACCAAGGCCAACATCAAGTATAGGGCAGACAACATGACCTTGTAGGAGGAACGACTACACAAGAGTTAACAAACATTTCTTGCATAAAGCCCATAGCAAACAAAGTGGCCATTAATGATAGCTTAGGGGACCAGGGGTACACATCAACATGGACACCCTCTTGCATGGCAATGCTCAGTAGCCATAAGGCAAAGAAACCAAGACAGTATAGTAGTGAGCATACATAGTGCATCCAAAACTTCCCAATTTGAACTAGTCAAATTGACAAGAGATAAGTGCATGGCACCAAATCACGGGCTGCTATAAATACCGACAAAACAACCCCAAATTCTTGTCATACCAAGGGCAAAACAAAGGGAAATACCAAAGTGGAGTGTCGTCCACCAACTGTACGCAATAACTGCCGCATCCAAGTAACAACCCTCAAATGGAATGCATAAACCTGTAAGTATGGCACAATTGTAGTATAAGAGCAACCAACTATGAGCAATTGATCAAGAAGAGAAAAGCTTCCATTGATAGGAAAATATCCAAGAAGAAGTAGGCAACTAGTAGTGACAAGCAGGCAAATGGTAAGAAATCTATAGCAACTCAATGTTAGGATACCAAATCTACAATAGACATAACGTCATGCATGGGATGACCACCAAATGCATAACCAATAGAGCACAACTCAAGACATAGCCAAGAGGTAGAAACATCACTGAAAACATACAGACAAGTGCCATGGCCAAAGCATAAAGAAAAATTGCATCGAGTAGGTAGTAAGAGACATGTATAAGTCCTCCAAGCACTGAGATGGCCCTCCTAAACTTGGTGGGAGACAATAGGCATGCTACAAGGAGTAGTGAAAAGAGAGGAGAGAGTACAAAGGTAGTCCCCAAAGTCAATAACTAGTGCCAAGTAGTGTCTAAGTAATCTACCAAGTGCTAGGAATCTGGATCCAATGACATAAGCCAAAGAGAGCATATACAAAGGGAAGAAGCCCATGGTCTCATAAAACCAAGCTCATCTGCATAGAAAGCACCCAAAGACCAATTGCATAAATCCAAGACATGGTCTTGAAGGCATAAGCTGAATGCCAACTGAGCAACAAACATGCTCAATATAGAGAAGACATGCCACCTGAGCAACAAGCTCAATACACCAAAGACATGTCAACTGGGCAGCAGGCTCAATACATCAAAGGTATCCAATCATCCAAGTCCATAAACTACCATTGGAACAAAAGTCAAATTCCAGACAAGCAAGCAAAGCTCAAAACCTCATGTGGGTGGCATCCATGCATCCAAGATCCAAGTAATAGACATTCGAAGCATCAAACCCAATGTATTAAAAAAAGCTCTTACTATAGCATTCAAGTATCATCCCATGAGGTAAATGATAGCCAATATCAAAGCATCCAAGCTCCAATCTCACCTTAGGAGCATGTCATAAACATATATGCATACATGACAACCAAAGTGACAATACATCCAATATGTCATACCCGAGTAGCTTCAAAGCATAATGAGCATAATCTTTATTAGACAATTACTTGCTGTCCATTATGAACATCAGTGAAATATTTACTAAAGCTGAGCCAATGCAAGCTCAATTGAAGCCAAAAAACATTCCAAGAAATGTGTCAAGCATCCCCAAGTGTCAATCGAGCATCAAGCCTTGAAAGCATCAAATGACAAGAGATATATACTTTTCCCAAATAAATGACATTTAGCCTTGTTATTATAGAAATGAAATCTCTGAGAAAACTGAGCCAAATGTGTGCTCAAATCAGCCCAAAAGCATAACCATACCATCTAGGCACAAAAATAGCGTCCCTGAAGCTTCAAACATGAATTATTGAATTTATTGTTTGCTATCCAAACCGGAACAATCCTATTGTGTGTGAAATAGAGAACAAAAAACTGCACAAAATCAACTTTGTGAGTTCCCAGATTTGTAGATTTTGTTGTACTCTTTGTTTCTAGCTATAGAATGCCTAAATCTGATACTGTATGCAAGTTAGGGCCAAAATATGATAGTGATGTTAAACTACCATAGTTGTCCATGACTTCTATAGCATGCTTTATATCCACTCAAAATGAATAAAATGGTATCTCCTTAGCTCAATAAGCACTCAACAAGACTCAACTAAGCCTTGAGAAGCTCCTCAACAAGCACGGAGCAAGATAAAACAAGCTAGAAGAAGGAAAGAATCAGTGCATACCTTGAGAGACAGAAATAATGGCTGCCATGAAACCTTGAGTTGAAGCTTTGAATCGAGACTGAAGCAAAGGATGAAGAATCTCCTCGAATGGTTGGCTTTGATATCAATTGAAGGGAGTGAGCCTAGAGTGGAAGCATGTGAACGGAAGTAAGAGCTATGGTGGAAGGAGAGAGAGAGAGAGAGAGAGAGAGAGAGAGAGAGAGAGAGAGAGAGAGAGAGAGAGAGAGAGAGAGAGAGAGAGAGAGAGAGAGAGAGAGAGAGAGAGAGAGAGAGAGAGAGAGAGAGAGAGAGAGAGAGGAGAACTTTAATAATCACAATGTGTGATAGGGCTGCCCTTTATTCAAATGTCATTGGAAGAATAAAGAATGAAGTGACAATGATGGGCGCCCACCAACCCCTACAATGTACAGGTGTGCAGGTATTGTCAACATAATAATACACGAGCAACTAGGCACATGCACCTTTATTCCCAACAAAGTGCTTAGTTTGGAAGATACAAGCATGTTTTTAAGTTGGAAGCATTCCAAGATTGCATGCATTGTACATTCACTTCGTATTAGCACTTTCTACCCAATCAAAGTCCTTTGTTGTAAGGCACAAGCATGTTTTTAAGTTGGAAGTACTTCCAAGATTGCATGCACTGTACATTCACTTTATATTAGCACTTTTGTCTCAATTAAAGTCCTTTGTTAGAAGGCAAAAGCTCTTTTTATGTTGGAAGTACTTTTAGAATTACATGTACTCTACATTCAATTTGTGTTTGCTTTTTCTACTCTTACAAAGTGCTTTCTTGAAAGTAAAAGCACCTCAAAATATGGATAGTATTTTTTGATCTCAAGGCTCTATTTCCTTATGGCTTAAAGTTGTTTTCTTTTTTTATTGTAGTTAGAGATTTTTAAAAGATTCAAATCAACCCATCCCCATGTCTAGATTTTCCAAATATGCTTCGAGGGCTTGAAGCCTTTCTTCATAAGGAAATTAAAGGACAGATATACATGTTGCTATATTGTCCTTGTCTAGATGCTTTATGTCAAGGAAGCCCTCAATTACATGTGTAAGAAACTTCATGACATAAGGTGCACTTGTGCTTGCATGGTATGTTTGATTATCCCTAATAGTTCTTCTTGCATAGCAAGTGAGTAGGTCTACAATGGTGTGACCCAGGTGTGGGAGTATTTGCTTTACAACAAAGGAGAGCATTCTGCATTCCACGACAAAAAATACATTTTTAGTACATGCTCTAAGTGTGGAATGAGAACATCATTGCTACTACCTGTGAAGGTGTTTGAAGAGCGTCCAAGGTGGTAGATTGGAAAAGATGGTGCAACGCACACAAGAAGGGACTATCAGCTAGACAATGATGGTGCAAGAGGCACAAGAAAAGACCTCAAGCTTGTGCACATGAAGTGCCCAAATTTCATATCCTTCATGAAAAACAAGATTGGGAGCTTCATTGTGCACAACTTTATCTAAAGATGGCAAGCACAATAGTTTAAAGATTGCCTAGTAGGGTTCCCTGATGATATTGTTGTTTCAATGATTGATTTTACAGAAAACTATACTTTCAAGGAGCAAAATGAGATTCAATCCATGTACTGGTATAGTGACCATGTCATCATATTGGTATGCATTAATTATGTGAACAAGGATGTGAAAAAGACATACCACTTTTATATTTATGATGACAAAACACATGATATAATGATTGTCTAGTATTATTTGCTTCTTCATGATAGTTGATTGAAGGATTAGGGATACCAACTCAAATGCTATTGGGTATGGTCAAATGGTTGTGCAGCTCAATTCAAGGCGCAACACACGCCCATTCTATTTTTTGGCTAGATTTTTCAGCATCATTGGATTAGAAAATCTCTAGAGTTCAGAGCACGGAAAGGGAGAATATGATGGTGCAGGTGGTGCGGTGATAAAATGAGTCCTCACTCATGTGCATTGAAACCAAATGGTTACATCCTTAAATGTGTAGCTGATTGTGTTGCTTTCCTAAAGGGTAGGTTCTCTTCCAATGATGTGTAGAGGGTTTTCTAGGACATCAAGAGGAGGTGTCTAGAGAAAACACTTGGAATTGCAAGCAGATAGTCAAATCTTGCTCGATGCATCTAGTAAATGGATACTACACCACTATTGTGCTTGCCATACGATGTCGCTCATTGTCGTGCTTTTGTGATGAATGCGTGGATGGCCAATGGGCAAGATGTAAGAACAAGTGATACATATTGAGTTGGGATATACTGTAGTATTGTGCCATTGTTTGAAGTTGCAACAAGCAATAGTGACAAGAGTGACAAGAATGAGGGGAATGCACCCTTGTATGTAGGGCACCTCGATGTCCTAAGTGATATGTTATCTATGGGAGACAATTTTTTGTTCATGCATGGGAAGGTACAAACTTCTTTGTTATCAAATGCAAAGCTGTAAAGACCAGAATTGGAAGGGCATGATAGGACAATTGGGGTAAATAGATTGTAGGGTAATGTGACAATTGGGGTAATGTTTTGAGTGCACGTGCAATGGACACTATTATAAGAGATTGTAGGGTACTGTTTGGCAGCTCCTAGTTGTCAGGCCACCTGTATTGATGTATTCACACCTTGTGCGTGCCATCAAGTTTGAGATGGATCCAATTCTAGGTAATGTAAACCTATACACAATGGATGAGGAGGTCAAGCAGAATATTTATAACAGCATGCCTTTTTGGCTTGTAGCAACTTAGACAACTCCTTGAAAAGCAAGAATTGAACTATTTATTTTAGTAGTTATTGACTAACCATGGATTAAGGGGGCCATAAATGCATAATCTTGATGCTAGACTTTCTAGAGACAATGTTGCGATTATCATTCTTTTCTTGCACTTTGTCCTTTCCCTTGTATTTGCCATCACCCATTTTATGGCATTGTGGCTAAATATGACTTTGCTTCCCACAACCATGACAAGTCAATGCACACTTATGGCCACGAGACTTACTGTGAGACTGTCCATGTGACTAAGAATGTGACTTCTAAGAGTCTCTCCCATGGTGGTCATTTCTGCTCTTAGCATTATTACATCTGATTGTCAAAGCATGAGAGCTATGAGAAGCATCAACATTATTTTTGTTAACCTTTTTTACTCAATAACGCACCCACCCTCTACATCTTACAATTTTATCCCATCAGCAAGCATGTTTGCACATATAGTAGTATGGAATGTGTCCCATGAATTGGGCAATGTAACCAATAAGAACAATGGTGGAAGATTGTCTTTAAAGTTAATCCTCTATGAAGAGAAGTAGTTGAAAACTCATTTAAGTGGGTAGACATGGAGGTCCCCTCCTTCATATGAAGGTCCATAAGTTGCTACAGCTATATTTGAGAGGCAAGTGGTCTACCCTTTAGAGACAAAATTATAATAGACCTACTTAGAGAGTGAAAAAATGATTGTAGATTTACATAACTAATCCAGTTCAGCCCAATCTTCGGTATCAAAGTGTTTGGGCTTTACACTCTTGTGTCTCAAGCACTTAATTTACAATTTCTACACCAAAACTTGCCATATATGTGCCTTTCAATAGTTGTAATTAATGCCATCCAATTTGTCAATGTCAAAGATACCATTGTTATTTGATCCACTAGCCATCATGCCAAGAGATGAAAGGACAGTACAAGAAGATGGGATGTTGTAAATTACTACAAATTAGCCCCAAAATTATAGCCAACAAAAGGGCTAAGCAAGAGAAACTACCCAAATAGTGAGCTATCCACTAACTGCAACCAATGAATTGTAAAGACAAAGTGTGGGAAAATCACCAAGCTTTTTCTATTAGGAATATCTAGGAAAACAATCGGGATAGGTAAAAGCAATTAACAATGAAGATGCATCAACTGGTACCAAGATCTATCACACCTCAATGTGTAAGTAAATCATACATCCAATAGGAATAGACATCATGCATCTAGTAGGACTCAAGAATAACAAAAGAGAATTTCAAAATGCACAACCGACTGAGTAAGGGTAAAGAAGCTCCATACATAGCCAAGTAGGATGAATACATCACTAACGACACACTAATAGAGATAGATGCCAGCTCTAAAACATGAATTAGATCAGCCCACTAGGCAATAACTACATCCAAATAGCATCCAGAGGGCATATACATGAAATAGGTGTCCCATGATCTCAATGAAATGAGCTCAAGCTCAACTGCATAAATCCAAAGCTCAATGTAAACATCTAAGTGTCAAGTAGCTTCCATTGAAGTAAAACTAAATGATAGATGAGCAGTCAAGCTCAATACATGAGGTACATAAGAATTCAGAAGCTAAGATGAATCAAGACCATATATTTGAGAGCAATACATATAGCCAATCCTCAAGCCCATAAGTCAAATCACTAAAGCACTAAAAGCATAAAGCTAATGCTCCAATACTTGTAACCAATCTCAAAGTCGATTTCCAAGGCAAACCATCAGCATATCCAAGAGTATCTCAATGCTAAGCATCAGTGCCATACATCAGGACATCCATTGAAGTAGCAAAATAACCTTTAAGAGCAATGGGCATATAGTTTCTCTAAGAAAAGAGCTTGTTGCCCTGTAACAATACTGAAATAGCATTCTTGATATGCAAGAAGAGCATAAGTCTTGTGCTTTGGAGATTGCATCATAGAAATATCATGTACTTCATTGTAACAACATACTATTGAACTGGTGAAAAAGATTTAGATGCTCAAGTAAAAGATTAAGTGTATCTATATTCGTTTGGTTAATCTTGATTAATATATTAACAACAAAAGAATAATTGCATAACGATTTTAAAAGTAGTGATATGATATTAGCAAGAGATAACTTGTTATTAGATAATATGTTTAAACATTTCAAAAATGATATATAACATATAGATGAACATGTTAACTGTAAATTATGGTTATTAATTGAATATTATTTTTAAGATATGTAAATGGTTGAGTAGCAATGGAAAATTGTTTTTGAAATAATTTATATGTAACTCTGTTCCATTTCAATACTAGTGATCAATGTGTCAAGAACAAAACAACACTATCTAAATGAATATATTAATGTTAAATCATGGTTTCTTAACTGGATACTATCTTTAATATAGGTGAATGATCGACTAAAAATAGAAATATGTTTTAAAAACAGATCGTGTGCACCTATATATTTTTAAATGCTATTAATCAATGTATCAAAAACAAAATACTAAATAAATAATGATCAAAAGACTTAGAGAACAATAGAAAAACTAAACATTAATATAAACTTTTATCAATAGACAAATCATCTAGCAACGTATCTCCTTTTAAGATTTTAAAAACCCTATCTCCATAATACAATATTTATCTAGTATTAACTTAATATTGGGCCTCACACAATGATATATTATCACTTGTTTATTTGTATTTTTTAAAACATTTTGTTAATTGTCTTGTGTGGCTTGAAAAAAGCACTTGTTATCCCTTCAATTCAATTGTGTATTATGTAAGGATGAAAAGTAATAACTCCTCGCTCCAATCCTTCTTTGTGATTAAAAAAAACTAAATTTTAGTGTTTGTAGTTATAAAACTAGTAGCTCACAAAACTTTGATAAGAAATATCGACCACTTTTGATAAATGCCATTGTTTTCATTGGTTATGAGAAATATTTTCATGAATATTACATGTAAGAAAATACCAAAGTAAAAGTTTACATTTGAAAAATACCTTGAAAATTTGGGAGAGAATTCTTTCAAGTTCAAAATTTAAGGTCACTTTAACTTCAACATGATTAGAAATCTTCAAAATCCAAGAAGAGCCCTCCAAATGTCAAGGTTGATGGTTTTGTATTGGCTCTAAAAAATGTTGTAAGATAAAGTGGAGTCCTTTTCCACATAAACTTTTAAAAGTATTGAAATAAACTTCTACATTCTAGTTTTAGGATCACCCTTTTCTTAGCATTTGGCATGTGTGAGCTCGTAAAAATGTTTTACCATTAAAAAATTAATAATATAATATATATACACACCAATAGAGATGCAATAAGCTTTGTTTAATATGCCCTTATATATGAGTGATGTATAGGTCATCAAGTGATATAAACTTCCCTTAGGGTGACATTTTAATAATGAAGCACTCTTTTGTGGACCTACAATTTGGTTTGGAATTGTACACAAGAAACTCACCTTACTAAAAACTTTGAGGTGATGGATCAAGTGATGATTCAAATAAACTTCCCTTGGGGTGACATTTTAATAATGAAGTGCTCTCTTATGGACCTAGAATTTGGTTTTGGAATTGTACAAAAGAAACTCACCTTACTAAAAACTTTGAGGTGATGGAGTGACATCTTGATGATGTCCCTAAAGTAGACTAGAACACATAAAAAGGTCCCTTTTACCAATGTATACTTTTTTCAGAATTGCATATACCAACACTACTCTATAGAAAAGACTTGCATATGATCAAGTTGAGTTGTTTGTGATGATTTCTCTTCATCATGCTAGAAAGTGCCATGAGGTTCGTGTTTCTTTGAGCTTTGAGAATTCATATAAGATAATAGATGTGCATTCTTTACCTTCTAGCATTCTACTCCCCTCATACAATTGTCAGAATAAAATTAATTGATCTTATAAAAAATGTAATTAAAGAAATGAAGTCGTATAAGACTCTCTTCATAATATATATAATCAAAGGGAGTTTGATGTTATGGCACCATTCATCACTATTGGTGAGGTGGTGTTATGATTTAACCAAATTGCAACAAGAGATGCAAGCACCATCCTAGTAACCCTTCTAAAATACACATCCCGCTTAGTTGAGCTAAAAAGCAAGAATGCTCATCTATTATATGTGCATGAAACCATATCATCCTAGTCTTCATAGTTGTGGAGTAAGTACAATTTCATCACTTTCTTTTTGTATTTTCCCTTTTTCAGACCACATATGAGGCCCAAAAGCTAGGCCCTTAATACTTAGGAAAGAGGGCCAATGAGAAATTATAGTCATAATAGGACCTAGAATAAATGGGAAGCGACTTTAGGAAGTCAACTTACTTCAAGGAATGTGTGATCATGGGAAGTGTGTTCGTAGAAAAGATTTTACAAGTTTGTTTAGTTAGGTGGTAACTAAGCTACCCCAAATTTGTGAAATCTTATGATGTAAACTTCTATTGTTTATTTTGGGTTCTACCACTCAATTGAGAGTTCTACATGGTGCAAAACTGATGTTGGAGATGCATGACAATATGGAAGGTACAATGATAAAAGAACTTCTAATGAGGATACCAAAGGTTGTAGGCTCCTCTAATGGACCATAGTGCACATGTGAGAAAAGAAAATGGCTAAGAGCAAGTGAAGGTTTGGGAAATGTATTTCCAAGTCGATGGGTTAAGTTGGGTGATTAAGACCTTTAGATGGGCCGACATGAAGAAAAAAAGACACATAAATTATCACCATATTGCATTGACATGTGATTGATCCCATAAAGCATCTCAAGACATATCCCAATCATATACTAAAGGTTCAACATCAAATGAGCACTGAGAGACATCAATAAGAGCTCCAAAATATTGAGAAATAGGCTATCCCAAAGGTATTACAACAAACTGTCTTGTATGATGGTGAAAGGACTAAAGTATGGAAGCTCAAATCCAATGCCACATGCTCAATACTAATGCTAGGGTGGTCAACATTGAATGCCAAGGCTCCAACAAGTGTACGAGTAAATGATAATAGATGAAGCTTAAATAGAGGGTCGAGTCTAGGGTTTACGGAAAGAAAAAGAAACAAAGTGATTTTGATTAAATCTTAGAAAGTTAGAATTGATTTGCTTTGTACAAAAGCTACCGTTAGTTGGAAATTTTTGTGGTCACTTTTCTCGTCCATCAATTTTGTCTTCAACATCATGCGCTAAAGAAATTGCATCCTCCAAAGTCTTTGGTTTGAACATGTTCACTTCTACATAGAAGTGACCAAGCAAACCGGACATATACTTGCACTTGTGGATCGCCTCAAGAATATCTTCAAGCATTCAAAGTTAAAGTAAGGCACTCCATAAATGTTCTGTGTATTACGGAATGGATCCACGATCTCTTTGTTGCAGAAGATCCCACTATTTGATTACTTTTTCATGGAATTGAGGTGGAAGAAAATTTTGCAAAAATCTCTTTTGAAAGGCCTCCCAAGTAGTGGGACAATCAATACTCTTCCGGGCAATAGTCCACCATAATGATGCTCTGTCTGCTAAATGGTTAGTGACACATTTAAGTTTATCCTTTTTAGCATATTGCTCTTCATGGAAGTAATCATCAAACTGACTAATGAAAGCGAGAACAATTTTTCCATCATGTTGCCCATTAAAAGTACGGAATTTGAAATTTCTTTTACTTATCTTGGCTTCTTTCGCTTCTTTCCTGAGAGATTGTGCATCGAGTGTTGCATCAATCGTATGTTGAATAACATCTTCAAGTTGCGCTGTGTCTTGATCAATAGTGGATCATTAAAGTGTAGCCAGTTGTGCTTGCAAATTTTGACGTGCTACTTTGTAAAAATATCATTACCATGTATTTTTCATTATTTCGGGTTTTGAAGCTTGTTGCGGGTCTGCAAATGCTCAGCTCGCCTCCACACTGCAATCTTTAGCCCGCCTTCGATTGGGAAGCAGTCCGATACCATGCGGACGAGCATTCATCAACCGAGCTTCATTATTCTTCACACGTAGGAACTGGCCCTTGCAGGAGAGAGAGGGAGGAGAGAGAAATATTGAAACCTGATCTCTTGAACCAGGCAACCATTTGAGAAGCGGATAGGAGCACACAAAAGAGATAATGATCAACCTAAAGGATCAAAGAAGAGAACTAGGAGGAGTGAGCCAAATCTTCAACCTTCTTCTTCAGGATCGGAGTAGAGTATGGCTAACGTGCAGAAGCCAAAAGTGCAAGAAGACCAAAAGGCCCCAAAGTTAAAGGATTTGAAGTCAAAGAAGCAACCTAGATTCAAGCTGCTATTTGACATCGAGACAAAGTGGTTCAACGGCTATCCCTATTTGATGATAGCATGTTGCTCTACTTAGACAGTGAATGGTTGAAACATGAGAGTTCCAAACTAATACTCCAAGTTGACTACCAATAATGGTAAGGGAGGCAGACAATGCCCATTGAATGTCCAAATGTTACAGGTGTTGAGATATCAAGCTCCACTCGTGATATGCCAGCGTAACCGTTGTGCATTTATTTCACCGACTTGTTAGCTGCAGATGCAGTTTGTACACCACCCATGAATAATAGCTAGATGACAGCTATCCTTATCTACTCTAGTTCGTGGCTCAGTTAGTATGCCACCTTAGTTAGTTGAGTTTGGTTTGAGACCCATATATAGGGTTCTTCTATTTCTTTGTACTAGAGTTCTTTTGGCTTACACAACTAAGAAGAGGAAAACTGTTTTTAGCCTCCACCTTTGTGTGTACTCCCCCATTTGTGCAAGCAAGAAAGCTACAAGTGAGACTCCTTCCTTCTCTCCCACAATCTTGACATGGTATCAGAGCCTTGTTCGTGGTAAGGAGCTCAAGAAAGAAAACCAAGTTCACGGTGTTCTGGTAAGAGGACCAGTGTTACTTTCATTTTTCTGTTTTGGGAGCAAGTCTCTGCAGGTAGCATAGCCGGAAAGTACAAGAGTGCATTGTCTCAGATTGAGATGCCCTTCGCGGTGTAGCAAGAGGGTAGTATATGCTGCGGGAGTGGGTTTTAGCCCTTGGTTGCTCTGTTTTTTTGATTTGAGACCATTTCGGGGCCTGTTTTGGAGGCGGAAGTTTTCTACACGCACTCAAGAAAAGGCCATGTTTTATGCTGTGCGACCACTGTTCTACAGGTCGATGAAAAGTTACTGTAGAAATTGCATCGTATGCCTGTGCGCAGAGACATTGGGAGTTACAGAATCATCCTTGTTGCTTGTTGATGCAAAATCGTCACTAGGAAGTGACTGTGTGGTCAAATGCCACTTTCATCAGTTTTACAGATTTGCCCTTGTGAGGCTGAAGCTGTGTTCTTTGCAGTGACAGAATTTTTTGCAATGTTCTGTAATGGCGTCTGATTCTCTTTCACAGATTGTCACTGAAAAGCTTGACAAGAACAACTTCCAAGCATGGAAGTTTAGAATGACGAATTTCCTTATGGGAAAAAGATATTGGGAATTTGTTCCAGGAAATGAAGAAGAACAAGTTCTTCCTGATATTCCCAATCAACAGCAAATGCAGGCATTTAAAGCACGGCATGAGAGAGCCAGGAAAGTTATGTACTAGCTGTCTATCAGCATTTCAGACTCTATGATTGTGCATATTCAAGATGCAAGTACGCCAAAGGAGGCATGGGATACTTTGTTAAAAATGTATAGCACAAATACGCAAGCCAGGAAAATGCAGCTCAAGCAAGAAATGCACAATGTGCAAAGAGAAAGCATGAGCATCAATGACTACCACATGAAGGTGAAGACGATTGCAGATGCACTTGCTTCCATTGGGTGGCCAGTGGAAGATGATGATTTAGTTTCTGTGACCTTGAATGGTCTAGGAAAGGATTATGCATAGTTCCGAACATCCATTTCCGTCCGTGAAAGATTTCCTGATTTTGAGGAGTTGATTGCTCTTCTAATTTTTGAGGAGCAGAGAAATGGTGGTGCATCTTCTTCAGGAGGAACTTCAAAAGAAGCAGTCTTCTACTCAAATGCTAGAAGAGGTAGAGGCAGAGGTAGAGGAGGCCGATTTGGAGGCCGTGGTAGAAATCAGAATATGCAGCAAACTCAAGAAAACCAGTCCTATGGAGGAGGACGTGGTAACTCTAGAGGCAGGGGGAGCCAAAGAGGCTGTGGTGGATGGCAAAGAGGCCAAAATGCAAACAACAATATTGAATGCTACTACTGTGGTAAAATGGGTCATATGGCTAAAGACTGCTATAAAAAGCAAAATGACATCATGAATGGAAAATTGCAACAAGGAAATTATGCATATTCTAGTAGACAGGGTGATGATAGAAATGAGCATTTATTTATGGTGCAGCACATGACCAATTCTGTGACAAGTGCAGAAGAAAGAAACGATGTGTGCTATGTTGACTCAGGTGCACCAAACCACATGACAGGTCATGCTGAATGGATGCAGGATGCAAGGAAAATGGAAAAATCAGGATTTGTGGAGACTGGTGATGATACTGCACATCCTATTGTGCAGATTGGAAAAATTCCTTTGTCTATGCAAGATGGGAAAAAGAAATATCTGTCGGATGTATTTCATGTCCCGAATATCACCAAGAACTTGGTTTTTGTTGGTCAAATGGTTGATCAGGGCTTGCAGGTTAGATTTAATTCTCATGGATGCTTTGTTGAGGATATGAAAAATAAAGGTCGCTTGATAGAAAAAGGAAAGAAGATGGGTAGAATGTTTACGTTGGATGCAGACATGCCTGAATTGAGTGCAGCAATGTTTGCACATGGGACTGGTGTAGTTGCAGATATTGATATCTGGCATAAACGCATTGGTCATATTAATGTACAACGACTTAAATCAATGCAAGCCCAAAATATTGTTACAGGATTGCCTAAATTCAAGGTTGCAGAAATGCATAAGGTATCAAGGGCGAGCTATAGATCCTCACCATCCGATAGCTCGTCTTGCTGCAAAGGAGCATCGAACGGACTCTGTAAAAAGAGAAAAAACTACACATTAGTCCACATACAATAATGCATTTTAATTAAATTTAGTAATTATCGACAAGAAAGATAAGTGACTTATAGGGCCACCACATCTATACAATCGGTCGATCAATACAATGAGAATGTGTCTCTCTGCATATTGAGTCTCTAGGTTGGTGGGATCGCGGTTTGTAATAGAGTGCTACAAAGAAAACAAATTATACTTGTTAGAAACACGATTACAAATAAAAAAAGCAAGCAGAACAAAAGAAAAACTTACAAAGTCCTCCAGATATGTCCTATGACCGCTACTCCCAAGATGATGGACCACTCATGCCTCCAGTCGTGCCCTCGCCCCCTTGCACTACTGTCTCCAACGTCTTGGAGAATTTGTAGCCTCCTCCCAGAGTCGGCACCAATCATCCGCGTCTAGCCACTCGGGCTTTGAGGCCCCACTCTTAAGTGCCTTGCATGCGTTCGATCATCTGTGTGACATGTACGCATGCATACACTCCATCATCTAGCCTGTGGAAAGTCTATCTGATGCAGTGGATACTGGAAACTCCTCATGCAAGGATGCTACTATGTAGTCCTTGCTCCCCTCCGGTATGTTCTTCCAATGATCCAAGACGTTGTGCCGAAAAAATTGTTGGCACAACTCTCTCATACGAGCCATCACCCTCCTCCCCTCATCATTCATGATGGTGGCTCTTGTCCTATCATCTACAAGGTATCCATACCCCTTTGGGGTATGCCTAAGATATGTCCTCTCCCACCTATAACCACGCTCCTAGGCATATCTAGGAGACCCCTGTACATTTGGTGTACCTATGGGGGTAGTATCTCTCCGAGTAGCACCCATAGGGGTGCCACCTGCAGACGGCTGAGCAAAAGCTAGAGTGGTTGGAGTAGACGTCCCCATAAGTGTGACAAATCCCATAAGTGACGTAACTTCAACAGAACGATGAGAAGGAGACACTGCGTCGGTACCTCCACAACAACCACCTGAGCCACACTCTCTCAAACTGCCACGAGAGCGAGGAGTAGCACCTGTATCCTGAGCTGACTGCGGGCTCACTACATCCATGTCTCTGCAACATCCCCCATAACCTCTCCCTCTATCCGGCCCAAGTCTGGAGAGTTGACCTCATCAACTGGAAACTGAAGCATTAGAGTGCATCGAAGTATATCTAACATAACGGCTTGATGGTGTCCGAGACAACTCCTGGTCCGCCATATCTCTAAATCGAGCCATCTGATCTGGAGACATATGTGTAAAGTTCTCATATAGCTCCTCGTCGCTCATCCCTCGACTCATCGTGCTGATCTAAATATCCACAAATGTCACCTACACAGACAAAAAATGATGTTAGCATAATCAATATAAATCAAGGAAAGGACAGTAATATAGATCTTAAAAAAATAATATTACTTAAAATTACATATTTTATGTACCCTTATAAGCGATTCGTCAACGAATTGAGTAGGTGGATGCTCCAAGTATGAACTCCAAGTATGAAGTACCCTATGGTCCCATGTGAATCTCTTGACACAACTCCACATACACTAAACTGTCAAGTCACCATAAAAAGGATGAGTCTACCTCATTCTTGGACTCCTATATTTCCATCATTGTTACCCGATTCTGGCTCCTCTACATGCTTCGAGCTTTCGACAGCCTCCACCCCTTGCAATATCGACCCCTCTATTTGCATATTGTCCTCATCTACACTGGGAACATTGCTTTGATCATATACTCTCACACTTCGGGGAGTTGAAGGTATAACATACCACCACCGAGGTTGTTAGGGGTTTGGGTAGAAAATTACATGTTCAAAATCACGTACAAGAGAGATTTGAATTTTGTGACATGTACCATGTCATAATAAAATTTTAAAAAACATGAGTTTATACACCTGTTCACAATGGGCCGGCAAAACAAACGTGTCGCGCAAATCTGTCTATCTTTTTTTAGAATCTATTTCAAGAAATCCAGATGGATCTCGTCGAACTGTTGCTTTAGCTCCTTCAAGTACCACTTTGAACCATTGCATATCAAATAGGATCATGGAGAAGCTATGGTAATCCATCGTGATAATACTTTGCAAGTTCCCAAAATACTCCATCTCATCTATAATGGTGTTTGGATCCGTTGCTCGTCGTCGGCTCTCTTGCTCAAACTTTGCCATGATACCACAATCTGTTGTGGAGCGCATTTTGTCGATACGCTCCACGCAGAAATGCCGTTCGTGCAACCAGCTGCACTATATATTTTGTATTGTACATCGAAATAGTCAATTAGTTGTTGCATATAAAATATAGATACAACAAGCCCTAAACATGTCGTCACCTTTGGACTACATCCCCTCGAGAATTCCCACTCCTCAGTTGAGACCTCTGCCCCGTCACGAGACGCTGCGACTGCGGCATCTCCTCCATGGCCTCGAGATATCAAATCGGTTGATGGTGCATACTACATCGAAATTCAGATCGCGCTTCTTCTCGAACTTTTCTAGCTTGCTCGTACCTAGCAAGCCACGTCTCCATGGAGGCATGGTGCAATATACAAAAGAGATTCACTTTCTTCTCCATTGCAATATCCATTCTTTTTTCTACCACATTTCCAACCACCACATCTCTAGTTAGTCTATCATGGTCCTTCAGCGACCATAGCATACTGTTGTTTGAATCCACTGTTGGTAGCCACTGTGAAATATGCACTAATGCCTCAGACACCAACCAACCTTTAGCCATGCTACCTTCTGGCCGAGCTCATTATCGCACAAAGCCTTTTCAAGGTTTTCATGAAGTGCTCCAAGAAGAACATCCATCGCGTATGGATAGGTCCAGCAATCTCCACTTCATCTATAAGATGCATAAGAAGGTGGATTTGTATCGTGAACATGCTAGTGGGTAGGTATTTCTCAAATAGATATACCGTCTCCACTGCTCCCTGCCTTGCAGATTCAATAGAGGATGTCTTAATCTCCTTTTGTGAGATCATTGCACTAAAGTTGACAATCTATAAATTGCTCCATGTACTTCTGGAGCAAGGCATCCTCCGATCGTGATCGATAGTACAAACTACCACAAATGCAAAAGCATTACAAACAACGACTACACTCCAAATAGCAAAATACGTAGGCCACTTACAATCCATTCATAGTACAAATTTGACATATCTTATGCCAATCATGGGATTTTAGCCATGATAATTGATTATCTTTAGAAAACGTGGATATGAGAGAATGCATCATACCCGTCAGAGTGTGGATAGACTTGATAATTTGCTTCACAATGCGCTCTTCTTTAGTGGACAAAATCTAAGGAGCACGAGGTAGCTGCAAGCGACCATTAGCACTTGACTGCAGCCAAAGTGCCTCCATCTTGCCTACCTCATTCAAATCCATTCGTGTCCCTATAGTGTCTCTCTTTCCTGTGATGTGGTTCCATAGTAAGCTGCCCACATTCTTGAAAATATGCATGGGATCCAACAAGTGGTTGATTTGTAAGTGGGTCCAATACGGCAACTTATAGAAAACTGAGAGCCGTCACATGTTTGGATGTGACTCTATGTGGACCATTTTTAACTTGTACTAGCTTTGGGCGTTTATATATGCTGGAGGTCATCCAAGAAAACCTTCCCTCGGTTCATGACCCTCCGGGAAGAAAGCGGAGTGTCCTTGATATACCATCTTCTTCATGGTCCGTGACCTTTGGGAGTCTAACTGTGGCCCACACAATGGATATGCATGATAAGCTAAGGTAATTAGACCTATCCCAATATCTCTATCCAGTGAATACAAACTTGAATGAGCTATGATAGATAAAACCACAACGAGAATAGAAGCCTACTTACCTGAGCACTCCTCGAATCCTGGAAAGTCATGCATGGTCCACATGAGAATGGCTCGAATATTGGTGAACCGTCGACCATCGCGCTTGCTCATATCTTCCATGGTGACCCCCTCCTCCCACAAAATCGTAAGCTCATTGACTAATGGATGAAGATACACCTTCATATTTTTGACTTTGTAGTGACTGGGAACGAGCAAGATAATGATGAGGTGTCCTTTCTTCGTAGAAAGCCATGGAGGGATGTTCTAGTTGACAAGGATTACAGGTCACACATTGTAAGAAGTTGAGTGCAGAGCGAATGGGTTCATGTCATCCATAGCAAGATCGAGCCAAAGATTCCTTGGCTCTCGGGAAAAGCCTGGAAAGGTAGAGTCAATGTGGCTTCATGCACATGAATCTGTTGATATTCGTTGAACTCCATTTGTGGATCTATTCTGCGTACGCCACGTTGTCAAGCTCGCCATGCCAGACGTACAAAACATGTGATTTATGCAGGGAATAAGCAAAAAAGTGTCTAAGAACTTTTTGAGGGATGGTTTGCCCTTACAGGTCCTGTTAATACTTGTAAGCACCACACTTTGGACATGTCTCCATAGTCTTGTATTCTCCTCGAAACCTTATGCAATCATTGAAGTCCATGCCAAGCTTTCGTAAAACATAACGCGTATCATCACGAGACTCAGGTATGGTATTTGCAAGTGGTAATATATGATACTTCGCATACGTACAATGTACCTGAAAAACTTGGTCACACTCGCATTGCTTCACTCGTATTTTGCTTGCACACTTAGGAGTGCAAGTAGTGTCTTCAAGCGAGATACTCGGCACCCATCATATAATGGTATGGATGCTTCCTCTCTAAGTGGATCAGATGTCTTGACATCTATGGGCATCAATGCATCGATCATTGCCTCCATCTTAGGCTCCAAGATTGTAGGAAAGTCTGGAAGGCTACATGTCTCCTCTGGTATTGATGGTATAGATTTGGTAGTACCTTCCAAGTGGTGGATTGGCTTGGGCACTCCATCCATTGAACGCCTAGGAACTCTTCTAACTGGCTGCAAAGGGTGCACTCCTCCGTGGGATGAGATGTCACCTCCTTGTAATAAATTCGTCGGCCACATTCAATGTTTTTGTATATGATATTCAATTAGTTTGCGAATACAATGCATGATTGATATATACTTTTCTTATAGTTTGCTCAAAATATGAGATCGCCTGATCAATGATCTCTGGTTGAAACTCACCGAAGCGTTGTACGTGTTTTATAGACAATCGATGTGGAGCCCCAAGAGAGACACCAAGGAAATAGGGTTTCTATTGTAAGAAAATCTATCTTGTCATCATCAACAAGCTTTTTTATTAGGTTTTATATGATCACAATGAAGAAAAGAACACCAGGCACAACAAATCTTCATGCAGCATCATGTAGATCTCCCACGGATTTTATAAAATCAACCATATTCTTCATAATCTTCATCATCTCCATCAATATAACAAAGAACACAAAGGAATACACCATCTTTGAATGGAAATCAATCACATTGTATGTTGAGATATCGAGCTCCACTCGTGATATGCCAGGGTGACCGTTGTGCATTTATGTCACCGACTTGTCAGTTGTAGATGCGGTTGGTACACCGCCCATGAATAATAGCTACATGATAGCTATCCTTATCTACTCTAGTTCGTAGCTCAGTTAGTATGCCACCTTAGTTAGTTGAGTTTGGTTTGAGACCCATATATAGGGTTCTTCTATTTCTTTGTATTTGAGTTCTTTTGGCTTACACAACTAAGAAGAGGAAAACTATTTTCAGCCTTCACCCTTGTGTGTATTCCCCCATTGTGCAAGCAAGAAAGCTTCAAGTGAGACTCCTTCCTTCTCTCCCACAATCTTGACATGGTATCAGAGCCTTGTTCGTGGTAAGGAGCTCAAGAAAGCAAGACAAGCTCGCGGTGTTCTGGTAAGAGGAGCAGTGTTGCTTTCATTTTCTATTTTGGGAGCAGATCTATGCAGGTAGCACAGCCGGAAAGTGCAGGAGTGCATTGTCTCAGGTTGAGACGCCTTTCGCGATGAAGCAAGAGGGCAGTATATGCTGCGGGAGTGGGCTTTAGCCCTTGGCGAGCTTGCTTTTTTGATTTGAGGCCATTTCGGGGCTTGTTTTGGAGACATAAGTTTTCTGCACGCACTCAGGAAAAGGCCCAGTTTTATGCTGTGCAGCCACTGTTCTACAGGTCAGTGAAAAGTTACTGTAGAAATTGCATCGTATGCTTGTGCGCAGAGACATTGGGAGTTACAGAATCATCCCTGTTGCCTGTTGATGCAAAATCGTCACTAGGAAGTGACTGTGTGGTCAAATACCACTTTCATCAGTTTTGCAGATTTGCCTTTGTGAGGCTGAAGCTGTGTTCTTTGCAGTGACAGAATTTTTTGCAGTGTTCTGTAATGGCGTCTGATTCTCTCTCACAGATTGTCACTGAAAAGCTTGACAAGAACAACTTCCAAGCATGGAAGTTTAGAATGACAAATTTCCTTATGGGAAAAGGATATTGGGAATTTGTTGCAGGAAATGAAGAAGAATCAGTTCTTCCTGATGTTCCCAATCAACAGCAAATGCAGGCATTTAAAGCATGGCATGAGAGAGCCAGGAAAGTTATGTACTAGCTATCTATCAGCATTTCAGACTCTATGATTGTGCATATTCAAGATGCAAGTACGCCAAAGGAGGCATGGGATACTTTGCCAAAAATGTATAGCACAAATACGCAAGCCAGGAAAATGCAGCTCAAGCAAGAGTTGCATAATGTGCAAAGAGAAAATATGAGCATCAATGACTACCACATGAAGGTGAAGAAGATTGCAGATGCACTTGCTTCCATTGGGTGGCCAGTGGAAGATGATGATTTAGTTTCTGTGACCTTGAATGGTCTAGGAAAGGATTATGCACAGTTCCGAACATCCATTTCCGTCCGTGAAAGACTTCCTGATTTTGAGGAGTTGATTGCTCTTCTAATTTCTGAGGAGCAGAGAAATGGTGGTGCATCTTCTTCAGGAGGAACTTCAAAATAAGCTATCTTCTACTCAAATGCTGGAAGAGGTAGAGGCAGAGGTAGAGGAGGCCGATATGGAGGCCGTGGTAGAAATCAGAATATGCAGCAAACTTAAGAAAACCAGTCCTATGGAGGAGGACGTGGTAACTCTAGAGGCAGGGGGAGCCAAAGAGGTCGTGGTGGATGGTAAAGAGGCCAAAATGCAAACAGTAATGTTGAATGCTACTACTGTGGTAAAATGGATCATATGGCTAAAGACTGCATAAAAAGCAGAATGACATCATGAATGGAAAACTGCAACAAGGGAATTATGCATCTTCTAGTAGACAGGGTGATGACAAAAATGAGCACTTGTTTATGGTGCAGCACATGAACAATTCTGTGACAAGTGTAGAAGAAAGCAATGATGTATGGTATGTTGACTCAAGTGCATCAAACCACATGACAGGTCATGCAGAATGGATGGAGGATGCAAGAAAAATGGAAAAATCAGGATTTGTGGAGACTGGTGATGATACTGCACATCCTATTGTGCAGATTGGAAAAATTCCTTTGTCTATGCAGGATGCGAAAAAGAAATACGTGTCTGATGTATTTCATGTCCCGAATATCACTAAGAATCTGGTTTCTGTTGGTCAAATGGTTGAGCAGGGCTTGCATATCAAATTTAATCCTCATGGATGCTTTGTTGAGGATATGAAAAATAAAGGTCGCTTGATAGCAAAAGGAAAGAAGAAGGGCAGAATGTTTACATTGGATGCAGACATGTCTGAATTGAGTGCAGCAATGTTTGCACATGGGACCGGTGTAGTTGCAGATATTGATATCTGGCATAAACGCATTGGTCATGTTAATGTACAACGACTTAAATCAATGCAGGCCCAAAATATTGTTGCAGGATTGCCCAAATTCAAGGTTGCAGAAATGCATAAGGTATGTGAAGCCTGTCAGTTTGGAAAACAGGCAAGGAAACCATTTCCTAGACATGTTCAAGAGAGTGAGAAGCCATTGGAATTAATCCACTCTGATGTGTGGACTACTAAAGCTGCATCTCTTGGAGGCTGTCATTATTTTGTCACTTTTATTGATGACTATAGCAAAAAAGTTTGGGTGTATTTTATGAAAAAGAAAAGTGAAGTTTTTGGGCATTTCAAAACTCTTAAAGCTATGGTTAAAAAAGAAACAGGCCTGCAGATAAAATACCTAAGGTCAGATGGAGGGGGAGAGTACCTCTCAAACGAGTTTGCAAGGTTCCTACAGGAGCATGGCATAAAGCAGCAATATTCATGCAGTCATGCCCCACAACAAAATGGAATTGCAGAAAGGAAAAACGGGCATATTGAAGAGGTATCTCATGCCATGCTCAATGAAAAAGACTTGCCAGATTTTTATTGGGCTGAAGCAGTTGCTACAACAGTCTACATAATGAACAGGACTCCCACTGCAGCAATACATGAAATGACTCCAGAGGAGAGGTATACTGGTAGGAAACCATATATTTCTCATTTGAAAATTTTTGGTTGCATTGCCTATGTACATGTGCCAGATGAGTTGAGATCCAAGTTGGATCCAAAAGCTGAGAAGTGCATCTTTATTGGTTACTCTCTGCAGCAAAAAGGGTATAGATGCTATAACCCTTCTACTCGTAAGTTTACAGTGAGCAGAGATGTTGTTTTTGATGAGATGAGTAGCTGGTATAAACCAGTAAATGTGATTGATGATGTAGATGCACAAAATGGTAATGCTGCACAGAATTCACAGCAGCAGTCACAAAATATTAGTGGACCTGGAGCGTCCTCTAGCAGTGGTTCACATTCTTCGCCATGGACAGGCAGATTGAGATCAGGAGAATCTTCTCAAAGCAATGCAAATAGTGGTATGCAGGTATCATGAAAAGGAAAAGAGAAGGTTGATCAGCCCATGTTTGATGTGAATGCAGGTCACTCTTATGTGGATGGTGAATCCAGTGGCTCAGAACAAAGCATTGATGATGAGCTGGGTATTCCTTCTATTGTTACACCTGGAGTAAGAAAGACCAGGGATGTTTTGAGAGCACTTGGAGTGAACCTATTTTGCACAGGTCTACGAGAGCTAGGTATCCTGTGGATAGGCTAAAATATGATGGATTTACAGCCATTCACTATGCATATATGGTCAAAGTGATACAAGAACCAGAACCCACTTCTTTTGAACAAGCCATGGGAAAAGAAAAATGGGAGAAAGCCATGGATGAAGAAATGGATGCCTTGGAAGCAAATGCTACATGGGAGTTAGTACCTTTGCCTAAAGGTAAGAATGTAATTGGCTGTAAGTGGGTTTATAAGGTGAAGCACAATGCAGATGGTTCTGTGAACAGATACAAGGCAAGATTAGTAGTCAAGGGGTATGCACAAACATATGGCATTGACTATGAAGAAACATTCAGTCCGGTTGCAAGGATGGCAACCATAAGAGCAGTCATTGCTATGGCTGCATCAAAGGGATGGTCTTTACATCAGATGGATGTAAAGAATGCCTTCATGCATGGTGATTTGCAAGAAGAGGTCTATATGGAGCAGCCACCAGGTTATGTGCATGCTGTTCAACCTGAGTTTGTTTGCAGGTTGAAGAAAGACTTGTATGGCTTGAAGCAAGCACCTAGAGCATGGTCTGACAAGATAGGACAGTATCTTGTCACTATTGGCTTTCAGATTTCCAAGGCAGATTTCTCACTTTATGTGAGAAAAACAGAGAAAGGTATTATGCTACTTGTCATTTATGTTGATGATTTGATTATGACAGGTGACAGTGATGAAGATATCCCTCATGTGAAAATGCTATTGAAGCAGAAGTTTGAGATGAAGGATTTGGGAGAGCTGCGTTATTTCTTGGGCATTGAGGTGATTAGATCACCAAGTGGGATACAGCTCTTGCAGAGGCAGTATGGATTGGACATGCTGTCCAAATATGGGATGATAGGCTGTAAGTCTATTTCAGTTCCTTTGGAGCAGAATGTGAAGCTGAGCACAGATGCAGGTGAGCTTCTAGAAGACCCTACTATATACAGACGCATAGTAGGAAGTTTGATTTATATGACTATTACCAGGCCATATTTGAGCTATGTTGTTGGATTGGTAAGTTAGTTTATGCAGGCTCCAAGGAAACCACATTTGGATGCGGCTAGACGCATACTCAGGTATGTGAAGTCCACATTGTAGTATGGACTATTTTATGAGACTGGGGTTCAGATACAGTTGCATGGATACACTGATGCTGATTGGGCTGGTAGTATTTCTGATATACGATTTACTAGTGGATATGTGTTCTCTTTTGGGAGTGCTGCAGTCACTTGGAGCAGCAAGAAACAGCCTATAGTTGCCTTGTCGAGCACAGAGGCTGAGTACAGGGGTGCAGCAATGGCTGCATGTGAGGTAGCTTGGTTGCATAAGCTACTTTATGATATGCATTAGTCTATAGATGGGCCAGTTGTCATTTATTGTGACAACATGAGTAGTATACACTTGGCAAATAACCCAGTATATCATGCTAGAACAAAGCACATTGAGGTGCATTATCACTATGTGCGAGAGAGGGTTTTACTAGGTCTTATTGATCTAGTTTATGTCAGCACAGAGGATCAGGTAGCTGGCATATTCACGAAGGCATTGGGCGCAGAGAAGCTGCGCAAGTTCAGAGACCTGCTTGGTGTGCAGGAATTGGGATTGAGCTCGAGGGGGAGTGTTGAGATATCGAGCTCCACTCGTGATATGCCAGGGTGACCGTTGTGCATTTATATCACCGACTTGTCAGTTGTAGATGCGGTTGGTACACCACCCATGAATAATAGCTACATGATAGCTATCCTTATCTACTCTAGTTCGTGGCTCAATTAGTATGCCACCTTAGTTAGTTGAGTTTGGTTTGAGACCCATATATAGGGTTCTTCTATTTCTTTGTATTTGAGTTCTTTTGGCTTACACAGCTAAGAAGAGGAAAACTGTTTTCAGCCTCCACCCTTGTGTGTATTCCCCCATTGTGCAAGCAAGAAAGCTTCAAGTGAGACTCCTTCCTTCTCTCCCACAATCTTGACATAGTATTCACCTTCAATATCTTCATAGTTCTCTCTCTCTATCTTTCATATACAATTACACTGTTTTGATAGAATTGATTAACTCTGACTCTCTCTCTCTCTCTCTCTCTCTCTCCATCAATAGTACATCATATCCTCACTACAATGCTCAATAATCACTCTCAATAATCCTTCTTAGTTCATGGATACACCTTCCAAAAGGTATGTCTGATATGAAGAGTCACCATAGACTTCATAGTATCCTGTGAGATCTGTCTTCTGTCACTGTCTTCTGTAACCTTCTGTAAATCTTCAGCAGTTACTTCTTCACTTCAATTAGCTTGGATAGAGCTTCCATTCATCCTTTCCTAAGACAAAAACACTTCCCAAAATATCCACACATCCATCATAACACTCAATAGAAACAACAGAATAGAACCACAGAGCAACAAAAGTGCAAAACAACAGAGCTACAGAAGCTTACAGAACTTCACAGAAGATCAACAAAACCCATAAAAATCATAACAACCAAAACAAAACCAATTCAATCTTTCATAAACCTCTTCACACAACTTCAATCATCTCTCAAAACATTCATTCAACCATCTCTACTACCAAAACAGAACAAAACAGAAGAAAATCAGACCTTACAGAACCAAACATCCTCATAAAAAACCATCAAAAACCCTTCAAACTTATCCAAACCTTTCCAAACACTTCAAAATAAACAACCATTTATCAATAAAAAACAACAAAAAATCAACCCAAAAACCAACATATTTCACACTCAACACGATGTTTTCGTCTAATTGCCAGCTTACATTGAGAGTAAGGACATGGGACGTGCTGATTAAGATACGTCTCACGATTTTGAACATCACGGCCTTCATCGTTTTCCATTTGGTCTACGTTACAACAAATAATTTTTTTAAATTATCATTCTTTTTTTCTTTCTTAAATTGTCTGAGAAGGGATTTCTTCTCTTGTAACTTAGTAAAATTAACGTATGCAAAGTCTCCACACACCTATGGGCCTATAGTATGTAAAGTCTAATATGCTATGCATGGGGACGAGGGAGTAGCTACCCTATGCCAGAATGTTTCCCGTCTCGTGGTATTGCACTGGACCTCGCCACCTTTTTTCCTTTGTGTGCACTTTTAACAAAACCTCTCTCTCTCTCTCTCTACCACTACCACTACCACTACCTGTCAAGATTGTGGGAGAGAAGGAAGGAGTCTCACTTGTAGCTTTCTTGCTTGCACAATGGGGGAATACACACAGAGGTGGAGGCTGAAAACAGTTTTTCTCTTCTTAGTTGTGTAAGCCAAAAGAACTCTAGTACAAAGAAATAGAAGAACCCTATATATGGGTCTCAAACCAAACTCAATTAACTAAGGTGGCATACTAACTGAGCCACGAACTAGAGTAGATAAGGATAGCTATCATGTAGCTATTATTCATGAGCGGTGTACCAACCGCATCTGCAACTGACACGTCGGTGACATAAATACACAACGGTCACCCTGGCATATCACGAGTGGAGCTCGATATCTCAACACTCCCCCTCGAATTCAATCCCAAATTCCTACACACCAAGCAGATCTCTGAACTTGCGCAGCTTCTCTGCGCCCAATGTCTTCGTGAATATGTCAGCTACCTGATCCTCTGTGCTGACATAAACTAGATCAATAAGACCTAGTAAAACCCTCTCTCGCACATAGTGATAATGCACCTCAATGTGCTTTGTTCTAGCATGATAGACTGGGTTATTTACCAAGTGTATACTGCTTATGTTGTCCCAATAAATGGCAACTGGCCCATCTGTAGACTGATGCATGTCATAAAGTAGCTTATGTAACCAAGCTACCTCACATGCAGCCATTGCTGCGCCCCTATACTCAGCCTCTGTGCTCGACAAGGCAACTGTAGGCTGTTTCTTGCTGCTCCAAGTGACTGCAACACTCCCAAAAGAGAACACATATCCACTGGTAGATCGTCTATCAAAAATACTACCAGCCCAATCAGCATCAGTGTATCCATGCAACTGTATCTGAACCCCAGTCTCATAAAGTAGTCCATACTGCAATGTGGACTTCACATACCTGAGTATGCGTGTAGCCGCATCCAAATGCGGTTTCCTTGGAGCCTGCATAAACTGACTTACCAATCCAACAACATAGCTCAAATCTGGCCTGGTAATAGTCATATAAATCAAACTCCCTACTATGCGTCTGTACATAGTAGGGTCTTCCAGAAGCTCACTTGCATCTGCACTCAGCTTCACATTCTGCTCCAAAGGAACTGAAATAGGCTTACAGCCTATCATTGCCTTTGCGAGAGCTGTATCCCACTTGGTAATCTAATCACCTCAATGCCCAAGAAATAACGCAGCTCTCCCAAATCCTTCATCTCAAATTTTTGCTTTAACAGCATTTTCACATGAAGGATATCTTCATCACTGTCACCTGTGATAATCAAATCATCAACATAAATGACAAGCAACATAATACCTTTCTCTGTTTTTCTCACATAAAGTGAGAAATCTGCCTTGGAAATCTGAAAGCCAATAATGACAAGATATTGTCCTATCTTGTCAGACCATGCTCTAGGTGCTTGCTTCAAGCCATACAAGGCTTTCTTCAACTTGCAAACAAACTCAGGATGAACAGCATGCACATAATCTGGTGGCTGCTCCATATAGACCTCTTCTTGGAAATCACCATTCAAGAAGGCATTCTTTACATCCATCTGATGTAAAGACCATCCCTTTGATGCAACCATAGCAATGACTGCTCTTACGGTTGCCATCCTTGCAACCGGACTGAATGTTTCTTCATAGTCAATGCCATATGTTTGTGCATACCCCTTGACTACTAATCTTGCCTTGTATCTGTTCACAGAACCATTTGCATTGTGCTTCACCTTATAAACCCACTTACAGTCAATTGCATTCTTACCTTTAGGCAAAGGTACCAATTCCCATGTAGCATTTGCTTCCAAGGCATCCATTTCTTCATCCATGGATTTCTCCCATTTTTCTTTTCCCATGGCTTGCTCAAAAGAAGTGGGTTCTGGTTCCTATATCACTTTGACCATATAAGCATAGTGAATGGCTGTAAATCCATCATATTTCAGCCTATCCACAGGATATCTAGCTCTCGTAGACCTGCGCAAAATAGGTTCACTCCCAGGTGCTCTCAAAACATCCGTGGTCTTCCTTACTCCAGGTATAACAATAGAAGGAATACCCAACTCATCATCAATGCTCTGTTCTGAGCGACTGGATTCACCATCCACATAAGAGTGACTTGCATTCACATCAAACATGGGCTGATCAACCTTCTCTTTTCCTTTTCATGATACCTGCATACCACTATTTGCATTGCTTTGAGAAGATTCTCCTGATCTCAATTTGCCTGTCCATGGCGAAGAATGTGAACCACTGCTAGAGGACGCTCCAGGTCCACTAATATTTTGTGACTGTTGCTGTGAATTCTATGTAGCATTACCATTTTGTGCATCTACATCATCAATCACATTTACTGGTTTATACCAGCTACTCATCTCATCAAAAACAACATCTTTGCTCACTATAAACTTATGAGTAGAAGGGTTATAGCATCTATACCCTTTTTGCTGCAGAGAGTAACCAATAAAGATGCACTTCTCAGCTTTTGGATCCAGCTTGGATCTCAACTCATCTGGCACATGTACATAGGCAATGCAACAAAAAATTTTCAAATGGAAAATATCTGGTTTCCTACCAGTATACCTCTCCTCTGGAGTCATTCCATGTATTGCTGGAGTGGGAGTGCTGTTCATTATGTAGACTGTTGTAGCAACTGCTTCAGCCCAATAAAAATCTGGCAAGTCTTTTTCCTTGAGCATGGCACGAGATACCTCTCCAATATGCCTATTTTTCCTTTCTGCAATTCCATTTTGTTGTGGGGTATGACTGCATGAATATTGTTGCTTTATGCCATGCTCCTGCAGGAACCTTGCAAACTCATTTAAGAGGTACTCTCCCCCTCCATCTGACCTTAGGCATTTTATTTGCAGACCTGTTTCGTTTTCAGCCATAGCTTTAAGAGTTTTGAAATGCCCAAAAACTTCACTTTTCTTTTTCATAAAATACACCCAAACTTTTCTGCTATAGTCATCAATAAAAGTGACAAAATAATGATAGCCTCCAAGAGATGCAGCTTTAGTAGTCCACACATCAGAGTGGATTAATTCCAATGGCTTCTTACTCTCTTGAACATGTCTAGGAAATGGTTTCCTTGCCAGTTTTCTAAACTGACAGGCTTCACATACCTTATGCATTTCTGCAACCTTGAATTTAGGCAATCCTGCAACAATATTTTGGGCCTGCATTGATTTAAGTCGCTGTACATTAACGTGAACAATGCATTTATGCCAGATATCAATATCTGCAACTACACCGGTCCCATGTGCAAACATTGTTGCACTCAATTCAGACATGTCTACATCCAGCGTAAACATTCTGCCCTTCTTCTTTCCTTTCGCTATCAAGCGACCTTTATTTTTCATATCCTCAACAAAGCATCCATGAGGATTAAATCTGACCTGCAAGCTCTGCTCAACCATTTGACCAATAGAAACCAGATTCTTGGTGATATTTGGGACATGAAATACATCGGACATGTATTTCTTTTTCCCATCCTACATAGACAAAGGAAATTTTCCAATCTGCACAATAGGATGTACAGTATCATCACCAGTCTCCACAAATCCTAGTTTTTCCATTTTCCTTGCATCCTCCATCCATTCTGCATGACCTGTCATGTGGTTTGATGCACCTGAGTCAACATACCATACATCGTTGCTTTCTTCTGCACTTATCACAGAATTATTCATGTGCTGCACCATAAACAAATGCTCATTTCTGTCATCACCCTGTCTACTAGAAGATGCATAATTCCCTTGTTGCATTTTTCCATTCATGATGTCGTTCTGCTTTTTATAGCAGTCTTTAGCCATATGATCCATTTTACCACAGTAGTAGCATTCAACATTACTGTTTGCATTTTGGCCTCTTTGCCATCCACCACGACCTCTTTGGCTCCCCCTGCCTCTAGAGTTACCACGTCCTCCTCCGTAGGACTGGTTTTCTTGAGTTTGCTGCATATTCTGATTTCTACCACGGCCTCCAAATCGGCCTCCTCTACCTCTGCCTCTACCTCTTCCAGCATTTGAGTAGAAGACAGCTTTTTTTGAAGTTCCTCCTGAAGAAGATGCACCACCATTTCTCTGCTCCTTAGAAATTAGAAGAGCAATCAACTCCTCAAAGTCAGGAAATCTTTCACGGACGGAAATATATATTTGGAACTTTGCATAATCCTTTCCTAGACCATTCAAGGTCACAGAAACTAAATCATCATCTTCCACTGGCGACCCAATGGAAGCAAGTGCATCTGCAATCTTCTTCACCTTCATGTGGTAGTCATTGATGCTCATATTTTCTCTTTGCACATTATGCAACTCTTGCTTGAGCTGCACTTTCCTGGCTTGCGTATTTGTGCTATACATTTTTGACAAAGTATCCCATGCCTCCTTTGGCGTACTTGCATCCTGAATATGCACAATCATAGAGTCTGAAATACTGATAGACAGCCAATACATAACTTTCCTGGCTCTCTCATGCCATGCTTTAAATTCCAGCATTTGCTGTTGATTGGGAACATCAGGAAGAACTGGTTCTTCTTCATTTCCTACAACAAATTCCCAATATCCTTTTCCCATAAGGAAATTCGTCATTCTAAACTTCCATGCTTGGAAGTTGTTCTTGTCAAGCTTTTCAGTGACAATCTGTGAAAGAGAATCAGACGCCATTACAGAACACTGCAAAAAATTCTGTCACTGCAGAAAACACAGCTTCAACCTCACAAGGGCAAATCTGCAAAACTGACGAAAGTGGTATTTAACCACACAGTCACTTCCTAGTGATGATTTTGCATCAACAAGCAACCAGGATGATTCTGTAACTCCCAATGTCTCTATGCACAGGCATACGATGCAATGTCGACAGTAACTTTTCACCGACCTGTAGAACAGTGGCTGCACAGAATAAAACATGGCCTTTTCCTGAGTGCGTGCAGAAAACGTCCATCTCCAAAACAGGCTCCGAAATGGTCTCAAATAAAAAAAACAGGGTCGCCAAAGGCTAAAGCCCTTTCCTGCAGCATATACTGCCCTCTTGCTTCACCGCGAAGGGTGTCTCAACCTGAGACAATGCACTCCTGCACTTCCTGGCTGTGCTGCCTGCAGAGACTTGCTCCCAAAATAGAAAATGAAAGCAACACTGCTCCTCTTACCAGAACACTGCGAGCTTGGCTTGCTTTCTTGAGCTCCTTACCACGAACAAGTCTCTGATACCATGTCAAGATTGTGGGAGAGAAGGAAGGAGTCTCACTTGTAGCTTTCTTGCTTGCACAATGGGGGAATACACACAGAGGTGGAGGCTGAAAAAAGTTTTCCTCTTCTTAGTTGTGTAAGCCAAAAGAACTCTAGTACAAAGAAATAGAAGAACCCTATATATGGGTCTCAAACCAAACTCAACTAACTAAGGTGGCATACTAACTGAGCCACGAACTAGAGTAGATAAGGATAGCTATCATGTAGCTATTATTCATGAGTGGTGTACCAATCGCATCTGCAACTGACACGTCGATGACATAAATACACAACGGTTACCCTGGCATATCACGAGTGGAGCTCAATATCTCAACACTACCACTACCACCACTATTACTAGTACTCACCTTCCCGAGGTGTTGAATACACCCAAGATGCACCCTAAACAAAACCTCTCTCTCTCTCTCTTTCTCTCTCTACTACTACCACTACTACTACTAGTACTCGCCTTCTCGAACACACCAAAGGTGCACCTTTAACAAAACCTCTCTCTCTCTCTCTCTCTCTCTCTTTGTGTACTACTACCACCACCACCACTACTATTACCACCACCACCACCACTACTACTATAAACTAGAAAAGAAGAAGTTAAAGAACAAGATCTTATCCTCTCTTTGTTTTTTATCCATTCATTCTCCTCTCTCCCTCCCTCCCTCTCTCTTTCTTTATTATGTTTCATGTTTATTCCCTCTCTCTCTCGTTCCTTCTTTCTTTTTTCTCTCTTCCTCTCCGTCTCTCATTTCCTTTAACAAAACATCTCTCTCTCTCTCTACTACTACTACTACTACTACTACTACTACTACTACTACTACCACTACCACTACCACTACCACTACCACTACCACTACCACTACCACTACCACTACCACTACTACTACTACTAACAAGAAAATAAGAAATTAAAGAACAAGATCTTACTCTCTCTTTGTTTTTTATCCATTCATTCTCCTCTCTCCCTCCCTCACTCTCTCTTTCTCTCTTTCTTTATTATGTTTCATGTTTTTTCCCTCTCTCTCTTGTTCCTTCTTTCTTTTTCTCTCTTCCTCTCCCTCTCTCATTTCCTCTCTTTTTCTCTCAGTACACATCATTTTTAACAAAAACAAGCAAAAGAAAAGGAGAAAAAACAAAAACAAACCAAGAGGGAATAATGCACTCACTGGAACAACCCGAGAATGGATTCGGCGGCTCCTCCTCGCGACGGCAGCTCCTCTTCGCCCTCCATGCAGTTCCTTCTCTTCTTCACAAATGGCAGCGACAGTGGCAGCGGCGGTGAGAAGCTCTCCTTCTCCTCTTTCTCTCTTTCTTTCCCTCTCCCTCTCAAACGCAAGATGTAGTTTGCTCTCCCTTTCACTCCCTCTTTTGCTCTTTCGCACAAAATGCCACCCTTGAGTTTCCGCCCGCTTTTTTTTGCATGAGTAACATCGCTAGTTGCATCGCTAATTTGCATTGAAAATGGCCGTCGCTATACTCCTATATCCTTGTAGTGTGCTTTGTAAAAGATTTCAAGAACGGATGTAAACTGGTTACAAAAGATAAGTGTATGGAAAGAAACATATAATATACCCAAGATAAAGACTGCTATGTTTGCATAACATGTAGGAGTTGTGATTGATATTACATTTGGCATAAATGTACTAGCCATCTAAATGTGTAGTAGTTGAAGAACATGTAGTCATGTGAAATTGAGATAGGCTTGTCTAAGTTCAAAGTAGTCGATATGTAGAAAGTATGCGAAGTATGTTAATTTGTAAAATAAACAAGGTATGCATTTCCTCATTATAAACATATAACCAAGCATTTACTTGATGTTATACATTTGGATATGTGGGGTCCTACAAATACTACATCAACAGCTAGATGTAAGTAATGTGTAATCTTTATTGATGATTATACAAGGAAGATATGGGTGTATTTCATGAAGAAGAAAAGTGAGATGTTCTCTCACTTTCATGATTTTAAAATTTTGGTTGAGAAATAAATATGTGTGTAGATTGGGCGCCTACGATCAAATAGAGGGGGAAAGTACTCTCCAACAAATTTAGTCATTTTTTGAAACATCATGGAATTTAGAGTCAATTCACAAGCACATATACTCCACAATGAAATGTTGTTGAAAGGGAGAACATGCATATTGCAAAAATCGCATGAATTTTGAGCTTAAAAAAACACGCCCCATTATTATTGGATTGAACCTGTCTCTATACAACTGAATATATTATGAGTAGGACTCCCACTACAACAGTGTATGATATGACACCAAAGGAGAAGTTTATAAATGTAAGGAATAAGATTTGTCACATGTTAATAAACGTAAGAAACCACATTTGTTACATTTTAAAGTATTTGATGCATTGCATATGTACATGTGCCAAATGAGGCAAGAAAGAAGTTGGGGCTAAAAAGCATGTATTTGTTGGCTGTTTTCTTAACCAAAATGGTTTTAAATATTATAACCCGACTACATGCAAATACGGATTAACAAAGATGTGATATATGATGAGATGAGCAGTTGGTATGTTGCTAAAAAATGTATTATCGTAGATAAAGTAAAAGAAAATATGGTTACAGAAAATCTGGGTCCATAGTCTCATAGATATCGAGTGGGCTAGTAGAGTCCTCTTCCAGTAAGCCTACTAAGAGACAATGGAGTGGTAGCTTATGTGAAACTAACACTCCTACAAGTGTAGAGAATGTATCACAAAAGGAAAAAGAAAAGGTGGTTGAGCAAATTGGTATGCTAGATGTTTCTACAAGCTATTCACCTGTAGATGGTGAGTCTAATGGCTCAAATCAAAGTATGGATGAGAAGTTTGATATTTAAGTTGTTTATACACCTAGTATAAGAAAAATTAGGGATGATATAAAGGGATCATAGAGTGCTATGCAATTATGTAGGCCAATGAGAGTAAGGTGTCCTATACACAGGTTGATATATGATGGTTGTATTGCTTGCCATTATGTGTATATGGAAAATGTTATAACATTAGGTGAGCCTACTTAGCTCTCAAACATGAAATGGAAGTCCCTACCACTGCTTCATGTACCATATGTGCAACTTTGGTAGGCTTGGGATATTTTATATAGTACACTACAAAAGTGCTTCCATTCTTGGGCCATAACCAAGATACTTGCCAAGGATATATGCATGTTGTCTTATACTCTGAAGCATGTCATTACCCATACATGTTAAACATGCATCATAGAGTAAGATCTTATCCTTGAATTCCTCCCTAACAAGCCAAAAACCATGCATGCTCTTTGAGATATTTGTTATTGGTGTTTGGGCAACCTCCACATCACTTCTTGAAACCTACAATCATCAAGGATTATAGTGAATCAAGTATTGTAGAACCCATATATTACAAAGACTAAAATCATTACTATTGAGAAAGCTCGCAATAGACATGAGGTTTCCCTAATGAGCAATTCGATTATTGCACTAACTAAGAAAATTATTCGTGGAGGGAATATCACTCTCTTGGACATGGCCTTCTGGTCACCACTTTCTTATCAATTCTTCTTGTGTCATGGCATCAGATTTTGTTTATGCTAGTCTTCATTGCTCACAGATGGAGAGGTGCTCATATTGCTTTTCTTTTGTCACAAACTTCTTGGTATATTGATGCATGATTTGCTTCGAGTGAAGCAAGCATGATCTCTCTCTCTCTCTCTCTCTCTCTCTCTCTCTCTCTCTCTCTCTCTCTCTCTCTCTCTCTCTCTCTC
The DNA here is from genome assembly GCF_053477565.2 of Lygodium microphyllum. NCBI lineage: Eukaryota > Viridiplantae > Streptophyta > Polypodiopsida > Schizaeales > Lygodiaceae > Lygodium > Lygodium microphyllum. The sequence continues at coordinate 32,173,744 of NC_141149.1, forward strand.
TCTCTCTCTCTCTCTCTCTCTCTCTCTCTCTCTCTCTCTCTCTCTCTCTCTCTCTCTCTCTCTCTCTCTCTCTCTCTCTCTCTCTCAACCATCACATTCTTTGGCCATTGAAGATAATTAAGAGTTTATGCTATACAAAGATATCAATTGCAATATACATAAAAAGTTTCTATTGGGTAACAGTTTTGTCTAACCCTATTCAAGCATGCTTCAATTGTAAAGGCTTACTGTGGTGCCTTGATAATAACATCTATTTAGATGAAGGCTTGGGTGAGCCAAAGGAAGGACATCACCAGGAAAATGTGTATAAGCTTAGTAAAGCATGATCGGAACTAGGCTATGGCTATCTTAGAGAAGTCGGTCTAATGGACTATGAACAGATTTTCCTTTAGCCTCTGGGATGTCCAAACCGCATAGGTTCACTAGGGTGGAGCATGGTCCACAGAAATCAAAATAGGGTAGATGCTATTGATGAAACGTGACAAGCCTATATCCATATAGATGTCCTATGTATAAAGTTATATAGATTATGAGATATGGGTAGAGGAAGGGTCAAAGACTAAAGGCTAGGCCCCATTGCATGATTTTCTTTTTCGGCATCAAATTAGATAGGAAGATAGTCTATTTGACTAAAGAAAATTAGGCTTTCATTAAGGATCAATTCAAGTGGAAAGAAAGGCATAAAAGGTTTACCCATAGAGTGTAATTGAGTGAAATAATGCTAAATAACATGTTTGCCCCTCCGATCATAGAATATCTAAACTTAAAAAGACTTATGGATCACTAAGATATCTCATCCATTGTCAAAATGCGTATTGCAACTACATGGATATTGCCACAAGTATAGCATTTGTTTTGGTTTTGGAGTAGATTCCTTATGGCTATAAACCATGTAGCCAGTAATATGAGGTCAATAAATAGATCATTGCTGCTTATGTTGGCCAAATATGACTCAAATGAGCTAAATATAGGCTAAATGTTTATATAAACAGGAAATGGTTTGGATTTTTGGCTAGAATTTGCTGGCTACTATAAGCAGACGTTCATAATATATAGACTCAGAATGTTTTTGGTTTCTAAGTGCCTACTGTAAACATGCCATATGATTGAGAATGCATATGACCTGTATGAAGGATAATTTTCATGTATGGTTCTTAGGAAGGGAAAGCCAAATAAAAGGGCCCATCTACTTCAACTAGTGTTAGGATCTATGAAAAGCGACACCTTATGATGATTATGACTATTTATATTTTGACATATCAATATGTACTACAGGAGATTGTTATGATTGTTATTGCATTTGCATTGAAGAAATGCAACAAAGCATTTGAATTATTGTGCAACACTTTAAGTAGATGCTCAATGGCATTATTAGAGTTGGTAATTGTAAGTTATGTCCTCTGTCACAGTCTTAAATAAAGTAATTCATGGAATCTTTGATCCATCACCTTAAACTTTATATAGAAGGGTTTTCTATATCAACTTCTTTCACTGATACCATAGTTGAAGCATTTGAAGGTGAATTTGGCATGTTTTCAATCACTTACATAACCAATTGTTCCTATTACTATAAAATAAGAGTGCATGGCTTTGCTCATCTACAAGGACTTGTTTTTATGTCCAAATATTACATGCTACATGATGTAGTCACCGTTATAGGTACTTAAGATATTGTATTTGGAGAAGTAGATAGATAGAGGTACAAACTTTGAAACTAAGAGTATATCTAGCATTTAGTGGCTTAGCCTTTGAGACCTTTGCCATGGTTTAAGTTTTTTTAAACCCAACACCATATTATAAAATATGATAAGTGTTGACAATGTGTCGGCACCTTCACTGAGGGGATAAGCAATGCCTACTCGATTGAAAAAAAAACTAGAATCTAGTTGTCACAATAGATAAGCAAATAATTCTATACTTTCTTCATTTATCAGCCTCCCTTCATAGTCCTCTAGACCACAATGCTAATATATGGCATAATAAAGACAATGCAAACTTTGAAGTTTGTCGACAACCAATTGAGCTTTTTTCATGCAAAGCTTACTTTATTTATAAAAAAAAACTAAAACGGTTCAGCACCTTCAAATATTTATTGTTGAAATAGATGCAATAAAATAAAAATTACCTCATCAAGTCCCATCCTCAATCTATCACAAACAAACTTTAGGTAGCTTTAAAATCTAAGGGCATCTTTCAAAACAATCCGTAAACCATTGAATGTTTTGAGATCAATGGTCATTTCCCATGGTTAACCTAAACCAATTTGTGTATATGAAACATTTGCACTAGGTCTTTTTTTTGTCGATTGATGATGAGCTTTTGAAAATACCATATGCACATCCGATCTAGAATCTCATATGCATCCCCCTTATTTAGATCCTTTCGTACGAAGGCATTTAATATGAGTGTGCTAAGTATCATGCTATTAGGAAATTTGGCAAGGGCTTCACTGCTTTTACTAACTATATGTAGAATTTTGAAATTCTTTGCACCAATGAAGATGGCAAACCAATTTCTTTGTCGCTGGTTCACTAAGTAGGCTACTATGGATTTTCCTTTGACCAATGATACCTTTTTAATTAAGGGCAAAGCAACATTCTCCTGATAAGCACATAGATTTTTCAATAGCAGTGACTTGCCGATAGGATTCCTCTTAAGCAAGCAAGTGACCTTGTCTTTTTTGACTTTCCTAATTTTTGGTTTTTAGCTTGCATTTTTAACTTTCTGCTTGCAAATGCAAATATAGTTTCTATTTGTAGCCCTTGAGGACATAGTCTTTTGTTTTCATTGGAAAGTAAATCTTAAAAGTATAGTCCACTCAATCAATAAGCCAACTACTATGACAATCTATTTTGCAATAGATTGCTTTTAGCTTTTATCTACAAAAAATAACCTTGTTTGCATGGCTTCTCACTAACAAGCAAAGAAACAAAAATACTGTTAGGGATATGAGAAAGGAAAGAAAGAGATAATTTGTAATGATTTCATAATGCTCTCCTTTATTGCTTGCTTGAATAGGCAATCCGATAACATGGAAAATTTTGATTATAAAATGCCAACAAAAAGCATAACATTAGGCCATCATTAGCCCTTTATCAACTATTTTCCATGTGCCATTTCAAATAGTATGTTAAACAAAAAGTTAGATCTAGAGCTTTAAAAAATCCTACCCTTATAGAATAGACAAGGTGTTGCATACAATGCAAATCTATGAATAACTATGGAAGAAGCAAAGGTTCATTGGGGTTTTCATAATAGTCATGATAGCCAACCAATTTGGCCCTTCCTCCTCTGCCATGAATCCATAAAAATTAGCACGCAAATGTTTGCATTGCTACTTCATGGAGCTTAACCACTCCCAAATAAGACTTGGATAATAGTATCTTCCTTTTCCATCTCACACATGGCTATTATCATTAGTTATCACATACTGCAATAGATTTCAACCAAGAGTGAGCCTAAGAGCATCAAATCATATGAGATTGCACAAAAAATGCTCTTATCTTGGCACATAGATGAGGCAAGGCATTGTAACCTAGTCATTAGGTTACAATTTCTTGACAGATAACGTTTTAGTAGTCCCCCAGAGTTTACCTTCCAGTCGTCGCCATCCATACTCTAACTAGAATGATCGGATTTTGTCCACTTGGTTAACCCTAGGTCTATCCCGCAGTGGAAGCATCCTTCTGTTACCCATGGAGGACCGATGTGAAGGTTCCTAATTGATCTAATAGTCACCTATAAACAATTAGCTCACATCCAGAGGTGTACTTTGAGAGGCTTCTTGTCTAGAAGGAGCGACTGCCATTACCCTTGGTTCATGGAGTACAACACTTTTTTCCAATAGCAGACTAAGGATTTATGAAATCCCTCGCAATATTGCTGTGGCACAGCCACCGTACCTTTCCCCTAAGATAATTTACAGTTCGAGTTCTGAGACCAAACCCTAGGTACTTCAGTGAATCGGCCCTTCCTAGAGTTTCTTCCTAGCATTTGTTTTTAGGAAAACCTCTCAGCTAACTAAGACCACCTTGCCGTAGGACTGGATTTGTTGGGAATCCATCCACCCGTTTCCCTCTATGGAAGTTCTTCGTTATCTAATTACCTACCACATTAGGTGAAACATATAAAAATAGCTTCATTAATTAAAATCCTTTTATGCACAGTTGTTCGTTTACGTAATTTACTCACGGACATACAATCAGAATAAAACAAATTCATTGATTATATTCCATAATGTGTGTTCTCTTGTCCATACATGAGAAAAGAAAAAATTACAATTTTCGCGTGCTGCCTCATCCAATGCATCTTCACGTCACCAAGATCAAATCCACCTATAGCTAGCTGTGGGAGCTTTCACTCAACCGCCAAGACCCTCGGACCGCTTATTGTTTCAAGCGTTCCAAGCCGAGCACTAATGGCTACCTCTCACATAGCCGACGCGCCATCCATATCTACGGGTGTAGTGAGCTTACCTCAGTGCCGTTCGAGTTACCTCCTCTCCTGCGCACTCCCGTAGCTCCACGATCCAAGTGCAAGCTTCAAGAAAGCTCAATCCTCCCGCTCCAAGCTCCAAGCTCCATTGCTGCGAGCAAGACAAGAGAAGAGAAGAGAAGAGAAGAAGAGAGGAGAAGATGGAGAGCTTCTCCTCCTCGGTCCCTCACCCTCACACACTCACTCTCACACACTCTTACACTCCCTCTCTCAAGCACAAGCTCAAGCAAGCAAGAAGAAGAAGAAGAAGAAGAAGAGGAGAACTACTTTTGGCCACACACAAGAATGAGCTTCTCATTCACTTTTCAACTTTATATACAAAACCCTAAATCCCTTTTGGGCGGTCATCCCCTTTTTACATGGCCAGCTGTAGCCTTGGCCCTTTTTCCCATTGTCCTTCTATCTTCCTAGCTTCCTTTCCACCACCCGTCTACATTTACAAATTGCACGGGTGAGAGCCCGGTGCTCTTTTACAAGATTCCAGGGTGCACCTTTTTATTTTAAAATGCGCCTTTCCCCTTTTGCCTTTGCCTTGGACTTTTAGGTTGCCCTTGCGCTTTTGGCCTTTTCTCCTTTTCTTTCTTCAGTCGAGCTACCTTTTTTCTGCCTTTGCCCTGCGTCTTTTCCACTTCCTTTTGCTTTCTTCGTGTTGGGGTTAACATTACCCCCCTCCTAGACGAGTGCCAGTCCCATGGCACTCACCGTCGTAGGTAACAGGCTGTAGCATGCACCGAAGACATGGGTGACAAGGATGCCTGTGGTTTTCGTGGAGGAGTGTTGGTGGTGGTGTGGTAGAAGGTCCTGGGGGCCTGTTGGTGGCCAAGGTGGGGCTGTTGGAGGGGTGTTGGAGTTGGTGGTAGGGCTATGCTGTGTTGGGGGTTGCATTGATGGCCAGCACAACTGTTTGTTTGTTGGGGATTCTGCACATGACGATTCTTTGTGGGCTTTTCGGATGGCAAGGGACAAGCATTCAAAGTTGAGCGTTGATGAAGAGCGAACAACACCTTATACCTGCAATTGGAAAACCTCACATGTGGTCTCTCCTTAAGGGGTAGTGCTAGGCTTCTCATCGTGCACAAGACATATTTTGATTAGTTTGGGAGGCAGGTCAAACTCTAAGCAAGCCTAGAGTATTATCCTGCACTTGAGGATCCAAACTGTGGATATACTTCGGTGCAGATATTATGTGATTGCTCGTGCATATTTAGATATTACATAGTTAGAAGACCGTGGGCTAGTTTCTCATAACAATGCATGGATGAAGCAAAGTTGTCCATGTGGAGAAGGAGTACGCGTGAAGGCATATGAGACATTGTTTGCATTGTGACTGCACGATGTAGCATAATGGAACACAAGGACACCGCACTTTCAGTAGTAGCTGGAAACTATTGGACTTGCTTGATGAGTACGGTGTACCTTTCATGGCCAATCGTGCGGTGCTTATCACCACTGATTGCAATGGTACTAAGGCAGAGTGCAAAAGAAAATTGTGCAAGTGGGTCAGGGTGACAGGTCTAACCCTAGGCGAGACAAGCTCCTCAGGTATGTCCTGCCCTTGATGTGCCCTGAACAATTGTGGGTGATTATAAGGGGCTAGGGGACTAGGGATGAAGCCGGTTGACCAAGGTCACCAGACGTACCTAATTTAAGGACCCCTAGGTGCTGTGCTGTGATCATGGGTGCTTCTTATTTTTCCATTCACTTCTTTTTCTTTTCTTTTCTTTTCTTTCTTTTTCTTTTCTGTTCTTTTCTTTCTTCTTCTTTTTTTTTTGCCTGAGTACAACCATTACAATATGTTGAGGCTATCAGCCTTTCAATGGGTTGGAAGATGTCAAGCTTCGAAGGCTCAGAAAATGAATAGTACAATGATGATGGTGCCCTAGCCTCGTTGTTAGAGAAGCAGTTGGCGAAAGGGGGAGATACACTTGAGATATTGCAACCCTCCTTGCGGCACATGCGATGTTGGTACAATTGAGGTAACGACTACCATGAGCCAACTATAGAGCCTGACCCAGAAAGGGGGCATGGCCCATGAATGTTTTGTGGGCCATGCAATGTGGGCGGTTGGCAAGGGTGCTTTCGGCAGTGTGGCTTTGCCACGGCTCGTTGTGGGGTTGTGGGTGTTGTGGTGATTGGGCATTGAACATTTTCGCACAAGGACCTGTATTATCCTGCATCCACTTGTCGCTTCATGAGAGCATATGCATTGTGTATGCCACAACTATAATAAACCAGTGCAATGCAAGGAGACATCACTTATTTGAATTCTATGGTGTTGACTAGACATTTATCACCTGCGCTTGATTAGTTTTTTCTTTTGCTAAAGGCGTAGCATATATTAAACGCAGATATGATAAGTTCATACAAGTCAGGAACACGTCAACACTTAACAAGTCGGGAACACTTAACCATTTAAAAACTTAAAGTCCTGGCCAGTTATCATTTGATAAGCCCCTTATGCATTATGGCCTACTTGATTTGTACGAGGCGGGGCGAGTCTGGGTGGCCGAGTGATTGGGGCTCTGCTGGTGTGGGACTCCCGTAGGGGTGAGCAGGGAACATGTCGGCCGGGACATGAATGGTGTAATCCCGGCCCACTACATGAATGGTGTAATCCCGGCCCACTACCGTCTCCAGAATATCTTTAAATAGTTCATTAAATTCTTCTCTTTCCCGAGCTGCCCTTCCTGCCTTTGAGCACTTGGGGCCCGAGCGGGAGCTGGGAGTGCGTACCACTAGTGCTGCGGCCTGTTGCGGGTTTCGAGTCTCGACTTTCTTGGCTCGAGGATTCTTCGGCCTTCGCCCTGGGCAATGTCGCTTAGGGCCTCGCTTCTTGGAATACCTCTTAATGGTGGGCACGTAGCGCTCCGGTGGAGGGGCGCGTGCCACATGCTCCCGTCTCTTGCGAAGAGCGTCTTTGCAAGCCAAATCTCCATGATTCTCCATGCGTTCCGCTAAAAAAGGAAGCCTGCAAGGTGCGAACCGAGGGTTTAGACCTTGATACAGGATACAACTGTTTGCATGGAAGGGATTTTAGTGTGGTTTATGAAGCGTATATGACAAGAAGGGGAGGGGTGAGGCATGCAGTGTTTGTTGTAGGGGAATGGTCCCCATGCTGATGTTTGCGTTGCCTCCAGTCATTAGCGGATATTAGTTTATGCTAAGTTGCATGGACTACTTGTCGTGGAGTGGGACAGGGTACATCCTCGGGAGGATAGACCAAAAAAGGAAAGAAGGTATATAGGAAGGGACTACACCCTGTCTACACCATCAGAGTTGTTGGTCAAGGCCTCCTATGGCGGCAATATGGGTTGCATGCCCTTCACTTGGAGGTGGGGCTGGTCACCCGACTTGTAAAAGTGTGATGTGAGGAGGACCTGAGGAGCTTAGCCTGTCAAACCCGACTCTTCTCCCTGCACTTGACTATCATTGCTTATGTGTGTTGATATTGTTTATACATGGTGACACAAAAATCAGTGCTTATTTATATACATATCTATGAATCCATGTCACATCACGAGGATAAGAACCAAGTGTAGAACTCAGGGTTGTACCGGAGCGTGGCACACGCATCTAGTATTCGTGGCAGCTGACTTAATACTGATAGATATTTTGCCACGTCGAGTAGCATGGAACCTTGACCGAGTCTACTGGCAATATGTAACTCCTCCTCGGTGAGAACCTTATCAATTAAAGGGCCCTGTAGCCTTGTCCCAGCTAAGTCCGTACCCCGAATGTCAGTGAGTACTCGAAGGGAAGTTGGTGCCACATAGGTTGGGTCCCTTTGGGATCGCCATCTGGCCAATCGCTCCTCCGAGACTGTCATGATCTGAGCCCCTAGTTCGGCCATTACAACGCGGCTTTCACACCAATGCTGCTCAAATTGACTCTGGCCTGCTGACAGTCGCTTTAGTAGCTCTATGTCTACGAGATTCGGTCGGCAGAGCACTTCATTGAACGTGACGGTTAAGCGTAGTTCGTCAGCCTCCTCGTCAGGGATGAGTGCATCTGTTCATGCAGGAGCCTATCGTAGTGCTCGTTAAGATGTTCTTGTTCTTTCCATGGTAGAGGAAAGGTCAAGTAATCTCCAAGCTGCTCCTTGGGGATCGTGCCCACGTCCGCAAGGACGTAGACACGCGCGACCACTTTGAGCTTAGCCTCCAACTCAGTTAAGCATTCTGCGACACTTCTATGTTCAATGAGGGCTTGCTCGGTTGCTATCTCATGCAAAGTTCTAAGAGTTTCCTTAGGATTTAGCATGGCTGGGGGCTCAGGCCTAGATGAGCAAGATTGGTCCACGCTAGGTTTTCTTATGCTCTTGGGGTTCTCACATTTCTCCTGAGGTTTTGCTGTTCTTTCGTCACGGTTCTTCTCGGATGTGACTGGTATAGATTTGTCATCCTATTGTGACAGCGTTGTATCCACTCTTGATTGATCGATGTGAGTTCTATTGTCAGTGGATAGAGTGTTGTAAGCCGATGGCAACTGTTGCTTTGGTTTGTCAGAGCACATACATGTGTCTGAGGTTTCACCGCTACTAGGAGAGGCATCAATGAGTTCATTGGTGTCCTTGTGGGACATAGTCGTGGCCTGCTGAATAGCCTTACTAAGCTGTGAGGGCACAACTGCCTCCCGTTTCGAGAAGTCTAGCTCTTCAGCCAACTCCCTTGAGTTTAACTCCTCCCGCCTAGGCTTTAGGCCCTCCGAAAGTGCTGGAGTTTTCGAGGAAGTTGGTTGCGACACTTCTTCCATAGGTGAACTTCTAAGGACATGTTCCACAAGGGGCATTGTCACGGCTAAGGGCTGCGATTGCTGTGATCCCTGATTGGAAGTAGTAGCAGCTAGTTTAGTGGGCTGGCTTTCCTTGGTGGATTGCAGTGTCAAGTCCTTAGGGCGATCAGAAGTGGCTGTGTCTTTCGTTGGCCTTTGAGCACTCATTTGTGTAGATCGAACATGAGCTGATCTAGTCGCATTAGGTGGCTCAGGCATATCCTTGGGTCGAGAGGTACAAATGGCATCATGTCCCGCCTCTTTGACGGTTGGAAGCTTAGATGGAGGTAGAGATTGGAATTGAGCAGTCGCCCTTGACAACTGCTGTGGTGCTTCCTGTGTCTGGTAGGGAGAAGAGGGCGTAGGAGATCTAGGACTCCTAGGTGGATGTGGCACTAGCTGAATGATTTTCTCAAGGCTATTAGACGATTGTGCCATTTGCTTTGTTGAGCGATCAGTCTTGCCTTGAGCAATGTTGTGCCTATGATGCTTGTTCTCCCCTTGGGAAATCAAAGGCACCTTGGGCGCTAACGATTTTTGTGCCTACTCAATGGCTACGTATGACATCTGTCTATTTAGCATGCTAGGCTGGGGCTCTTTCCTTCGAACAGTCATGTCTGGTTTCTTGCCTTGAGACCTAGAGTTTCTCTTAGATTTCCTCCAGTGCCATGCTTTTGAGGCACTCTAGCCTTCAGCTGATGGAGGTGGTTTAGTAGGGGATTTGGGTACCCAAATCCATTGGTTACCTGCGTAGTATCCTTGAGCACTTAGCAACGCTTTGGATATCCATCGCGGGGTTGTGCTAGCTCTCCATCGATGCCTTCGCCTATAAGGCTTGGGCTTCTTTCATGGTCTTCTACGATACTTGTGAGTCCAAACCCTGTCCTTGGCCTTGTCTCTTGACCTTCTTATTTCCGGCATGGCCTCACTCACTGGTTCTCGTTGTTCGACCTGTGCTTGTATCAACTCTTCCAACAAGTCCTTGCCCTCGTTTGTAGGCTTGATTGTTATGTCATCACCTTCCTTGCCTTTCCTTTGAGGTTTGATGAGGTCACCCTTGCTAAAGGTTGTGACTATCCTCACACCCGATAGTGTCAGGTGTATCCTCTGTGCTACATAGTCAGCCTCACACTTGGTCGCCCTCTTGAAGGGTCTTCCTAGGAGGGTTTCTTTCCCGCAGCTAGCACTATTTGGAGGAACATGAAATAGGATAGGCAAGCTTTCCATTTCAATTGTCGCAAGGATTTTGCACTTCCCTATTAGTGCTTGTGGTTGTCCCCCGTAAGGGCTAAGAGTTGCACTAGTCGGTGTGAGCTCTGGTTGGCCTAGTTGGGTCCATGATTCATAGGTCAAGATATTAAAATCTGCTCCTTCATCAATTAGAGCATCAATAGTATGCTCTCTTTTTGCGGTGAGTTTGACCCTAAGATAAGCAGGTGGTACTATGTCTTCATCTTCTCGGTCCTAGCTTGTAAATTTAAGCCTTCTGACAGATGCCCTTGAGTTCTCGACTGCACGACCAGATGTGGATTCTCCACTACTATCTTGGATCATCAGTGCAGTGCTATTCAAGGTACATCTCTCGTCAAGAGTGTCCTGTCTAGTCATCTTGGCCTTTGTAGTTTGCTGATGTTGCATTTCACTCCGACTAGACATGGTGTGAACACAATGTCTTTGTGTTCTCGTAGCGTGGCCTTTTTGCCCTTGATGGCTAGATTGGCCCATTGATGTTATAGGATCTCTGTTTGTCTCTATTCGGGTACGGGCTTTTGGTTGTTCTTTTGCAATTGAGACTCCATGCTGGTGTAGATCCCTTACTTCACTAGGGTCCAATTTGGGGGACCTGTCACGGCGCGCGTTTTCTCTCCAACCTACTCGGGGGAGGTGCGGAGGGGGCAGAGCCCCCTTTGCGGAGGTCCGGGGGGGCAGTCCCCCCAGCCCGCAGGGCCGTTACGGTAGACGCCATATGCAATTTGGAGGACCGTTTATAGCCAAATTTTGAACTATATGCTCTAAATTTTAGCCCGGTTATGGATATGTGATGTGCCTTTAGCTCTACGTAGCCTTCGGGGTCAATCTTGGGGTTTAGATGTGCCAAGATTTGTGTTCTAGATACCTGCCCGATTTTGACAGTTTTCTGTCCAATTCTCAGATGTCCGATTTTCGGGAGTCTGATTATCAGAATCGGACGTCCGATTTTGGGTGGGTCCGATCGGACTAGTGGTCCGATTTTGGTCACGTCCGATTCTAGGAGTCGGATCAAAAAGTGGTCCGATTTTTAAGTGGTCTGATTCTGGGAATCGGATTGGACAGGGTGGTCCGATTCTAGTTGGTCCGATTCTGGGACTCGAACGGCCTGGTCCGATTGTGAGTGGTCCGATTATGGACTTGTCCGAGTGTCCGAGTCGGACGGATTGGTCCGAGTGTCCCATTCGGGTTGGTTCGAGTGCCACCTGGCACGTCCGATCGGACTGGTTCAATTCTGGGAATCGGGCGGTCCGACTCCCAAACTCGGGTGGTCCGATTCTGGGAATCGAACCACAATGAGTTGGTCCGAGTGCGTCGGCGACGGGCGCGATTCCCGCGCGTTTGTCCCCTCCTCACAGTCTGGTGCATACAATCACCACAAACTTTTTTAATCTGATCAGGGCACTTGTTGGAAAACATCAGACTCACCTGGAGCAGCACGAATCACCGATGCCTAGGAATCGGGGTAGCGCTTCCTCGTCCTGTGAACCAGAAGTTCTCTCTCTCTCTCTCTCTCTCTCTCACAAGGAAAACTAAGGAAATGAGGTCTGTCTTGGCCTCCCAGGCCTCTTAAGGTCCTTTCCGAGCACTGCAGAACCTCACAGCTAGTTCCTTCTCCCTATCTTACCCAGAAACTTGAATCTGGTCCCCTGTTTCCCTGTTTTAGCCTGTTATACAGCAACAGAAAACCCCACTGTTTGCCTGTTTTTTTCTTCTTTTTCTTTGTTTTTTCCTACCCCAAATGCATCCAAATCACAAAATAAATACCTACACTACTCCATTCCACAATATAAATATCAGAAAGCAACAAACCTACTTGCCAAGGAGATCGAATACCATCTTCAACCCCCTCGCTTCCTACCTATCTACCTCAAGCACCGGTTCGGGGGAAACCCCTTACTTTGATGCTCGATTCGAAGCGCGCAAGCGCTCAAGGCTTGAATCCGTGGTCTCGGCAATGGAACCAAAATGTGAGAGCTTTCACTCAACCGCCAAGACCCTTGGACTGCTTATTGTTTCAAGCGTTCCAAGCCGAGCACTAATGGCTACCTCTCACATAGCCGACGCGCCATCCATATCTACGGGTGTAGTGAGCTTACCTCCGTGCTGTTCGAGTTACCTCCTCTCCCGCGCACTCCCATAGCTCCACGATCCAAGTGCAAGCTTCAAGCAAGCTCAATCCTCCCGCTCCAAGCTCCAAGCTCCATTGCCACAAGCAAGACAAGAGAAGAGAAGAGAAGAGAAGAAGAGAGGAGAAGATTGAGAGCTTCTCCTCCTCGGTCCCTCACCCTCACACTAGCATTTATAGGTGTCCCAAGTAGCACTCGGGCCATACAAGGGACCAAGTAGTTCCTAGGTGCAAAAAGGGATTTACTAGCCAGAGCCCCCCAGGCACCCTATCCACCTCCTACTTAATATGATCCCTGCTGGGAGGCCTCTCGCCATCAGAGCCGGTCCATGCTTCCATGGCAGTAAAAAAAAAATCCCCTCTTGGTATGGGGATTCAACACCTATCCTTGGGGGAGGTATAGGGTTCCTCAAATTTTATATATTCCAACACTTAATTAAATCAAGATCTAATCTAGAAGATCACAAACAAGATTGATGTCTGCAAGCAGTTACGACTTCAATCACTCATGCAACTTTTCAAGTGATGCTTAATTCTAGTAGCAATTGACACTTGAGTTTTACATAATGAAATCTTCCCCTTGGAATTTAACTAGGGGTATCTAGATTTTGGGGTCTCTAACTTCCCAGTTCTTGTAACCTCAGGGAAGTTACTACATGTATATCCTCTACATCACATGTGTTCAAGGCCTATTTATAAATATTCTTATCTATGAATTTTTCTTGAATAAAACATAACCCTTTTCTATTCAATCTATAAATAACCCCATTATATTATACCCTTCTGTATGTAAAAAATGGCATTTTAAAAATACCTTATTTTGAACTCACATGATGCACGCAAATATTCATAAGTAACTTACCTGAGCTTGTAACCAAGTTTCTTGGCCTTAAGTGTCAGTATTTCTCAAGAGACATATTATTTCTATTGAATTTGAATATAACTTTTTTAGAAAAAAAACGTGTGGTATCGCGGTTGGTAAAGGGTTGTCATCCGCGCCCATGACTCCATTAGTGACTCCATGCTCGCAACTCCAACTGTTGCTTCCACATTAGTAGGGTCATTTGCGATTTCTGCTTCTGAATTCTTTTTCTTCGGGGCCATGACAGAATAGAGACAAGAGTAGAGGTATGACAGAATAGGATAGAGTTCTTCAATGTCTTCTATTCTCGGATCAGGGTAGAAGAGGATGAGAGTCCTTCAGCGTATCCCCTTCCTTGGGTTGAACAGAATGATGTCTCTTCGTCTCGTGAAATAGAGTCTCCTCCTTCTCGATCAGCATCTCGTCCTCGTCAAGATTACTCGTTGTTGCTCTTTTGGTCATCCCCAAGCCCTCAATTTATAGTTTTGCAAGGGGGAGGGGGGGGGGGGGGATAGAAGAGAGGACGCTTGAATTTTTTTTTGTTTTTCAATGACATCATCGATGACAAAGAGAGAATGCTTTCTTTTAGCGTTTCCATTTCTGTAGCGTGAAGACAAAAATTGACAAACATATGGGCGAGGATGCACTGCGCGCCGCGTGGCCGGGGGGCGTTGCTCCAGACGTATGACCAAGGCGGTGACCAAGGCATAGACCTTGGCATCTTGGCCTTGGCATACTTGGCAACGGGCTACGAAGGCTTCGTTGGCACCATTGGCTGCGCGTGAGAAGCTCCCACTAGCTTGTAGGAAAATCTTCTTGGGAGGTCACTAATCTCAACAGTGTTGTCACCCAAGTGCGCCTAACTGCCAAGTGACTATCCACTAGGCTAGTTCTTTTTTTGTTGTTATATACGACAAACATAGTTTTAATAAGCTAGCTTTGGGAGGGTCTCCCAAGTCTTTTTTCCATGAACTGGCATATAATGCATCATCAATTATCTTCAAAATGAGAGTCAATTTCATAATTAGAGCTAGTATTTTTCTTTTTCTTTTAAAAATAAATGTGCGACATGAATCAATTTTTCTTTGGAATGTATACACACATTAGAATAAACTAAGTAATGGGGACATTACACATGGTATGATCAAACTATGCCCTCATGTTGCAAAGGCATAGGAGAGATGGAGAGAGCTGATGTGAAGAAGAATAAGGATGATGAATGAAAAAAGTGTGTCTGATTATGAATGCATATGCCCTTTTTATAAGCATCGCACTATCTAGGGTAGTGCCTAGAATATGAGGTACCATAGCCTTTTTAGGGTTGTAAGTGGAAACCAAAGGAGAATTAAGGAAATGTAATGCACTTAATGACTGGGGTCTCTGAACAAGTTGATCATCTTAAAGGTGGTGTATAGCTAATGCATGAAGAAAGGCACATTGGTGGTATATGAACCTATGGTAATAAGCTTATTCCACATAAAGAATAATGAGGCAAGGAAGAGAGCTAGTTAAATACAAATAGATTTTTTCTAGTCAACTACTGAGAAATTGTTGTGAAATTAAGAAAGAGGCACTCCTTTAGTACCATGCTCAAGAGCCTTTTTTAAGGCCATAGAAAGCCATGTAAGTAGATACACTTTCTTCAAAGTTTAGATAATTGCATAAATCCTTGCTCATATGTAAAACCATATTGAAAAGCATGATAGGATGGACGTAGGATGCTAGAACAAGAAAAAGCTCCCATGAAATATGTAACAATCATATAGGGTGTAGCCTAAATTGTTTCCTCAACCTACGTATTAAAAATGTATCCAATTGTCAAGGAAAGGACTAGAGAGAGAAGATTGCAAACGAGAGAGAAGATTAGGTGCAGAAGAGAGAGAAAGAGGGTGGTGAGGAGAAAGAAATACTAGAAAAGAAGAGGGAAAGACAAAGAAAGAAAAGAATCCATAGAAGCTATGAGTAAGGTAATGAGGACCTAGACAATAATGTATTAATGTTTCAAAAGATGTGAAAATTTACATGTCTCTTCCATTTATACCTATGTCAGTGTGACATGGTAATACTATTATTTTTCCACTAAACATATCTTCTTCCTAGCTTCTTACAATTCATCCCGTCCCAAAGGTTTTTGCCCTCAAAAGTTGGAAATGATGGATGAAACAAAGTACTACTATGTTTTCAGCTATACAAGTAGGGAAATGAATGAAAGATTGAAGACATATGGACTGAAATGAAGGAATGAAGGTAAGCCTCAACAATATATATGATCATGAGTGATTTAAAAGTGTTTGGAGCCTTAAAGTCTTCAAGAAAATAGACTCAAAATGAAAAAGATAGCTTATTGTAAGAATAGACCCTACTGAACTAAAATTTGCCATAACTTCTGGTAGAAGTGTCCAAACGAAGCGTGCACATGTCAAACCATAGATCTTGAAGAGTACTTTGATCGTATGTAGGTGGCATAATTTTGAAAATTGGGCAGAATAAAAACTGTTCTAAAACAGTCTCCTGCCTATCTGCACCATAAATGGTTCCACAGTATTTATGCTTCAGCTACCAATGTGTCTCGTAGGTAAGGAAACTCATTAATATAGAATTAAGCCGCCAAGAAGCTTCTTCAGGTCACAAGCCTCTCCATTTAATCAAATATTCACTGATAGAGTGAGAATGAAGCTTCTTCTTGCATTGACCTATGACAACCTTAGGGATGTACTGAATAAGACCTTCTTCATCAATAGGTGGAAACTCATCAACTGTATTAACAGGAGCACCATAGAAAGGCTTGATCTGACTAACATGAAATATATTATTAATCTTAGTGGAAGAGGGCAGTTCCAATCTATATGCTAGGTCTCTAATGCACTTCAGGATCCTATAGGGTCCATAAAACCTATGAGCAAGCTTGTTACTAGATCCATCCTTCAAGGTAGAATAATCAGACTTGGGCTTTCTAAGATTCACCTTACACTGCTCAAGAAGGGTTTATATTCTTTCCAATTCTTCTTTCCCATGAGGATGATTTTCTCATTGAAAATGACTGTGGGTAAGGGAGCCTTATAACCATATATAGCCTCAAAGAGTTATTGTAGGCAAACTCAACCAAGTATAACCGAGAATCCCATGAATTATGCACATCATGACAAGAATCGCGAAGATAAATCTCCAACTACTTGTTTACCCTTTTTGTCTATCTATCAGTTTGTGGATGATAGGCTGTATAGAAGGAGCCAATTTAGTACCCATGGATGTGAATACCGCCTGCCAAAAGTTACTCATGAACTTTGAATCTCTGTCATGAACAATCACTTGCGTAATCCATGTAATCTAAAAATCTGCTTTGTAAACTAACTAGCCACTTATGAAGCAGTAAACTAGGTCTTGGTTGGAATGAAATGGGCTACCTTGATGAGTTTATCCACCACCACATATATACTATTCTATCCCTTATTGGTAGTAGGAAAGCCAATAATGAAGTCCATGGTAATGTGCATCCATTTTCTCGTAGGAATAGGTAATGGCTATAACAAACCACCTAGCTTATGGATATTGTCTTTATTCTACTGATAAGGTATGCACTTCAAGACAATCTTTAACATCTTTCCATAGTCCTTTCCAATAACAGCTTTTGTTGATCTTATCATAGGTTTTAAAAACTCCAAGATGTCTAGCTAAAGGCAAAGAATACAACTCCTCCATAATTTTCCATATAAAAGAAGAAGTAGAGGGAATAACAAACTTGCCATTTAACCATATTAGGCCATTTTTAAGCTAATAATGTGAGTTTTCTTCTATGAGACCTTGCTGTAATTTCTAAAAACATGGCTGAGCTCTTCATCCAAAAGATAGACTTCCTGTAATTCTTTAATCTAATCACTATGTAGCTCAGTCATGGTTGAAACTTTACATGCCCACATACAAGAAAGAGAATCGGCCACTAGATTGTCTTTGCCCCTCATATGAGTGATGTCAAAATCATAATTTTGTAGTGTAGCTACCCACCTATGCAGATTTGACTGAGTGAGGAAATACTTTAGGACCTTGTGATCACTTTGAACTCTAAACCTGCTTCCATATAAATAATGGTGTCATTTCTTTATGGCATGCAAGATAGCCAGCATATCTTGGTCATAGACATTCATAGCCATTTCATTATCTACAAGCTTGCAAATTTCAAAGGCAAACACTCTATGCTCCTGTAACAAAACAACCCCTAAACCTCAACCAAACCACTGGCATCACAATGTATGGTAAACTCCTTCGAAAAATCCAGGCATACTAGAATAGGATCAAAAGTAAGGAGTTCCTTTAATTGATTAAAGCTACTATCTGCAAGTGTATCCAAAAAAGAAAGCTTTCTTCTTTAACATGTCAATTAAAGGAGTTGTAATAGTTGCATAATGCTTAATGAATCAGCGATAAAATGAGGATAGACCAAGAAACCCTCTAAGTGAAGTAGTGGTAGTTGGTGTTGGCCAATCTCTAACACATTGCACCTTCTCAGGTCAGCCTGAATCCCTTTTTTACTGACAATATGTCCCAAGTGGGCTGCTGTAAATCAATGGGAAGACAATACAATGTATCCACCACAATGTACTTATTTACAAAACTGTGTGTATTATCAATATCTATAAAGATAAACACATCCTTCCCATGAATATTACCCTTCATACGAAGTGTATTAGGGCTCTTAGAACCTATCCAAGCATCCATGGAAATAGAACAATTAGTGGTAGCAAGTGGCTCATCATGAGTTTCTCCCAGATCAAAAGAAACACTACCACCCAGATCAAAAGGAAAAGTGTCAGCATGATCATAAAAATGTTATTGCCCAACTTCCTTCTCAACATCCTGATTTTCAATGGTAGTTACAAATGCATTAACCTCATTAGTGTCATCCTCTGAATCTTCAAAGACTAACATACTATGAACCTTGACTTTTGCATTTTTGTATACACACTTTGTTGCATGATCAACTGTATACTTTTCTCCACATTTGAAGCATAAGCCTTTTTCTTTCCTTTCTTTGTAAAGGTCCATAGGAATAGACTTTGGATCTACATTGACTAAAGTAGATCTAAACTTGTTGTTCCCTTGTTTAAGATCCACTCTTGCACTATTTGCAGTCCTGAAATTGCTTTGAGGTCTTGAAGCATTGAACAATGGATAAGTTGGTACTCTTAAGGTCCCACTTGGTGCATGATTGGTGCCATAAACATTGCCAATCTATCCTTGTTTTAAAATAGTCCTTGGTTATCCATAACTAGGCTAAAATGGAGACTCCCTTCTATACTTTCTTCCATAATGTTTTGCAAGATCAACAGCCTTGAAAAGATTGGTAGGGTTTTGTGCCATAACATCAGTTGATAAAGAAGGTTCTAAACCATACATATATGTGTGGAGTTTAGCTTCATCACTAATGCTCTCTACATACATGGTAAGGTTAAGGAATTGGTTTATATAATCCCTTACACTTAGCCCTATTTGCTCTAATCCATACCATCCTCGTGTCAATTTTTCTTTTTCAAGAGGAGAGACAAAGACTTCAGCCATAAGTGTCTTGAATGCATCCCAATTCTCTACAAGTATGTTCTCTTTCTTGATGTATCTCCACCAAGTATGCACAAATCCTTCCAAATGTAAAGATGCAAAATGAATCTTCATATCATCAGTTCTAGGGAATATATCAAAATAGGATTCCCATTTTGAAATCCATTCCTGTAGATTAGATGGTGAAGATGATTGCCCATTGTACTTTGCCAAAATGATATTATCCTTCAACTCTCTTTCATGAAAGAGTTGCTATTGCAAAATAGACTACTTTTTCAATTGAAGCCTTCCTTTCGCTAATGGAATCCACCAACTTTTCAATGGGAGACTTCATTTGATTAGTAGTGTTAACCCCGATGAAAGACGAAAAAAAGAAAATTCAAAATAGGAAATAATATGGAAAAAGACAACGTGGCAAATGAATAAGAGAGGAAAGGCTAAAAGTGCAAAAGGTCAAGTCGAAGGTAAATGTGCATTTTAAAATGCAAAGGTGTCACCAAAATTTTGTAAAAGAGCGCTAGGCTCCCTCCTATGCAAATTTAAAATCTAGATGGGCATAGGTGAAGGAATTAGGCAACAAGAAGGGAATAGAAAAAGAGGACCTTGGCAAGATGCCTGCGGTCATGTAAAAAAGGGGATGGGTACCCAAGGGATTTAGGGATTCTATATAAACTCAAAAAGTGAATGAGAAGCTCATTCTTTGGTGTGTGGCTAAAGTGGCTTCTTCTTTCTCTCTTCTTCTCTCCTTCCTGCTTCTATGTGCTTGTGCTTAAGAGAGGGAGTGTGAGAGTGAGAGAGTGAGTGTGTGAGGGTGAGGGATCATGGTGGAGAAGCTCTCCATCTTCTCCTCTCTTCTTCTCTTCTCTTCTCTTCACCCAACCCATGCACGGCTATGGAGGATGGAGCTCGAAGGAGGAGGTATAAGGTTGCTTGAGATTGCAACTAGGATTGTGGAGCTACCAGAGTGCTTGCGGGAGGAGGCCACTCATTCAGGCATCAAGGTAAGCTCACTACACCCGTGGGATCAGAGACATGTCGGCTGAGTGAGAGATAGCTATTAGAGCTCGCTTGAAACACTTGAACAATAAGCGGTCCGTGGGTCTTGGCAATTGAGTGTGAGATCCCATTACATTTTGGTTCCATTTCCAAGACCAATGGATTCAAGCTTGAGTACTTGTACACTTGAAATCAAGTGTCAAACTAGGGTTTCATCTCTGAATCGGTGCTTGATGTGGGTAGGAGATTTTAGAGTATAATCTTCAATGCAAGTAAGTATTTTGGGTTTTGATGATTAGGCAAGTAGGACAAATCATTTCAGTACTTAAGTTGTGATTTTTGTTGCATTTAGAGTAGGATAGGATCAAGATATCGAAGCGAATCACTTTAGGGTTGCTGCTATAAACAGGTCCAAAATAGGGCAAAAATAGGGAAACAAGGTTGAAATCCATTAACAAGACATGAGCACTAATGGGGTAATAATCAAGCATTGGAACAAAGGTTTAAGACCCAAGGAAAAGGGGGGTGAAGGCTCATTTTTAGCTTCATGAGAGAGAGAGAGAGAGAGAGAGAGAGAGAGAGAGAGAGAAAAGAGTGATAATGGGCCTTCGATGGATTGATCAGCTTGTGCGGGAGTTTTTGGACCATTCCATGTATATATGAACCTTGCTCCTTGTCCATTCTTGCATTTGGAGGTGTAGGTGACTTTAGGTGCATAGAATCTACACCATGAATCAAGACTATGCCATCACGATTGTTGGACCATCAGAAATATAATCGGACTAGGTCGTCAGAGTCCAATCCCTAGAATGGGACTTGGACGTCTGATTCTAGATAATCGGACGGTTCGATTTTGACAATTGGACACTTGGACACTACTCATACCATCCGATCGGATGCAAACCAAGAATCGGATTATTCAGACCCCTCATGACTCCATCCAATGGGATGCATAGCCTTTCAGATTTAGACTATCCGCCATTGGACACTTTGACTCACGGATATCGGATAAACAAAAATCAGACATCCTAGAAATCAGGCGCATCAAAATTAGACAAACAAAAATCGAACCACCTACGCTCAGATGTTGGATTCTGGGAATCAAACACAGAGAATCGAACCATGTCAAATCGGACCAAAGGTTGATTATGAAAATTGACTGGTCTAGCACATCCTGGTGGGTGAAGTAGTGCACCTTCCGTAACAGGGAAACTTCCAAAAGCCTTCCACATTCGTCGGACAGCTCATGGAGCCTCCTAATTGCACGCAATGAGACCTACAAAACTAGAAGCAATGCTAGCTCACTCACTCGCCATCCAATCTGCTTAGAGCCACAAATCAACCTGTAAACACCGAATATGATTTAACAAAGCTGAAAGATGCAGTAGAGACCCTAGAGACCCCTGAGAGCGGCTAGCAACTGAGCTTGGAGGCATAGCTGGTTGAGAATCTACAAGGGAGCAAGAGAGCTACATTTGTCATTCTGCATTCGCACCCCACACTGTTTTTGACACTTGAAGTGTAATTAAAAAAGATGAAGGCCTACTTTCGCACAATACACGAAAAGAACACCACGCACACTCAGATTGTACATAAGTTGAGGGTTGTTTGTAATAAAGAAAGGAACAGACCCAGATGTGATAAGCAGAACAAACCCACCAATAGGAGACGACCCTCAAGCTATCAAGAATCTCGATCTATAGGACCAAGTGAGACCTAACACAGAGAGCCAACCCCATAGAAGGATCAACACCATTAGAGGCACACCACTTCCCGACTCGACCCACCACATCAATAAATTGGTGGAGCAAGAGGCCATAGGTATGGCAAGAACTAGTGCAACTCACAGAAGTGGTGAGCTCAACTTGGGGGATTTCCCAGTTGAAATCCCCCAAGTTGAGTAAATATGATCCCCAAACCCAGATGGACCACCACGGTAGGCCATCAAAGGATATCATCGCAGACCTCTAGGGGGAGAGGAAATTAGCATGCAAGGCACTGCAGAGCATCGCAGCTTACAATCAGAACAATAAGCTAGGAAATTGTGGCAGGACATAGAGATGTGAGAAGTCCAACACGTGTTAGCTCTAGCAAATAGGAATTGAACAAGACCTAATGCACACACACACACACACACACAGAGTGTGTGTGTGTGCGCGCCAGAGGTAGACTTAACTCTGGAGCAAGCTCCTTATGAAGCACCTCATTGACAATATGTCAGCAGAGCAAAGTGTAGAAGCCTTAACAACCTCATTGCTTGCAGGATTAGGAGTCACCCAGGGCTCCAAGAGCCAATCGAAGATCCTTGAGGTCATAAAGTAGCTAGACAAATATCAACTGCGGGCAATGACCCGTACAATTTCGTAGAGCAATTTGAGCAGGTCTACGAGCCTAACGGCCTCACAGATCTTGAATAGTGCTGGAAAGCTTTTGGCCTATGCCTAGGCGATAAGGGTAGGATATGGTACACGAGCTTGGACATCGTGGAATGCAACAACTTCAAAAACCTCAAGAATCTCTTCATTAAGAGATTCTCTGAGGCTAGGTACTCTGACAATCTCATAGTTTGGCTGATGAATGCTAAGCAACAAAATGACAAAGAGGACATTAGGGACTACATTACCCTCATGTGGAGTCTCTATAAGAGAATCCCAACTAATGAAGGACCCACCAAGAGAGTGGTCTCCAAAAAGTCTTTATTAGTGGAATACACAATGAGGAACTCTACAAGGCATTGGCACGAAACTAGAGCTTGTAGAGAGATGTACTAGCTAGGGTCTTTGAAGAGGCCATATGAGTGGACAAGGAGCTCAAGGAGAGAAGCTCTTGGAGCTCTAATCAAGAGAATCTAATTTTGGATCCTCAGAAAGGGTCACAACTATTAAAATATGCGGGATCTAGAGCATGGCAGATGTGGAAGCTATGGAGGTTGGAAGAGAAAGAGCGAGTTCATGAAGACACTGACATGACTGACTATTACACAAGTGAATTAGGTTTCAAGATGGAAGCTTGGACTCATAAACACAATCTTGTGTATTGATTGACAATGACACAGAGAATTTTACTGAAGGACAAAAGTACTATGACATTGCATTAGAAAAGAGAGCAAGTACAATGCTTTATAAGAAACTAGATGGTAGCACTTTTCCTACTGTGCATATGGGATTCTAGTCATGAGCCCTCACTGCTCCTTCCAAAGAGACTAAAGTAGGTGGAATTGCAAACATCTCAACACCTCTCCTCAAACACAACCAGAAGTACAAAGCGTATAGAGGCTTTAGTGAAAGCAATACCTACAAAGTGTGGACACACCATAGACATGGCAAAACAGTAGAGGCTGTCGCAAAAAAGGCTAAGTGTGGATATCAAAAACATGGTGGATATCCAAAGGCTGTAATAGGGACCTCACAAAGTGTACAGAGGCATTAGTACAAGGCTACATGAGGAGTTTACAAGTTTATGTCCGAAGCATTAGGGCTAGGCAATACAAGGCTAAAAATTTCTATCCGAATAAAAGGATTGATGATGTCTGTCCTTCTCCTGGTGGTCTTCTTCTTCTTCTTCTTCCTTTGTTCCATGGTATTCTTCTTCTTTAACATCAACTAGATCGGCCTTTTGGGACCTCTTTTTGGCATGGCATAACTTCTCGATGTGTTCGGTCCTTTTGTAGAAGTCACAGAAAAGCTAATCCTTCTTGCCTTTGTACATGTTGCCAACATATAATGCTTGTTCATCTCTAGAGGTGCTTGGTTCTTCCTTAGTTTTTAGCTTCTTTTCCTCCTCTAACAATGATGCCTGGATATCAACAAGCTCAAGGTTTGGCATATTGAT
Organism: Lygodium microphyllum; assembly: GCF_053477565.2. Classification (NCBI taxonomy): domain Eukaryota; kingdom Viridiplantae; phylum Streptophyta; class Polypodiopsida; order Schizaeales; family Lygodiaceae; genus Lygodium; species Lygodium microphyllum. Next base: position 32,197,623 of record NC_141149.1, read on the forward strand.
TAGAGGTGCTAACACATTATTATATTCAAGAGGCAAACTTTTGAGCAAAACACCAATGCAAACATCTTCTTCGATTTTAATGTTGAATCCTACAAGTTGGGTTAGAAGTAATTCCATGTAATTTAGGTGTGTGGCAAGTGATATGCTGGACTTCATTTTAAGCCTGAAAGTTTCAATCAAGAGACCATACTTTGATGACTTAGACTATCCAGCACAAAACAAAGTGTCAAGTCTATTCCATGTATCCTGTGAAGTATCAGTTATCCACATGGTGGATATAGCTGTCGTCTAGTTCTAGTTTGATAATGGCATGAGCCTTATCATCATTATTTTACCAAGTGACTGCAAGATCCGCATCATGAGGCTTCTTTTCTTTTCCAGTGATAATGGCCTAGAGGCCCTTCTTCATCAAGATGAGTTTGATGCGAGTTTGCCAAGTGTGAAACCCGACTCCTTTGAAGCGAGTTGTTGGAGAGTCTTTTCCCATATTAGATTTGTAGAGACAACAAAAAATCAACTCCATAATTCTCAAATTTTATCAGTGGAAGAGCAGATTACACTGTGTTAAGAGACACAAGTAATGATAGTGTGAAAACACATTATGTAAAGACCATGTCTGAGTTGATGTCGAACTTGAATCTTCTTAGTTCGGGGTCGTTGATCCTTCTTCAATCCTTCCAAGTCCTTCCCCTCCTTTATTTGATGTTGGGATAGTAGATTAGAGTGGCAATGGGTTGCTCCAGGTGGCAGGAGAGAGAAAATGATAAGATTTTTAGCTTAGGTGAAGATGGCTATGGAGTCATAGTTAGGGTTTTTGGGGGCAGCCTAGTTTTTCTGACATTGCAAGAGCTATACTTGATCATTTTTAAAACTTTTTATATGGAAATGAATTGACTCTATCAATGCCCTATGGTGGTCATCAACATCACGGACTATAGGCACAGCATCAGTGGTACGAAAGACAGTAGGCACATTCTGGGTAGTGATATGCAAAAATGATAATGTTGGGCTCAGTGACGAGTAACGTTGAGGTTTGATGGGCTAGGGAGGAGTGCCTTGAGTTGAGAAATGATCCTCTAAAAGAAAGCAAGAGGAGATATTGCTTGGATGGAGAGATCCAACTCCTCCAAGTGAGTAGGGTCCTGCCTAGCTATGGCAGCCATTGAAGCTTCATTGAAGGTAGAGTGAAAATGGGAGCCATGAGTTGACCTGAGGTTAGGAGAAGTTGGAAGAGCAGAGAGAAGAGATGGGTTGAGCTAAGGCCATGCTCAACTGAGCTCTGATACCATATTAAAATATGCGGGATCTAGAGCATGGCAGATGTAGAAGCTATAAAGGTTGGAAGAGAAAGAGTGAGTTCATGAAGACACTGACATGACTGATTGTTACACAAGTGAATTTGGTTCCAAGATGGAAGCTTGGACTCATAAACAAAATCTTGTGTATTGAATGACAATAACATAGAGACTTTTATTGAAGGACAGAAGTATTATGACATTGCATTAGAAAAGAGAGCAAGTACAATGCTTTATAGGAAATTGGATGGTAGCACTTCTCCTACTGTGCATATGGGATTCTAGTCCTAAGCCCTCACTTCTCCTTCCAAAGAGACTGAAGTAGGTGGGATTGCACAAACATCTCAACAACAACAACTAGCAATCGGTCAGTCCCAACTATCCAAGATAAAGGGAAAAGGATCGTCGGCCACCGCTGACTAGAGTCAAGAGCTAGCAGAAATGAAGATGGAGCTAGCTAGACTACTAGAGATGGTAAGGAGACCTATGCGCCCACATGTCCAATGTGTGCATTGCAATAGAAACCACCTTCCTGTAGAGTGTCAAGACCCTCAGTCTCGACCTTACGTCAATTAAGGTGGTAGGTTCAGTCATGATGCCATGCATTATATACTTCCAGGGAAACTTCCATACCCGCAACCTTACAACCAGTCGTACCTAGGGTGAAGACCACCAACCTTCTTTGGGAGGGGAGTTCCATTGGTTCTTCCAGCACCTAATGACACAAAACCAGCCGTCCCTAGGATGGAAATCAACCCTACAGGCATACATAGGTCACCCGTTCCCTTTATAACCCACCCATCAAGTGATACTCTAGTCCACTACTACGTGGAGGAGCCAAATGACGACAAAGAAGCATACCCTTACATCTCATACGATGAAGAGGGCAATCCAATCCTTATGGACTATCGACCAGTGTCACTATTGGCGTTAGGTAGAGGTATAGGTAGAGACCTAGGAGGGCACACCCAAGAGCTAATTTCTTATTGGACTTGTGGTCACCTAGGGCACATTTCCTCACACTGCCCTGAGAGGGAGCAAGCCAACTGAGAAATGCCTGACCTCAAATGCACAGAGTGTGGAATCACCCACCTATTTTCCAATCGCCCTAGGTGGAAACCATCCTCTAGTTTAGCAATCGTGCCATTAGTAGTACCATTAAAGTTGTTTGGAGTTGAAACACTCAACAGAGAGGCTACACCCATCCCGTTGTATGTTTTGACCCATGCATAGACGAGGCGGGTTGGCATATCATTGCCATGGCCTAGAAATCTAGATGCAACCTCAATAGGAAAGAAGAGCTATAGGCGAAAGAAGAAGAAAAGTGAAGCAAAGGTCGCACTTAAAAATGAGAGTGCCACAACACAACCCACCATCGGGAAGAAAGTCATGGACACAGAGGTAGAAACATTTGCTTCGAGGAGTGTGAAAAAGGGGAGTGCTAAGGTTGGGGAGTACTCCAATCCGAAGTGTCAACTCGAAGCATAGATAAAGTCAGAGAGTGGGTGAGAGAAGCCCAGGAACACTTAAAGGATGTTTGGAGGATGAAATCGATGAACTTGCTAGTGTGAGCACACTAGTTTCACCTATGAAACCAAAGTCAAGAGATGACACTGCACCTCAAGCTATGCAGAATAGACAAAGCTTGAATACCATGGGCCAGCAAGCTAGTCGGGGTCATTACCCAAGGAGTGCAAAATTAGGAGGTAAGCAAGTAGCTAGAAATCTTCTCACCATGCTAGTAACCACTCCAGTAACTTTGAGCTTAGGATACCTACTTAGGCAACATCTAACGCTATGGCAAGAGTTGAAATATTGGGTGGAAGGACTGCTTAAGCAAGGGGCAACTGACTTGCATGACTATGATGCAATGACACTGATATCGAGCTTGACGCTACACTCAATGCCGAGGACCTTACATGTCAAAACTTTCTGGGAAGGCATGGAAATGCATGCAGTATTGCAAGTCCTAGCACACACTAGGAGACACAATAAGGAGAGGAATCGTAGACACAGGGATAGGAGTCAATGTGCTTAGCCACGTGGTGCTCCAGGTCTAGGGTGGCCCACATGTTGAGAATGCTAGGTTTAATGTCACACTAGCCAATGGAATGAAGGTTAGACCATTCAAAGTGTTAAAAAATTGGCCATTGAAGATTTCAAGAGTCTAGTTCTCAATAGACTTCATCATCATGAAAGGAGTCGACTACGATATCTTGCTAGTAGGTCAACCCTAGATGTGGAATGCACGGGTCATAGAGAAGACTAGGACAATAGTCTGATCTTCTTAGGAAACCGAACGAAAGCAATGAGGGTAGAAATGGACACTTGGAAGACTATACCAGTCAACCTCGATGCCATCTCAGCTTTGCTAAAGGGTGATACTCAAGTTAGAAAATCTTATGTGCCACTAACAAAGTATATCCCCTACCCTGAGGATGAGGCAATTGAATGCACATGCTAGCCACCATTGATCTGTTGTTCTCAGACAATGAGGAATGCAAACAAGCTGCTAATGCAATTGGTGAGCCAAAGGATAAACCCTCAGTGCCACTATGCATGATGGCCACTAGAAGCCCTAGTGAACGGCCCACCCATATTGCATTCCATATCTTGCACAACAAGCGAGAGCTCCACAAGATCTTAGAGCACTTGGTAGATGAGCTAGTTGGCAACCCAGTCGCTAACCTCAAACCCCTTGGGGATATCTTGGACTAACCCAAGTGGAGGTGGACCAAGGTACAAGAGCTCAACTTGATGTACAATTGGGCCCTAGTCACCGATGAGAAAGAAACAAAGTATCGATGCTTAGGAGATGACAAGCACTTGGATGAGGACAGATGATGAGTGAGAAGACTATTATTCTATGAACAAAGATAGTAAAGAGGAGACCGACACAATAGAATATGACAAGGATGGTCGGGTAATTGAGCATATTAGAGTTAACTTAAAGTCATAGAGTACCAATGCATTTAGAATTGAAAGAGGAGTTCTCAAAATTGAATGTGATCACACTTAGCTAGAACATTTAGGGGTGATGGACTATGAGTGAGCATGGCTAGTTCAGCCACTTGCTATGCATCTATTAGGAATAGAGCCACCATTAGAGCCACGACCACTAGGAGAGACTCCCTCTTCTAGCAATGACGAAGAGTTCAATTCTAAATTAGAAGTGAGATGCTTAGATAGCGACCCCAAAATACCTTGGCCTCCTAATACAAAACGCACCAAGGGAGACCTACTAGTCCACCTAAGGCGCTAATGGTTGAAGGAAGAAAGAAAGAACTGACTACCTCAAGGCCCTAAGGGAATCCAAGGAGGTGGAAGAAGAAAGAAAGAGAAAATTAGATGAAGAGGCTGAGGAGCTCAGAAGAAGAGAAGAAGAGGACATAGCTAGAGCCATTCACCTATCAGTGGAGCAACCCTCCAAAGAGGAGGAGCTGGCTGCCATGAGCCTGCACGGAGAAGATGGCTCAAGAACAAGTTCCCAAGTGCTACAAATTATGCCACCCCTAGTAGCACAAGGCAAGGGTTAGGGTGAACCCCAATGATAGGAACAAAGAGACTGGTAGTTGTAGATGCGGAATCACAACAAGATCCTAAGAGACAGAAGGTAGAAGCATCTGCAATGACTATCCCTACAACACTATTGTCGTCTACGGATTATGATGATTATGTTAAAGAACTCTTGTCCGAGCTGGGGAGGGAAAAGGAGGAAAAGAAGGTGGTTGTGGCCAAAGTTAGAAGTGGAGAAAGACACATTTGCGGCTTTCCAGCTTGAGAAAACCCGCCAAGTTGTCGGTTATCAGAGAGAGATAAGTGAGTTAAAGGAAAAGTTCATGGCTAAGGAGGAGCGAGAGGAAAGCTAGTAGAAGAGGCTTGAAGATGAGAATAAAGAGTTGGTGGGACTTCAAAGGGAGTACATGATCCTAATCTTGCAACAAGAAGAGTTGCAAGGAAAAATGAAGAGGGTCAAGATGCCATGGAGGAGTTCACAGCCGGAGAAGAAGAGAGGGCCCAAAGATATCAAGAAAACATGGATAAGTTGGAGAAGAAGGTGGTTGTGGAGCTAGAAGAGCAGAAGAGACTAGAAAGAGAAATCAAGGAACAAGAGTGGAGAATAAGGGCCTTGGCTAAAATCTAGGATTCAAGAAAGGAGAGCCACAAGAACACAAGGGAGAGGAGGTGCAAATGCCGATTGAAGAAACAGGACCAAACCTTGAAATGGGGCAACAAGACAAGGAGTTAGTCCCCTAGCCTCCCTCCCCACATCCAGAAGTACAACAAGAGGTAGACACCAATGCTAAAAGAAAAGTAGAGATAAAAAAGAGGAGAACAAACATGTTGGACCAGGCATGGAGGAGGCTGAGAGCTCAATCAGTAATGGCCCCAAAGGTGCCCATCCCTCCAAGAGAAGATTGTTTCCCAGTAGATTGGAATGGAGAACTCATAGTATGGTAGCAGAAGGAGAATGACCGTGAGCCCTTCGACTTTAATTTTTGATTCCCACCACATTGAGAAGAGTTCTATCAACCAAGGTGGTGGAAGAGGTGATTAATATAGGAAGAAGACTGGGAGATAGGTGGGTTGTCGAAAGAGAGAAGAATCCTACCTTATGGGGCATAGAGGCTCCTGACTACTGGGAGAACAAGGTCATGGAAGTGCCAAGAATGGTGAGGGGTTACGAGTGCCAAACAAGATGGAGAAGGCACTAGGGATGACAACATATGCTTGGATGTCATTCTCTGCAACACCCTACCCTTTGAGAGGAACAACCCCACCTACATGCCATATCCTAGAAGGGTAGGAGTGGACTTCAATCCAAACGTCCATGGCCGATATGACTTCCCAAAAATCTATAATTTCAATCCCACTAAGTCCAAGGAAGTGCTCACCTTTTCTAAGCATGACTTGTATGCCTCTATCGACCACTTCCTCAATGAATTCACCTCTTGCCCGAACCCCACTTTCCTCACAACTTATAATTACCTTAGGCTCCTTAGAGTATTATTAAGGAACGACTCTACTCCACAAGAATACCGCCTCTCTTGCCACTCTTTTTTTATCTCAATTCCAGCATAAATAGTTGTGCAATGGCTAGGCTAGTGATGTGCACTGCCCTCTTACCATCTTTTTGCGTAGCCCTCTTAGGGGACATAACCGACATTCGTTTCACTAGCTGCAACCATCCCTTTTTGTCCACAATCCCTCTCAATGTTCGAATGAGCCTAAAATGATAAATGCAGGGGAAAAGCTTTCTTAGTAGGTCCCTTAAACCCCCCACTTCTCCCTCTCATGGCCATGATGACAAAGACTAGCTTCTTGTCACAATTTAAAAAAAAACAAAAAATAGAAAAATAAAAGAAAAGAGAGAAGAAAGAAGAGAAAAGACGGCAAAAGAAAGAGAAAAGAGAGAAAGGAAAGGACAATAACAAGAAAAGAGAGAAGAAAAATCACAACAAAAAGCAAGAAACTCATGAGTGTCACAGTCACTACACCTAGGGGTCCTCAAGTTAGGTGCATCCGGTGGCTTTGGTTGGTCGGTTTTGTCCCTAATCCCCTAGCCCATTCTGATCCCCCCTTAATGCTTAGGGCGAATTAAGGGCAGGGCATACCTAGGGAGGTCAACCTCCCCTATGGCTATACCTATCTCTCTAAGCTACACCCATTGCACCTCCCTCCCACACCACGAACTGGGTCCTCAAGTGTGGGACAACACCCAGCTTCCAACTCCTAGTTCCACTCGCACAAGCATAATGCACCGCACAGTAAGGTAGACACATCCCCTAGGTAGTGCACTTTTCTTCTCTTTGCATATACATTCAAATGCCCACAACTAGAAATATCAGAGGCCCCACTCGACATGCCCTCAACCTCCACTATCGAAATCAATTAACTGCTTCTCTCCCATCACCAATCCCCCGAAGGCCCCATCATCAACTCACACGACACCCTTCAAATCACTGAGTCCTCATAAAAAAAGACCCATAAGTGCCATGGAACTAGCACTCAACTAGGAGGGGGTAATGTTAACCCCGATGCGAGACAGAAAAAAGAAAATTCAAAATAGGGAATAATGCCAAAAAAGGCAGCTCAACAAATGAATAAGAGAGGAAAGGACAAAAGCACAAAAGGTCAAGTCAAAGGTAAAGGTGTATTTTTAAATGCAAAGGCTTCACCAAAATTTTGTAAAAGAGTGCTAGGCTCCCTCATGTGCAAATTGTAAAATCTAGACGGGTATAGGTGAAGGAATAAGGCAACAAGAAGGGAATAGGAAAAGAGGACCTTGGTAAGATGCCTGGTCATGTAAAAAAGGGAATGGATGCCCAAAGGATTTAGGGCTTGTATATAAACTCAAAAAGTGAATGAGAAGCTCATTCTTTGGTGTGTGGCTAAAGTGACTTATTATTCCTCTCTTCTTCTCTCCTTCCTGCTAGTGTGTGCTTGTGCTTGAGAGAGGGAGTGTGAGAGTGTGAGGGAGTGAGTGTGTGAGGGTGAGGGATCATGGTGGAGAAGCTCTCCATCTTCTCCTCTCTTCTTCTCTTCTCTTCTCTTCACTTGACCTGCACATGGCTATGGAGGATAGATCTTGAAGGAGGAGGCATGAGGTTGCTTGAGCTGGCAACTAGGATCGTGGAGCTACCGGAGTGCTTGCAGGAGGAGGCCACTCATTTGGATATCAAAGTAAGCTCGCTACACCCATGGGATCAGAGGCATGCCAACTAGGTGAGAGATAGCCATTAGAGCTCACTTGAAATGCTTGAACAATAAGCGGTCCGTGGGTCTTGGCGGTTGAGCGTGAGCTCCCACTACAAGTAGACAACCATCTATTCCACTCTAGATAATAGCTCCATATGCCTTTGAGCATGCCTATTCTCATGTTTACACATGATATTATTAAGTGCACTAATTTTTCCTTGTATTTGAGGCTCTTCAAGGTTCTCTTGAGGTGTATTTTCCAACACAAAATCTTTGATTTTCTAAGCATACTCATCCTAGGCCTTACTCTTTCCCTTCTGACTTGCCATAGTAGTGCAATCCTATAGTATCCCTTGATGTAGGAAAATTGGCTATAACTTGCGCTAGGAAACTCTGATTCCTAAATTTTTCAATTCAAATTAGAGCCAACAATGCCCTCTTCAAGATGAGCTATAACACATCATAATAAGTTTAGAATAGAAAATTCTGCAATTTAATCTTCTCTAAGGCTGAACTGTCTAGGTCTACACCTTGTTTTAACATGTAAGTACCCTAATTTCCACCTATGAGAGAAAAATGGTAGTATCTAATGGCTATCAAATCCTATGGAGATTAGGATAGGACCTATGGGTAACCTATAGTACCTGCACCTATACTTCAATGATGGAGATGGTACTTATAATAACATGTATACACCCTGTAGTGTCCTGTGAAACCCTTATTTCACCCTATTTTCATCTCCAAGGTACTTGAGTATTTTCAAGTGCTTCAATATTCAATTCCCCACTCGTTATACATGTGTGAGGGATAAAACAATAGGATAGGCTCCCTACACAGGCTTGAATCATTGAGAGGTTGGCAAAGTTTCCCCCGAGTTGGTTTGTTTCACCCCTTTGGAATCTTTAATAGTAGTGGGGGAGGGTCACCTCTCTATTGTCCCACTATCTCCCCTGGCATCCACCTTTTTCCTCGGTGGGAATATTAACATGGCAATGGCATGCTACTCTAATCAAGCAGCTTGATATTCATTATTGAAATTTTCATTCATCTCTTTACATGAAATGCAAGAGAATTGAAATTAGGCAAAATGAATGGGAAGAGGGTCTTACCATGCAGTGACTCACTGTTGACTTAACCTTTTACAATCGATTATGATATATTTTTGCCATGAATGAACAATCAGCAGCAAATCAATGGATTAGAGTAAGCAATCTTATCAATTGATTGGGCTTTTATCAATTTGATTGAATGTAATGTTGAAACTTCAGTCAAGAGCTTCTAATTCACTGATTGGATCCAATATGAATCAAGTAAACAATGAATTCCATGAATGGGTTGATTGAAGTAATGATTGACTGAAATTTGATGGAAATTTTACAATTCTTTGATCTCTCAATCAATTGGATGAATGAGAGAGATAAAGAATTGAAGAGGAATACCTTTTATTTATTTGATGAAGGCTTGAATGATCCCCAAATGCTTGATGAAGCCTCTGGTTGCCCAATGTTGATGAAATAATCTTCAATCCTTGTGCATTTAATGCTTGGAAGCAATCTTGAAGCTTGAGAAGTTTGAGATTGAAGAATTAAATCCATTTCCCCCAAATTTTGACTCCATAGAAGCTCTTGAGCTTCAATCCTTGGCCATTCTTGCTCAATCCTTACAATTTCTTCAATTTTCTTTACTAAAATAAGTCCCACGGCCTGAATGATGAAGAATCTTCAAGAAATGATGAGAAATTGAAGCTTGAGCTAAAGTTTTTACAGTTGTCCATGGCTAGGGTTTCTCAAAAATGGGAGAAGAAGAGAATGCCAACTTTTCTAACAATTTGTTGAAGCTTTTTCATGCTAAAGACCAACAACTAAGCCCCAAGTTGAGTGGTGATCAGTAGGAGAAATCTACAACAGATCAGCTTGAAAATTGTGCTGCAATTTTGGGGCTATTTACTGGAGTCCACAGTCTGTCTCTTGTGCAATCTGGTACTCCTCCTATTGAGAATGAAGATTGGAAGAAGATTGAAGCATGAAATTGCTGGAAAACTTCATGACGTGAGAGGTAGATGGAGATCTTGACTGAAAAACTCCATGAAACCTGCAGGAAAGCTCCAAGAAAGGGAAAGGAGAACCCTCTCTTTGAAAAGTAACCACAGTTTTTTTTCCTTCCAAGTCTGATTAACTCCTTTTTGACCATGTTACCTTCGAAATTGCATGAAAATTTCATTGAAAACCTGCCATTTTGTCCTTCCATCGCTATATCTATCCCAAAGATCTCCAGATTTAGTCTTCTTCCAACTATAGATGTCCAATGGATGTCTACCATACACTTATCTTCTCCTAACACTTGAAGGAGTGTAGGATTAGAGTGTTTATGATGCTACACTAATTAGGGTTTTGGGCACATGGGTCTTGTTTGGGGAAGACTTAATGGCAGGGCCTAAGTCTAGGATTTATTATTTTTGGACCTTGTTTGGGATAACACAAAATAAAAGGGTAGGATTTATTATTTTGTGATCGGGGTCATATTCTAGAGAGGGATAATAGATTAATATGTTTGGAATAACATATTAGTTAGGGTTTTGGCATAAGGATTAGGTTTTGAGGGCAAGGCAGGTGGATTAGGGTTAGATTTGGAGGTAGGGTTGGGATTTCAAAATAGTAGGTTGGGTTTGGGATATTTGATTCTGATCTCAGAGGGCCAGTAGGACTTAGGGTTGGGATTTGTGTGAAAGACATTTGGAGGGAAAGTTTGCCATTGTTGGGCTAAATGCACAACAATTGAGACACTTGATAAACTTTTATTGTTTTAGAAGCTTTAACCTCCTTGGAAAACCACCTCTCACATAGTCATCTTGACATTCTAAACTCTAACAAATGAAGCATCGATCCTTCCTACCAAAGAAAGCAAAGAACATGAGAATAACTTTGAGGTGTAGTGAACTCACTAACTTACCTTTTCCTGTTGTAGCTTGAAGCTTGAAGGCTCAAAGATCGTTCCACAATCATGATGTTGCACTCATTCTACTCCTTCACATCTACCACCAAGCATGGCTATGTTGAGAGAAAAAAAAGAAGAGAAGAAGAAGATACAACCTCATGACAATATCAAACTCTACCTCCTCCCAAGATGGGGAAAAGAAGAAGAAAGGAAAGAGATGGAGAAGAGATTTACTATCCCAAGTTTCTCGCTTAAACACACATTCTCATATCTCTTTCACACTCTCAGGCTATGGTAACACAAGTTTGCACTATTAAAGCTTCAGTAACATGGAGGCAACACCATGAATACTTACAACCAAGGCCCTCCCATTCTTTTATACACCAAAGCAAGAGTCAGGGCTCGGGTTAGGTCTCTTGTATTATTTCAAGGCTAGGGTCTACACTCCACCTTCTGATTTAGGATTTCCACTGCTTCTTGGGCACCCTACCCACTCTATGGGCTCTTGGCTAGTCCTCCTCTTATTAATGATCTAAATTCAAACTGATTGAACCTACTCCTCCTGACTCTAAACTATATGATTGTGGGGCCAGATATTTTCAATCATTCATGCGTGTATCATTGCATGTATTGAAGTGAACCCCTATTAGCAATCTAGTGCTTTGAAAAGAGCTTGTCATTGTCACTCAAAAGGACATGGGGTATGCATAGTACACACAATCACTTTAAAGGACTCCTCTACATCTCACAAAAGGAGTACATTCATAAAGTCCTTGAGTAGTTCCATATGTAGAGTCCTTGAGTGGTTCCATATGTAGGGTGGTAAGCCTATTGGTTGCCCATTACTTCTCATGTGAAGATTAGTTAGGCATATTATCCCCAGTCAGATGATGAGAAGGTCGAGATGGCCAAGCTTCTATATGCATCAGTGATGGGTAGCTTGATGTATGCCATGATAGCCACTAGACCAAACATAGCATTTGCAGTGGAAGTTGTGGCTTGTTATATGGCGACACTTGGCATGCAACATTGGAATGTCATGAAGGGTATCATGAGACAGATTACGAGCATTGCTGCAGATATGCACATTTGTTATGGTGGCTAAGATAATAGATTCGTGGGCTACATAGACTCTCGTTATGCATGACATATAGATAGTAGGAAGTCCACCTCTGGCTATGTCTTTACTTTTGCTAGAGGTACTATTTCTTGGATGTCTAGGGGTGCAAAAATGCACTGCCTTTTCTACTACTGAGGCTGAGGACATTGCAACCATTGAGACTTGTAACAAAGAGGCCCTATGGTTAGGTCGTATGGTGGTAAACCTTCATATGACTATGACTCCTACATTGCATTCGAACACTATGAGTGCCATTCAGTTGGCATAAAATGCGGTTTTTCATGTGAAGACCAAGCGTATTGAGATTTTTTATCACTTCATTAGGGATGTGATTCAAGACAAGTAGATAGAGCTTGTCAAGATCTTGATTGACAAGAACCCTACAAATTTGCACACTAAAAGTCTCCTAGTGGAACGTTATGCATCCCTTGAAAGATGATGGTTGTAGGATGAGATGACATCTTTCCTCATCCTATTGTACTCTATGTACATGTTGTACTTTTTTATTTTGTCTTTTACTTCTCACTCAGGTGCATTCACCTTTAAGTGGGAGGTTGTTGGTGGTTGAAGGTTGCCTATGCTTAGCTGCCTACATTTACTTGTACTTACTAGCTACACACTTGTACAATGTAGGTGGTGGCCGCCCGTCACTATTACTTTATTCTTTATTCCTTACATGACAATAGAATAAGGGAAGGTAGGTCACACATTGTGATTGTTGGAGTTTTTACACATTATTTTTCTTTGCTTGAACCTCCATAGATCTTGCTTCCAATTCCACTCCACTAGTTCATGGTTCAATCTACCCATGATTTGGGCACTAGACTTAGAAGCAATAAACCTTTAGCAGTAACATGTGAAAGGATAGGATATTGATGGAAATTAGTGTATCTGTTGGGCAGCATTTATGTTTGGATAATTCCCTCATCAAGGATATTGGATTGGATCACTCAAGTTATATCTTTAGTTTTGAAGTTTCTACTATTGTAATGTAAGTCTTATTTTGATGTTACACTAGTTATTAATTCCAAGAACTAGTGTAATGGAAGGAATGCAATGCCATAATGGTGCAATGGATACATTGAACAAGTCTTTCTATCTAGAAATTCTAATTGTGTTGTTCAAGAATATTCAATGTTGTGAGTTCAAGCAATCTAGTCTAATACAAAATCTAGATCTGTGATAGCCACCAATAGTTTCAATGGCTCAATGGTAGAGTTTCAAGATCACGCTATAGTCTTAAACCTTCAAGGTGATGCTTCAATCGAAAATTTTTAATGGAAGAAGAAGATCTAATAGCAACATGATGAGGCATTGTCTATTGAGAAGGAGCAAGAGATAGAGAAAAATCTCGAAAGTACACAAATGCAATGAGAAAGTTTTTAATTGGCAGAGGAAATATGTTGAAGGCATCAAGTAGTGAGATAGGGGAAGAGAGAGATCAATAAGAAAAGTAAGAACCGCATAGGAAGAAGAGGAATCAGATGTTACTTTTTGAGAAATCGATACCTCTATATCTCCTCACAACCTCAATAAGCTCTTGCAAATACCATTGCACCTATAATATCTAAAGTGATAGAAACTAATTGTTGAGATATTTACAATCACACCTACTTTAGTCCCTTTGTGAGAAGCAGTGAGGGCTTAGGACTAGAATCCCATATGCACAGTAGGAGAAAGTACCACCACTCAATTCCTATAAAGCATTACACTTGCACTCTTTTTCTAATGCAATGATAGTACTCTTTTCTTTCCAGTAAAGTGTCATGTCACTGTCAATACACAAGATTGTGTTTATGAGTCCAAGTCTCAATCTTGGAACCTAATTCACTTGTGTAACAATTTGTCCTAGTCAGGGTCAATGTCTTCATGAGTTTCTTTTTCCTCTTTCAACCTCCATAGCTTCCGCATCTGCCATGCTCTAGATCCCACATATTTCACACTAATGATGTGGAGACATGTGAGTTTCAGTTTGCACTAATGGTCTCCTAATTAAAGACTAAAGTGCATATGAAAATATGGAGTAAGGGAGGAAGAAAGGCTACCAACACTAATGATGTGGAGACATGTGAGTTTCAGTTTGCACTAATGGTCTCCTAATTAAAGACTAAAGTGCATATGAAAATATGGAGTAAGGGAGGAAGAAAGGCTACCAACACTAGCTAAAGCTACATTCTTGTAGCACCTATTGTTCTTAAAGTTTAGGGCTAAGAAGATAAAGAAGAAGATTGAGAAAACAAGGTGTAGAGAAGAGAAGCTTTCCTAGAAGTAACTCACCCATAGATTAGTGCCTAGAGAGTGATGGTGGCAAAGAAGAAGATTCAACAAAAAGATATGAAGCAGAGAGAGAAAATGTCGAAGACATTGTTGTGGAAAGCATTTATACAACCACAACAAAAGGAAGTGAGATGAAAATAATGTAGACTGCACCTGCCAACATTACCCTTTGTAATAGAGCTAGACCAACAAAGATAAGTCCCTTATTTTTTGCATCCTACTTATCATGTGGATAAGACAGAAAACCATCCTCTAGTTCTTGCAATTGTGCAACATCAACATTGGTTTCACATGCCAATCAAGGGCTAAAGAAAAAGGAAGAAAAGCAACGATAGTAAAGAACAAAGAAGATGAAGATGCAACGAAGAATAGCAACATTGATGACAAGAAAAACCACTTGATTTCTATGAGAAGAAACCACTTGGAAGAAGTAAAAGAGGAGTAAAAGGTTAATGTCATGTTACCCATCCCTAAATCATACCAATGGCCTCTCCATCCTTGTTTGAGAGGTGCACTCAAAAGAAGAGGAAGATGTAGGAGAAGGAAAGGGAGAAGATGAAGTGGAGTGTTGCCCACTTTTATGGAAAAAGAATAAGTAAATAAAGAAGATTATTTGTCCTTTGTTTTTAAGAAATGCTAAGGTTTGAAGCTTTTAGGGTTTCTCTTTCTTTTGATTTGTATTCACATGGACACAAGCCAAGATCCAAAAATAAAAGGTTCTATGAACTACAAAAGTTTCAAGAATAACATAACCTACCAAAGTTTCAAGAATAACCTAAAATGTAAAAGTTTTTGGGAACTAAGAGATTACAAGAGTAACATGAGTTGCAAAAACTAATGGAGATAGCATGATAAATTAACAATACTTGACCATCATAGAAGTTTTTAGGCAATTCCTATCGAAAAGTAATTCACTAAGTCTAAACTACAAAATTTGTAGGAATAACATAAATACTAGATAGACAATTCCTACAAAAGAGTAACTCAAGTAGCTCGAAGTGCAAAATTCGCAAGAATAACTTGAATACTAGAGAGAGCTACTTGAGCAAGTTTCATCCTCATAAACTTCAATGGGTAATTCAAGAATGAGGGAGAGGGGGTGCAAAGTATGTTTTGAGCATTGGCATACCTCAAAAAAATGTCCATATATTTATGAGGCTTGTGATAAAGGAAAATATTGCAAATATTTTTGCATATCTATGCAAGGAATTTAATGGCATCCAAAAGAAGTTTACTTTAGGTGCAAAGAAGGATTTAAGATCAAAGGTGGATAAAGCATGGAAAAAGTTTAGTTCTTTTGAGCATGTTCTTGATTATGCTTGTGAATGGTATGATGATTTGTGAAGGAAAGAAAGTCAAGTCTTACTCAAACTTTAAAGCATGTTCAGGGATTGATCACAGCATTTGAAAAGTGGAAGGAGAAATATGAAGATGATTTGGATTTAGGTTTCAAGTTCAAGTGATGATGATGTTTGGTGTCCTTTACCCATGGTCTTACCAAACATTGAGGCAAAAGGAGCAAGAGAGGATAAGAAACAAAAGAGCCAAGATTCCTCAAGTGTCCCAAACCCAATCAAGGAGCTTTACCAATGGAAAAGTGGAGCATCACATGCCTTGCATTGGTAACTTGAAGGTATTTTCTATATTTTGGTATCTTGCAAACTGTCATAATCAATCTCTAATGAGTTGTGCTCAAGAAGAAAAAAGTAATGAAGTTGTCATGAGTTGGTGCTCTTCTCCTTCTTCGTGATCAAAGACTTGTTGAGGCTTGCTCCAAGCCTTCCCCTAGCCATAGTAATCATTGTTTTGCATCCTCTTTTCAAAACCGCTTTGAAATCGGGTCTTTCGCAGCTCGTAAAAATTACCAACTCCGTCTTTACTGCTTTTGATGAGGTCCAATTCCCGCCTTAAATTTTCTCTTCTCTGCATCTTTCCCGCACTTTAATGGTATTTAAATTCCACTCTCATTGGTGACCATGGGATAGGGTGACTCAGCCTATCGAATCCCACGAACAAATCTGCACATGCATAACCATAAAGAGCATCAAGCTGATACAAAAAATACATAATAAAAAATTCAATAGCTCTCACCCTACCCCCTTACAAAATCAAGGCATGAAAACCCGCAAGGGATAGGTCTAACATAATCAGACAGAAATCCAGAGCGAGTCTCTAACCAATTGCTCTAACACAGATTGGCTAAAAGAACTATCAAAAGAGGTCATCCTAGTGGTGGTCTAAACTACCAACCTAACTTAGGACAACTAGACCAGGACTTCCTACTAGGCAAGGGCTCATATCGCCTGGTCATCATTTTTTCTTCTTATAACACATTTTTCATTCAGAGTTTCCATACTCGGGTGTGTAAAAAGGAGGGAGCTGAGCGTAGAGTGACCCACAGAGAACAGGGCATCAGTCTAGGTCTTGACTCGGTACCCAAGAACCTACCAAGCACTCGCGAGGCGACACTTAATCTTTTTTTAGCGCTCACTTTTATTTTTGCTCCAATCTTCCTTGTCTTTTATTTTCTTTTGGCTAGCTGCAACCCCTAGGAAGGCAAGGCATTGGCCCTGGGTCCCGACTCGTCCCTAAGAACCTACCAGTAGGCCTCCACAAGGTGATAATCAATGGCTTGTAGGAAAATTTTCCCTTTTTTTTTCTTATTGAGGGATTAAAAGCCCTTTTTACACACCTTATTAAATTTTAATTTTTAGATATATTTAGAACTTTCTCTTCTTTGATATTTAAGCAGGCTTCTCTAACTAATTCTCACACTAGCAAGAATGCCTAGTATAGCTACGTAGCAAGTAGAAAGGACTGGGTCACAAGGACTACCCTCTATCATAGGTTGTTATTGCCTGACAATGTCATAACACAAGGTAGATGACTGCTCGAATCTCCCCTAGATATACCTAACCTAAACGTGGGACGTCATGCCTTAATTGCCGGTCCCCAACAAACGGAAAGAAATTAACCCCTATATACACATATAACACTATTAGCTTAAGGAAAAAACTCAAAAAAGGGACGAAATCACATGGAATGGCCACAAGAAGATCCTCCGTGTAGTAAAGGCTCCCTCGAGTGACTTTGTCAGCTTGTGTGATGCAATCACTAGAACAGAAAACCATTAAATGTACTTGCACCAAACAGACAAATGGCCCTCTTGGCCTAATGAAATAGAACATTTCACACCCAACAAAACTGGCCCTCATGGTCTAAAGAAATCTAGCTTTTAAACTTGGTAAAAATTGACCCTCTTGGCATAATGAAAATAAAACAAAATAGCTTGTATATATCCCCCTTTTTAAAATCTTGCTAATATACAACAAGATTCTCCATCCCAAGAAGGAAATAGGGCTCCTACCCTAAACTAAATGCATCAGATTGTGACCCATACCTCCTGCATAAATAGCAAGATATGTACGCATAACGTGTCATCTGACCAACCTATGGGTCCAAGATAACAAATGCGAATGGGTCTCAACCACTCTTTGCATTACCCATACCAACCATCACCTACCATATAAAGCATGTTCTGATAAAAGACCCCATAATCAATCGGGTCTCATCTCATCATTAATAGAGATATCCAAACTAGGACTACAATTAAAGAAAAGGTCTTCTTCATGAGCAAAGTTTGCTAACGAGTCTGCAAACTGATTCCAATAATGTGAAATCTGAAGAGACACTCTCTCAAACCCATTGAGCAAGGTCATAATAGTGCAATAATGCATAGAAAGAATGGGATTTCATGTTGTGTAAGTCCCATTTAGTTGGTTCAATACCAATTGGTAATCCCCCTTTACTAACAACTGACGAATACTGCCCATCTTAGCAATATTCAGGACCATGATTAAAGCTTTGTATTCCACCATGTTATTGGTAAATTTATCCCTGAGATAAACATCTAATTTCATCACGACTTTACGTTGGGAATCTCTAATAAGTACCCCTATAATCCCTTTCTTCTTGGGACCCATGGATGCTCCATCAAAGTACAATGTGTACGTCCACAATGGGTTCACATAGCCAGCCATTGTCACCTCTACTCATAAGTATGACAGTCAAATTTTAGCATATTCAGAGGATGTACTAAAGTCTCCATCCCACCTTCTTCATTGAATATAACAGGGATGCTTGTCAAAATTCATAAGCAATGAATGATAGAAGACTTTGATTTCCTAGACAAATGATCCGTCCTCTTGCTCAATCACTTTATATCCTTTACTCCACCAGAGGCCAAAGTCGTAAAGTGCTTGAAGAGGGCATCCTCGTCACCCAACATATGATTGCAAATCTTACAGTTGGAAACTCAATCTCTAGGGGAAAAACACACTCCTCCCCATAGACTAGCTTGAATGGGGTGTGGCCAGTGGATCATTTGAACATTGTGTTATACACCCACACCACCACATATAGTTCTTATCCCGGTCTCGCTTCTTTTCAAACACTATTTTCAATAAAATACCAACAAGCTACTTGTAAGTACTATTTAGGAAATGGGTTCCACAATCCCTTTTGGTGAATTAAATTGGCATATAATTTGCTCTAATACGAAGCTAGTAATTTCTTTTGTGTCGTCCTTCCACGTCACTCATGCTTCTGACCACTTTGTAAAATAGTTAGCCACTGCTATGATATATCTCTTCTGCGTAGAAGACGACATGATAATAGGACCCACAAAGTCGATACCCCACTTCTCAAATGGAAGTATAGCCATAATCAGAGTGAGTAGTCGCTTTCTATTCTCCCTACTGTCATGTCGTTGACAAGTATCACATCTCTTAACATACTCAAATGCATCTTGGAAAATGGATGGCCACCAATAGCCCACTCTCAAATCTTTTTGTGCAATTAGTTGCCCAACAAAATGCCCTCCACAAGCGTAGTCATTGCACTCTTCCAAAATGAATGGAACCTTGTTAAGCATCACACACTGGCAATAGATATCATCAACCCCCTACCGATATAGTGTTCCTACGATCAAAGAAAATTTCAAAGCCTACTGTCTGATTTTTCTCTTTTCGGACTTTGATAAAGTGGCTCCAGCCTCTCCAATTGATAGGTAATGTGTGATAGCAGCATACCAAGATGGAATGGAGGCCATATCAATTTTAAATATTTCCTCAATATCACTTCCTTCAACTAAAGTCTCTTTCGGCTCCTCGAAATCCACAAGGCATTTCACAATACCTTGCAGCTTTGGTGGCTTGCTCTTAATCTCATAATTGAATTCCTGCAAAGTGATTAACCATTTTGCTAAACGTTCAGGCAGCTATAGTTCATCAGCAATCTAAGCCCCTCCGCCTTCATATAGAAAACCACCTTCTCATAGAGGATGTAGTGTCTAAATTTTTTAGTTGCAAATACCATTACAAACCACAACATTTTCATATAGGTATAGTTGAGTTCTGATATGCCCAACTTCCAACTACCATAAGCGATCGGATGATGCCATTTTTCCTCCAAGATTTGGGATAAACAGTAGTTGTGTTTCACATAATCAAAAGCTACCTTACAAGGGTCACTCCATTCAAATAGACAGCTAAAGGATAATAGATTCGTTAGTGGCAATGTTCTTTTTTCCTATGAACCTCTGATAATACCCTACTAATGACAAAAAGATGTGTACTTCTTTCAGAGTGTGTGGTAGACTCATGGCGACTATGACCTTGATCTTTTTAAGGTCAGTTGCAATCCCTATTGAACTGACCACATGGCCTAGCAATAGCCCATAAGGCACCCCAAAGACGTACTTCCATGGATTAAGAGCTATGCAAAATTTGCTGCAATGCTCAAAACACTTTCTAAAAATAATAATTTGCCTTTCTCTTATGGTTGGTGGCTGCCCCCATGTCATCGATAAACACGTTTAACTCCTTTGGGGAGATGTCACCAAAGGTCTTGTTTGTTGTTCATTGCCATGAACCACGTACATTGCATAAACAAAAGGCCATCACATGGTACGCAAAGGTACCGAAGACAGTAATGAAGGTTGTTTTCAACTTATTTTCTTCTGCAAATTGCCATCTAGTTGTACCCTGCAAAGCAATCCATAAATGAATAGATTTCCCTACTCGCTAACTAGTGCAAAATTTGATCAATAAAGGGAAACAGGTAGTAATCCTTAGTTGTTTGCTTATTCAGCTCTCTAAAGTCTATGGAAAGCTGGATTTTGTTATTCTTTTTCTTCCTAATAACAACCGATGAACACCATTCAGTGTGCTGAACGGGGAAGATTAAACCATGTTGTCACAATTTTTGTAGCTCCTCGAACAACCCTCCATCCCTCAGTTCAAAAGGTATACGCCTTACTTTATGATGCACAAGATGGGTACCTTCCTGGAATGGTATGAACAACCCACAGGCTGGGAGGAATACCTCTCAACTCATCATAACTCTGAGCAAAAATGTCGTGGAACTCTTAGATAAGGGACATGTAGTCCTCCTTTTCTTCCAACTAAGCATGGACCTTAATTTAATTGGCCATGGATCGTTTGCTGTTCCAAGATCCAATTCAATTACATCCGCGTCTCTTATCCTATCATGAGCTTCTATTGGCTCGTTCTTTAGAGTTATTTGATAGACGTCCTCCGTAGTGGACCCTTCTTTGGATTCATCACTCGATGAGGTCTCACTAGCAAATACATCTTCTAATCTCTCTAATTCCGTAAAGGATAGAGGAGCTCTCTTGCTTTGAGGAGACTCATGGTAAGCATCTACTACCACCCGATTGGCACCTCTGTCGAATATTAATCAACCAGTAGGTATATCCACTTGAAAGTTAGATCACAAGATCCATAGCCTTCCTAACAATACTTGATAGCTTGGCCATCCTTCAAACCTAATGACCCTAAAGTCCACAGTGCAATCCACACTCATGACGGTCACAAGGACTTTCGTAATACAACCTTCAGGTTGTCTTAAACTGTCATCATCCATTCACAAGAATTGTGGAGGTGCCTTTTTGGATTGCTACACCCAGCCCTCCATCAATTTTGAACTCATGATGTTAACAAATTATCCTATATCTATGATAGCATGATCCACTAGTATTCCATCAACATAGGTTGCAATCCTTGGGCAATGTTTTTCAACATGCTCCCACCAATCATCTCTTACTCGCGCTATGCCCAAAGGTTCCACGATATACCCAATACGTAGGATCTTTTTAAATTCATTGCGCACTCCTGGAGATAGCTTAATCAGCTGCAATAGATTCAAGTCTAGTGTAACTTCACAAAGAGATCTTGCCAAATCGAATTCGTGATAATTCACTAGTCTAGCTCTCTTCTCTTGCTAAACCATTCTCTCCTTTGGTCTTTGAACTGGCTTTGGTGCTTCCTTCCTAGCTTTTGCCTTTCTCATTGGTAACTCTTCATCCTTCTTGGTGTCAACTTTACTCTTGGTGGGTTTTAGAGGTCCCCCTTCTATGTCAGGGCTAAGGACTTGCATCCCTTTGTCATCTTGCTTAGGGTTTCCATCGACAGGTTTTACATTATCTTTGTTGCATTCTCTACCCTTTTGTCCTCTTGTAATAGCCCGCAGATTAGAAGCTTCATTGTCATTAACCCGTACAACCTCAATGAGGCTAACTTCACTACCACTAGGAAACTCCTCTACATGCTTACCTCTTTGAAGTATTTGTTTCATCCCATCATCTCGTTGAGGATTGTTCCCTTGCATACGATGGTTAACATGACCTGGCTGTCTACTACCTTGTTGGAGAGTGCTAATATTACTCCAACAGGTGGTAGCCAAATGGCCAAACTTTCCACAAATATCACATTTGATGTTTGGATAATTTCTAGGGTAGTACTGGCCGCCACACCATTTACAAATAAATCTTGAGGGTGCACCCTCTTCAAGGCATCTACTTCCTATCAGATTCTGTTGTTTTTTAGGAAAATTAACATCAATAGCTATTTGTTTATATTGTTTAGAAATCATGTGAGTGTAGTGCTTCATCATATCCTTAACTTCACTAAGGACATTTGATGCACTTGACTCATAGCCATGCTTGTCTATTCGTCTTTCCATTGGCCTAACAATTTGATTGGGCATTGGTTTGCTGACTTAGAGAAACAACGTTAGGGTTCAATGCTTGGCCTCCAACATTTACTGGAGTCATCTGACTAGCCATAGGCATAGTCACACTGGGAGGAGCTGGCAATAAAGGCACATTTTGGACCATGCTTCCTCTCACATTCGGGTTAGTCATAGCTATCCCTTGACTTACATTACCATTGGTCAATGCCAAATTATTTTCCAAAACTAGACCCATATTAAGATTGGTTCGAGAGGCATAGGCCGCTTATAGTCGAGATTCTACTTCTTGCACTCGTCTAATGGCAGTGTCTACATCTGGCAAAGTGACACTACTCAACTGCACCTGAATGTTGAAATTCAGACCATGCAAAAAATATTGCAGTTGGGCAACTGCTGGGATAGGAATAGAGACTTGCAATTTGCAAAAGACCTCATTTAACTTCTTGGCATATGCTTGAATATCCTCATGTGGCTCTTGACATGTCACATTTAGTACACGTAGCCAATATTGACCACCCCTTTCAGGGGAAAACTCCCTTTGAAAGGCTTCAAAGAATAAATCAATAGTGGTCATGGTTCCAGCCTTTAGGCCATGATACCATATGGCAGCTCTTCCTTTGAGAGTCATGCTAAAGAACATCATTAAATGTCCTTCATCTTGGATACGACAATTGAACATTAGCTTTTGAAACTCCCTAATATGGAGCTCCATATCTTCCTCCACTAACCCATTAAAGATGGGTAGGGGGAAACCTAAGGCTGCTGGACAAATCCATTGTTCCAGAAGGTATGGCAATAGGTTGTGCTACCATGGTAATAATTGGATTCGCTATAGGGGTTTGAACAACCAGAATTATAGTTCCACTTGAAGTGGAGGGACTGATTCGAAGGGGGAAGTACTAGAGCTTCCTCCCCTAACAGACTATGCATCGAACTAGGATTACCAAGATCTCACACTTGAAGTGGAGGGACTGATTCGAAGGGGGAAGTACTAGAGCTTCCTCCCCCTAATGGACTATGCGTGAACTAGGATTACCAAGATCTCACACTTGTAAGGATATCAGGCCACTTCTTTGCGAGGAATATCTTCTCTTTATCTCGGCCCACCGCCTAGCTCCTTCAACCCTTTCTTGCTTTTGGAGCTCCACTTGACGGTCTTGTGAGTCTAGCTCACTAATTTATGGCATACACTAGAGAATAGGTCCCAATTGACTAAGGCATGAAAGCTACTAGTTATAAGTGGCTCTCGAAAAATGCACCACTTGTCGGGACCTAAAACGAGCCCGACACTAGCTATAGGCACTAGTCGGGACTCTATAACACTCACAAGACAACCCCACACAGCTTCGCGGCCAAGAGCGTCTAAAGGACACACTACCCTAGCTTCTAATATAGATCTTGCATTTATAATGGAACGTAGTCCCCAACGATTGCCCTTCCTTACTCCTTAGAGGGAGATCCCATACATCTTGGTATAATACACCAACGTAGTACAAACATAAAGGAGAGGCACCCCCTCCGGTTGAATGCCGCGGCCCCACTGCAGCTCTCCTACACTGAGAGGATTAGCCCCTCGATGTGCTGATCTAACATAAAGAACATACGAACAATCTCCACTCTTATATATTTTGAACGATCCAAGATATTTGATATTTCCTTACCAAGCTTGCCCCAAGAAATCGTTCATCTACCCTGCAGCTCGTGTTTCCTTTCCCACTCCACGAAGGTCAATGTTTGGAAAACAATTGCAATGCATCTAGGTTTGGTACCATGTTATGCTCAATGCAAGTATACACGACCATTGTGCTCAAGCATTTTATCATTAGAAATCAGGTAGGTGAAGTGCAAAACCAACCCTTTAATGATTTTCCAACTAATCGTACATGTGACGTTGATAGAGACTAGCATCAAATTTCTTTGTGCTACTAGTCTCCTTAATTCAACCGATAATCCGTCCTATATGTTGTGCATAGCCAAATAGATCAGAATTTGAATCGTTTTCAACAACTAACCACTTCCGCAAACCCTCCTCCCTTCTATCCTTTAGGTTTTTTATTCATTGGGTAGGTGTAGGGTTCATTTTTATGTAGTTTTTCATATAAAAATTGATAAAAGCATACTATAATATAGAAACAAGGCTTTGATCCTCATGCTCCAGCATCATTATACACTCACGAACATAAAATGTATTTTTTTCTAAAATTTTGGGCGCAAAGACTAAATTTTCTCTTTTTTTCATTTATTTGTTCATAAAAATATGTTATTTTTTTATTTATGTGTCTTGACTGATCATATTGATAGAACATTGGTTTTAATCCCATATGCATTCCATTTCCCAACAACTGAAAAATGAAAGAAATTCTCATTTTCCTTCATTTAAGACGCATTTCGAGCTCTAAATTATTAATTACGACTATGTCCGACTACGGGTTTTGCATTTTTTCATGTAGAGCCCTCAAACATACTTCAAACATGAATCATACAAATTTTCTTTCCATGTGCACATAATTAAAGCCATCAAACATCAAAACAATGCAAATTTCTTTGTAAGAATTGAGCATTCCGCTTATTTGTGTGTTGCATGTTTTTATGCGATTGTTTCAGGTAGTCAACGGACCCATCATTTGTTCCCCAATAGTGTTGGACATTGCCACTCATCTTCTTTTCGATCTTGGAGCAATCCGGTCCACGCCAGACAAGCATCCTTCATCTCCCTCTTCTCTTAATTTTTTGCATGTGATCAGCCCCTTACAGGAGAGAGAATGACTGAGTTTTGATCTCAACCACTAGGTAGCGATCGGCAGCGAAGAAATGGAGGAACTCACTGATGATCTCTATTGCATAGGCTATTTTTAGCCCCCCCATGAGCCCTCCATCAAAATTGTCGCCAAATGGAGGGGAGGGGCAACATCACAATGCCATTTCAAAACGGCGCCCATGAGCCCTCCATCAAAATCGTTGCCAAATGGAGGGGAGCGGCAGCATCACAATGCCATTTCAAAATGGCATCCCACCCGCCAAAATTGTTTCTTTTAGGGGGCCTTTGGCCCTACCAAAAAGTCCATGCCCAATGCCCAAGATTTGTTGCCCTTTGGCCCTTTTTGGTTTTGTCATGTCTAACATCCTATACTTCGACTTCCCGACCTCCAATTTAACTTCTGAAAGTTTATGCCTGCCTAGCTCAAGGTCCTACACTACTGACCACTTGCTTTGACTCGATCTGGTGTCTTGAAAAATCCTCAAGTGCTCTTCGAAACCGCTTTGAAATCCTATCTTCTGCGACTTGTAAAAATTGCCAAATCCATCTTTACCGCTTCCAATGAGGTCCAATTCTCGCCTTAAATTTGCTCCTCTCCACATATTTTTCGCACTTTAACGGTCTTTAACTTCCGCACTCATTATGGTTATTGGTACTTAGGAAATCATCTCTGGCACCCTTGGCACTAATATTCAACATTGAGCATTGGTTTTGAGTCATCAAGCTTAAGTTCTTGATTGTGCAAACAGGGCAGCATACTATAATACAGTTCAAGACAACACTTACCTCATTGTCTGGAGGTCACTTATGCTTCTCAGGTTGTCTATTGGATGCTAGATCACTTGGGGATGCTATGTCAATGTTATAAGATCCTATTGAGCTAATTTGAGCACACTTTTGGCTTAATTTTCTTGGAGATTTCCCTACTGTGATAATAGTGCTAAATGTCATTTATTTGGGAAAAGCATATGCCTATTGCTACTCGATGCTATCTAGGATATCTATTGGATACACTAATGCATACCATTGATGCCACATACTTGGTTATGATACTAACGTGCTCTTAATCTGAGATTGAAGCTTGGATACTTCAACATTGGCAATCATTCATTTCATTTGGTGCTATTGGATGCAAGATTTATGGGCTTGAAGATCTTTACTAGGTTTGATGCTTACGACTTATGCTATATGTATCTTGAATGTTTGGATGCCATTCACTTGATGTATTGATTTTTTTGCTCAATTGGAATTTGAATTTTGCTTTAGTGGAAGCTATTTGGCTTTATGTATCAAGCCACTTACTTGACATCGGATGTTATATATTGCACATTGGATTACAGTTGAGCTTGAGCTCCTTGTAGTGAGGCAGTGGAATCTTAAGTTCATGTCTATGCTCTCTTCATGATGTATCTATGTAGCGGATGCCTAGTAGGTCGATTTGACATTTGTCTTTGAGCCAACACCTAGCTCTGTCACATCATTGTTGATGATGCATACACCTAGCTTGGCTATGCATAATTTGAGCTTCTATTACTATTGCTCAGTCAATTGTGTCTTTGGCATGCGTTTTCTATTACTAGTGAGACCTACTACTCGCATGATTGTTATGCTATTGGATGTATTCCACTCAGATACTTTGAGGTTGTCGGCTTTGGATACTGGTCACGTATTTGTTGATTGGTAGTTGTTCGTACATACTTCACATTATGCAGGATAATCTTGGTAGTTACATCTTGTAGTTTATCGGTGATAGCTTATACTTCGCTTTGATTTCTTACTATTGTACTTTATTTTCAAGATGCTGTTGTAATTCTCTGTATTGTTTATGAGAGCAGTTACCTTGTCTCAACAATTTCTTGACAACACTTTGTGGACAGTTCATTATTTTGGGGGAAGGGCAAGAAGTGAGTTTTTTGAGTTAGCTTTTTTTGGCAACCTCTCTATTCTTATTCCACATAGTTCACTTATTCTAGCCTTAGATGTACCCATCTCCACTTCCACCACCACTACCATTGCTATCGCTACCATTGTCGGCCACCGGTGTTAGCTCTCCCACCACCACCACCATCATTGCCTTCACCACCACCTTCACTCTCTCACTCACTCACTCACTCACACACACTCTCTCTCTCTTTCTCTCTCTCTCTCTCTCTCTCTCTCTCTCTCTCTCTCTCTCTCTCTCTCTCTCAAATTATGCTACCTATCTCACCATCACCACTAGCGTGCTCTCTCTCTCTCTCTCTCTCTCTCTCTCTCTCTCTCTCTCTCTCTCTCTCTCTCTCGCAACTCAAAAATAATTTGTGCTAGCACTCTGGATTGATATAATCCATATTATATTATATTATGAAAGGTGTTTCAACAAATAGTTCTCTCTCTCTCTCTCTCTCTCTCTCTCTCTCTCTCTCTCTCTCTCTCTCTCTCTCTCTCTCTCTCTCTCGTTTGCAATATGGAAACATTTGTACAAGCACTCTAAATTGATAGAACTTGTATTACATTGGATTGTGATATGTGTTGCAATGAACAGCTCTCACTCTCTCTTTTGCAACTCAAAAATAATTTGTGCTAGCACTCTAGATTGATAGAATCTATATTATATTGTATTATGAAAGGTGTTTCAACAAATAGTTCTCTCTCTCTCTCTCTCTCTCTCTCTCTCTCTCTCTCTCTCTCTCTCTCTCTCTCTCTCTCTCTCTCTCATGTTTGAAATATGGAAACCTTTATACAAGCACTCTAAATCGATAGAACTTATATTACATTGGATTGTGATGTGTTGCAACGAATATCTCTCCCTTACTGATATATAGAGCTCTCTCTCTCTTTCTCTCTCTCTCTCTCTTCTCTCTCTCTCTCTCTCTCTCTCTCTCTCTCTCTCTCTCTCTCTCTCTCTCTCTCTCTCTCTCTCTCTCTCTCTCTCTCTCTCTCTCTCTCTCTCTCTCTCTCAATACAAAAGTATTTGTGCGAATACTCTAGGTTTGACAAAAATGATTTTATATTGGATTATAACATGTGTCGCAACAAATAGTTTGCTCTTTACTTGTAACTCTCTCTCTCTCTCTCTCTCTCTCTCTCTCTCTCTCTCTCTCTCTCTCTCTCTCTCTCTCTCTCTCTCTCTCTCTCTCTCTCTCTCTCTCTCTCTCATATTTACAATGCAAAATAATTTCTACAAGCAATCTGGATCTATGTTTATATTACATTGATATGTAGCAAGTGTACTATTGTTCCACAAACTGATAGACAATGATCGTAAAACATTATTATAAATTTGATCATAGCTAACCAAGTGAGGTATATCTATATTTTCTCAACAAAATAAAATGCATTTGCTCTAAGAATTAGCAGAGTCTTTGCTTTGCTAGTCACAATATAGATTACGTTGTATTTTTTTTTTCTCTTTTCAAATATAAGGCGTAAGTTCTCTTCCGTAAGCATGGAATGGTGTATAAACCTATCTATATTTGCATCCATTTCAAGTACACTAAACATTTTTCTTTATACATGGCTCTAGCAACCTCATTAAACTCATTATTAAAGCTTGCACATTTGTGGATTATTTATTATGGTGGCAAGAAGGGATATTGATTAGTAAAAATAAGTATAAATTTGATGTTCAATCAATATGCTTAATGAGAGAGAGAGAGAGAGAGAGAGAGAGAGAGAGACCATCATTTTGATATCTCATTGTCCATGTCTTTGCTACCTTGACATCATATTATTGTAATATTAATATTCATAGGTTATAAAATATAGTTATACTTCTTTGAACTAATCATATGTGTGTACATGTATGCGTGCCTATTAGGACTTCCAATATATACACATAAATATATGAACACATATATATGTATATATTTTATTGAGAGAGAGGGAGAGAAAGATAGATTTTTTATGATAATAGTTTTTGAATAAGAGAGATATATAGAAACAAGTTCTTAATGAGAGACACACTTGTGTGCATGCATGCACACACACATACATATAGAGAGACAAATTAAGGTATTTGAATAAGAGAGAGATATAGAAACAAGTTCTTAATGAGACACACACTTTCATGCATACATGCACACGCACATACACATAGAGAGACAAATCAAGGTAGGTTTATCTATTGTATATTACATAACTAAAGACATAGCTTTAAAGATTATTGGACATACAAACTCTAATCCACCTTGACTAAGTAATTTATCAATGGTTTGCTTA
The DNA here is from genome assembly GCF_053477565.2 of Lygodium microphyllum. Taxonomy (NCBI): domain Eukaryota; kingdom Viridiplantae; phylum Streptophyta; class Polypodiopsida; order Schizaeales; family Lygodiaceae; genus Lygodium; species Lygodium microphyllum. The sequence continues at coordinate 32,226,958 of NC_141149.1, forward strand.
GTCTTTAAAATCAAAAATACATTCTAGATACTTTGAATGCAAGGAATTTCAATTGGAAGGGTATTAGGACTCAATGGAGAAGAGAGAGAGGAGAAATATTAAAAAATTACTCTTGGATGAGAGAGGGAGAGATAAAAACAATTATTGATGTGTGTGGTTTTAAAATTTCTTTTAAATTTCTCTTATAATACTACATTCGGGCCTTTCCTATACATTAATAGCTTTGGATATTTATCAACACACATACACATGCACACACACACTCTCACTCACTCATACGCACACACACACACAATATATATATCTTACTATTATATTATTTTAGCTATAAGTTTCGAAAGCCTTGAATCTCCAGAGGGCTTCCCGAACCTATCTCCTTTTCCAAACCTCTTTTCTTTAATCAAAACCCCCTCCCTTCCTTTCTTTCTCACGTGTAATATCTCATTTTCTCTTCCTCTTCCCTTTTTTTATTAAAACCTCATTTCCTCACCTCCCTTTTTAATTAACTTCCTCCCCTCTCCCCAACTCTCTCATGTGTAGGGCCTAGTTTCTCTCTCTCTCTCTCTCTCTCTCTCTCTCTCTCTCTCTCTCTCTCTCTCTCTCTCTCTCTTCTCTCTCTCTCTCTTAGATTAAACTTTTTTTAATTAAACATTTCAAAAGTTTTTTTTTAATTTAAAATTTTTCAAACATAGTTTTTCACACACTTTGAGAAGGAGATAGAATAAAAGAGAGAGAGAGAGAGAGAGAGAGAGAGAGAGAGAGAATAAGAAGAAGAAGAAGAATGATAAAATTTTTCCTCTCCCCCTCCCCCTCTCTCTCATGCGTAGGGCCTAGGTTTTCTCTCTCTCTCTCTCAAATTAAACTTTTTAATGTAATTTTTTTAAAAAATTAAAATAAGGAGAGAGAGAGAGAGAGATATATATATATATATATATACAAAGAGCAAAAAAGAAAGAAGAGGAGAGGGAGGGAGCAGAGAGAAAGAGAATTATAGAGAGAGAAAATGTAAAATTTAAGAGAGAGAGAGAGAGAGGAAGGGAGAGAGAAGGAGAGAGAGGGAAGAGAGAGAGAATATAAAATTTAAAAGAGAGAAGAAGAGAATAAAAAGATAAAATTTAAAAGAGAGAGAGGGAGAGAATAAAAAAAGAAAAATTAGGAGGAAGGGGAGAATAAGAAAAGGGGACAGAGAGAGAGAGAGAGAGAGAGAAGAAGAGAAAGAATATAAACATAAAAAGAGAATTATATATAAGAAATATATAAAATGTACATACTTTAAGAGAGACTGAGAGGGGGGATGAAAGTGAAAGAAGAAGAAGAAGAGAGACAGAACATGTAGAGAGAATTATAGAGAGAGAAAAGATAAAATTTAAAAAAGAGAGAATAAAAAATAGAGGAGAAAGAGAGAAGGAAAAGAGAGGAGAGAGAGAGAGATAGAGAGAAGAAAAGTGCAAAGAGAAGAAAAGGGGAGAGAGAGAGAGAGAGAGAGAGAGAGAGAGAGAGAAGAAGAAGAAGAAGAAGAAAAAAGGAAAAAAGGGGAGAGGGAGAGAGAAGGAAAAGAGAGGAGAGAGAGAGAGAGAGAAAGAGGAAAGAAAAAAAAACTAAAATAAAAAGCAAAGAAATAGAGAGAGAAAGAGAGAGAGAAAATTAGACATAGAGAGGAGAGAGAGAGAGAGAGAAAGAGGAAAGAAAAAAAAACTAAAATAAAAGGCAAAGAAATAGAGAGAGAAAGAGAGAGAGAAAATTAGACATAGTATATAGTTTATAGCAACTCTCTTCTATAATACTACAATACCACCTTTGGGCTTCTCTTATATTAATAACTTTGGACCTTTATCAAAACACACACACACACATAGTTTATAGCAACTCTCTTCTATAATACTACAATACCACCTTTGGGCTTCTCTTATATTAATAACTTTGGACCTTTATCAAAATACACACATACATATTCTCTCTCTCTCTCTCTCTCTCTCTCTCTCTCTCTCTCTCTCTCTCTCTCTCCAACTTGAGATCAACTTCCTCTATTTAAAAGTTTTTTGTCTAAGTACAATTAGACGAAAAGTCACATTTTGATTATAATTTCAATAGTATAAAACTAAGGTCTTTATTTTTCCAAATACACTATACAAATGACAATATTCATTATATGTAATGTTAATTATTAGTTCTCTATCCTAGGATTAAAAAATGTCCCAAAAGAGAGGATTGCTTTTTATTCATAAGGTTCAAACATTTCAGTATAGTTTATTCAAAAAGTCTCAAGCTACTATGTCTCTCATATTAAAACATATCATAAATATATACATAATTTGATCTTCTTAGCTAGTAATGATTTTTCATCTCTTCTTTCTCATCAAACATTATTTTAGAACTTTCCTCTTCTCTTCTCTCTCATCAAAAAATGAAGAGGAGAGAGAGAGAAACATATAGAGTTGCAAGAGATACACATAGTGAGAAATGAAGATACATGCCATGCACAAACACATACACATTCACACACGTACACATATAGAGAGAGAGAGACATACACACATGCACTACTTAATTTATTGCTTAGTAATAACTTAATTATTAATTATTTTTTAGTTAATTACTAAATAAAAATATAAAGAAAGGGGTGAGAGAGGGATAGAGACGAATGAGAGAAAGAGAAAGAGAAAGACTTAGTTGAGAAGGAGCCTTTACGGCGCGCGTGAAGCAGGGTATCTAGGGAACGGTACCACAAGTCTGATGCCTTTTATGGACTCGCGGGATGGATCTGTGTGTTTACATACGAAGAAGGCTTGCGATGGTGGCCTTGATGATTTTGGTATTCTGTGTGGATGATATGCTTTTCGCGGGGAGAGCTTTGAGATGAAGGGCATGAACAGGACTGGCATGTTCTTGGGATGCGCATTGCCACACGCGATCGCCCCAAGGGGCTCCTTTATATGTCCACAGAAAAGAGTGTGTCTGGAGAGTCCTTGAGCGGTTTCATACGTAGGATGGTAAGCCTATTGTTGGTTGCCCTGTGCTTTCTCATGTGAAGATCGTCTTGACACAGCATTTGTAGTTGGAGCTGTGGCACGGTATATGGCTACACCGACGGATGGTATAGGGACGTCATAAAGCTTGGGTAACATGGAGGCATGAGCGTGGATGCTCATTAACCATGGCCCTCCTATTCTTTTATAGACCAGAATTAGAGCGAGGGGTGTTCAGGGGTTAACACAAGATTGCGCTGGCAAAGCTTCGGTAGCACGGAGGCATGAGCACGGATACTCACAGCCATGGCCCTCCCGTTCTTTTATAGGCCAAAATTAGAGTGAGGGTGGTTCGGGCCAGGTCCCTTGTATTTCGGGGTTAGGGTTTGCACTCCTCCCGACATTGTTTGAACCATACGATTGGGGGGGTTGGATGTTTCAACTCATTCTCGCGCATGTATGCATTGAAGTAAGTGAGCCCTTTTGTTAGGATCCGACACTTTGAAGAGAGCTTGTCTCGCTGTCAGCCATTCTACTATTGAAGCAAAGCAAAGGCCTCTTAGCATGGCGTGGAATCTGCTTGTTAATCATCATCAAAGCCTAAAGAGACTCTGAAGAAGTCCCGGACGAGAGTGTCTGTCTACTCTTTTTAAAATTTATTTTGGCACCCAACCCAAATGATAGAGCCTTATTAGTTAGAGTGGATCTTGGAGCCTCCTTGGATTTCTGTCCTGAGCGCTCCGCTCTGTTCTTCCTAGACTTAGTTAGTTGGTGGTAGGTAGGCAGTATTCAAGATAAGATCGTTTCGTTTCAGCGGATGCTGTCGATCAAATACCTCTCCAGACTGGTGAGAGAGAGAGAGAGAGAGAGAGAGAGAGAGCGATTACATCGGAACAAACAACAGCGGTAAATTCACTTAATTTATTTCTACAAAAAGAATTACCGCTCTCCCGCGTGCGTGAGCGCGCGCGCCTGCGCGGCACAGGACCCCAGACTGGTGAGAGAGAGAGAGAGAGAGAGAGAGAGAGAGAGCGATTACATCGGAACAAACAACAGCGGTAAATTCACTTAATTTATTTCTACAAAAAGAATTACCGCTCTCCCGCGTGCGTGAGCGCGCGCGCCTGCGCGGCACAGGACCTGCATGATGCGACACCGCTTCTTCCACGGCCTTCTTGTTTGTTGTGAAGGATGCAGATATCGATGTAAACGGACTTGGAAATCGGTAAGACGCAAGACGCGTCCACCGATGTCTCCCATCGTCCTCGTGGTAGAGGACAGAGCCCATCAAAACAGTTCCTTTCCATTGCCGGGATTTGAACCCGGGTCGCCTGGGTGAAAGCCAGGTATCCTAACCGGACTAGACGACAATGGAGGCGTTGTGTGTTCTCCCACAATTTTTATCAAACAGCACAGCTATTGTTGAGCCTGTTTTCCATTCTCAAACAAGTAGCTAATCATCACGATTCCAGCAGAGTCAGTGGCCAAAGAAACATCGCGTGAAACTTTTGTTGTCACAACAAGTTTAGTAGGGTCACTTCCAACACATTTTGTAATTCGGTTTGGGCTATGCTCCAATATCAAGCCTCCTCACACTAGAGTTAACTATGCATCACTACCAATACGATCTATCTCCCAAGAAGTTTCCATGCCACATATGATACTAGACAATTTATGCGTAGCAAAAATTAAGAACATCGTCCCTATGATTAACATGCACGTGAGCATTAGTGGCACTAAGACACATGACATCATATTTTCCACATGCATGTTTATGTTTTGCACAAAACCATGTGCTTTGGATGGCTGCCAAGGTATGACAACCCTCACTCCTGCCTCTCGTATAGGTTGACATGATCCCTAGGCCCCGAGATCTATCATAATGCTAGCGATATCAACAATTGTGATATATGATGTGCACAATGTATATCCTTTGCAATGTCTACAATAACCCTCGAGAAAAACTTACATTCTTGCTTTGGAAAATACAAAAGGAGGCTATACAAGGTGTACAAGGTTTTGTCAGGACCATACAATCTGCCCTATCATTGTAAAGATCTTCACAACATGTTTTAAAGTTCACTTTCCTTATGAACATTGGAATTTGTATGTTAAAGTTATATTACCAAGTGGTTTACACCACTCTGAGGTTGAAATGGTGATATAGAGACAACTTGCAACCCTAGATCCCCATGGATGAGTTGCAGATTTAGTGTGTACATGTAAGAAGAAGACTTAAAGCCCTTGGTCTTCCCTCATCTCGCAACGTTATTCTCAAAGAATCCCGAACTTAGGGAACCAGCTCGATGTGAGCACCCGTGTGCAAGAAGCACCAAAAGCCTCTAAGATTAGTAATGAGAACTTGTGCTTTATTATTTGATTCAATTAGGCCCATAGGCTGCAACAACACTCAAACTCAAGTGTGCAACAGTCATACTCAAGTGTCAGCAGGTCAATGTTGGGGGGTTAAGCGCCGCTTGTATTTTACCTTGTTCTCAGTGCTCGCACACTTGTGCACCGCGGGTGGCGGCCGCCTATCACTGTCACCTTTGATAGGATAATAAAGGGAAGGTAGGTCACACATTGTGACTGTTGAAAGTTCCCACACACCGGTCTTGCTCTCTCTTGTTCAAACCTCCACATCTCCTTCTCTTGCTTATCTTTCTTGGCAGTGGGAGCATTATTGGACATTTGTCTATAGTTGAGTTCTCATTGACTGTAGTTTTATGGGACAACACTGTGGTATTTTATCTTTCAGCTATAAAATTGATGGTAGACACTTGTTTCGGGCACTCAAGTGCTTCTATTTTATGGACAACAATACATCGCTTTGTACTCCTCCTTTTGCATACGCTTTTGGCTCAGTTTTGGGACTGTTTTGTCGAAATTACAACAGCCCATGTTCTCTTTATTTTGTAGTCATTATGGCAGGTGCTTCTAGTGCTCAAGGTGATGGCGCTATCTTCAACATTGACAAGTTGGATATGGCAATAATTTTAACTATTGGAAGACATATATTTGCAAGTCTTGGTCTAAAAGAAGCAGGTTAATCCATGGAAATGCAAAGGCATACAGCTAGAAGACTTTGATATTGATGCTTGGGAGGAACTTGGTGATCTATGTAAGTCCATAGTTATTTTCTCTTTGTCTAAGAAACTCTATCTTAATGTCATTGAGACTACTATTGGTGCATGGCAGTTATGGGAAAATATATGTGATCTTTATGATAAGCAAAGCTTGGCTTCGTAGTTGTACTGGCTCAAAAGGCTTGTGGACCAAGGAAGGAACTCCTATGTCTACTCATTTGAATGAGTTCCATTCTATTTGCAACCAGCTACACATGGCAAAAGGTTGTCTTTGATGACAATATTAAGTCTATGTTCTTGCATCTTTCTTGGATATGGTGATGTAGGTGACATGGGCTATTGCCTTTGGGATCCGTAGACTAAAAAGGTTATTTGTAGCTGTGATATTTTGTTCCATCAAGATAAGATGCATAAGAAACCTAAGCATGTGATTGAGATGCTCTTGCTGATCATTCGAGAGAGAAACCTCTTGTTACTATACAACCAAGCCCCTTACATAGCATGTGGTTGTTGTTGATGCTCTATGGACAAGATCCGCTATTATGCATGATCGCATTGATGTTGGATACAGAGGACATAATGTACAAACTCCTCCACAGCCAGTTTCGTGATGCTCTACTAGAGCTTTATGTCCTCTTGATCGTTATATAAGTCCTCTATGAATTATGTCACGGTGACAAATTCTGTTGAGCCCCTTACTTTTGAGGAGCCTAGGCATAGAGGTGATGTTTCTTCTTTGGAGATGGCTATGCAGTCTCATTGCTGAAAAGTAATATGTGGGGTTTCGTTTTCCTACCTAGTGAAAAATATGCATTTCCATACAAGTGGGTATATAAGTTTAAGAGCACCCCTGGTTATCCTAAGCTAGCATATAAGGCTTTTTTGGTTGCAAAGGGCTTCAAGCAAGAAATGGGAGTTGACTTTGATGAGATCTTCTCTCCCATGGTCAAAATGACTACCCTGCGATTGGTTTTGGCCTTGGTTGCACAGTTAGATTTAAACTTGTATCAAATGGGATACTAAGATAACTTTTCTACATGGGAATGTGCATGAGGATATTATATGCAGTAGCCTAAGGGCTTTGTGAGAAAAGGAGAGGAACATCTAGTGTTCAAGCTGAGAAAGAGTCTCCATGGACTTAAGCATGCAACTAGGGAATGGTATCATAGGTTTGATGCCTTTATACACTCATAGTCTTATTCCCATAGTGCTATGGATCCGTATCTCTAGACAAGGAAGGCCTATGATAGTAGCCTTATTATTATGGTACTATATGTTGGATATCATGCTGATTGTTTAGAGTACTCATGATGAGTTGGATGCTTTAAAGACTTAGCTCAAGAGGAGCTTTGAGATGAAGGACATGGGGCATGCTTCTCATATACTTGGTATGCATATTATGCCACACAATCGCTCTAAGAGACTCGTCTACTTGTCACAAAAGGATTACATCCATAGTATATTTGAGTGATTCCATATGTAGGGTGGTAAACCCATTGGTAACCCTTTACCTTCTCATGTGAAGGTTAGTAATAATACGTATGTCCCAAGTCAGATGCTGTGAGAAGGTCGAGATAGCCAAGATTCTGTACACATCTATAGTGGGTAGCTTGATGTATGGCATGATTGGCACTAGACTTGACATAGCATTTGCAGTGGGAGTTGTGGCTCTAACATGGTGACACATGGCCGGTGACATTGGGACACCGTGAAGGTATCATGAGATACATGTAGACTTGTTTCTTTGCTATGCCAATGATAGTAGCCTTATTATTATGGTACTATATGTTGGATGCCATGCTGATTGTTTAGAGTACTCATGATGAGTTGGATGATTTAAAGACTTAGCTCAAGAGGAGCTTTGAGATGAAGGACATGGGGCCTGCTTCTCATATACTTGGTATGCATATTATGCCACACAATTGCTCTAAGAAACTCCTCTACTTGTCACACCCTTTCTCTTCTCATGTGAAGGTTAGTAAGGCAGATTTGTCCCAAGTCCAAAGTCAGATGTTGAGAAGATTGAGATGGCCAAGATCCCATACACATCCATAGTGGACAGCTTGATGTATGGCATGATTGCCACTAGACTTGACATAGCATTTGTAGTATGGGAGTTGTGGCTCTTGCATGGTGACACATGGCCACCATTGACATTGGGACACTGTGAAGGTATCATGAGATACATGTAGACTTGTTTCTATGATATGCCAACCATGTAGACTTGTTTCTTTGCTAGAGGTGGACTTCCTACTATTAGCTTGTATTCACATTTTATGAGTTCCATCTAGTTGTCCCACAATCCAGCCTTTCACATGAAGACCAAGCACATTGAGGTCCATTATCACTTCATTAGAGAGGTGATTGAGAACAAGCACATAGAGTTTGTCAAGATCTCTATAGACGAGAAACCTACTAATATACTCACTAAAAGTCTCCCAATGGAATGCTATGCATTCCTTTAAGAAGTTGATGAGCATAGGATGAGATGATGTCTTCCCTCATCTTGTTGTACTCATATGTACACATTCTACTTTTCTCCTCACATTAGGCATGTGGGAGGCTGTTGGGGATTAAAGGCAACTTGTGCATAGCCACCTATATTCTACCTCGTACTTAGTACTTGCACAATTGTATACTATAGGTGGTAGCTGCCCATCACTTTCATCTTTATTCCTTATTCTTTACTATGATAGAATAATAAAGGGAAGGTAGCTCACACATTGTGATTGTTGGAAGTTCATGTACACCGTTCTTGCTCTCTCTTGTCAGCAAGGTCTAATAATGTGAAATGTAACAATCATATAAATAAGTTTTATAAGTGATCTAATACAAAGATTTTGTGGCAAATATGAGGGATATTGTGGATATTTTCCACCAAAATTGAGACTATGTTGGGAGCTTTGACCAAATAGATGATTGAAAGGGACATTTGTGAATTGTGATCTATTTTTCAAAGAGTGACCACAAAAATAAAGCGTGGATATTAATTTATTTTCTCTATTAGAATTGGTGTTAAATGTTGCCTCCACCAAATTCACATAATTTTCAACAAATTACATCAAAGCCTCAATGTTGACGTTAATATAGCATATTAATAATACTGTAAAAGCGTGGGTAATTCTCAATGTTGATGTTTTTAGTTTATTACTATGAAAATAAGATATTGTTGATTTAGTTTACAAATGATGATGATTATTTTCTATTAATCTCATAATAGTGACTTATTACATGTGTATATAAGTGTAATGTTGGCTACATTATGCTAAGAAGATAGGCAGGAAATTAATGTGTTTCGTGCTTTTGGTGAGAAAATTATTACTAACTAGAGCAATGCAAAAGTAATGATTTTTATATTTGCTAGTGGAGCACTTTACATTTCTGAATCCAAACAATACTTGCATTTACAAGTATTATCATGTGAGATATATAAAAGTAGAAACAAACTAGTAAAGAAAATTATTGCATCATAAATATATGCATTGACAAACATATTGCTACCCTGCGATTGGTTTTGGCCTTGGTTGCACAATTAGATTTAAACTTGTATCAAATGGGATATTAAGATAACTTTTCTACATGGGAATGTGCATGAGGATATTATATGCAGTAGCCTAAGGGCTTTGTGAGAAAAGGAGAGGAACATTTAGTGTTCAAGCTAAGAAAGAGTCTCCATGGACTTAAGCATGAAACTAGGGAATGGTTTGATCCCTTTATACACTCATAGTCTTATTCCCATAGTGCTATGGATCCGTATCTCTAGACAAGGAAGGCCTATGATAGTAGCCTTATTATTATGGTACTATATGTTGGATGACATGCTGATTGTTTAGAGTACTCATGATGAGTTGGATGCTTTAAAGACTTAGATCAAGAGGAGCTTTGAGATGAAGGACATGGGGCATGCTTCTCATATACTTGGTATGCATATTATGCCACACAATCACTCTAAGAGACTTGTCTACTTGTCACAAAAGGATTACATCCATAGTGATTCCATATGTAGGGTGGTAAACCCATTGGTAACCCTTTACCTTCTCATGTGAAGGTTAGTAATAATGCATATGTCCCAAGTCAGATGCTATGAGAAGGTCAAGATGGCCAAGATTCTGTACACATCTATAGTGGGTAGCTTGATGTATGGCATGATTGGCACTAGACTTGACATAGCATTTGCAGTGGGAGTTATGGCTCTATGGTGACACATGGCCGATGACATTGGGACACCATGAAGGTATCATGAGATACATGTAGACTTTTTTCTTTGCTATGCCAATCATGATATTGGAGTCATGGATTACATAAGCTTAATACTGGACATGCAGATAGTAGGAAGTCCACCTCTAGCTATATCTTTATCTTTCCTTGAGGTGATGTTCCTTGGATGTCTAGGGTATAAAAATGCATAATTGCAACCCACTGAGGCTTGTAAGGAGGTCCTATGGTTAGGCCATCTAGTTGTAGACCTTGGTATTACTTCTATGAATCCTACCTTGCATTCACATTTTATGAGTTTGTACTAGTTTGTTAGTGTAGTTGATTGAAGGAATGGAGAAAACCCATTATTAAGCTTGTACTAGTTATTTCAACCACACAAGACATGGCGGAGAAGCAAAGAAAGCTATTAGAAGGGTTACACCAATGGATTTAAGAAAGCTTTTCTATAGAGCTAATAGAAAAGAAATATTAAGAACATCTAAAATTAAGAAAGCAATGCAACATCTGGAGAGACAAAGAAGAAAGAAATCTTACCAAAATTCTAATGCAGAAATAAAACATATGTGGTGACAAACCAAACATAGGGAAAAGCTTGGATATTCACAAGCCCAATATACAATGAAATACTTGATGAATTTTGTAAAAATCTTGACATAATGGAACACTTATCAATTTTTGTAAAGATCTAGTCAACGCTCACATATGGCTTCTTCTCATAATTGGGGCCTTATAAGTTTGAGTACCATGGATCATTGGTGGCATCTTATGAGGACATGGCATTGATCATATCTAACACATTATGGATCTCACTGAGAATTTCCATCTTATTATGGATGTCACAAGTTTTGAAATTATTGTGATGACATATCCACTTATAAAGAGTTAACCAATTGTATTTATATATTTGCTAGCTAGTTGGCTACTTGTGATGAAACCATGAGCAAGTAGGTTTTAATAATATGTGTTGATTCAAGATAGGGACCAATTCTTTATGAATGATAATTGTTGAGAGTGGAAAAAGACTGAATTTTTTATTGACTTTTTTTGTTTTTGAGGTTTGAATGATTGATTTTTTATAGATTTAGAGTGATGTATGGTTATTAATGGAAGTGTTTGAGAGTGTTTTGGATGATATTGATTATGTTTTGGAAGTTCATGATGATTTTTAGTAGAAATATGAGGCTCTGTGATGTTTTGATAGGTTCTGTTGAGGTTCTGATTGGTTTTGATTTTGTTTTGATTTTCTTCCGTATGAAGCATGGATTGTTGATTGATGAAGGTTGAAATATTTTGAAAGCTTATTAAATAATTTTTTGATAGTTTTGAATGGCTTTAGTATGAGTTATGAGGATTTTATGTTCTCTGATGACCTTCTGTAACCTCTGTAAACCTTCTGTGGAGCCTTTGTCTCTGTTCTATCTCTGCTCTGTTCCTGTTCTGTAGATCTTCTATAAGTGTTTTTTAGAATGTATGTGTGACTTTGGAAAATTTTTCTAACTTTTGGAAAGGATGAATCTAAGTTCAAAAGAGCTAAAACAAATGGAAGAAGCAGTTGTTGACGACTAAAGAGAAGACTGGAGTGACAGTGACAATAGTGAGCTATGAAGAGACACTGTAGTGGCTCTGATGCCTCTTCGCATCAGACATACCTCTTGGGAGGTGCATCAGACATGTCTCTTCGCATCAGACATACCTCTTGGGAGGTGCATCCACGACCTAAGAAGGATTATTGAGAGTCATTATTGAGTATTGTAGTGAGGAGATAATGTATTATTGAGAGAGAGAGAGAGAGAGATATATATATATATATATATATAGCCAATTCTATCAAAATAGTGTATCTGTATATGAGAGATTGAGACAGAGAACTATGAAGACATTGAAGATGAATACTATGTGATTGATTTACATTCAAAAATGGTGTATTCTTTTATGTTCATTGTTCTATTGATGTATTTTATGAAGATGTTGAAGATTATGGTTGATTCTATCAAATCATGGGAGATATCTACTATGATGCTACTGGAAGATTTGCTATTTTCTTTGTTTCGGTCATCAAAAGAATGAAATAAAATCTTGTTGATGTTACAAGATAGATTTTCTTGCAGTAGAATCCCCTTTTCCTTGGTGTCTCTCTTGGGGCTCCATGTTTTTGGTGCGCAGCTAGGGAAACTTGCCATCAACAAGCATATGAGGAGGCTGAAAATGAAGAAAACAACATTGTCAAGAAAATGAGAATTCAATGGATGTTTGCAAAGTTCCTTCTTCCATTGAAGAGTTGGATATTCTTATTGCAAAAAACACTTTCCACAAGAAGTTCATCCCACAATGGCGAAAACATATCACCATCATGATGCATGCTCTATGTAATGGACTATTTCCTCTTCATATTGAGGCAACAGAAACTTGCATCTTGGTGGCAAATTGTTTGGAAACAAATTGAAGAGGAGAAGCAGAGAGAATGACTATCCATGGAAGATTTGGTATTCATTGAGAAGTTTCGAGACATCATCAAGTGGGAGATTGTGAAGAAGCTTCAGGAGTTGTGGTCAGTGGAGGTTCATGAAAACAAGAAGGAAAAGAGTTGGAATTTGTTTGTGGATGCTCAACAGCAAGATACGCGGGATGCTCGGTGCACTAACAATCTTTTGTTTGTCCAATTAGCAACCCACTGGAAGTTGGTAGACAGAGTGTTTTTCACAACATACATTGGTGAAACCCTCAGAAGTTGGCATTATTATAATGGCACAATAACGATCCTAAGAAGAATGAGTTTTGATACTTTCAGAACGAAATATCTCCCCCTTTGTAGTGGTTTGAAAGCCGAATTCAGAGATGTTGAAAAAAAGGAAGTAGAAGAGATATTGGCCAGAGAATCCCCCAGAGGCTGAAGCCCCTCTTTGATTCTATTCTATTGAGTACTGAACGACTGGTTGAAGCCAAGCCCCTGATGAATGACGCAATCAAGAGGCAAGCGTTAGAACGAGTCCAGAGGTACGTGAGAAGAGAGAAAGTAAAAATCAAAACTGAGAATGAGCTCACATTAGAAGCCTCCTTTGATGCCTAAAAGCACTCTTTACAGAAGTCCCCATGGCGACTCAAGGTCCCCTTCCTAGTAGTCAGATTCGTCCTGGAAATATTGATGACAGGCTAGCAAATATAGTCCCATTGCCAATTTTTAAGGGAGAGTACAATGAAGGCCATGATCTTCATGTAGCAGAATTTATGGTAGTATATGTGGCTAACAATGCCAAAACCCCTGAGCATTGGTTAGCAATATTCTCCGCCACTTTCAAAGGCGTGGTGTTTTAGTAGTATGAGAGACAAGCAGTAGGAACTTTTGGTACATGGGATGACTTGAAGTTGGCATTCCTCACTAAATTCAAGCATGAAGGTTTTGAGGAGCGGATGTGAGAGGAGCTCATGAACCTAAGTCAGTCCTCTGGAGAAAGAGTAGAAGCTTATGTCTTGCGAATGGAATCCATCCTGAAGAGATGGACTAACCATCATTTGGACGAAGGTATCCAGAAAAGGAGAACCAGAATAGAGGATTTTCTGGATCAACCCAACTAGCTTCCCAAAACCCTACTACAAGTACTTTAGGAGGTGAAAATCTGAAAGACTACTTATCCAACTCAGTTTTGCAAATATCAAGAAAGAGCTTATGGATGTGATTACAGAGCAACTACAGATATTGAAGGTGAATACCGCCAATATATCCACCCCTACGGGAGCTGGGAGATATGTGATGTGCTCTAATACATGGTGCGGAAAGTGTCATCAATAAGCGAGACATTTAGCCACTAAATGTACTCGAAAACCAATCATTCCTAGAGCCTTATGTTCCTATTGTTTGCGGAAGAACCATATAGAGGATATTTGTTCTCTGAAAGAGATACACGAACGAAGACAGAATGATGAAAATGCAAGATTCAACTTGCTAGAATCCAAAATGAAAACACAAGATATTGGACCAAGCCTAGGGAGTTTGGTCCTAATTTCGGTCCAAGGAGGTTTCCCTCTCAAAGTTACAAAGGACAACAGTCCGATAGTGGTCAGAGATCAAAGGTGGAATGTTACAGGTGTGGAGAAAAGGGTCAAATCTCCCTGAATTGTCCAAACCCTAGACAATATGTGGATTACAAGCCCTTATGCAGCCGATGCAAAGGAAAATGCCACACTACAAAGGACTGTCCAAGTCCAGCCCCTGTAACGGCTAATGGCACTGATAGCCAACATAAGGTACAAGAGCTTGCCTCCAATTTGGTAGAGTTGGAAGTTGCCGCTGTCACGTGCATCAAGAAGAAGGAACCAATTGTTCAGAATAAAAATAATTCTCTTCCTAAGACTGTGAAGTTCAACATGTTAACAGAGGGACAGAGCAGTATAGGACAGAACAGTGCATTACAGAGCACTGTAGTACCACAGAGAGTCACAGAGACAGTCCCAGAAACACGATTAGGGTCCAGGAGATAGATGATACAGAAGCAATTCTAGAAACAAAGGAATTTCTAATGCTACCATTGTTAGAAGAAAATTGAAAGATGAAAATGGGTGTAGCCCCATTCCCCAACAGGCTGGAGAAGCCTATGGATCCTATCAAAGATTATGACTTGGTAGAAGGCCTAGATACTTTTAACCTAACTTAATATTTCGGCAGTTGCTGATGCTGTCTCCCAGCTGCCGAAAAAAATTTAAAAGCATCTTGACAAGAAGACGTGGACTAAGGATAGCTCCTTCAACAGCGACCAAGACCAATAAGGCCCCGAAGCCTGTAAAGAAAGTAGATGTGGCTAACGCCTTCTTAGATCCTGGAACCCCAGAGATTAGTGTATGGATTGAAGGATGCTTTATTTCAGATGCATTGATTGATGGAGGCTCATCAGTAAACATCATGACAGATGTGACAATGAAGGACTTAGGGTTGCAAGGAATTCAACCTACACAGTGGCTTATCAGATTAGCAGACCAAAGTAGAATTAAACCGTTGGGCATATTCCCATACGTAAAAACAACCCTTGTAGAAAGAGACTATTGGCTGACATATTTGGTGGTTAAACCATTCTTATGGAACCTCATACCCTCTGTTGTTGGAAAGACCTTGGATTTTTGAAGCAAGGGCCAGGACGGGGACTGGTTCAAAGGAACCCTAACCCTAGGCAGAGGACCCAACAAAGTGGTGTTGAAATTGTATGGATCGCAAAAAGGCAATGGATCCACATCCATCGAAGTCATAACTAACTCCTCCAATGAAGTAACTGATGGTATATCAAGAGACGAAGAGGCTGTTAAAAAGATCTTTCCCAAAAAAACAGAGGTACAGTCCCTAACAGTGGGCACTGTAAGCCAACTACCAAGGAAAGCAAAGTCCTTGTCCATGGGAGAATACCTCATGCCTCAACTAGAATTGACTTCTGAAATCACCTCTGATAGTGAAATAGAAGCATGGATGTACTGTTCTCCCTATTACATGGCACTCGTAGAGACAGTAATAGATACAAAGCCAGAGATAGAAGCAGAAGTAGAAGCAAAAGCAGACTCAAAGGCAGAAGATCTGTTATTCTCCTATTGAGCCTCTACAGAAGCAGAGACGGAGCCTCCAGAGGAAGAGGATGAAAATGATGAGGAAGAAAATGAAGCAGGTTATGAAAGTGCGGTTGAAGAAGATCTTCTGATAGCAGATGATCTTGTTGATGTCCCTACACAGACCTCAGAGGCCGAAGATCTCGAGGTGTTGGAGGGAATGACCATGGTTCCATTTGGGTTGACCAATGGACCACAAAGTATGTAGAATCTGCATAAGCAATGGATCAAAGGCATAAAAATTAAGTTCACCAGTGGCTCCTGTCACCCTGACCATTCATTCCGGAGAAAAGATGATGATGATGCCCCCTACCAACAGAAGCTAGAGCTATCAAAGCCACGGTTTCTAGAAGGTCCGTGCTATGTGACATTCCTAGACGCATCCTCTGAAGATGAATCCCTAAGTCCAGAAGAAATCACCACTCACACAGAAGCAAGCAAAGCTCTAATACCCTTCCAACAATCTCAATAGACAAACGAGTCATTTGTTCAGAAGGAGGACAATGGTTCTAGTGGAACATCAGATGATGACACTACTCCCTTGAAAGAGTCAGACCTCTATCCAGAAGCAATCCATGACATTTATTCATGAAGTGAAAGGTGAAAGACAAGTGACGTTCCTGGATATTGATGGTACTGAATACCACCTAAAAGTGGGTCTCAATCTTCCAGAAGAAGAACTAGTGGTCCTGCGAGACTTACTAAAGGAGAATTTAGATGTGTTTGCTTGGTTGTACAAAGACCTAAAGGGGATTGATTCCACAGTATGCTAACATCACATTGACCTAGAGCTCGATGCCAAACGTGTAAGGCAAAGACAAAGGCATATGAATCCTATTTATTCTGCTCTGGTGAATGCTAAATTATTGAAACTCCTTGAAGTCGAGTTCATTTATCCCGTGGCTAACAGTGAATGGGTTTTGCCCATTGTGGTAGTATCCAAGAAGAACAGAAAACTTCAAATATGTGTGGACTTTTCGAAGTTGAACTCAAAGACGAAGAAGGATCATTTCCCTATCCCTTTTACAGACTAACTGTTGGACATAGTGGCAGGCCATGAGCTCTATTCCCTCTTTGATGGATTCAACAGATATAACCAAGTCCAAATTGTAGAAGAGGACCAATCCAAAACAACCTTCACCACAGAATGGGGGACCTATGCCTATAGAGTGATGCCATTTGGGCTCTGTAATGCTCTTACCACCTTCCAACGAGTAATGATGGCTACCTTCCAGAATCATTTGCATGATTTCATTGAGGTGTATCTTGATGACTTTTGTGTCTATAGCTTACACCTAGAGCAATGTTTTGATAGATGCCGAGAGTATCGGATTTCTCTCAACCCCAACAAATGTGTATTTGGCGTCTCATCAAGAGTTCTTTTGGGCCATATTGTCTCTGCACAAGGGATTGACACACACCTGGCGAAGATTGAGAAGATTGCCACCTTGATAGCACCAATAAACCTCAAGCAATTGAGAGGATTTCTTGGCCATGTGGGCTACTACATAAGATTTATTGCACATTTTGCAACCAAGACGGCCCCTCTACACAAGCTCCTAAGGAAAGATGCATATTTTCTTTGGATTGATGAGTGTGAAGGAGCCTTTAATACCCTAAAATAGTGCCTTATCCAAGCACCTATCTTACAGCCTCTTGATTGGACGAAGGAGTTTCATGTGTACACAGATGCATAAGTTGAAGGGATAGGTGTTGTACTATGTCAAAAGGGCTCCTTTAAATTAGATCAACCAATATATTATGCAAGCCGGAAGGTAACTGATAGGGAACGGAACTATACGGTGATAGAGCTTGAGTGCTTGGCAATGGTGTTTGCACTCGAGAAGTTTCAACACTATTTATTGTCAACGCATTTCAAGTTCTACATGGATCATGAAGCCCTATCCTTCTTGATAAACAAAGCAGATGTTAAAGGACGACTGATGAGATGGTTGCTTCTATTTCAGGAGTTCGATTTTGAAGTGGTCACTAAGCCTGGCCGTTCCATGTCCCAGCCGATCATCTATCACGGATCCCTCAAACTGCCGAAGAGGAACGAGATGATCCAGACCTTCTTGATGCTTCCTTGTTTCTAGTTGAAACGAATACTCCCTGGTATGCAGACATAGCCAACCTCCTAGAAACTCAACGGTATCCTTCTAGCATCTCAAGCAGTGAGAAGAAGAAGCTTATGTTAGAATCAGCCCCCTACACCTTGCTAGGCAGTGCACTATACAAGAGAGGCAAAGATGAAGTGTTGCGAAGATGTGTTGCAGGGGATGAAATCTGAAAGCTTGCCATGAAGAACCATGTTGTCAGTGAATGGGAAAACCTACCAAAACAAGTGCCATGCCACTACAACCTATTCTTTCCCTAAAGCCATTTGAGAAGTGGGGGATTGATTTTTGTGGGTCCCATTGATCCACCCATCAAATGGAAGCAAAACAAATACATCTTAGTATGTACGGATTATGTCATAATGTGGTGTGAAGCTAAAGCTCTGAAGAGGGACGATGGTAACAGCGTAGCCCTGTTCATGTACGAAAATATTATCACCCGTTTTGGTAGTCCCCTTGAGCTAGCAAGTGACAGAGGTACTCATTTCCTTAGCAAAATCATGGAGGAGCTGACAGAGCTGTATAAGATCTGCCATCGCAAGTCCACTCCTTACTACCCTAGAGCCAATGGCCAAGTTGAAGTCACCAATCGCATCCTTTGCTCGATCTTGACAAGAACGATTGTTGCACACCATCGTGACTGGGACGATCAACTTACAGAGGCCCTCTGGGCATACAAAACCTCCCATAAGGCAGCTACAGGACAGACCCCTTTCTAGCTAGTGTGTGGTACATAAGACGTCTTCCATGTTGAACTAGAATTGCCCTCTTTGCGAGTGGCAGTTAAAGAATGCTTGGGAGATGATGAGTCACTTCAATATCGCCTCCTGCACTTGTATCGTTTGGATGAGATTTGGAGGATGGCTCTATAGTGCATGGAAACCACTCAAGCGCGACGCAAGGCCTATCATGACAGCTTCATCAAGCACAAAGAGTTCAAAGAAGGTGATCTTGTCCTAGCTTATGATTCGAGATTTGGCAAATTTCATGGCAAGCTTCAACAACGGTGGATGATCCCATATAAGGTACTTGTTGTCAATCCTAATGGCTTTGTTCACGTGCAGACCGTTGATGCCTCTGACGATCCTTTCCTGATCAATGGCTATTTTCTAAAGAAGTACTTCTCTCCCTGGGGATCTTGACAATCACAATTGACCTACCCTCTCCCTTTTGGGCGTCGCACTGTCCTTCTCTTTGTGCTTCTGATAGCCCTTATGATTCTTCTCATGAGGTGGTCTCATTCTGCTAACCCCTCACAGATACCTCTCAACCCGACCTTGTTCTCTTCTCGTCTAATCCAACAATGATGGCGAGGTTGATCATGACATATGGTATTTCTACCTTCCCTGTCATAACAGGCCTTGTTCCAAGAAAAGGTGGAAACACCCTTGGGCAGGAAGCTGACTGTGGAAAAGGTGGTAACACCCCACAGTTCACGTCTGTCCTTCTTAACAAACGACCTTTCTTACAAATCATTGAAGTACGAAACCTGTTGGTTGCCTCTCTGGGTATGCCTCATCTTCAATTCTTGATAACAACAACAGCCGACATAATCTTCATCACCAACCCCTTGAGTGATGTGAGCTTTCATCTTAATAGGATGGGGACATGAGTATGGGTTGCCCTTTGTATCTATCAGCGAGTGAGACAGAGGGTGGGGTGAGTGACCAGCCTTTCCCTTCAAATCAAATGAGAGGTGAGATGTGTGAATGGAGTGTTGCATGCACGGGATGGGCCTCTCAATGCACAACACACGATCTGTTCCTGTGCACTGCACCATAAGGCTCCCTAGCCTTCCTTCTTGCACTGTATATTGACACCGAGCAGGATGCATTGTTGCACCATCAAAAGCGCACAAGACATACAAGCTCTACACAAGTGACAGTGAGGATTACATTAACAAGTTTCAGGAATGGGCTACCCTTTGTATCTTTCAACAGAGCGTGAGACAAAGGGTGGGCTGAGTGTGACAGATGTTTCTTTAATCAAGTATTGAGAGGTGAGGATTGAGGGCCATTACGACAATTGGAGTCCAGTACGTTCCCGTTTCCCTCTGCACCCATGGGATGGGTCTCTGCCATCAAGATAGGACACATCACTCTATTCTGTACACGGTACTGCAAGGCTCCCTAGCCTTTCTGCTTGCACCTATGCCAGACAGGGTTGGACGCACTGATGCACCATCAATTGTGCACCTTGGCATACTCTCTCTGCTCCATTCCCTTGTCGATTCCTAAACCGGGTGTGAGATCTGGGTTTCCATCAATCTTAATTCGAGTGATGTAAGTTATGGGGCGAGTGACTGTTCTTTCATTCCTCTTGAGTGCCCATGAGTTGAGTGACTATCTTTCGTCAATGACACCTCCCTCGACGGGCTTCATCAACGAGCTACCTCCCTGGGTGCTGCTACATGGTCCCTGCCATACTGGCTGAACGCTAAAGCGAGCCATGGTACCTCTCTTGCAGCCGACTCCAACCCTTTTGTAGCAATGACGGTTTCTTCGACCATACACGAAACGGGTCAAGTGTTCCTAACCCTACTTTTCTGTTTGCAAGTGTATATGATGTCTTAAGTGTGGGGATGCCAACGTCCAGTCGGTTGACAAGTCTGTGGTTGTGTTGATCAATCTACTCTGTCCATTATGGTTTTAAGTGTGGGGACACGTCCCTACGCGTCTGATGTGCATGTCCCTTGCATATGCCTCAAGTTGATTGTGCATGTATGCCCTGACCTCTTTCTGCCCTTATGGGGTCCCTTTCCCACCCACCCGTCTAACTTTACCCCACCCTTTGGCCCGTTCCTTCCCTATTTCCCTTTATTCCTTGTTTTGACGTTTTGCATGTGAACGCATCCTACGTTCATCCGAATCCAAATCCAACCTTACAACCCTGTTCATCCCTTTGAACCACCCATTTTTCCTTTTTACCAATCCCTGTTTCGACCGATGGTTCTTGAGTTATTAATTTTTGAAGCATTTCCCATAAATTGGACAATTTTCCATGTGAATGCACCTTTATTGCTTCTGAAAACCAATCTGACATGACAACCTTGTTCTCCATCTTTCTCCTGACTTTTTTTTTTTTGCTCCTTGTCCTTCTGATGCATGGTTCACTCGATATTAATTTTTGTGCGTTTTCGGGCATTTTTCATGCATATTTTTAACATTTTTTCATGTGAATCTGCCCTATTCTTTTCGGAATTCCATTCTAACTAGATCATCTTGTTTGGCCACCCTTCTTGCACAATTTTTCTTTTTTCTCTGCCATGTTTTGCCATTTGAATTTTTTTAAATTAATTTTCATTGCTGTTTTTTGGCGCCATTTTCTTGTTTCTTCCATGCGAACGCCTTCTAACCCCATCCCCATTAAGATTTGATGTAATAGCCTTGATGATTCTATTTTTCTAGACATTTTTCCTTTTTACTGTCCTCTATTTTGGTGCACGGATCATTCCATATTAATTTTTGAATCCCTTTTCGAGTACGATTTTTGGGTTTTTTCCATGTGAACGTGTCCTCTCTCGGCCGAAACCTTGTGTTGACATGATAGGTTTATCAGGCACATTATTTGAAATATTTTTTCTTGTTTCCGCCCTGTGTTCCAACGAGCGAATTTTTCCATATTGATCCTCGTATGTATTTTCGTGTTTTTTCCATGTGAACACCCCGATTTCACCCCGACACCTGTTTAGCATTTTTCTATCATCTTTTCCTTGTCTACCGGCACATTTTTCCTTTTTGTGGTCTTTCGATCCGATGTACGATTTGGGTTTTATTAATTTTTCTTTCTCTTGACGTGTGACCGCGTCTCTCGTGTCGCGCGTGAACGCGCATGTTTTGGTTTTAAGCATCTCGGGATCCCTCCCCCCCCCCCCGGCGTAGCCTCTACGCCTCGCATGTCACCATCCCCGCCCCGTTTGATCCCGTCATTGCAAATTTTTTTACTCTCGCCCCCCGACTATGCACAGGTCGGGGGTGCGCTCACCTTTTAATGGATTTCAAAAAAAAAACACAAAAGAAAAAAACAAAAAAACAACCCTAACCATTCACCCCTACCACTAACCACAAAACCCAAAAAAACAAAAAACAAAAATACAAAAATACAAAACAAAAACAACAAAACACAAAAAGAAAACAAAAACAAAACAAACAAACACCAAAACAAAAACAAAAAACAAAAAAAAACATTAAAAAACAACTAAAGAAACAAAAAAAACAACTAAAACACAAAAAAACCAAAACAAACCCCCACACAACCCACCAACCCATTACTCAATCAAATTTTTTTAGAAACAAACCCAAACAATTAAAAACCAAAACACAAACAAAAAAACACAACAAACAAAACATAATTCAATTTTTTTAAATTAAAAAAACGCCTAACTACTTACCTGTTCGGCCGCATCCTCCATTGTCCTCTTCCACCATTGCGGCCCCTCCTTTTTTCCACCATCGCGGCCCCTCCTTTCTTCTCCATCGCTCCAATTCGCCCCCTCTTCTTCATCGCCCTTCCTTCCTTCTCCTTTATCGCATCCTTTGCCACCCCCTCCTCTCCATCCTCACCATTGTCTCCATCGTGGCCCTTCCTCCTCTCCATCCTCGCCATCTCCTCCTTCACCACCCCCTCCTCTCCATCCTCTCCATCGCCTCCATCACGGCCCTTCCTCCTCTCCATCCTCGCCATCTCCTTCGTCGCCACCCCTTCCTCGCCATCGCCTCCATCGCGGCCCTTCCTCCTCTCCATCCTCGCCATCTCCTCCTCCGCCACCCCTTCCTCCCTCTTCCTCGCCATCACCTCCTTTACCATCCCTTCCTCCCCTCCCTCATCTCCTCCGCCGCTTCCTCCTTCCTTCTCCCATCCCTCCCTTAGTTAACTTACCTAACCTAGACCTAACTCACTTAGTTCACTTACCTAGCCTAGACCTAACTAACCTCGTTAATTCCCTACTTAGCTAACCTAATTGACTTATCTCACCTAACAGACTTACTTGACTAACCTGACTTAGCTACCCTAACTGACCTAGTTAACTCCCCTACCCCTTAGTCACCTAACCTACCATGGTCACCCTAACTTGACCCCCCCTTTTAACCTAACCCTAGTTTTCCCCCTTCTAGCCCCCTTTCCTACCCCTACACCACTCTATCCCCACCCTCCACCCGTAGGCCACTTGCTGCCCGGTGGTTCCGTGTCTACGCGTGTTCGCACGGGCGTCCAAGTGTACCTGTGCGTATAGGAGCTGCCAGTGCGTGTTCACGCGCAAGGACTCGCATTTGATCTTCTTCGTGTAGTGGTGCATGCCGTCCCCGAGCACACACAGTTGTTCACACGCAGCCCCGATATCTCTTTTAATTTACCACAAACTCGAGAAAAACACCTAAAAACACTTAAAAATATTAAAAATTTTCATAAAATTTTAATTAAAAAACAAAAAATTCACTAAAAATTTCCTTACTAAATTGGGTTATTTTTTGGCCAATCTTGCTGAGTATAATACAAAGAATTAAATGAAAAAAATTAACAATATTTAAAATCATTTTAAAATTCACTAAAATTTAAGAAAATTTCATTAAAAATCTCTAAAAATCATAATTAAATTTAAAAAATCACAAAAAATTACATCAATGCATTTGATTGCTTTTGGAATATTTATAAGTTGAAAACACATTGGCACATGATCATCCTATTATTTTTGGACCTAAATGATAAACTTTTAATCTAAATTCATAAAAAATTTAATTTAAACTCTAAAAATATGCTGTCAAATTACAAAATAATTTTAAAAAAATTCCATTGTTGAAGCATGATGTTTTCATTTCCAATTTGGTTTGATTGATACTCTAATAAATCAAATATTTTAAAATAAAATATATACAAAAAAATACAAAATCAAAACACACCTAACTTACAAAATAAAATAATAATAATAATAACAATTTCACCCAAACACTAATCAATATTACCTAAACCAAATGTGATCCCACTAACATTGCCTTGATATTTATTTTGTTTTTGTTTTTTTTTTACAAATACTAAGGTGTTTTATTTTTTCCAATTAGTGGTTTTTGCTTTTTTGATTGGATTCCTTGCATTTGGGACTACTTAGTGCACCCTCGGTCTCTTGCATACACACTCTTACCAGGTATCTATTTTTCGTGCTTTATTTATTTTGGTCATCCCTTAACCATAGTTAATTGTTAAAATGAACTTATTCACCCACTTTTTTCATGCACACTCGCGCCAAACACACATTTTTCTAATAACTTAAAATCAACCCCCCGTTCACTTTGCATGCACTACGTGCGCTTCAAAGGCACTTTAATTTTAAATAAAAATGAACCAGTCGTCACAAAAAAATGCACGCGCTGAAAAAGAAGAGCTCTTCAGATACATTAAATTTTTAATCAATGAATATGCATTTAGAGACTTGAGTTTGGGGATCGTAGTCTGGGTTTTGTTAAAAGCACCGTTTCACATTAATAAATTATAACTAACAATTTAAAAATGAATCACCATTTTCTTATTAAGGTTTACAACCTAATAAAATTTCAACCATTGTTAATAATTTATTAAAATGAACCCTTCACTAAAATCATTCCTCTCACTGCACTTTTTTTCTCCTTTTTAATAAATACGCTTCATGGGATGGGCACGTAGTCCTTTAAGCTGATATTGTTTATCAAAGTTCTGGTTATGTCCTGGTTAGGTTTTTGAGGTATTATGGTTTGATTGTGTGATACGATTACGGGTGCGGTCTATAGTTTTCTTTTTTTTGCCTGATACGAGGTCTTGGGTGCCTGCTTATTACATAGTATGAAGCTTTCGGTCGCATATGTGTAGGGGTCATATCGAATTTTTTCTAAGATGTGGGTTGTTTGGGGTGGTCAATTGGTTAGTTACGTCTATGAGTGCTTATTTTGATTGATTTCTTTTTTATAGCTATTTTGTTGTTTTGTAGGCATTCTCTGTGATTGTCTGTGTTTGTGGTGTGTGTATATTCCATCTAAATGGCGCCTCAAGCTCCTCCTCTTGTTCAATATGTCCCATTGATCAATAGGGATTATTCTTCGCTATTGACTTTTGAGTCTATCGCGAAAGCTGGCCTTGCATCTTTCGTGGCTGTTTCACTCTCTTTGATTCCAGACGATCCAGGCCTATATGATGAGTTTCTTGCATCATACAGTAAGAAATCGGGCTTGGTTCGTGGTACTTCCATGGTCTTGACATCTAGAGGGTTAGGGAAGGCTTTGTCTCTTCCCTATAAAGGAGAACCCTTTGTTACAGCCATACAGTTATTCTCAAATGACGAGATTCTCAAGTTGTTACACAAGCAGACTAAAGAGGTCCTCGATGTCAAGAAGGTGATTAACACTTCAGGAGTATCTTTCTCAATGATCACTGATCCTCTCTAGAAGCTAGTCTGCCAATTTCTCCAAGACAGGTTCATGCCTGCCAAGACTCTATCCCACTATTTGTCCAAGGAGCTCTTCACAGCTTCCAGGATGGTGTTAAAAGGGGTTGCTATCGATTGGATTACTTACCTTCTTACGAAGATGGACCAACATTTTGTCAAAGTGACCAGAGGGAATGTTACCAATGTAACCTATGGTTCATATTTATATGATTTCTTGACATATTTAGGTCTTAAGAAGGGTGTACTTCCTCCTCCTCCATCTGATCAAGTCCCTCCCCCTCCATCTTCAGAAGATTTAGAACCCATTGACATAGAGGATCTTGATTCCCCTCCTCCATTGGTTATTCAGCGGAAGCACTTGAAGCGTATAGCAGAGAAAATTCCACCAGTCATTCCTTCAGTACTAGTTCCTGCTACCTCTAGAAGTGACCTCCCTGTCTACCTCACATGCAACAACTTATTCAGGGCACATCGAGAGGGTTCTTTGGAAATATCAGTTCCTTTGCTGAACAGTTTAGTGTCAGCGGATGCCATTCCTTTCCTTTGTAATGATATCCAGAGTTCTATTGAACTCTCAGTGATAGCTTGTGTTCAATAGTTATATGCTTCTTTCTATGAATAATTGATGCAATCCAAAGACTAGTTGCATAAGGCAACCACAGAGTTAACCTCTGCTAAAGACACTCTTGCCGATCTGTTTAAGCAGATGGAGCAGCAGACACAAATGATTGAGACCCAGAGAGAACAAATATCTTCTTTGAAAATTTAGTTAGCAAAGGCTCAGTCAGAGGTCACTAGAGTTTCAGAAGAGAAAGAGAAAATGTCCAAAGAAGCTCAAGAGTTTAAGACTCTTTTAGATACTAAACTATCAACTTTGCAGATTGCTCACAATACATTGGAATCCCAAGCTTCCCAAATTAAGTAGTTGAAGGACCAATTGGTGCAGTCACGATCCATTCCTCCAAGCCCCAATGTTCCTATGATTCCTTCTATATCTCAGCAGGACTTGGCAGTCCTCCAGAGACAGGCCACATTATGTTCGTTGTTTCAAAGTGGAAAGATTACAGTCCAGGATGGATTTATTATGGTCTACATTTGAGCAATTTCAGGAGTATGTTCCTTCCGACCATTCCTTTTTTGTCCACTATCACCTGCAGAAGTTGGCATTCTATATTAAGCTCTTAACGATGGATCTCCCTCTTCCACAGGATGGTTGGAGTGGAGCTTGGTCTTCTGATTTGCTGATGACAAAAGTTGTCCGTATGGTCTTTGAAGATTCTGTAAAGACGGATACCATGTTGCTGTCTTATATGTATCTACGAGGTGTTCTGTTAATTTCAGATGATGTAGATCTAGCTTGGTATGTGGGAGATGTGGTCTTACAAGCTGCCTTATATGTCAACCATTTGGAGTTGAGGATAGATGACATGTTTCAGTGCTATTCTTCTAAAGTGGTTACTGGTCCTGACACTTCATGGCATTCAATGATTGATTCTATAGTCCTGAACCAACGCCAGAATACAGCTTCTACTTATGTGCAGAGCACTAACCAACTGAGGGTGGATCTCCTAGATTATCTTTCCAAGAACCATCCATTTGATTCATCCTTCTTTGATGCCTACCATCGACGATCTGTTTTAGGTCTCTCTATTTCTAGCTTATTGTACTATCAACAAATGGCCCATCACTATTATGCGTATTTTTCCCTTTATCAATCCAACTCCGCAGCTATCTTACCTCTCCTTTTCCAACCTCAGGGTTTTTCTCAAATTCCAATCTTTACCTATTGTTCTTTCATTGAAGATTGAGTCTTTTCCCCTTCTTCGCCATGTCCTTCTCCATCTATCCATATACCTTCTACTTTTCTTGCTTATCAATTGAGACCTTTCTTAACTGATTTGCTTAAATTTTTAGCCACTCCTTCTTTAGCTTATTTCTCATTTTATGAATTTGCCTACCCATTTCTTCATCCTCTTTTACTTATTCCACTTCCATCTCCTATCACTTCTATTTCTCAACCCCCTCAGTTGATTAGTGGGTACGAAGGATTTGATCAGTGGATTATGAGAAGAAGATGATGGAGTTCAACTGATTCTCTCACAGGACCACAGATTAATTGGCTATTAATTCCAGGGGACTGGACAACTGCTAGTTAAGCATACCAAAATTACCTTCATTTTTCTCAATAATATTCATGTAGAGGGAGCTCACGCTCAACCATCAAGACCCACGGACCGCTTATTGTTTCAAGCGTTTCAAGCGAGCTCTAATGGCTATCTCTCACCTAGTCGATGCGCCGTCGATCCTACGAGTGTAGTGAGCTTATCTTGATGCCGATATGAGTTGCCTCCTCTCTCGCACACATCGGTAGCTCCACGATCCTAGATACTAGCTCAAGTACCCTCAAGCCTCCTCCATCTTCAAGCTCCATCTACCATAGCCGCGCGCGCGAGAAAAGAGAAGAGAAGAGAAGAGAAGAAGAGAAGAGGAGATGGTGAAGAGCTTCACCTTCTTGATCTCTCACTCCCACACACTCACTCTCTCACACTTTCACACTCCCTCTCTCAAGAGCATACACAAGCAAGGAGAAGAGAAGAAGAAGAGAACTCTTGTTAGCCACACACCAAAGAATGAGCTTCCATTCACTTTTTGAACTTTATATACAAGCCCTAAAATCCCATGGACACCCATCCCTTTTTTATATGATCGGCCGTTGTGGCAAGGTCCTTTCTCTATTTTCTCTTCTAGTCTTATGCCTCTAGTCTACACCCGTCTAATATTTTACAATTGGCACAAGAGGGAGCTTGGCGCTCTTTCACGCGAGTTTTTGGAGTTTTCTGAGATGCCTTTCATTAAAATTACGCTTTTGGCCCCATCTTAGCTTTAGAGGCCGCATGCGTGTCTTTGCTCTTTTTCCATCCTTTTTTCGCTTTTTCATTCATTTTTCTGCCTTCTTGACTTGGGGGTTAATAATTCACAATCTCGAGATCCTTCAGTGAGATTGATAGCCCATTGTGCTTGGTACTTAGCATATATGCATAGGCATTCCCATAACAATCAAAAGGCCATTCCAAAGCTTTGTATGAATGTCAATGTGAACATTGATTCCCAACAGTTGGATGCCCTATATTTTCATACCCTTTGTCTACCTAGCAGATACCTTGTTTTGCTAGAACGGATGTGTTGCCTTCAATTCTTTTAGAATCCTCCAAAATCTTGTATAGATGAGTCTTATCCCTAGATTTCTTTCGAAATCATCAAGCTTTCAAGAGGGATCATCTTTATTGATACCCCTGGATGTATCTTCTATGCTTCTTAATGAGACATCTTTTGAAGGTGCCATTCAGATGGTTGTGTTTGTGTGTGTGTTGTAATAATTTGTATATAATAAGTTCATGCTAGTTGAATAATTTGTTTGAGAGCTCTCTTTTCAACTATTGATGGTGATGGTGGATGGCAAGCCTACAATGGAAAGCTGAAGAACCTCTTATATCCTTTACAAATTTGTCGTGACTTTTTATTGTTTATCAGATGTGTTAATGAATAACGAAGTTTTCCTTTAGTAGTATTCTTTTCTAGAGATATAGGTGATAAGTTGGGGTTGTGGTGGAGTGATTGTTGAAGATACTAAAGAAGATCAAATTGAGTTAGTGAACTTATATTCTTATTTTCCTTAGGTCGCAAGGACGCTTCCTTTCTAAGTGTGGGGATATGTTGAGAGTGGAAAAAGACTGAATTTTTGACTGATTTTGGTTGTTTTTTTGGTCTAAATGATTGATTTTTTATGGATTTAGAGTGATGTATGGTTGTTAATGAAAGTGTTTGAGAGTGTTTGGATGATATTGATTATGTTTTGGAAGTTTATGATGATTTTTAGTAGAAATATGAGGCTCTGTGATGTTCTGATAGGTTCTTTTGAGGTTCTGATTGATTCTGATACCTTCTGTTTAGCTTGTGTTTTGTTCTGATTTTCTTCTGTATGAAGCATGGATTGATGATTGATGAAGGTTGAAACATTTTGAAAGCTTATTGAATAGTTTTTTTATAGTTTTGAATGGATTTAGTATGAGTTATGAGGATTTGATGACCTTCTGTAACCCTCTGTAAACCTTCTATAGAGCCTCTATCTCTGTTATGTCTCTGCTCTGTTCATGTTTTGTTCTGTTGTATAGATCTTTTGTAAGTGTTTTGTAGAATGTATGTGTAACTTTGGAAAATTTTTCTACCTTTTGGAAAGGATGAATCTAAGCTCAAAAAAGCTAAAATAAATGGAAGAAGCAGTTGTTGACGACTAAAGAAAAGACTAGAGTGACAGTGACAGGAGTGAGCTATAAAGAGACATTGTAGTGGCTCTGGTGCCTCTTCACATCAGACATACCTCTTGGGAGGTGCATCCACAACCTAAGAAGGATTATTGAGAGTCATTATTGAGCATTGTAGTGAGGAGATGATGTATTATTGAGAGAGAGAGAGAGAGAGCCAATTCTATCAAAACAGTGTATCTGTATATGAGAGATTGAGAGAGAGAACTATGAAGACATGGAAGATGAATACTATGTGATTGATTTACATTCAAAAATGGTGTATTCTTTTATGTTCATTGTTCTATTGATGGATTTTATAAAGATGTTGAAGATTATGGTTGATTCTATCAAATCCGTGGGAGATATCTACTATGATGCTGCTAGAAGATTTGTTGTTTTCTTTGTTTTGGTCATCAAAAGAATGAAATAAAAGGTTGTTGATGTTACAAGATAGATTTTCTTGCAGTAAAACCCCCTTTTCCTTGGTGTCTCTCTTGGGGCTCTAATAATTCAATTGATCCTACCTTCAAATGTCCACTCAATTAAATCAATTCTCATCATTTTGACAATTTTATCATTTTTAATTGTATCTTGCAACTTATATACAACCAATAGCTTGGGATAGATTACTTAGAGCTTTAGTTATAACATTCAAGTCATTCGCTACTACTCCTAAATCACATCTCTTGCACATGACCATCAAAGCTTGTCTGTGGCCAATACACCATTCCTTCCCCTAGAGTGTCAAAAGCAAAAGTTGTAATAAGTTATGCCTAACAGGTACTAGGTGGTACTAGGTGGTACTTGGTGATCGTGTGCTTGTTTGTATGCCAAGCTATGTGTGCCATATTATACATGGGTGTCGAAGTGTAAATATGGGCTTATTTATGAGTGTTATTATCCTTAATTATTTGTGGGCTTGTGTGTGTCAATTTCTGCCTATGTATGCTTGTGGGTGAGTAAGTGCTTGTGTGTTTGGCTTCATAGGTGAACATGGGCATACAAAGCATCTCTGAAAATGCCTTAAAAGTCAAGGTTATTAATGCAACGTGGGGATAAAGATTGAAGAAATTACCTTTATAATTGCAACACATGCTATGTAGTCACATTACATATTTGATGACAATAGCAATCGATAATAATTAGCCATGCATTAAGGGGATGCATGAGAACGAAACTTAGAAGAGTGGATGGATAAGGATAACTAAATTGGTGGACAAGTGGATGGTTGAAACCAAAAAGAGGTCGCATGCATCATTGTACTAGATGTAACCATTTTTTATATAAAGAGGCACCAAATAATGCAATAGCTTTCTGTCTTCTTATCCATTATGAATAGATCTCTCACTCTTCCTCCATAATCTCTTAGGAAATTTTACTTGTGCATTTAGAGAAATAACCTCACTATCAAATTTTAGAGATAGCATTCAAAGACATCTTCATGCAAGATCTTTACTTGGAATCAATATTCGGATAGCTGCCATTTGGTCTCTCAACCAATTGATTTTTAAGGTTCTACTTTCTTGTCTCATTTGTTGTTTCATATTGGACTTTGCAAATGCTATTCCCTTCACTATAGTTCAATAAGAGAACCATAAGATTTGAGAGACAACTTGAGGTAAATAGAAAAATAGAGACAAGAGTGCATGAAAAGAGAATGGGTACAAATTCTCCCAATGCATGAGTAAGTACCTCTCTCATGCAAGTATTTATGGTTTTTTTATTTCTTAGCTTTTAGTGCTCAAAAATAATGAAAATCATCCTTTTAGTGTTTTTAATTTTCTTGCATACATTACTTGCTTTGGTCTAATAATTCATAAGCCCTAAATCATACATTTAATTTTGCAACTCTTACAAAAATAACTGCCTTGCCTTAAGCCATAAATGTTACAATAATAAAAAATAATTATGTGCATAAGAACATTAATCAATTCTTGCAAGAATAACATCCAAAATTATAATAATGATGCATACCATGGGTGCTCCATTGGTAAATAGAAAAAATTATTTCACCTACATTACTCTAACCACTAATAATCTACTCTTCACAAAAAATATAAATTATTCTAATTCCCTACCTATCCATTTTACACAATGCGACCAATGTTACACATGTGCACATGTGTAGCAAGTCACTATTATGCAATGAATAGAAAATAACAATTAGAATCCACAAAATAAATAAGTATCGTCTTATTTTATAGTAATAAAATAAATATCATAGCATTGCTTAGGGGTTAAAAAGAAACCCTTGATGGTAGTTAGTAAAGCACTTTAATTACACCCTCTATAACTGTTATCTTATTACACTTGTTTTTTCCCTGAAAAGCAAGATCCAAGTAGCAATTGAAAGTACACAAGATTTCAAGCAACTCCGAAGTCTTCTTTTTAAAGGTTTCAATATTTATTGTTATCAAGTAGCTACATTGCAAAGGAGTTTCTAGAAAGAATATAAGAGGCTTCATGTTGATAAACATGATATGGTAGAGCAAAGTCTTCTTCACTCATTGGAGTGATTTCAATGTTGTCTTCAAGCAAGTCTTGGGAAATTTCAACCTCACTAATGTATGATTATAGCTTCACTTCAAGTGTCCACTCATCAGGAGACCGCTATAAGAAGGTATTTCAATACACATGCACTTGAAAAATATGACTTCTAAAGCCAATACAAGAATAAGATAGATGGACATAACTCATAACAAATGCATATTGTGGATCCCACAAAAGCACATGTTACAGTTGTATAAGATGATTCAATCTAGCATTCATGCACCCATCCTTAACAATGTATCATAGCAATGATTCCATTAAGCAAGAATTCATAAATTAGGATTCAAACATTTGGTTGTAGTATTTTGATTATAATGAAGTATTCATATAAGCTATTGAGTACATGTATGACCTCAAAAGATAAGCCCCCTACATGGATTGATTGAATCCAGGATTTCAACATAGACTAACCATTAGTACATGAGTTATTCCATAAGGCATAGATAAGTTTATATCAAAATAAAGCATACCAAAAGTACATCTAAAAAGGTTGCTCCCAAGGGATCAAAAGAAAAGCATGCTTGTCATGTAGAGCAAGTGTTTAACCAATCACCAAAGATTCTAAGATCTCAACCTCTATCATGAGCTCAATAATTGTACTACCAACCAATTTGTAAACTATTTGATGAGCTTAACCTACAAAGACCCACTTTTAACCAACCAAAAATTTGATGCTAAGGGTGAGTATTGCAAGAGGCAAAATAGCCCGCAACCAACATACAACTATGCTTCAATTTTCCAAGGCTTGCTAATTAGTTGCAAAGATTAAGTCTTGACACTTCATCCCCCACTCAAAACAAAGTTAGGAAACTAAACTTCAAATTTACACAATATGGAAAAGAGTTAGAGAGTTCAAAAGAGAAAAGGTACTTCATAGCATCCATAAGCTATCTCTTGCATAGAACCCCCAACAAGACCCCTTACCTTCCTGTTTGACTATGCAAAATATCCAATCTAGTAGCCTAGAATTCCTTGGCAATAGCAAGGACTTTCTCCAAACAAAAGAAAATAAAAAAATGGTTGCCTTCACGGCTGGATACTCCAATTTCATGTTCAATACCTTCTTCTCTTCTTGGTAGACCACTTTACTCATGAACAGATTGATGATATTGAACATGTTCTTTTAAAAAAAAACACACACACACACACACACAGAGTTATCCTCAATTCGATATGGAAACAATATGGAAGCAAAGGGCAGAAGAAGGATAGAAAAAGAGCAAAGGTGCAAAGGTGGCCCCTAAAGCAAAGCTGAGGCAAAAATCGCAATTTTTAATGGAAGACGCCTCAAAAAACTCAAAAAACTCTTGTAAAAGAGCCCCAAGCTCCCTCCTATGCCATTTGTAAAAGAATAGACAGGTGTAGGCTTAAGGAATGAGGCAAGAAGAGGAAAATATGAAAAAGGGCATTGCCACAATGGTTGGTCATGTAAAAAGGGATGGGTGCCCATGGGATTTTAGGGTTGGTATATAAAGTTCAAAAAGTGAATGGAAGTTCATTCTTTGGTGTGTGGCTAATCAAAGTCCTCTCTTCTTTTTTTCTTCTCTTCACCTTTCTTGTGTGTATGCTCTTGAGAGAGGGAGTGTAAGAGTGTGAGGGAGTGAGTGTGTGGGAGTGAGGGATCAAGAGGGTGAAGCTCTTCACCATCTCCTCTTCTCTTATTCTCTTCTCTTCTCTTCTCTTTTCTCACATGCACACAGCTATGATGGATGGAGCTCAATGGAGGAGGCTTGAGGATGCTTGAGGCAACTCATTTCGGCATCGAGATAAGCTCACTATACTTGTAGGTTTGAAGGCGCGTCGATTGGGTGAGAGATAGCCATTAGAGCTCACTTGAAACGCTTGAAACAATAAGCGGTCCATGGGTCTTGGCGGTTTAGCGTGATCCCTCTTCACATTTTGGTTCCGTTGTGCTGAGACCAACGGATTCAAGCTTGAGCACTTGCACACCTCATATCAAGCATCGAAGTGAGGGATTTATCCCCAAAACGGAGCTTGAGATAGGTAGGAATTTTGGGTTTTTTAATCTTTGATACAATTAAGTATTTTGGTTATTTTGGTTGTTTGATGATTGGCAAAGAAGGGGAAATCATTTCAGTTATTTACTTGTTATTCTTGTTGCATTTAGTGTAGGATAGGATTAAGAAATCGGATTAGAAAAGCGTAGGGTTTACTACTATTAAACATGGCAAAATAGGGCACAAATCATGGTAAACGGGAAAAAAAGAGTGTTTGAAATTATTAATGTCGGCAAGTGAGTGATTAGGGATAGCAAGACCTTGCCTGGGAAGGGTTTTAAGGGCCAGGAGACCATAGAAGAGCTCATTTTTCACCCTAGCATTGAGAGAAAGAGAGAGAGAGAGTTTCCATTGGTGATTCGATTTGTTCCTGCCATCAGGTAGTTCTTTGCATGCGTCAGGTATATCAACCCCTTTCTCCTAGGTCCTTGTTGTGATCAGGAAGTTTATGTGCCTTGTGATTTCTTGGATCATTGGATTTAACAAAATCATCCTCGACACTGCCATCATGCGCAACTCGGCCCGTCCGAGTGGCTTGGTTCTGGGCTGAGTCCCAAAATCGGCCCTTGACCCTCTTGCATTTGTCTGATTCGGCCCATCCGAATGGACAACTTGGCCAACACCTTTAAATTCGACCCTCAGCCCTCGCGTCTCTATCAAAACAATTGACTTAGCCCACTAACCTGACTCAGCCCTCGGCCACATCCATTCGGCCATCCGAGTCGCAAATTCGGCCACTGTCCCTATTCAGCCCTCGGCCTATCTGAATCCACCACTCAGCCCTACAATTTGGACGAGTTGGGCCGAGTCGGATTTTTGTAAACTTTTTGGAAATTTGCACCAAACCCAGCTAGATTTCAACCACAAAAAACCTTTGTGAGCCATCTCGATGCCCAAAACTCGATTCTGGCACAAGGAATAGGCAAATTTACAAGACGTAGTCACTTAGCAACTTGAGTAGGTTGTTGAGAGAGTCAGCACCTTAATGGAAGCCAATGGAGTCATAGACCTTGAAACGAACCTAAAACGAGTAAGACGACGCAGTAAGAAACCCTAAAACCTATCAAGATGGCCAGAAATCGATCGAACAAGCCTATTAAGCTTAAGATGAAACAAGAGTGCGCAAGCTGCTTAGACACTTGTTCTTCGCACTCACCTTGATTTCCACCACTTGAAGTACACCTAAGAATAGCCGAAAGCTTGATTGAGCACAAGTGCACGGAAAAGAACACACACACACACACACACACACGTTGAGTGGAGGTAATTTGAGGATTGTATGCAATAATTAAGAAACTCACTCAGATAAAAGAACTTGAAGGAACCCACCAATAGGAGAAGTTCCCAAGATATAGATGGGCAATCAGAGCTAGGACCAAGCAAACATCGATAGAAACGTGGATCTACTCGGTCTACTTAACCTTCTTGACAGTTTGGTGAAGCACAAGAACGCAACCATGTTAGAAGAAAGCTCAAACCACAGGCAGAACGAGGAACTCGACTTAGGAGTTTTCCCAGAAGTGATCCAACAGTTGGTGAAGAACTATGATTCTCACACTCAGTATGAGCACCGTGGTAGAATAGCAGAAGCCATCATAGCTGACCTAGATGAGGAAAGGAAGCTAGCCCACAAAGCAATGTAAGGCATAGTGGAATACAATCGAGACTAGCAGACTATGAGCCTGAGGGAGAACGTAGTGATGCAAGAGATACAACGAGTACTGAACCTAGCAGGTAGGAATTGAACTGACCATGAGAGAGCGCTAAAAGGATAGTTGACACTAAGTGAGCCTCTCATGAAGTGATTGCTAGACAACACAGCAGTAGAGCAGCATTAGCAATGTCACTACTAGCAGGGTTAGGGGTAAACCAAGGCTCCAAGAGCCAGTCTAAGATACGAGTTGTCACTAAGCAGCTCGATAAGTACCAGCCCCACGACGATCCATACAACATCATAGAGAAGTTTGAGCAGGTCTATGAGACCAACGATCTCACCGACTTGACTCAGCGCTCTCAAGCGTTCGGGCTTTGCTTAGGCAACAAGGGTTGCACTTGGTACACAAGTATAGACTCTGCAGAGCAAGCAAACTTCAATGGCCTCAAAAACCTCTCCATTAAGAGATTTTTTGAGCCCGGATACTCTAGCAATCTTCTAGTATGACTTATGAATGTCAAGCAGAAAGAAAAAGAGGACATCTGCGACTATGTGACCCACGTGAGGAGTCTCTTCAAGAGAATCCCGATGGGCGAACGACTGACCGAAAGAGCAGTGTTGACGATATTCATTAGTGGAATAAAAAATAAGGAGCTTTATAAAGCCTTGATAGGCAACTCGAGCTTATAGCAAGACGCGCTAGCTAGGGTGTTCGAAGAAGCCATTCAAGTGGACAACCAGCTGAAGGAGAGGAGCTCCATGGACTCAAACCAAGAAGAGACCAACTCTAGAAGTTCGAAGAGAGCTTCAACATCCAGTGAGTGATTAGGCACAAGTACCCAAGATAAGGGAAATGCCATGGATACCAACAAGGAATTGGCTGATATGAAAATGGAAATAGCCAAGATGCAGGAGATGCTAGGATGACCAACACATCCACACGTCCAATCCACTTGCCAGTCGAGTGCCAAGACCCCACATCATGACCTTGTGCTAATTGCAGTAGGTTTGGTCGCGACGTTGTGCATTGTAGATTGCCTAGAAGACTTTCGTACTCACAACCATACAGTCAAACTTACCTAGAGAATACGACGCAACAATTCTTCAAAAGGGAAGCCCCATTGGCCCTTCCCATGTCAAACGATGTTAAGCTGGCTGTCCCTAGAATGGACATAAATCCTACTAGAATACCTAGACCGCTTGGTCCCTATGTGACCCATCCAACGAGCGAGGCTCCAATCCACTATGTGGAAAATCCAAATGAGGAAGAGATTTACGTATACCCTTACTCTTGCACGACGATAAGGGCAACGTAGTCCTTATGGACTATTGACTAGTACCGGTGATGGTGTTAGGTAGGGAATGAGGTAGAGGCCTAGGAGGGTAGACCCAAGAACCAATCATATGTTGAACTTGCAGTCACCCGGGACACATCTCATTACGATGTCCTAAAAGAGAGCAACAAACTAGAGACAAGGTTGACCTAAGGTGCCATGAGTGCGGAATCACTCATCTCTTCGTTGCCTGTCCAAAGTGAAAACCATCCTTGAGTTTGGCTAACGTGCCATTCATCCCATTGGGGTTGTTCGGTGTTGAGAATCTCGATGGGGAGGCTACACCTATCCCATTGCATGTCATGACCCATGCACAAACGAAGCAGGCTGGCACAACAAGTAGGACATCACATGCTTCCTTATTTTGACATAATACTACCCCCCCATAGCATTTATTTTTATTGATGTGTTAACATCGAATGACTTACTCCAATTTTGATTTTTCACAAAAGAAACTTTACAAAGGACTTCTTTAACATTTTTCAACACAAGGTTACAGTCTTTAGACCACTTTAGTATCTCGCTCTTGACTACTTGTTGAAGAGGATAAAGTGCTTTAAACACCCTACAAACACCATTGGTATGAATTAAACCATGTACTTTACCTTCTATATGAAAGTTAGTAATTGTTTATCATGTGGCAAGTTTACATATCCACTATGAAAATAATGCAAGACAACCTCATGCTGCAACAAATCTATGTCCCTTTTGAAGTTAATGTGGTTGTAAGTGGTATGAAGATATTAGATAATAATAGGTTAGAGTAAGCGATGAATTCTAAATCCATTGGGATTCTTTAACAAAAAAACTTTTATACTTAACTAAATACCTATAATATTGAGTGCCAATTCGTTTGGTCATGGTTAAGGATTATTTCAAATACTAGGATTTTAGTATCAGATCACCTACAACTAGTGTGATAGGTGGAGTTTCCCATAATGCTCAATCTGAATGCATTATTATTAATCTTGTGTATAACTTGAGAGCAAGAGAGAAATAGAGGTAAGAGTGCACAACAATAGAATGGGTACAATCTTTCCCCCTACATGAGTGAGCACCTCTCTCATGAATGTATTTATGGATTTCATATTTCTTAGTTTTTTATGCTTAAAAATCATGAATAGCATCATTTTGGAATTTTTTGTTTCCTTACATGGATGACTTACTTTCCTAAGGCCTAAATCATAAAACTAATCTTACAAAAGCAATTGATCTTAAATTAATTCCCATATGTTGTACATCGTGTATCATGGCAATAAATCATGGCTTAGTCATATGAAGAAGATATTGTGGATGAGGCTCTAGCAAAATACTATGTGGAGAATCATTACCTTGATGCATTTGCATCAATTAGTAAGGGAATGATCATTATGAGGTCCTTGGCATGAAAATCCCTTGAAAATGAATGTGACTCTTATATATGTTATCAAGCTTCGCAATATGTTTGTCAATGCATATATTTATGATGCAATAATTTTCTTTACTAGTTTGTTTCTACTTTTATATATCTCACATGATAATACTTGTAAATGCAAGTATTGTTTGGATTCAGAAATGTAAAGTGCTCCACTAGCAAATATAAAAATCATTACTTTTGCATTGCTCTAGTTAGTAATAATTTTCTCACCAAAAGCACGAAACACATTAATTTCCTGCCTATCTTCTTAGCATAATGTAGCCAACATTACACTTATATACACATGTAATAAGTCACTATTATGAGATTAATAGAAAATAATCATCATCATTTGTAAACTAAATCAACAATATCTTATTTTCATAGTAATAAACTAAAAACATCAACATTGAGAATTACCCACGCTTTTACAGTATTATTAATATGCTATATTAACGTCAACATTGAGGCTTTGATGTAATTTGTTGAAAATTATGTGAATTTGGTGGAGGCAACATTTAACACCAATTCTAATAGAGAAAATAAATTAATATCCACGCTTTATTTTTGTGGTCACTCTTTGAAAAATAGATCACAATTCACAAATGTCCCTTTCAATCATCTATTTGGTCAAAGCTCCCAACATAGTCTCAATTTTGGTGGAAAATATCCACAATATCCCTCATATTTGCCACAAAATCTTTGTATTAGATCACTTATAAAACTTATTTATATGATTGTTACATTTCACATTATTAGACCTTGCTGACAAGAGAGAGCAAGAACGGTGTACATGAACTTCCAACAATCACAATGTGTGAGCTACCTTCCCTTTATTATTCTATCATAGTAAAGAATAAGGAATAAAGATGAAAGTGATGGGCAGCTACCACCTATAGTATACAATTGTGCAAGTACTAAGTACGAGGTAGAATATAGGTGGCTATGC
Source organism: Lygodium microphyllum (assembly GCF_053477565.2). Taxonomy (NCBI): domain Eukaryota; kingdom Viridiplantae; phylum Streptophyta; class Polypodiopsida; order Schizaeales; family Lygodiaceae; genus Lygodium; species Lygodium microphyllum. Next base: position 32,266,544 of record NC_141149.1, read on the forward strand.
ACAAGTTGCCTTTAATCCCCAACAACCTCCCACATGCCTAATGTGAGGAGAAAAGTAGAATGTGTACATATGAGTACAACAAGATGAGGGAAGACATCATCTCATCCTATGCTCATCAACTTCTTAAAGGAATGCATAGCATTCCATTGGGAGACTTTTAGTGAGTATATTAGTAGGTTTCTCGTCTATAGAGATCTTGACAAACTCTATGTGCTTGTTCTCAATCACCTCTCTAATGAAGTGATAATGGACCTCAATGTGCTTGGTCTTCATGTGAAAGGCTGGATTGTGGGACAACTAGATGGAACTCATAAAATGTGAATACAAGCTAATAGTAGGAAGTCCACCTCTAGCAAAGAAACAAGTCTACATGGTTGGCATATCATAGAAACAAGTCTACATGTATCTCATGATACCTTCACAGTGTCCCAATGTCAATGGTGGCCATGTGTCACCATGCAAGAGCCACAACTCCCATACTACAAATGCTATGTCAAGTCTAGTGGCAATCATGCCATACATCAAGCTGTCCACTATGGATGTGTATGGGATCTTGGCCATCTCAATCTTCTCAACATCTGACTTTGGACTTGGGACAAATCTGCCTTACTAACCTTCACATGAGAAGAGAAAGGGTGTGACAAGTAGAGGAGTTTCTTAGAGCAATTGTGTGGCATAATATGCATACCAAGTATATGAGAAGCAGGCCCCATGTCCTTCATCTCAAAGCTCCTCTTGAGCTAAGTCTTTAAATCATCCAACTCATCATGAGTACTCTAAACAATCAGAATGGCATCCAACATATAGTACCATAATAATAAGGCTACTATCATTGGCATAGCAAAGAAACAAGTCTACATGTATCTCATGATACCTTCACGGTGTCCCAATGTCACCGGCCATGTGTCACCATGTTAGAGCCACAACTCCCACTGCAAATGCTATGTCAAGTCTAGTGCCAATCATGCCATACATCAAGCTACCCACTATAGATGTGTACAGAATCTTGGCTATCTCGACCTTCTCACAGCATCTGACTTGGGACATACGCATTATTACTAACCTTCACATGAGAAGGTAAAGGGTTACCAATGGGTTTACCACCCTACATATGGAATCACTCAAATATACTATGGATGTAATCCTTTTGTGACAAGTAGACGAGTCTCTTAGAGCGATTGTGTGGCATAATATGCATACCAAGTATATGAGAAGCATGCCCCATGTCCTTCATCTCAAAGCTCCTCTTGAGCTAAGTCTTTAAAGCATCCAACTCATCATGAGTACTCTAAACAATCAGCATGATATCCAACATATAGTACCATAATAATAAGGCTACTATCATAGGCCTTCCTTGTCTAGAGATACGGATCCATAGCACTATGGGAATAAGACTATGAGTGTATAAAGGCATCAAACCTATGATACCATTCCCTAGTTGCATGCTTAAGTCCATGGAGACTCTTTCTCAGCTTGAACACTAGATGTTCCTCTCCTTTTCTCACAAAGCCCTTAGGCTACTGCATATAATATCCTCATGCACATTCCCATGTAGAAAAGTTATCTTAGTATCCCATTTGATACAAGTTTAAATCTAATTGTGCAACCAAGGCCAAAACCAATCGCAGGGTAGTCATTTTGACCATGGGAGAGAAGATCTCATCAAAGTCAACTCCCATTTCTTGCTTGAAGCCCTTTGCAACCAAAAAAGCCTTATATGCTAGCTTAGGATAACCAGGGGTGCTCTTAAACTTATATACCCACTTGTATGGAAATGCATATTTTTCACTAGGTAGGAAAACGAAACCCCACATATTACTTTTCAGCAATGAGACTGCATAGCCATCTCCAAAGAAGAAACATCACCTCTATGCCTAGGCTCCTCAAAAGTAAGGGGCTCAACAGAATTTGTCACCGTGACATAATTCATAGAGGACTTATATAACGATCAAGAGGACATAAAGCTCTAGTAGAGCATCACGAAACTGGCTGTGGAGGAGTTTGTACATTATGTCCTCTGTATCCAACATCAATGCGATCATGCATAATAGCGGATCTTGTCCATAGAGCATCAACAACAACCACATGCTATGTAAGGGGCTTGGTTGTATAGTAACAAGAGGTTTCTCTCTCGAATGATCAGCAAGAGCATCTCAATCACATGCTTAGGTTTCTTATGCATCTTATCTTGATGGAACAAAATATCACAGCTACAAATAACCTTTTTAGTCTACGGATCCCAAAGGCAATAGCCCATGTCACCTACATCACCATATCCAAGAAAGATGCAAGAACATAGACTTAATATTGTCATCAAAGACAACCTTTTGCCATGTGTAGCTGGTTGCAAATAGAATGGAACTCATTCAAATGAGTAGACATAGGAGTTCCTTCCTTGGTCCACAAGCCTTTTGAGCCAGTACAACTACGAAGCCAAGCTTTGCTTATCATAAAGATCACATATATTTTCCCATAACTGCCATGCACCAATAGTAGTCTCAATGACATTAAGATAGAGTTTCTTAGACAAAGAGAAAATAACTATGGACTTACATAGATCACCAAGTTCCTCCCAAGCATCAATATCAAAGTCTTCTAGCTGTATGCCTTTGCATTTCCATGGATTAACCTGCTTCTTTTAGACCAAGACTTGCAAATATATGTCTTCCAATAGTTAAAATTATTGCCATATCCAACTTGTCAATGTTGAAGATAGCGCCATCACCTTGAGCACTAGAAGCACCTGCCATAATGACTACAAAATAAAGAGAACATGGGCTGTTGTAATTTCGACAAAACAGTCCCAAAACTGAGCCAAAAGCGTATGCAAAAGGAGGAGTACAAAGCGATGTATTGTTGTCCATAAAATAGAAGCACTTGAGTGCCCGAAACAAGTGTCTACCATCAATTTTATAGCTGAAAGATAAAATACCACAGTGTTGTCCCATAAAACTACAGTCAATGAGAACTCAACTATAGACAAATGTCCAATAATGCTCCCACTGCCAAGAAAGATAAGCAAGAGAAGGAGATGTGGAGGTTTGAACAAGAGAGAGCAAGACCGGTGTGTGGGAACTTTCAACAGTCACAATGTGTGACCTACCTTCCCTTTATTATCCTATCAAAGGTGACAGTGATAGGCGGCCGCCACCCGCGGTGCACAAGTGTGCGAGCACTGAGAACAAGGTAAAATACAAGCGGCGCTTAACCCCCCAACATTGACCTGCTGACACTTGAGTATGACTGTTGCACACTTGAGTTTGAGTGTTGTTGCAGCCTATGGGCCTAATTGAATCAAATAATAAAGCACAAGTTCTCATTACTAATCTTAGAGGCTTTTGGTGCTTCTTGCACACGGGTGCTCACATCGAGCTGGTTCCCTAAGTTCGGGATTCTTTGAGAATAACGTTGCGAGATGAGGGAAGACCAAGGGCTTTAAGTCTTCTTCTTACATGTACACACTAAATCTGCAACTCATCCATGGGGATCTAGGGTTGCAAGTTGTCTCTATATCACCATTTCAACCTCAGAGTGGTGTAAACCACTTGGTAATATAACTTTAACATACAAATTCCAATGTTCATAAGGAAAGTGAACTTTAAAACATGTTGTGAAGATCTTTACAATGATAGGGCAGATTGTATGGTCCTGACAAAACCTTGTACACCTTGTATAGCCTCCTTTTGTATTTTCCAAAGCAAGAATGTAAGTTTTTCTCGAGGGTTATTGTAGACATTGCAAAGGATATACATTGTGCACATCATATATCACAATTGTTGATATCGCTAGCATTATGATAGATCTCGGGGCCTAGGGATCATGTCAACCTATACGAGAGGCAGGAGTGAGGGTTGTCATACCTTGGCAGCCATCCAAAGCACATGGTTTTGTGCAAAACATAAACATGCATGTGGAAAATATGATGTCATGTGTCTTAGTGCCACTAATGCTCACGTGCATGTTAATCATAGGGACGATGTTCTTAATTTTTGCTACGCATAAATTGTCTAGTATCATATGTGGCATGGAAACTTCTTGGGAGATAGATCGTATTGGTAGTGATGCATAGTTAACTCTAGTGTGAGGAGGCTTGATATTGGAGCATAGCCCAAACCGAATTACAAAATGTGTTGGAAGTGACCCTACTAAACTTGTTGTGACAACAAAAGTTTCACGCGATGTTTCTTTGGCCACTGACTCTGCTGGAATCGTGATGATTAGCTACTTGTTTGAGAATGGAAAACAGGCTCAACAATAGCTGTGCTGTTTGATAAAAATTGTGGGAGAACACACAACGCCTCCATTGTCGTCTAGTCCGGTTAGGATACCTGGCTTTCACCCAGGCGACCCGGGTTCAAATCCCGGCAATGGAAAGGAACTGTTTTGATGGGCTCTGTCCTCTACCACGAGGACGATGGGAGACATCGGTGGACGCGTCTTGCGTCTTACCGATTTCCAAGTCCGTTTACATCGATATCTGCATCCTTCACAACAAACAAGAAGGCCGTGGAAGAAGCGGTGTCGCATCATGCAGGTCCTGTGCCGCGCAGGCGCGCGCGCTCACGCACGCGGGAGAGCGGTAATTCTTTTTGTAGAAATAAATTAAGTGAATTTACCGCTGTTGTTTGTTCCGATGTAATCGCTCTCTCTCTCTCTCTCTCTCTCTCTCTCTCTCACCAGTCTGGGGTCCTGTGCCGCGCAGGCGCGCGCGCTCACGCACGCGGGAGAGCGGTAATTCTTTTTGTAGAAATAAATTAAGTGAATTTACCGCTGTTGTTTGTTCCGATGTAATCGCTCTCTCTCTCTCTCTCTCTCTCTCTCTCTCACCAGTCTGGAGAGGTATTTGATCGACAGCATCCGCTGAAACGAAACGATCTTATCTTGAATACTGCCTACCTACCACCAACTAACTAAGTCTAGGAAGAACAGAGCGGAGCGCTCAGGACAGAAATCCAAGGAGGCTCCAAGATCCACTCTAACTAATAAGGCTCTATCATTTGGGTTGGGTGCCAAAATAAATTTTAAAAAGAGTAGACAGACACTCTCGTCCGGGACTTCTTCAGAGTCTCTTTAGGCTTTGATGATGATTAACAAGCAGATTCCACGCCATGCTAAGAGGCCTTTGCTTTGCTTCAATAGTAGAATGGCTGACAGCGAGACAAGCTCTCTTCAAAGTGTCGGATCCTAACAAAAGGGCTCACTTACTTCAATGCATACATGCGCGAGAATGAGTTGAAACATCCAACCCCCCCAATCGTATGGTTCAAACAATGTCGGGAGGAGTGCAAACCCTAACCCCGAAATACAAGGGACCTGGCCCGAACCACCCTCACTCTAATTTTGGCCTATAAAAGAACGGGAGGGCCATGGCTGTGAGTATCCGTGCTCATGCCTCCGTGCTACCGAAGCTTTGCCAGCGCAATCTTGTGTTAACCCCTGAACACCCCTCGCTCTAATTCTGGTCTATAAAAGAATAGGAGGGCCATGGTTAATGAGCATCCACGCTCATGCCTCCATGTTACCCAAGCTTTATGACGTCCCTATACCATCCGTCGGTGTAGCCATATACCGTGCCACAGCTCCAACTACAAATGCTGTGTCAAGACGATCTTCACATGAGAAAGCACAGGGCAACCAACAATAGGCTTACCATCCTACGTATGAAACCGCTCAAGGACTCTCCAGACACACTCTTTTCTGTGGACATATAAAGGAGCCCCTTGGGGCGATCGCGTGTGGCAATGCGCATCCCAAGAACATGCCAGTCCTGTTCATGCCCTTCATCTCAAAGCTCTCCCCGCGAAAAGCATATCATCCACACAGAATACCAAAATCATCAAGGCCACCATCGCAAGCCTTCTTCGTATGTAAACACACAGATCCATCCCGCGAGTCCATAAAAGGCATCAGACTTGTGGTACCGTTCCCTAGATACCCTGCTTCACGCGCGCCGTAAAGGCTCCTTCTCAACTTGCACACTAGGTGTTCCTTGCCTTTTTCCTCAAAGCCCTTAGGCTACTGCATATAAATGTCACAATGCAAGTTTCCACGTAGAAAAGTTGTCTTTACATCCATATGATCTGAGCAACCAATGCTAGCACCAAGCATAGGTTGCCATTTTGATCACAGGAGAAAAGACTTCATCATCGAAGTCAACACCATGTTCCTCCTTGAAACCCTTAGCTACCAACGATCTAGCCTTATAAGTGGAATTGGGGTATCTAGGGGGATACTTTTCAACTTGTAAACCCACTTACATGATAATGCCTTCTTGTCACTAGGCAAAGGAATCAAATCCCACGTATGGTTAGTCTATAAGCCAAACTCCAACTACATAGCCTTGTCCCATGAGAATGACCATCATCTATGTGCATGGCCTCATCATAAGAGATAGGCTCGCATGCATATGTCACGATAACATAATCCATGGAGGGCATAAAGCGCTCACAGGATGATGTCTAGCTCTATAGAGCATCTCAAAATAGGTTGAGCTTGCACAGCAAGCAGATCTCATGCCAGTGGAGCATAAGCTCTGCGCTGCTGGAGAAAGCTGTCTAGTTGGCTGGACGGGAGCATGAGGCTCCTCTTGAAAGATCACCATGTATACCTCAACTAGCTGCTCAGGCTGCCTATGCATCTTTTCCTCATGGAAAACAACATCATGGCTACGAATAACTCTACAAGCTTGCAGATTCCATAGGCAAATAGCCCATCTCACATGCATCTCGATAAACCAAGAAAGATGCATTTCACGGACTTAGGATCTAGCTTATTGTGCTTGTCCTTGGGAACATGGTAGAATACCTCACAACCAAAGACGTGCAAATGAGCATATGATGGAGGTTTGCTAGTCCATACCTCATCTATAACTTGGCAATCAATAGCGGTGCAAGGGAACCTGTTAATTACACACTTGACAAAGGTACAACACTAAGCAGAGCACGATGCCCTAAAGTACCTATGCGACGACATAGACATGTCCATATGTGTCACTTTCCCATCACAATTGCTAATTACAACTGCAGATTGGCACGCTAACTCGATCGGAGGTAGCTTGTAGAGTCTTAGTGGATTCCATAGATTAAGGGGGAGATACTCTACACTCTTTTAATCTTTTAATATTTTAAATCTAGTTTTTTTTTCAACTTTTTCAGTTTTCCATACTTCTCATCCCAATCTTCCATGTAGACCTATACATAAATCTATCTTTATCTCTATCTCTTCTTCTCTGATGAGAGATGGTGATACTAGTTGTATTGGTTATGGTCTCATAGGCCATTCTGGCTTTTTAGAGTATATATATATATATCTCAATATGTGCATTTGAGATCAAAAGTTTACAGGTTGTCTACAAACAAGTTTGCGGTCCTATTTTCATGTAGGTGTCGAAGTCTCCTACCCACAAGTAGCTTTTTTACTTATAGCTTTTAGCTTTCTTCCACTATTCATTTACTCTTCTATTTAGACAATTATATCACCATACATATGATTGTGACTCATGGTCTCATAGGTCATTTTGGCCTCTTGCAAATGTTAATAAAGCATTTTATTTCATCTCTCTCTCTCTCTCTCTCTCTCTCTCTCTCTCTCTCTCTCTCTCTCTCTCTCTCTCTCTCTCTCTCTCTCTCTCTCTCTCTCTCTCTCTACACACACACATACAAAATGTGCACACACAAGCAAATGTGTATCAATTGGAAGAACCTCCCAAATGTTGTGAGTTGAGCTACTAAAAAGTCCATGTTTGATTTCTACATAGCTTATCTCAGGACAAAGGATGTGGGAAAGAGCATGAGTTGGAAAAAGAAAGTTTCTCATGTATGTACAAAGGGGGTACTTGGGGATGGCTAGTGAAGTGACTCCAAGATAAGTAGTTGGCGCTAAAGAGCTAGCAAACAAGGACTTCAAAAATTTTTGCAATGTGTTGTCAAGGCTGAAACATGCATACTTGCCCATTTGGGATGAGAGAAGGGATAGTTCACTAGTGTACGAAATCACGGCCATCATTAGCTTACATTAGTAGCTCCATGGGATGGGAGGGATGATATCTTGGAACAATAGCACTATGAACCATCTCTAAGAGTCCAAACGAGGAGGCAAGGAGGAGAAACTAGGGGTCGGTGACCACCACTTTTAAGAAAGAGGTTTAGAATACTTGCACATCTAAGCTTGCCTTGAGACATCAAGTTGTCTAAACTCCAATAACACGGAATTAGCAAGGCATCCTTGTGGTTACATGACTACCCTTCACAATTATTAGCAATTTAAACCATCACAAATTTCAATATAATACAACTCTTGTTGATTACTACAAGCTTGAGCCATGTGTATGAACATAATTAAAGGAAATAGAAAACACACTAATGTCCTCAAAGAGGCTTTCTTAATTTGCACATTTACATAGGCAATCTCTTAACCAATATGTATGCCAATGTGCTGCACTTGCCAAAGCACAAAAAGTTTTTTATGAGCATCTAGTTTGAAATTTAATATTTAAAATAGGTTGGTTGGTTGAATATAGGTGATTACTCGCTCATTCATTCGCTCCAAAGTTCTTCTTCTTTGTTTTGCATTTTGTATTTTTGTGTCTATTGCATTCTTGTTGAGTTGTTGTGTTAAGTCATGTTTGTACATTTTGTGTTTTCTTAGTCCAAATCCTAGCATCACTTCACATGGTATTAACATCAGTGCTCTTCTAAAGAGTATCTTGTAGTTATTGTGGAGAGGTTAGTTTGTGTGAGATACACAAACGACATGCAACCAGTCCAAAATGACCTAGATGTCTTCCTCTTGGGATCCCATAATGTCTTTTCAAGCTTCTCCATCTCTAGAGGTGTTTAGGAAACATTATGGCATCATTGAGGCCTCATTGAGGAAGACAATCCATCATCTCTTTCTTCTTCTAGGCCAAATGTAGGGATCATGAAAGAGGAGTTCCGTGAATGCACATGAAATATTCCTCAATACTCTTATAAGCCAATCATGATAAGTTTTTGGTGAGGCTGACCACCTCTCCACTTAGGGACAACATGCTACATTTGGGACGTCTAATGACCCATCTTCTTCATCACATCTAGGCTCGATGTTAGGTATAACCCCTTTGAGTCATATGAAACAAAAACCTTTCATATTTCATTTGGATCATGAAAGGTTTGATTATGTTAGCTTCAATGGAGGAGGCTCTAGATGCAAACATACATCTACCGGTATACGTAGCACTCTATCCTTTGTTTCTTTTGAGCGTGGAGTTGGCATTTCTGGTTCACAATTCCTCTTCCATCTTGCCCTCATCTATTGATTCTATTGCATTTACTTCCAATAGTTTAGGATTAAATTTCACAACTACATCAAGTATACTAGGATTCAAATAATTTTTTTTCATTCCTAGCACTTTTTCTTTTTCCACACCACATGTTAGTTACTCATAGGTGATTTCCACTCTGCACCCTAGTACATCATTAGGGGGGATACAACCCATTAACATTGTCCCTTATGCACACCCCCAAGTGAGTGCATTTGTTTATCATGAGCCATTTGTGTTGGGTATCCCCCTCACTTCCCTTGGACATGCATCACCCATTCCATTGGTGTCTCGAACAAAGGGATATCCATCCTCTGCTTATAATGTGTTGTCACACACTCCATGGATCACTCCCACATCAAGATTTCCATCTTCTACCAACAAAGTCCCTACCCCTGTCCTTGGGATACTCATCCCATGCCCATTTTTGAATCCATTGTGCACACATCGTGCATGCATGGTGGGCACTTTGGTATTCATTCCCAAGTATTCTCCACTAGCCCACCCTACCCACCCCACCCCTACTATTCCTCCCTTAGTTCTACTACTCTTGTTGCTATAGCAAGAATGTGTTTTACAGATAAGACTCATTCAATCCTCAAACTTCACCACTTGGTCTAACCTCATGCAATGAGTGCTTGAGTCTTTGGGTCTTTAGAACCTCACAATTGATTTAGAGTGTACGCTACCAATGGAGAGCTAGCAATGCTACAACAAATGTCAAATTAAATAAGGTGTACTTATTGAGTTCCACTCTCAGTTTCCTCACTTTCCCCTAGCATTTGATCATTGAAGTCATCTCCTTGATCGCTATGCAATGAGAGATCAAACCCAATGTATCAATCTCAATTATAATGTGCAAAAGATTTCTATTAAGGAAGGGAATGATTTGAAATCCTAAGTTTGTTGAGTGATTACTCATCAAATTTGCCCATATTGGTTTACCAAAGTCAAATGACGATCATGTTACATTTTTCTTAAACAGCTACATTCTAAATACATCCACTCTATCCATCACATCATTTATTTGCCCCCATTGCCAACCCTCTATCAGTTGGAACACCAGTTGTTGTGTTATACGAGATTGCATGACTAAGTCTACAAGAAGTCATCTTTCGTATTTTCCTATTCGGAGGGGCTCTAGTACCTACTTCTACAAAGGGGCACACCAAAGGTGGCAAAAAATCTCAAATCGAGAAGGAAACTCAAAGACAAAACCAAAGAAACTAAACCCATATGGTAGCAACTTCATGAAAAGAATACGTTTTACACCCACTGTGAGCGTTTGACCCATGTAGACGAGGAGTGTTGCACTTAGGCCTAAGGTCTTCTAGCTAAGAGTGGCAAGCTATGAATGCATCCATGAGCGGTACCCCCCTTGGACAATCAAGTGGGGCTACACCTCTAGCTATTGTACCACCTGCTCTTGGTACATATGCAGATGGACATGTAGCATATGGACAATCCCCTCCTTCCTTGCCTTTTAGTTCTCCTAAAGGCTTGGATGAGCGGTCCACTGATCCCACCCCATTAGATTTCTTACCACATGCACTTTTTGATAGGACCATTTCCCCATCTTGACTTGAGTTTCTTTGGCAAAGACCTATTGATAGCCATGTTGAATGGTGACCACACACTTAGGCTAGTAGCCTTAGAGTACTCTAGGCTAATCTAGCATTACTTAGCACTCTTAGTTACTTAAGCTAATGAGTTGGGTCCATAGGCTACTTAAGCTTTGTCCTTGGGCTACTTAAGATTTAGGCTTTTCTTCTTTTGTCTTTTGCTACATCCACACATTCACCCATTCCCACCTTTCTCTATTATTCTTCTCTTTTTACTTTACTTTTATTTTGTTTTGCTTTGAACTATCTAATATGAAGCTCTATTTTGTAGATTATTATCTCTTTTGCAAGGTTTTGTATTTCAATTTAAGACTAATATACATGTTTGCATTGGTCTTTTTGCCGGAGACATGGGTTGCTTATTGTTCCTTTGTGGTTTCATCTTCCTTGTAGGCTCTTCTACTAGTATGGAGGCTTACCCCCCTGAGGTGGAACTTGAGATATCTCTTGATACCATTACAATGATAGCTTCTCCCTAGGTGCTTCAATTGGGATGCTTCATTTGTATCCTTCTTTATGGTTCTCAACACCACTCAAAGACCGATATTAGGTTATTGTTCCTCCTTTGGCATTGATATCTACAGTTGGGAGCAGGCTCCTACCCTTTCTTGGTATTCTATAGGTTTCAATACTTGTCTTTGATATCAACCTCCCCTCCCTGTTGATACCTACCTTTGCATTACATGATCATTATCATCTTTGTAAAAGGATGCTTGGGCATGTGAAGAATCTCTATACAAATATACCATCCAAGGGGCATCTTATTGCATGTGCATTCTCATTATGTAGCATTTAATATATGCATCTCAATGTGCATAGCACACCTGAGAAGACCCGCAATTGTTTCCACTAGCGGTTGTCTTCCAACCACATCTTTATACTTCTTCACCTCTTTACTTTGTCACCCATACCCTTGATGGGTGGTTGGGTTTCTTGCTATTTTTTCATGTTAGATCTAACCATTTTTTAATTTATTATTATCTCAAAAAAAAAGTTCAAAGTTGTTTCATCACCTTTGCAAGTCTTGATAGGCCACTAATTAGGCAACTGATGAGTATCCTTTGTCTTTCTAGGGCCACTCTTTGGGCTCCAAAGATAAGATAACCATAATCTTGGTAGCCTTGGTAGGTCCTTGGGTAGTGGACATACACCCCTTGGCCGATACCATGGCTTCTTTGGGATGTGATGCTTCGAAACATTATGGGCTGAGCTACACTTGCATTTCCTTTCTAATTCAAGTTTTGGACATGAGAGACGATGTTAAGCTAAAAAAGATACATTATACATTAAATCTTCATTAGCTTATTAAAATAACCCTAAAACTCAAAGATTACCAAAGTTTCTAAGTCCCATAGGCCAAAATCCTAATTTCGAGAGAATCCACATCTATAAATAAGAGGTTGCACAACCACTCAATTTATCCTTATTTTACAAGCTTCTAGCCATCACACTATTCATTAGTTATCCAATCCTAGTGACTACTACTATGTCATCTACAACCCTTGGCACCCTGTCCATTGCTTCTGCCTTCTACTTTTGGCTTGGTAGTGACCATTCTATAACTCAAAGATAGTTGTGTTTCTAGATTAGGTAGGCCATCTTGCTACTCACCCACTTCCAAAGGTTTCTACAGCTTGTGTTTATTGCAGCACAAGCCACATCATTATCAACATTACCATCTATAATGATCACCCAACCTCCTACAACTACCAATGGTCACGTCTCCATCTCCATGTGGTTGCATTGCTATGTTTACTAGTTTCAGCCCTCTAGATTGTTGTTTACTGGTTTTTACCCTATTGTCCTTCCACTTTCAACATCATCTCAACTTCAACTGATAGTTATAAACCTCGAGATTCGCCTCCAAGGGGTGCCACTCTTCGACTACTCCCATTGCTTTGCTTTTGAACATCCTATATATTCTCTCATTCATTTACAACATTCCATTCATTCACTTTAGAGTTCTCTTTCTTCTTTCTTCTGTGTGTGTTTTGTATTTTTGCATTTATTGCATTCTTATCTAAGTCATTGTGTTTTAGTTGTGTTCATACATTCTATGTTTTCTCCATACAAAACCTAGCGTCACATCATTGCATTCTTATCTAAGTCATTGTGTTTAAGTTGTGTTCATACATTCTATGTTTCCTCCGTGCAAACTCTAGTATCACTTCATAGATGCATCCACCTTTGTTCCATTTTGAGAGCATATCATGTGGTAGTATAGGAGTGATTGACAAAGGCGAGGACATGCTGAGGTTGTTAGAGAAGAAGAAGAGTCTCATAGGCAATGCATAGCATTTGTATGCCAAACTCGTCACTTTGGAAGAGCACAAGTAGTGATTTGACAAGCTTAGTTCCAGAGTGTTTTGCGGACCACAATGATCTAGGATCGATGCTTTAGTGTTAGGAGCAAACACAATGTGAGGGGTGTCTTTCTAGATGTAATTAGCTTCGTTCGCATTATCGTGTGGTAGCATTATAAGCACTTGACATGGGTAGAGACACATGTTGATTTGTCAGAAAAGGGTTGCTGAGAAAGGATTTACAAAGTAGCACTTGTTTGTTGGATATGCATGCCAGATGTGGTGCACAAGTAGTGTTAACAAGCTTCTCAATTGGAATCTTGTCCAATGGTTTGCCTTCACTACAGGGTACCTCCAACAAGGTCGTGCTTAGGTGGCACTGGACTCTTTCAACCATATATTTTACTAAATACATAAGAGTGGATGTCATCATTACTCGTACATGTAAATGTAGAGGTCATATTTTGTCTTCACATGCAGGTCCTCTTTCACTAAATGTTTATTCCTACTTTTCCCTTTTTTTTTTTTTGTTATCCTTACATTAAACCTTTTCTTGTATATTTGAAAGGATGTAGATCTTGTTCACACGACAATGTTGTACTCGTATTTTCCTCATGTTATGTGGTGCACAACTCATATCCAATCTTTGGCTGTTGCTTGTTCTGTATGCACTTGAAAAATAACACTCCAGCTGACGTTATTGAATGTATACAATAAGCATGCATGTAGCTCTATTGTCACGCTTGACATTGATGACCAAATGGTATAAACTAGGGCAGGCATTTTATGGCTTATCATATAATGTTTCTTCTATAGATTAAAACTTTGCCACTTCGTGTAATCACTAGGATAATATACAAGAGCTCCAACTCTGCCAAGCTCTGTGTTAAGAGAACATTTCATGGCTTACCCTGTTGGTAGCATAGTACAAAATCTGCATATGGAATACTTCACTCCTACATGTAAGGTACATATCCTCATAAACCAATAACGCCAAGCTACTCTAGACAAAAATATAGAAATTGACATGCCAATTGTTCCCTCAGAGGGTGACGTTGAAGAAGACTGTGTAGTTCTCATCTCTGTAGCTCAAAAGAGGTGAGAGTAGGAAGCCTCTGTTGTCTCCTTTAGCCAAAAAACTCATGGGGTGGTATGTAGCTGCTGGTCTGGTTACCAAGAAACTGCTTGCTTTTCTCTGATTTGGATCGTCCAAATTGTTGCAGCTCAGATGAACTACGTTCGAATAGTCAATGCCTGTAGATAGAAAGCAACCAGGCTGGCTCGCTGCTTCAAAGGACACAAAATTTTTCTCCATCGAGAGACTGGAAACTATACGAAACACGGCATCTATTGCAGATGGCTGCCTAGAATGATGCCTTCTGCCTTGCATAGTGTGTCTAAGGATGGCTCCACTAGCTAGGTTGATACTTTCATCAACCTCATGTGTAAGAAAACTACCTGGAAGACCAAAAGGTTCAATAGCAACAAACTTACCTACAAGATGTTTCCAAGCCATTGTCTGGTCATTCCAGAGTTTCAGCTCTGTAGAAAAAGCTCTCATCTTCAAAAGTAGAGCATTCAAACAAGAGTCAGTGGCAAGGTTTTCAATGACAGGATCTGCTAGCCTGAAAGTTGAGTAAACAGCTTCATTCGTGCCTTCTAATGCAGGGAGATGCATTCTGAGAGATCTTCCCATGTATGCAAGATGACGTATCATCATGGTTGATGGATCCTGTTGGGCAAAACTGTACACCTCTTCCTTCTGTGAGTCAGATACTGGTTTAATCCATTCAAATAAATTCTGAATTTGAACTCCTGTGATATCCCAATCACCATTACTTAATCCGGCAAGAAGGTAAGGCCCAAAGAAGAATGCATACAAAGAACCGTACTCCTCTCTATCATCTGCACAAACAAAGCAGACATAAATGTCTAGGAGTAAAATTTAATTGAAAGTCTTAAGCCTTTTATGGCCTTGTACCTTTCACTTTTTCTGCTCTGATCACAACTGGGAAAGAGAGCTCCAACTTGTCTCCAGCTTCCCATGCACGAGTTAATCTCGCATATTCTCCTGCTTACAACCAAATATTGGCAGAATTTTTTGCATTAACATATTTTTCTGGCAATTCACGTATTTGCCTTTGACTATTGATGAGACAAGAAACACTAAAGGGACTACCTTATTCTTCCACATAATTGAATACGGTGTTTCCTGATTTTGACAAATATTACATATTTCCTTTCAAGCCATATTTTTAAAATGATTTGTGGCTCCAGCATTAACTTGAAGGACTTTTCCATCCCACAAAGAAAGGGGAAGACTAACAGGATATATTAGGGTAATCAGACAGGATTGAAGTATTGCTGTTGGCTATTCTCCTGGTAGAAAAATAAGTTACTGAAGCTTTGATGGCTGTTACTAATCTAACCTCTCCTCTTGTCAGGAATACATAGGAGCAAGGGTCCAGACTGCAGGTTTAACAAATTCAGTGGGAATCAAAACCTGGCCAAATGTAGATGAATAATGAGAAGAGATGTTACTAATATAAGGTGCTGGCAAACATACATAATCTGCACCAGAGTGCCCTCTTTTTTGTTTTGTGAGTCGAGTATGCACAAGAAGTTGTGCAGACACTATCACAAGGCCAAACCCTTTCATCCCTGGTTTTGTTGGACAAGTCTGCTTATTTCCAGTTCCTTCGGTTGATAACTCTAGGAAGACCAGCATTTAGCTGGCGGGGTAGGCACCAAGCATCCTGTTTAGGGAACCAGGTAACCTTGGACATGAGAAAGGATAACCCTAACCCTCACCCAGTAAAACGCCTTATCCCAACACCAAAGTGCCCTCCGGAAACCACCTGATCATGAGCCTCTTCAAATCTGGCAATAAGAGGTACCAAAGTCTTTCCACCACTCAGAAAGTGGAAATTATCTACAATGTGTCATCTTTGAGGGCCATGAGGCAGTTAAGTTTGCCATAGCATCACTTTTTCTGAAGAAGCAGCATTGCAACCTGCCTCATTCACGGCACATGATTACATTGCTCTTGAGTCTTTTGTATCTACGGTGTTTGTCACAACATGATTGAGCTCAACTGTTAATACACAACAGCATATAGCAGGGGATGACACTTTTTGGACACATCACCACATGAATTCCGCAGAATGCACTCTTGACAAACCGAGCGAGGATTAAATCCTGACCACATGTAGACACATCCAGAAAGAAGACATGTCTAATCTATGATGCTGGAAAACTTATATAACGTGCACTAGAGTGCCTTCCAGAAACCAACTGATCATATTGCTCTTTAAATCCAACAATAAAGCTACCAAAGTCTTACTGCTGCATTTGGAAGATGATGTTAACAAACACGGATCTAGAGCTCTGCTAGCTATGGCGGACGGAGGTTATAAACATAAAACATGATTGAGATAGAGAATTATAACTCAAGTGAATTAGGTTCCAAGATAGATTAACTTCGACTCATAAACACAATCTTGAGTGACACAGAATGATAGTACTTTTTTCATTGAAATGAGTGTCAACAAGTGCGTGCCTTTATAGCTTTTGGATAGTACCATTCTACTCACTGTGCATATGGGATTTTGGACATCTCTTCCTAGAGCTTCTAGAGCATACATCTTTGTCATATCTCCTAGCCTCTTCAAGGCATAGATTCAGCCTCTATGGGCATACATATGGCTTTTATGGCCAAGCATCATTTGCTATTCTCAACAACCCCCCTCAAATGATGAGTCTCTACCCTTGCTGGCTTTTGCCTCCCATACATGATGACATGGCCCGAGAGACTAGCTCTTTGGCAGCCTAGTCAAGTTAAGGCTTGAATCTTTACATTCTTGGTAAGGGTTTTAAATCCACTTTGGGAAATCACATCCACTAAGGAAAATTCTTTGTCAACAGCAACAACGGAAACAATTTCGACATCTTCTTTTTGGTGGTGGTCTTCTTCGTGGTCTTTTGCTCCAATCTTCGATCTTTTGGCATTCTTAGTTGGTCTTCTTGGACGTCTTTTTCTTCATGCTCTTGTTCTTCATTCTTTTTATTGATGATTGATACTTTTTCTTGTGCTCTAGTCTTCTTAATGAGTTTGAGATGGATACAAAATGGGTACATTCCTTTCCTGTGCCCTCGTATCTTCACAACCGATTCTGCCCGATCATCACATCAACCATTCTCATGGAGCTCAATGCAAAGCTTCTGTCCCCTCTCATTTGCTCCGCAAGCTCCGTTTGGATGATCATTCTCAGTCATCAGTTAGCACAACAGGCAGCCGCTGTAGGAGAAGTTTGCGCTGTGCGGCAATCACCAGAGGATCTAGAACAGATGTAGAGAAGCCGATAGCCAAAACTCAGCACCGTTGACCTAGCTCTTGAATCGCATCTGCCTGTGAGGTACTCGTGATGTCCATCTTGCCTCTATGATGCTTTGCTCCATCTAGGAAGACAGCCTTTTGTGTTGACTGCAGCTTTGACAAAGCGTTAGAGTTCATCGTGTGTTTTGAATACTTTGCTCTATCGGGGATAAAAGTCCCTTGTGCTGGCTGGAGCTTTTGTAAAGCGTTGGACTAGTCCTCTGGTTTTTATGCCCCGTAGTTCAGCAAGACGTTGAGTTTGCTTTTCTGAGAATAGCATGGTCCTGGATCTCAACAAACGCATCCTTGACAGCCGCCTCTAGCCTTCTTTGAAGTTGGTGCTGCAATTCCTCCATTTCTCCCTACTGGTAATTCATGGCTGGAGACTTCCTCAAAGTATAGCTCTGCCTACGGGAAACCGTCTACCTTAAGGTAACAGATGCAAATCCTTCAGCCAAGCTAAGTTACCCTTGAGCCCTTCCACTTCCTTGCGAGAGAGAGAGAGAGAGAGAGAGAGAGAGAGAGAGAGATGAACCTACTTCTCCACCCTCTTTCTCTCTTCTTTCACATGATAGCTTGAGAAAAAATAGGCCTAAGGTGGATATTAAGTGAAGAGAAGGATGAGAAAGGTATGAGATGAAGAATAAGCCTAAGGTATGGATATGGCAAAGGGCCTTAAGATAAATTCAACTCCTACTATCCATTCATAATCAAACAAGGCTAAAGAAGGATTCTACTCTAATGAAGCTAGTCATAGCTCACCATGGCTCTGATACCATGTCAACAAACACGGATCTAGAGCTATGCTAGCTATGGCAGACGGAGGTTATAAACATAAAACATAATTGAGATAGAGAATTATAACTCAAGTGAATTAGGTTCCAAGATAGATTAACTTGGACTCATAAACACAATCTTGAGTGACACAATGATAGTACTTTTTTCATTGAAATGAGTGTCAACAAGTACATGCCTTTATATTGGTTATGGCAGTTGTAACATTGATGCTAATTTGCTTGGTCCTTGTGCATATTAAAACATTTTTCCTTTATAAGCAATGTTATTATCACCTATGCTAGGATACAACAATTACAATCCTAGTCATATAAAATGTGTAAAGGTCTATAGTGATTGCATGATTCATCATCATATTCAATATCTAACTAGGTGGCCTAGTAGATGATTTGCACATCCTTTTAAGGAAGTCAATGGCTCTTATAGTAGTAGTCAAGATATATCTTGTGTAAATTGGTTAGAACCTTGATATTGATGGTTTCTTATATGCCTTTGAGGATAATTGAGGCTTCTAAGAATACTTATGTCTTCAATGTCTCTTCTCATACATCTGGCCTTTATGGCCAAGCATCATTTGCTATTCTCAACAGATGAAGGATAGTTGTTGAGGAAGCATGAATTCCAATCCTCTGATGCCATCAAGGATGAAGAAGATGATCACCAGCCTGTCAAGGGAATGTACCGCAGTCCTCTAATGCTAGGGAGATGGCCTAGGTAGCAAAATGCAAATGTGAGAGCCCAAAATGCTGAAAACACAAACTATAGAATGTTGACGCCTGTGGGGGAAAGGTCACCAACTGTGGAGGCGATGCTTGATGATGGAAAACGCAAACTGTAGGGGCCTCCTCTATGCAAAACGCAAGGTAGATGCTCATGCCAACATGTGGAGATCGTCGTAGGTGGAGAAGACCCTTTATTGGCTTCTTTGGGTCTCTTGTGACCCCACCCCACTACTCCCTCAGTCCATGTGGAGTACCCCCAGGCCTGGGATCAGCACGCAGGCTGCCCCATATCCTCAGACAACCCACAGTCGTTTTTTATTATTTTGCACCTTGGGCACTTCATTAAGGTCTTGTGTAGGCCCTCTTGAGTCCTCTTGTGGCTCCCATGGTAGCTAACCACCTTAGCCCTCCCCTCAACACAAACTTGACCAGCGTGGCCCCTCCTAAAACTGCACCTGTTTTTTAACGTGATGCTACCTGAAAATGACTGAGGGAGAAGACCTCATACCTCGTGTAGATGCCGGGAAGAGCTCGCGAAGGAGTGGCTCTGATACCAGTTGAAAGGGATGGAGGAGACGTGGGAGAGAAGAGCACACACAATGTAGGTGCTGTCAACAATGTTATGACAGCCTTATCGCACTTTCATATATATATATATGAATAAAGAATATGTGCGGTCACTGTACACGTGCAGGCCCAAGGGCCTTTTACCCCAACACATTTAGCCCCTGCAAGAAAGCGTGTTACATGTGCGAACAGCAGCAGTTATGATGTATGTGGCATTGATTCAATCATAATTACTGCTGCTAATGATTCAGATTTCATGCTTTTGGATGTTTTGTTTGTGCTTGGTGTATTTTAATAAGCATGGCTTTCAAGTCATCTTTGAAGATGACGAATGCATTATCAGAGACAGAGAGATGGATTATGTCCTCAGGTTATCCAACATCCTGTATAAGGGTCTGTTTTTGTCGGATATGTGTGACAAACGGTCTCATGATGCTCTGGCAGTTAGTACTCTCTTGCTCACAATGCATAATGCAAGCTTTGGCATGCTCGCTATGGACATATGATTTTTGGCAGTCTAATGATGCTTCAATGGTGTCAGATGGTAGATGCATTGCCTCTTGTGGAGATCCCACCTCCCCATATATGTGAAGGATGTATTTTGGGCGAAATGTATGGGTTTACTTTCAAAAAGGATGGTGCCGTGTGTGTTTTCTGGAAAATACAACTAATACACTCTAATGTTTGTGTTCCCATAAGAACATGTGTTCTTGGGGGTCATCTTTATTTTGTTACTTTTGATGGCTACTCAAGGTATACATGGATGTATGGGCTAAAAGTAAAATCTGATGTGTTTATGCATTTTAAACATCTTCTTGCAAAGCTTGAGGCTGAAACACACTTGAAGGTGCAAACACTTCGCACAGATAGAGGGGGTGGGGAAGGGGGGGGAGGGAATACATATCTTGTGCTTTTGAGACATTTTTGCTTGAAAATGGTATCACACTTCAAGCCATTGTTATTATGATACCTCCACAAAATGTTTAGCCAATAAGTGTCAATGGCGACACTAGAAACTAGCATTAATTAATTATTTAATGCTAGTCTAAGGATCAACAAGTTTGGGGACCACTCCAGGTTACTAATAGCCAAGCCAATTTAATTATGGATGGGCACATTTAATTTTAGGCAAGGTTAGAAAGGCCAAAATTCATTTTTAGGATTATTTAATTCTGAAAATTAATTAAGCGACTGGATAATGCTAAAAAATGGGTTTAGAAGGCTGCCACTTGGCAAAAATACCCATGCAAACTGAGAAAACGTTTTTTAGGGACTAGCTCTCAGCCATTCATTCAATTTACAGCCTGGGAAAGAGAGAGGGAGGGAGCTATTAGTCCATTTTCTAATCAAAGAACAATAATTTACTGCAAAGAAAACAGCCATCTGGGGGCCTCAGCATGTAGGGGACAGCAGGGAGACACCTTCCAAGGGCTAGCAACAGTAGTGCTGATCAAGTGACAGCATTTTGCAGATGCCTCACAATAGGTGACTACATTAAATGCAGGTTGGAGTAAGCAGCAAACAGATTTTAGGGTTTTCTCACGAAGAAAATCAGATTTCTCTCTCATCTTGGCTTTCTCTCACCTTCTCCAACCCATTCTCATGAGATCGCAACAATTCCCAACAATTCTAAAAAGAATTCAACCATATTTGGTGGACAATAGAGGCATTTTTGCTATAAACCCTGAATTTTTGCAAAAATTAGGGTTTAGCAGCCACCTTAGGACCTGTCCCATTAGAAGAAGACATCATATATTGAAATCAGCATTTGAAATGTCTGAATTGTAAGGGGTTTTAGATGCCCAACCATCCATTGTAAATTTGGGGCAGCATTTGGCCAGTTGGGGGTCCAATCAGAGCAAGTCTTTGGTGAAAATCAAGGGGCAAAGTACCCAATCTCTTTGCTGATTGTTGGATCAACAAGGAGCTTTGGATTAGCCAAGGAGATCATGTAATCTCGACTTGTAATACATCCATTGGCAATTGAAAATAATGAAATACTAAAAGGGGCACCAATTTTGGGGCCAACAAGGTGTCTACTATCCAAGATTAATAAGGTAAATTGCGCATTTCAATTTATGTCTATTTGTTGATTGTTGTAATTAAGTGCTTGATCAAGGAATTACCACCCTTTCCAAGAAGGAAGGCTAGTTTTAGATGGCCAATGGCCAGAATGCCCTATAATTATATTTGGGTTATCATTAACAAGATACCCAAGAGGAATAAAAAATTTAGTCAAGTAATCATATTGATAAAAAAAACCACATAACTAAGATGCTTATGATCAAAGAAACAAACCACGAATCGGTGAGTCTATATAATTAAGCTTCAGGAGGCTACTATTTATAAATATCATTCTAATGGAAATTCTATTTATGTCAAAGGCTCCAGAATTTCGCAAGGAACAATTTAATCTTCAATAGCTATCTCAAATTCTTAACCATTTGAGAGATTTTTAGATTACAAGGTTCTTTCTCTAACAAAGTAATATGTGGGATCAGGAATAGGACGTGTCATTTGAAGAGACAAAGTGTCCCTACACTAGTCATTTTGCTCAACAATTGTCATTTATTTGCCTTCATCTTTTGAAGCCAATGTACAACAAGAATGAGATGAGCCAAAGCAAAGCCAAGGGGAGAATTTTGAAATATATATCAATAGGTTTGCAACTATTTCTCTTAGATTTACCTCTCTTTATGAAATTCCTTCCAATATGGAGATGAGAAAATTTATCCATGGGCCAACCGTATAATGAGTTATCAAGAATCAATATGACAAAGCCTAATACTTTGAAAGCAGCCCAAGATGCAGCCTTAGAAGTTGAAGGACTACATATGTCATAGATGCTTGGTAAGTCCTCCAACAAAACCACAAAAAAAGAATACCAAGATGTTTGGCCAAAAGAAGATAGATCCATAGTTGCATTCGTACTACGTACGGACTAGTCACAAAAAAAGAATACCAAGATGTTCGGCCAAAAGAAGATAGATCCATAGTTGCATTCGTACTACGTACGGACGAGTTCGTACCGTACCGTACCGTACGTATCCATACCAATTTGTACAAAAAAACAGGCTATTTTTGGCCTATGAAGACTAGACCACACAATATCTTTTAACTCCTAAGCCTTATGTGTATTATCATAATTTGGCTCTCTCACTCTCTCTCACCCAACTTCCAAGATGAGTATGCAATTCCAAGAGCATCCCTCCCAACAAAAAAGGAAAATGAAAGCACTCCATGTTCGGGTGACGGGGCTGAAGATGCATGAAAAAGTCGATGAGGACACCAAGGTGCTATACACGTTAATGAATATTAAGAAAGACATGCATGTCTCCGCTTGGAGAGTGGGCAAGAAAAGCACAGAAAGGGAGAGCTCAAAAGAGCGTGCACTCATTCTCCGCTTCCCCACCATGGAAGCTAGGAGAGACTTCCTAGCTCAACGTTGTACATTGAAGGGGACCAGTGTGTTTTTGGGTGACGATCTCACACCAACCCAACTAGCCCACATGAGGGAGTGCATGCCAAAAATTAAGGCAGCCAAGGAGAAGGGCAAACTCGCCTTCTACAGAGGAGGAAGAGTGGTAGTCATGGAGAGGCACCACAAATGACAGCGTGAGACCTATGGGACCAGCCTTGCAGTGGCAGTCTGGAACTATAATGGAGCCCTCCAATTGGATGTGGGAGCTTTTGAGGAGACATTCAGAGGGAGAGATATAGTGTTCTACTCAGAGACACATCAGGGGCCTCATACTACACTTCCACGGGTGACAGGCTATAGGTGGGAGTCACCTTGCAAGAAGGAGACACGCACAGACCACAGTAATCACGGGTCGGGAGGAGTGGCAGTGTTAATCAGGGAGGAGCTACAACAGGTGATCCAAGTAGTCCGTAGAGATGAGCAAGCTAGATACATGTGGGTGAGAGTGTGTGGTGAGGAACGCACTTTGTATATCGCCATATGCTATTTCCCCCATGACGTCCCGATACACCCCACCCAAGGGGCAATCACCATATGTGGCTTTGGATGAGGATAAGGGAGAGGTTATCTTACTAGGAGACTTTAATGCCAGGAGAGCCTCCCATCAAGTGTCTTTCTTTGATGCATCTGAGGAGATGTTACAGGAGCAGAATGTGTCAAAGCTACAGCTGGAGAGGACATCTCAGGATATGGGGGAAGTCACCGAATATGGGAGATACCTTGTGGAGATGGGCACAGCACACACGTTTGCCATTCTCAATGGCCTGGCTAGATGCCCCCTATCCGGCGCCTTCACATGTTATCCTCATTGACACGGTGCCGGCACAGTAGACTATGTTCTTGCCCCACCGACGTTGATATCTCACATCCACGACCTCTCAGTATCCCCACGCCTTCTCAGAGTTGCAGTGGATCATGCCTACCTATCATTCACCATCGATCTCCAATTCACTAACACGCAGACCCATCATGCAGCTCACTGACACCCGATATACCTCTTTTCTAGAAAGACAGAGAATACCTATGAGGCAAAGATCCTTAGATTGTAACATGATGCAGACCCCGACGTTCCATTACAGAAGCTGACTCAACAGTTCAGTGAGGCCCAACACATCGCTGCAGGTGTAGCCTTCCCATACTCACGACCCACACAGAGAGCCTCCACCAGGGGGACACCTCGAAACAACTGGTATGACGATGAGTGCCGTGAGACCAGAGCACGGCTACAAAGAGAGATAGCACTGGGGTCCACTACCCACAGACCGGCACAGATACTCTTTAGACGCCTCACACGGTGGAAGAAGAGAACATTCTTAGCTCAGTTGGAGCGAGACCTATATCAGTTATTCTTGAGCCAGGACTCTAGAGAGGCTTGGAGGCTTTTCAGAGAGCATTGCCCGACCACACCTATTACGTCCACCGTTGTATGGAAAGAGTATGCAGCTAGTCTCTATATTGTGAAGGGTCAACCACCTCTTCCTGACCCACTTGAGCCTTGTCCAGAGACCACCACTTTCTTTACAGAAAGTAGGGTCCGAGAGGCCATTGACAGACTTAGCAGAGAAAAGGCACAAGATCATGATGGACTAGTAGCCGAGCACTTGATCCATGCTAGAGATTTGGTGGTAGGATTCCTAGCTTACATGTTTAACAGAGCCATGTGTGAAGGCCTACCAAAAAGCTGGAGCACAAACACTATTGTGCCTATCCTCAAGTCAGGGGACCCTACTCTACCCAGTAACTATCGGACTATCATGGTTGGTGGCTAAGTTATATGCTTCCATCCTTGAGCATGAGTTAAGCAGGTGGGCAAAGATGTGAGGTCTTGGAGCACAGGGCCAGGCTGGCTTTAGGAGAGGCTTCTCCACATTGGATCACATCCTCACACTCAGTGCGATCATTGAGGAGGGAAGGGCCCATGACTGACAAGACCTACTGTTGCTTTGTGGACTTCCCCAAAGCCTTTGACACAGTACTGAGAGACAGGCTGATACATAGATTGCATGCCATGGAAGTACCGAAAGAGCTCAGTTGGGGTATTTTGGCACTGTATGAGAGAGTTGTGGGCAGAGTCCGAACACCTAAGGGCCTTTTGGCACCTATTTACTCCACCATTGGGGTGAAGCAGAGATGTCCCCTCTCTCCGACATTATTTGGCCTGTACATTGATGGGATTGCTTATTACATTTCACATGAAGGAGATAGAGGAGCTCCACTAGTTGGCACTGGATCCCTCTCTTATTGTATGCAGATGACATTGTATTGATAGTTGACTCTCCAGAGGGTCTACAGAGACACTTGGATGCATTACACTCCTATACTTTGGACAGTGGGCTTTCAGTGAACCTTGGTAAAACCAAGGTGATGGTATTTAATACTACACCACAGTGGGTCAGGAGATCAACACCTAAATTCACATATGGATCTTAGGAGCTGGAGTATGTGGATTCTTATACATACCTGGGAGTCTTATTCACAAGGCCCACCTTTTCTATGCGAGAGGCAGCAGACACTAGACTAACTCATGGATACACAACACTAGGTGGCTTGGAGAGGATGTGCTCACAGGTGCAATTCCAAGAACCCCGCACCAAGCTATGGCTCTTTGATACACTGGTTACATCCACACTACTTTATGGAGTACAGATATGGGGGCCCAGTCTTGACCACCATAGCAGATCACGGCGCACTTATGACAGATGGAGGTTGATGGAGAAACCCCTAGTGTCCATGATATCCAGGATGATCAGATGTAAGGCCTCAGTGCCACATGAGATCATCAGAGCCGACATACTGAGGTTAAATACGTAGAAGACTTGGATCTGACCCCCCTACCCCCACGGCACAAGGATGGCACACTACCAGACCCACTTCCTTCAAGTTTCTAAGGATGGTTTCATTCCTCGGCTCAGTTACATGGATACACAACTGCCTCATGGATTACACACTATTATTGGTCAAATCCACACCTCATCCCACCACCTAAGGATTGAGACAAGTAAATGGGAGGGCATACAGATAGAGGAATGCATATGCCTACTATACGACAGAGAGCCAAAGATAGAGGAACACTACATTTGCTAATGCACAGTATATTACGACATACGAGGCAGATACCATTGTCTGTTTCGAGAGGATTTTGGACCCTTGAGATGAATCATGCAGTTTGAGGATCGAAGATGCTTGGGTTTCTTCCTCTTGGAGCTCTCGAGGCACAGAGCAGCTATTCTACGAAGTTGGAGGCTCCCACAGCTCTAGTCACATAGACAGGGAGCAGTCACTAACTTTTTCACTGCTATCGATTGACTATGGCACATACCACTACTACTGCCACATAGCCTACAAGAGTACATCATCATTGGACCTCATCTTCTATAGGTGTCCCTTAGGATAGAGTAGTGGTACTCAACCAATCTAGGTGTCCACGTCCACCCGGACAAAGGCCTAGACATCCACACCACAAACAAATTAGAGCCATCATTGAGTGCCACAGGAGACAAATGCCGAGACGCCTTAGTCATGCAGAGATACATCTCCTTAAAGGACAGACATCTCACTGATGGGGATTTTCCTTTTTCTACTTTTACTTTTAGATCATCAACATATTTTCTTTTTATAGGACATTGTTTCACTTCTCAGTCTTATAGGCATGTTTTTCATCTTTTCTCGTTTCAGATGAGAAACACACCATCATTGTATGTATTGCTTTGGTCTCATAGGCCACATTGGCCTTTTAGAGACATTAATATACTCTTTTCTTTCTCTCTCTTGAGTCTTCCCTTGACTCCATGTTTGTGATCTTCTTTTGTTGTGGACTCACATGGTATCATCACCAAGTGAGAGAAAATAGAGCTGTTATGACCTTTTAGCAGACCTCTCACCTTTCTAGAGTCCCCAATATCAAAATTCAGCATCTTTTTGTATCTTCTTGTGTTCTTTTTACAAGTAATTGAAGGACACTAGCTGACCCATATGATTGGCAAGATAGGGTAAACTATCAATATGACAAAGATTGTGAGGACCAGCAAAGCAACAATTGGGATCGTGAAGACCAATATTACAACCATCGAGATCAAGAGGATTAACTACTGTCACGATCATGGAGATTGAGAGGATCATCGTGAAGACTTAAGAGATTGATCATCAAATTGTGATTCGGACTGTGGTCGGCTCCCTCCCCCCCACAACCATCTCTTCAGGTTTCTACTTTGGGTGGCACTGAGGACTCTCACCTTGCTATTATTGCACCCTTTGCATAGATGCCCATCTTACCTTCCCTCCCCAAGAAGGAAAAGTTGGAGCTATGCCTTGTGGTTATGCAAGATGAAGTGCATCCTCAACACCTTCAATCTATGGAACTTTGTTACCGGCCGCATCACTTAATTGGCAATGGATACTTTGTCAAATCCAAAGCCAATCAGGCAGCTCTTTGGGATTGCCTCAATTCTCAAGCCTATTCTTTCCTCTTCATGAGCTACCATGACTCCATCCTTGTGCATGTATGGAGGATCTACTCTACGGAAAATGTCTAGACCCAACTGGCTTCTCTCTATTCAGTTCGAACCTTCGCACATAACATGACCTCGAGATGTGAATACGTCAAATTTCTGCTGCCCACCAGTCTTCTGCCTGGGTTGAAGGACAAAGCGAACCTTTCCAAGGCTACGGCTATTACTAGTCATGTATGTCATGTATGGTCATCTCCTAACTATGAGCCTCAATCTCCGTTACATGAGGACATTTCGAGCTCTAATTGTGTATTTGTCTATCATTTCTTTTGTCCCAAATATTTTAGGTGGAGGTCCACACCTGCATTAAGTCCAAGCAACTTGCTTTCCCCAGTTTTGGAAAAGCATCCAAAGGCAGAGGCAGCATTTTAGAGCATTTATTATGCATTTTATGGCACATTTTGCTGGTCTGACCTGCATTAAATGCAGGTCGACTAGTTTCACCTTGTGTGTCTATTTATAGACTACCCCCCTCCTCATCCTCCTCCACAGTCAATCATTCATCATTCATGCCGGCATTCCTCATCTTCCCACCTTCGTCTGATTCCCACATTGACACTCCAAACTGCATGTTGGGGCTGACTATTACAGCCTTTTATTATTTGATCTTCTGTCAGTTTTGTTCCTTCATTCTACTGTGTTTCTCTCATTACATCAACATCAACGTGTGATAATCTTCCATCAGAACTTCTGCTACACTCAGATCCATTGCAGACCTTCGGAGCCTTCTTCGGAGATTGTTCACAGCTTTTGAGTTTCTTGTGCTGCGAGTTGTTCCCCTCTGCTTCTTTGGTCTTAAGCCACACCTAGGATATGAGAGGGGGTGTTAGCAGACATGTTTTTCTGTGTTCATCTCTTGTTTGTGAGCGGCACGGACATCTGAAGCTTTGAAAACTCTGTCCACCAGTATTTTGTTTGTGACAGCATCCTTCCATGACACTTCATCATAGGCATATCAAGTGGGGATTAAGTTTAGGGTTAAGGTTTCTCAGACCTGCTCTCTTTCTGTCCTACAGTCTATGTCGCACTCAGCAATAGTCATTTTCTCTTCTTCCTGCACTGTCTGCATGCTGGGTGCACATTTCTGCCCTGGGCGGACAGGTTCTAGCCTGGACAGGACATTTTTGTGGCCAGCAAGCAGGGCGGCCACTTTATGGCCCAGGCGGCAGTTTAGTTGTAATCGATCACATCACAACCAATCCTGCAGATCCAAATGATTCTGCAAACTGTTTGAGACTGTTCTGGATTTTCCTGCAACCACCACTCCAATTCGCCTCGATGGCACAGTGACAGTCATTGACATAGGCTACATCTTTAGACTTCATTCTTATCTCAAAAAGAAAAGTTTTTAAAAACTCCCAAGCAATCACAATTTTACAACCAAGTACTGAGGGTTAAACAAGCAAGCACAGACATCGTATTTTGTTTGGTTAACCCGGTCATTAAACTTGTCAAAGGAAACGAAATTATGCATAATCACCTGGAACAAGAACCAGTGGTAAAGCCTCATTGTTCAATAATATACTTCCATTTGAAGATGCTGTCCAAATTGGAGTACGTACACAGATGGTTGTGTTTGATTGCATATTTGCT
Organism: Lygodium microphyllum; assembly: GCF_053477565.2. Lineage (NCBI taxonomy): Eukaryota > Viridiplantae > Streptophyta > Polypodiopsida > Schizaeales > Lygodiaceae > Lygodium > Lygodium microphyllum. The sequence goes on from NC_141149.1 coordinate 32,295,808, forward strand.
ATATCATTGCCATCCTGTATAAGAAGCCTAATTGAGAAACACATGGAAAATCCTGATCACCTGGTATGTCATGCACTTAAAAGGAAAGTTATTTAGCTAAAATTTACTATAATTACCTCATTCAAAGCAGAAAACTCAAGCACAACTTGCAAGGAGTTGCTGCTTGAGATGAGAGCTGTAACTCTTTGCTGTATAACTAGTCCGATGGAATGCCAAGTCATCGAACTTGAGACGAGTTGAACTATGTATAAAACAGGATTTAACCCTGACTCTTCAAAGTAAATGGAATCACCAAGTTTTGAGAAAGACTCGATACCTGAAATTGAAGCCATTTACTTGTTAGGATAGATAATCATGCAAGATTGCTAACACTGTGGCAATTACTGGCTAGACTCAGAACCACACTCTCATGCACTAAGGGTGTGGCAACTACTGGCTAGACTCAGAACCATACTCTCTTGTGCATTGCAAAATTTGCAGATGAGTTTCAATAAGTTCACTAAATAAGTTTGAGTGGTACTTGTCAATGTCAACTGGTGAAGCAAAAATTCTTACCGGTTCCGTAGCAGCACCAAAATGATTCAAACTTGGTACCCCATCCATGGTAACTGATTGCCTTAGAAAGTCCCTTTCCCATTGGAAGCATGTATATCATGCTACCTGGTTCCTGGCCTCTTTGAACACTCAAAATACCATTTACTACAGCACGCTCATAATAGTCTGCAAACTTCATCTGTCTGGTCCATCGAAACAGGTTTCGGGAAACCTGTAAAATTTTATATGTGAATGTTGGTGGAATGCTTGTAAAGTTCACAAGTCAATATTGTAACTTTAGAATCTTGACTAGTCCAAACCTTTAGCATGTTGTATGTGGTACAAGTTTCTTCAGTCTCAGTGGAAAAAAGGCTGTCCCCTATTCTTAGCGGGTCTCGCCTGTTCCAGCAGAGATTATAAGACAAAGCAGCTGTTATCGTTCAAGACCAATCAGCTCTAGACCAAGTCACTCCCAACCGACATTAGAGACAGTTGAGTCATCAGGATACTGAATGTCAGATAAATGGCATCCCAAAGGGGCAAATCACAGAGAGATGGCAAGGATCAATGGCACAAATAAATCTACATAACAGGTGGCCCTTTCTGTTGAATTATTGCAGCCCTTGATCCTCAGATTACAGACATTGAATCCTGTTCAATCTTTGTTAAGAAGAGGGTTGCAGTTAAGTGAATAATATTTCTTTGGAACAGAACTTCATCAGATCACAGTTAACAAATAAGGGCAAAATGCACTAGGACTGTGGTAGAATACAGCAATGGCTGGTCACACCTACCTCACCCTCTTAACCTGAGAGAGCAGAAGAATGTTCATGTGGCTGGTGATAAACGTAGCAGTACATAAATTACTGAAAACCTTAACATATGCAGAAGACACCATGCAAGGTGGGGAGCTATAGATGTGTCACATTGTTTACTGAAATACAGGAGTTCCCATTTGCAAGGGGATATTCTACTGTGTGCTCATCTCAATGTCAAGATAGGTATATTTAAGGTGCAATTTCCAGTAAGATGCACCTGTACTGGAAGCAACAATTGAAATGGAGATGCAACACAATTCAAAGAATGCAAAGCAGGAACACATCCCTGGAAATTCGGGCTATGCATGAGTATATGTATTTTAACAGGATGTCTAAATGGCCAGCACGAAATGGAATGCCCATGCCTGACATAAAGATAGCAATCTGACATACACTTGACTCCATCAAAGCACTAACTTCCTCAAAACACTGTTACCCCTGGGAGCTTTCTCTTACCATCAACAGATTCCTAAACTCTCAAGCACCATACTAGTAGACAATAAAGTTCTAAACAAGTCTATTGGTGCTCCTAAATGGCACAGTTGAGAATGGTGACAGTATGAGAGAAAAAATAATCAATTTTTTGTTGACCTGGTTGCTCTTGTAGAAAATCAAATTTTAATTTCAACAGAGGGTTGCAAAAGCAGTGCCTTCCATGATCTGTAGCCTGGAGAAAGGCATGATTGCAACCAATCTATACAGGCCAATAGCTTCACATCATGTTTGTGCAAAAAGTGTGCATTTTCAGCCAGTTTATGTTGTGCCTTTCCAAAAATCAGAAATTTCTTTGAGAAGCATTTTCCAGAAATTATAATTACTAGCTGTTCAAGGGCATTAATCTTTTTTTTGCTGATGTCCTTCCAACAAGCAGTATTCCAAGTAGGAGTCACCAAAGAAACGTTTTGCATAAGCAGTGGCTTACTCTTTCAAAACTTTTAAAGAGTTTGCTTCCACCTTGCCTCTACTTCCTTTAAAGATGCCAATGCCTCCTTATTTAATAATGTATCAGAGATCACTCTAAAAACTCACTGCAGCAACTTCATGCTTTGAGATAATCACTTTATGTCTATTATCCTAAAAGATCCACAACCTCAATGCCTATGGAAAACCTAGAACTCTGCCAGTAATTCAGGACGCTCATGAATAGTCAAGTCACAGAACCTTTGCTCCAATGACATGCTTCCTAAGAATATTGTTCCGCTTTTGATACCCACAGGTGACAAATCCTTCAAGAGTCAGTGGGTGGTTATGCACAAGTTTGTAGTGACTTACTGCGGTTCCATGAAGTTCTTTCTAATTGTGTAATTGCAGCCAGTCTAGCATCTAGCATCAACAATTGTTTAAGCTGGTCCAGCCAAGTCTCGAAAACGGGTTTATATGTTAGAAGCAGATAGGGAAAGATTGGATCGGTCTTATTGGCATTTTTGAAGTGTAAAGGTCCAGGCTTACAGGTGAGTTCTCATTATATGTGCAGATGACATGAAGACCCCAGTTACTATCTTCTTTGCCAGTTAGTCACATCACTACCTCATATGTTGAGGGAGATTCTACATAACCCTTTCCACCCACTATAGATGCAAGTCATCAAATGCAAATATGGTTCATATTGGCGCAGATAGTTAGCTAGTACACTATTTGTGTATGTCCTTTGCCACAACATTGGATGACTTGTCACTCTCTTATGTCTCATAGTCAAGCCTTTTCTATATTTCATTTTGGAAATGGCATCAGATGGTATATAGCTTTGTTTAATATCATTGTCATTAGGGACCATGATTCAACTAGCCACTACAACAATTTATTAGATGGTGTCATTCAGCACTGTAACACCATAATCTCACACCTCATCTGGATATGCATACGAACCCTCTGCCTAAGTCATGCACTGACCACAAATATCATAAATGGAGGGAGTGTTAAAGATGCAGAGCAGAACAATAACATAACAGTCGTATTTACTTCTAGCATTTCCAACAAATATGATACTCTCTCTTAAATCATAGGCCTTTGTCTGTAATGAAGACCTGATATATAGCTCTTTCAGTCTTACACAAATATATTTACATGTGGGCATACACACTTGCACATACACCTTATGGACTAAGAGCTACAAGATGGATGTCATGCTTTTGAGTTCTTGATAGACTAACCATGCTTTGATATTACCAGTTTATATTGTAGCAACCACAAATTCTGAGACAACGATTGAAATTATGCAAGATACACAACCAAACTCACCAAAATTCTCCAAAGGATGTCCCCCCAGTAGGATAGCTGTGGGATGAGTTCACAATATCCATAAAGAAGGTGCTTATATCCTGTAAAAATAGTGTTCAGCGTTTTAAGTGAATAAACTTAAGAAACTGTCAAAATCATGTTAATTGCTAGGTGCATCCAATTACAAGTAACATATCTACCTCCAAACCCCCTGCCACAAATCAAAGTTCAATCAGGAGCGGCTGGTATGTTCTGTTCAGTAGGGTGTTAATTCACTTTTTGGTTTTTCTTTTCTTGTGATTCTCTCTCCACGCTAATAACAAAAAACACGAGTCAAGAAATTAGTAGATGAAAATCACCTTGTAAAGTTGATCACCAGTAACTTGGTACCTCATTTGAGCACCTACGACCACAGGAATGTGTGTATTTGAGTGAAATCCTGAGAGACTGTCTGCCTGCATTCATTGAAGTAGCAAAATTAGCTTAGGGGTGTGTTCATCATTGCATGATTACATATGTTTACAGTAGCATGAATGCACGTGGTGTTCATCAAAAGCAAACAAGTTTTAAACACACAGAGTCATTACTTATGAGTTCATTACTTACGTTATTCCCAAAAAAATGATGGCAACATAAGCAAGTATGTTTTACAATTTATGTCACTCCTCTGTTAAACTATAGTTTTATATGCTTAGTGAGATGTTATGCCATGTGGATGGGTCTCTAGCAAGTCACCTTGTAGCAGAAAGAGGAGAGGGTAGGTTGATTGCACACAACAGGGACATAAAAAAAAGCACAGCAGTCATAGCACTAAAATCACAAGTTCCGGCTATCATAGCTGAAGTAATATCATGAATGCATGGAAAAGAGACAGATTAAGAGATTGAAGAAACTCTGCAATAGATGATAAAGAGCACGAGTACAAGAGTAGGGGTCTCCACAAGGTTGGCATGCACTTGCAGTAAGGGATGGAGGAACTAAAGGTGTTCCTCCATGACATGCCTCAACCTGCCTAGAGCATTACTTGAAAAGACATCAGCAATACTTGCATGGCCACCTAAAACCTGTTCAAGCTAATAAAAGGGCTTCCAATCAGTACCTGAAGTGACATCATTCATACTTGCATGGCTGCTTAGAACAGGTTCAAGGTTATTAAAGTCTGTCAATCAATTCAGAAGACCTTTTATAGATTTATTTAACATGGTCTAACCTTTATTGCTGCCCGTAATAGCAACTTAGAACCAGTTCAGAATTCATTATTTCCTGCCAATGAGCTTTTCCTCAGTTTATAAACATGAGCTTATCGTTCTCTCTCCCCCTTATGGCCTTATTTGGAATCATTCATATGAACTCAATAATGATGCTGCTCTTTAGAAACTTGATCTTTAAGAATAAGTATTTTAACATGATTGCAACCAACACAAGTGGGTTCAGAGAATACTGATTTGGATAATGAGGTATGTCCATGACTAAAATGAGTCTTTATTAAGCTCCTCACAATATCACTCTTTCAGTTTAAAAATGGCATATACTGACCTCTATAAGCAAGTAAACGTTTCTCTTAGTTGTCAAACCTAATAACATAGTGCAAACAACAAAATAACACAGAACATTTGAAACACGGATATTAAGCAGTGTACCTGTACTGCAAGAAGTCCTAAGAAGCAAGGCTTATCAAATAAATGTGCAAGCCTGAGATGATCAAGATTGTCCTGCTCAGAAAGATACATTGTCAGAAGAAGATGAGATCTCACTAGATGCTGGGGTTGTGGACAATACAGCCACCGTGAATGAAAAAATTAACCAATTGACCATTGCTAAAAAGAAAAATGTCTAGATTAAGTTTCTAACAACCATAAACACGTCTTTAAGAATGGCATATGAAAATAATAGAACAATATTTTAATGGTAGCTGTCCAGCAGCCTCCTCAATCAAGTTTTAGTTTCCCATTTGCAAGCCGATCAGGAACATATAGTAACAGGTCTAGTGCAATGCTGGCAACCCTCTGCTTGTGTGGCCTCCCTTCTCAATCCCCCATTCCATCCCTCAGCCTCACCTTCCTTCTCTGATGGATTATGGCACACTGCCTGCCCCGGCACTTCTTCCTTGCTCCTGTGCTGCCTGCCCTGCCATTGTGTCTGCTATCGTCCAGCCTCACTCCCTGCTATCCTGCTTGTCACAGTCTCACTTCTTCTTTGTTTCCTCCATCCACCTTCCACCTCTGGCTTGCATGCAGGTCCAGTGCCATCAGCCCTGCCATCTTCTTCTCTTTATTTTGCTGCTCGTCAATCTCAACAGCTGTTGGAGTTTCTGACAAAGCTAGACTTGGTGCATTAACAACACAGCTAGAGAGTGAAAAATATAAACAATTGTCAGCTGTTAAGATTAAAATTTGTAGATCAATCTTCTGGCAACTATAAACACAGCTTCAAGAATAGCATATGAGAAAAAGGGAACAAGATTTTAATGGTCACTGTGCAGCAGCATCTGAATCAGTTGTGATTTCCATTTTTCGAGCCAATTATGAACATAGAGTGATAAACCTAGTGCGATGCTGAGAACCCCCCGCTCCTTCAGGCAACAAGTTATCATGACCGGACAGCCAGGGCAGTGCTTGCGTTGCCATGACTTTGGGCATCAGGCAGCAGATTGCACACGCTTCGGAGCCAAGGCGGCCTCGCCAACAAGCCCACAGGTGGATGCGGATGGCTTTACACGGGTCCAGAGACAACAAAGAGGGAGACGGAAAGGGGGGCCACAATCTGCCCCTCAGATGACACAACCACGGCAGCAGGGGGCAAGAGAGTGAGAGTCGCACCCTCGGCAAAACGCCACGCAACCCCCCTCTCCCTGCCCCACTCGTCAGGACCATAGGCCTACACACCCACCACCCACAGAGGCGTCACAGGTCACCTCACCTAGGGACCCATACCCCCCCCCCAAACAACCACCAATTCGTCTACCCACGCCGCTCGGCACACCTTCCCGAGACAAGCACACCTGCTACCACAGGAGTGAGCACAAGCTCACTCCCACCCAGGAGTAAGATGTCGGATGGGAGTGAACACATCTTACTGTTACAAGAGCACAAGCTCACTCCTGCCCAGGTCCACAGGATAGGGAAGGTACCCTTGGGCAAGTCACACTTATTGGGCGCACTCCATCGGTGCCCACGGCAAGAGTGTAGGGATATGCACCTCGATTGGCCCGAGCCTCACTGCCTATGTACGAGACCATGGGACGATTGTAGCAAGGAGGGTTCTATGGATCAAATTGGATATTGGGGACTCGTGCCTTGGAGTCCTCAATGTCTATGCCCCCACTGAGGTCAAGGCACGCAACAGGTTCTGGGTAGAGATTGCAGCAGGACTCCTAGAGGTGGACTCCTGGATTGTTGAAAGAGACTTCAACAACCTGGAGGCCTTAGAGGACTAGCAAGGTAGAGGCAGAAACTACCAGGGCGTAGCTGGGGAGGAGCAGGAGGCATGGTAGATCTTCCTACTGGTAGTAGAAGCTCGCGACGCTTGGAGAGACCCAACTTTCCACATGAGGGAAAGGTTATTTGGATTTCTCATGGGGATACAAGCAGCTAGGCGGAATCTTGCTGGAGCAGTTGGGCAGGCTCTATGTGGGAGAGTGGGGATGCTCTCGCGGAGGCCAGATAGGGCAGTTGACTAGCACCACTCTGTACGATCACTGCCCGGTCCTCCTAACACTTGATCCCCCAATATCCTCCCTAGGTACACGATCCTGTCGAATCCCTAACTCAATCTACAAGAGAGAGGAGGTGAAGAGATAGGTTGAGTACATTTGGACTAGGAAGTGGGGCAAGAGGGACCGGATCACAGAGGAGGTTGCAGAGGTCCTAGCCGAGTCGAGCAGTATCTGCCAAGAGGCAGCCCTACAGGCCAGGCAGCAGTGCTAGGAGGAGAGAGCACTCCGGCGGGACCTAGTAGCCACGCAGAGATTATTACAAGAGACACCAGGGAATCCAATTCTCCACGCACAGGACGTGCACGCATGAGCAGCCATCACCGGCCTAGAGGACAAGGGCTCGGAGTTCTCATTGCACACCTCAGCAGCCTTTTGGGCGCAGAAGGGGGACGCAATGTGCAGGGAGTTCTTTTAGGCACACCAGCCCCACACCTCAGAAGAGCAAATATGCAGCCTTCATGATCAATATGGGAGGATTCCCTCTAGCCCAGATGAGGTGATGGAGATTGCCACCAACTACTACAAACGTCTTTTCCAGCAGGACACAACCTCAGCCAAAGGACAGTGTTGTAGACAACAGGACTGTGATCACATCTCATCCCTCGTCACAAAGGAGATGGGACGCTCCCTTCTAGCCCCCTTCACAGAGAAGGAATTAGAGGAGGCTTTCCTCACACAGGACGGGTAAAAATGCCCGGAAGAGGATGGCCTCTCTAAGGCCTTCTTCACCACCTTCTGGGAGGTAGTGAAGGACCCCTTACTGCTAGCTTTCCAGGAGATTTTTACTCACACACATACACATTCATTGCATTTATTTTGAGTTAGATTTTCTTTCTGTTCTGTTTTGCTTTGGAGCATCTCATCACTAACCTCTTTGTTTGCAGATTCTCATCTCTTTTGCAAAGTTTTGTCTTTCAATGTAGGGCTAACTTGCAGATTGCTTAGATCCTCCCTAGGCTAGAGACGTGGGGATGCACAACGTTCCTTTCATGGTTTTATCATCCTAGGCGTACTTGCTCTTCTTCCAGCATGGCGGTTTCTCCTCTCGAGGCGGATCGTTCAGCATCTCTCTCGATGCTATCATGGCGGTGACTTCTACATTGCTCTTCTAGCGGGGTGCTTCATCCACTTCATCTTCTTTCATTCCTTATGATTCTCGGCACCATATGAAGACCAACATCAGGCTCCTCTTCCTTCTTCAGCATCTACATCAAGGTTGAGAGGGGGTTTCTACCCTTCTTGGTATTCTACAGGCTTCAACACTTTGTTATTCCCCCTGTTGTACCTTACCCTTTGCATTGCATGATTACATCATCCTTGTACTAGGGTGCTTGGACAAGTGAACAATTTTCCCACTAGAGACACTGTCCAAGTGGCACCTGTTGCATGAGCATTCTTCAACATGTAGCATACTTTGCATCTCATTGTGCAGAGCACCACTTGCACGGATCCTAAGTTGTTTCCACCGACGGCTGTTATTACCACACCACCCTCCTTCTTCATCACATGGATACTTCATCACGTATGTTTCCTCATCATCGACACCCTGAGTGGATGGGTTAGCTTGTACTATTTTGTGATGTGTTGGGTGTACTCTCCCTTCTCTCGTCTTCTGGATCACTTTTACTCAATCGGCCGCATCCCATCAAATTTACTTCACTTATTCCAAAAAAAAAAAGCATTCCATGTAATTCCATCCGCCCTAAAACAGCCCCAAAACACACTAAAAATGCTCTTTTAGAGTAAAACCCTAAAACGGGGAGCGGTTCGAGAGAATTCAATGGAAACCCTAAAACGGAAAGCAATTCGAGAGAGTTTAGTAAAAACCCTAATTTTTGGGGCACCCTTCCACATCTATAAATAGACAGGCTACCCCCATTCAACGATCATCCTTGTTAGCAGGTTACACCAGCCCACACACCCTCTGCTGCTATTGCCACCCAGTTTTTAGCCTGCCGCCCGCCTCCATCTGCTGTCCAGCCATCATCGACTGCAACCACATTATCTTCAGCCTATCCATTGCTGTAAGCGACAGCTCTCAACTGTTGGCGACGACTGCTCCAGACTGGCTCAAACTGCTGTTCAGCCTGCTGTCCATCATCTCCAGGGTCAGCCAGCTTGTGTTTTCAGCATTGCAGGCCCTGACACTCTCAGACACTATTTCAGCCTGCTGTTTACAGCAGACTGTGCACAATTTCCAACCTCCGATCGGTGGTGCACTGCTGCGTTTACCAATTTCCAGCCTCCAGACTGCTGTATTTTGGTGACCAGGCTGCTGCCATTCACTATTCAGCACTCCTACACTCCGACTGGTGGTCACATACTTGGGATCCGTCTTCGGTGGACGTCACACTCCGACATTGCTTTGCCCTTGAGCACACTGTACACTCTTACATTCATTTGCAGCATTCATTCACGTCAGAGTTGTGTTCTCTCTCTCCCTTCTTCTATTTGTGTTTGAGTTTTGAGTTTTGCATTTAGGGTTTGAGTTTTGCCCTCTGTGTCTGTGTCTATCTCTTTGTGTTCCTGTCGTGGTCGTACACTCTGTGTCCCCTCAATGCAAACCCTAGCAGTTTCCTTCACATATTGTATTGTTCATCCCATGCTTCGCTTTATGGATTCTATTGCCCGTTTATTCTGAGTTGTTGTGTTCATCTCTCACTGTTCTTTGTATCAGTTTTTATGCTTTGTCTTTTCACAATTATGTTCATTGTGCATTCTTACATGGAAGTAGTAATCATTGCAACAAAGCTCTCCTTGTGATTTGGCAGAGAATTACAAAAAATATGCTGACTTAGAACTTAAATCTAATCAAGTAACAATCATTAGACATGTCAATTATCTTGTTTCAAAAGCAGCTCTGATGAAAAACCATACCGTCAGTGTGTACAGTCGGTAGAGAACATCATTCATGCCACCTGTTTCTTCATTCAGTGATGACCAGTGCCTCTCTATTGTGTGCACTTGGATGAGCTTCAAGACACGTTGGTTGAAGTAGTCAGCCATTTTCACTGCCATTGTGAATGCTTTTGTGTTGCCAGCCAATGTATATTGGTCCAACAACCCTGCCATAATCTGGCAACAAGCAACACCATGTTTATCAAATGAAGAATGGTTTTCATTTACTCATGGAGGAGCTTCAAAGGTTATCGGATCTTTGTGCAGGATCTTTGTGCAAAAGTGTTTTTATCTGGCTTCTTGCCATCTCAAAAACCATGAAGACCACAAACCTTATGTATTGTATAATACGGAGCCCAAACAGGCTGAATCTGCTCAAACCGATCAAAAAATTCTGATGGAAATGCTGACAAATATCCTGTTCCTACTCTGTTCTGGCATTCAAAAAGAGCATCTACCACAGCTTCCATTCTTTGATAGAGAGTATCATTGTGGGTGCTTGCCCACATTAGAGCAGCTGCACTCATATAATGCCCTGCATAAGAATATCAACATCACGATTGTCAGTAGTCACACCCGACAGTTTTTGAAATATGGACATAGCCATGTATATAGAAATGCACCAAAGTAAGCCCACTACTAGATGTTCACAGGTACAAATGGAAAAGTGCATTCCGTTCACAAGCTAGAAAGTCTAGTGACACTAAGGCTTTGGGGGTGCAGCCATAATTTTTCAAGAGGGTCTCAGAGATGTACAAGTGGCATGCAAAGTTGAAGATGCACGATACATGTGGGTAAGGATACACATAAAGGGACCAAATGATATATTCATCACTATATGCTACTTTCCCCCTACAAACTAACGCTATGCCTCATGCACGATACATGTGGGTAAGTATACACATAAGGAGACCAAATGATAATTCATCACTATATGCTATTTTCCCCCTACAAACTTAGGCTATGCCTCATGAGATGGGTCATCCTTTGATGCATTATATGAGGATATCATGAGAAATGCCCCCTTCGTACATGTACTATTGGTAGGGGACTTAATGCATGAATTGGGGTTAGACAAAGTGAATTTTATATATAGGAGGATGCCATGTTTAAGGAGATTCATGTAGATAAGGTGGGTCTACATAAGATAGTGTTGAGAAATAGACAAATGATGTATGTTGCAAGATGAGGTGTTGTATCCCATAAGCACAGTGAGGAGAGTGGAGAAGTTGGAAAGCTATAAAGACATGTGCTTGGTTCACTTTTCAAGTAATGCTATTGTCCTTTCAATCAAGTGTCAGTGTCATTGTCCTTACACGCAAGAATGTCTTTATGAGTCTAAGTCTCAATCTTGGAACCTAATTCATTTGTGTGACAATTGGTCTTGTCTAGTTTATGTCTTCATGAGTTTGTACTTTGAGTTCCAACCTCCATAGCTGCCATGCTCTAGATCCGTGTTTTTCAACATGGTATCAGAGCTCAGTTGAGCATGGTTTAGCTCTCCTCTACTCTCTCTCAATCCCTCTTCAACTCTAGTCAGTTCAGTTCTAGTCCATGACTTCATCTCTCAACTCTACCTTCACTTGAGCTTCCATGTCAGCCATAGCCAGCAGCACCCTGTCATCTTGAAGCTCCTGTATCTCACTCCACATACCAAATCTCTCTGAGCTTCCTTCCGGAGAGGTGTTCCTCACCTCACAAAGCTTCCATGTATCACATCAATCCATGAGATTTGGCTATCTGGACCTCAGCATTGTCACTATTGTCAGTTGCTGCCATAGCCCCAGTTTGTGGCCTGCAGGACATACCTCACTTTGACCTCTCATATCTCTCAAACCAGGCAATATTTCAGTGTGCTTTCTTCTGGAGGATTGTTCTTCCACTCAAGGAGCTTCTTCCTATCACATCTAAGCTTGACATTGGGCATTCACAAGCCTGGCATTGCTGAAATTCAACCTCGCTGCCATAACTACACCTGTTTATGATTCGTTGATCTGCGCGCATACTGCTGTACCCGATTCTGACGATTTTCATGGGGCGCTTGTAGAGCATGGAGTAAGCTACATTTCCAAAACAAAATTTTTCAAAATGATCAACTCTAGCTCTAGATATCTGGAAAAAACCAGGCCTGGGTCAAAACCCTAATCCAGGAAGCCATAGCCATCAAGGTCCAAGCTCATTTTTTTTCAATTTCTCACTCCCTTCAACTTAGGGCACACACTGTCACTCTTATCTGAGTCTGAACTCAGTTCCCAGCAAGATTAACACTTCAAATCAACAAGCAAGAAGAAGATCAAGCACCGACATTCAATACTAAGCTCAAGAATAGTATCTATTGATACTCAACTAGTGTCAGTTGACACTAACCTCCTTGTGACACTTCACAAATCCGCCTTGCTGGTCTTTTCTCAGTTAATTGGAGCTGCTCAACATGGCAGAGTTTGAGCAAATAGCAAAGTTCCATGGATAAGGCTTCCATGCCTAGAAGGAGAAGACTATGTACCACCTCGTGTGGAAGGATTTGTGGGACCTATTTGAAGATGAGGAAGAAGATACAGATGACAAGGAGGAAGATGCAGAAATCGGGATACTTGCAGTAGCTCCACCAAGAACCAAAGAATGGAAGAAGATGAACAACAAAGCTCTAGGCATCATTGCATGGGGACTATCTGATGATGTCCTGCATCATATCTCTGGCATCAGAGATGCTACAAAGGCTTGGGAAGAGCTTGACAAGATCTTTGGCACTCAAGCAAAGAATTCAAAGGTAAAATTGCTCATGCAATTTTATAAGCTAGATATAAAGGATAGTGCTTCCATGTCCATACACATTAATAATTTTAAGAGTTTAAAAACCTAGCTTGCAACTCTTAAAAAGAATATTGATAAAGATGAAGCAATAGCCGTATTGCTTACAAGTATAAACAAGGATCCATATGAGAACCTTGTGTCCACTCTAAGTAATGTTCCGAGTCTCTCACTCAAAGATATTGAGCACTCAATGCTTGATGAAAAAATCAAATTTAAAAGCAAAGATGTAAAAGAGACCAGCTCAAGGGAAAACCTCATATACACTAGAGGAGATACTAGACCCAAAGAAAGAGGTCGAGGATTCAACACCAACAATAGAAGTCGGATGACCTGCCATTATTGTGGTAATACTGGCCATGTAGCCAGTGAATGTCTCCACAAGAAAAGAGCCCAACAAGTGCAAAGTGATCATCACCAGAACCAGTTCATGAATGAAGAAAAAGAAGAAGAAGATGCTTCCGCTACCATCAACAACTCTGACAAATTGTTTTGAAGAATTTTTATTGTATGTTTTTCCCATAGTGGATCTTTCTGGATTTGACTTTGTAAAAACCCTACCAAAAATGTACAATTTCAAGCCTTAACTTGACTAGGCTGCCATAGAGCTAGTCTCCTGGTCCATCTTTGTATGCAGGGGGGGCAAAAGCCAGCAAGGGTAGAGATTCATCATTTGAGGGAGGGTGTTGAGAAATAGACAAATGATATATGCTACAGGATGAGGTGTTGTATCCCATAAGCACAATGAGGAGAGTGGAGAAGTTGGAAAGCTATAAAGACATGTACTTGGTTCACTTTTCAAGTAATGCTATTGTCCTTTCAATCAAGTGTCAGTGTCATTGTCCTTACACACAAGAATGTCTTTATGAGTCCAAGTCTCAATCTTGGAACCTAATTCACTTGTGTGACAATTGGTCTTGTTTAGTCTATGTCTTCATGAGTTTGTACTTTGAGTTCCAACCTCCATAGCTACCATGCTCTAGATCTGTGTTTTTCAACAGATAGCCCAAGATAAACAAGGGAGTATCTATGGGACACACTTTGCAGCTCAAAGAAGTACACATAGATTAGCTATTTTCAATGGTTTCTCATACTTGCCAAGATCAAATGCTTTAACATGCTGGAACCACAAGTGGTGGGCAAGTACAATGGATTACCTTATAGGATCCCCATTATTAAAACCAAACATCAGATACTTTGAGATCTCGAGGTGACCAATTGGGATAGCAATGGATCATGCCATCTTGACCTTTTGAATCTCTTGCGGACACATGATAAACAATACCATATCTTCCTAGGGATCCTAGATGCCACTTTGTACAGACTTCACATATATATAGTAGCTCTATGCATGACATGTTACAAATGCTAGATTTGAGAAAATCCTTAGAAGAATGCGTAAGAGATTTGGCAGAGGCCTTGCATACTTCAGCTACGTACACATTCCTTCACACCTTACCCTAGAGAAAACCTCTACGTTGTACAACCCCTCAAAATGGCCGGTATGATGAGTGTAGAGATACTCGCATATGCCCACAGAGAAAGATTGCTTTGGGCATTCAAACACATTGCCAAGTAAAGATGCTCTTTAGATATCTTGTGTAGAAGAAGAAGAGAGGCTACTTGGCAAAACTTGAGACAAAGATATACTAGCTATTTTTGGAATGGGATAGCAAAAGAGCATGGAGAATGTTTCACAAAAGACAGCCCCCCATATAGATTACATGGCATGATGCTTGGCTGCATTGTGAAAGACAATCTTATAATATATTGGGATAGACACCCATGCAGCCTCCATAGGCCTACATGCCAATGCAGTGGTTCTTCATTTGAAAGATGGTCAAAAAGACAATCTACAAACTACAAAATGGGAGGGTACAGGATGAAGATGGCCTAGTGGCAAAGCAATTCTCACATGTATGTGAACACATTGGCACCCATATTGGCATGTATGTTCAACAAAGTAATATGTAAGGGATTCCCTAAAATATAGTCAAACATGGGGCACAATCAAGAACAAGTGCGGCTGTAGAAAGATGCCTCTGAGGGCGCTGCACAAAGGGAGGGGAATGGAGATAGCCCCCGCTCCAACCAACCTGTCACAAAAGTGGCTCCTGTAGAAGAATCCTCAACAAAGACGACCGGCTCGATAAAGGCAGCGCAGGTCCAGAGTCTAGGAAGGCCATAAACGGAGAGGAGAGGGAAGCCCAAGTCAGGAACATATAGGGCCTCAAAAACAGAGCTCAATGGATGGGCAGACAATAGAGGCAAGGTCCCAACACCACTAATAGACATCAAAGAAATGTCACCAACAATGACGATACCCTCTAATGAACAAAGAATCTCTAACAAATCACCTCGGGGAGTCATATGTCTCGATACACCACTGTTAAAGAGCCAAGGCTGCTCAAAGGAAGAGACAGTCGAAGAAGGCTCCTCCAGAAACACTAACTCAGGGGAAATAGTGGGTGACAAAGTAGAGGTACACGAAGGCTCCAATGTAGATCCACCTTTCACTCCTTGACGAAGGTGAGGGTATATCCTCTAGCACTTCTCCTCAGGGTGCGAGATCTTCCCACAATGAGGACACGTGGGATATCCTCTACACTTCTCCACAAAAGCTATATCAAAGTCGGAAGATGACTCCGACTTCTTTCTCTTCCCTTTCTTCTACTTGGCTTGTCTTGTATGGGAGATAAAACCACAGAAGCATGGCCGTGTGCACGTGCTTCACAAGAAACTAACTCATTGTGACACGCATCCTACTCAAGCACCCTGGGACTAACTCCTCCCAAGTGAGTCTCCCGGTTACGAGAAGTGAGAAGACTGGTGTAGAACACATCATATGTTAGTGACGAAAGATGTGAGAGAAGTATCACAACTAGGTCCTCCGAAGAAATGTCTATACCAAGGAATGAAAGCTCATCCCGAAACTCCTCCATCTTGTGGATGTGATCCCTCATTGTAGGGAATCTATGACAAAAAGCTATTGTAGCTTCAACTCAAGAGATAAGCGATGCTAAATGCCTGGATCTGGAAGAGAGATGCCTATCTCCTCCAAATCTCTGCTGCGGTGCGAAGATGTCGAACATGCACAAGCACCGAATCTGTACAATTCAAAAATGATAGAAAAGCCGGCTCTGGCATTCAACCGATCCCATAAAGCTGCCGAATCCGCAGTCACACCATCATGAGGATCTGCAGTAGGTCAAGATATAGGGACTATAACAAAACCCCAAAGGTCACAATCAATGAGGAGACACTCCATGCAGCACGACCATAGAGGGTAGTTCATCCCATCCAACTTGTCAAATACGGAGAGAGAGGGTAGAACTAGCACTTGCTCAGGAGATGCCATCAATGCAAATTGGAGACTAGAAATCCTAGAAGAATATAATGGGAAAGAGTAATAAGATGGTGGTCGGTCTGAATGATCCCGAACCACACAATCCCCAATAGCATACACGTCGGCCATAAATATCCTTCAATAAAGTACCTACAAGAAAACAAAGAAAATGCTGCCACTGGAATAAAGGTGACCAATAGAGAGGTGTCTTTGGGATAATCAGGGTCCTTCAAGCCACGGTATAAAAGAAAACTGATTGAACCAAGATAAACGGGGAGTATCCGATGCCAAAGGTAACACACAACGCTTGGTAGAGAAAGGAAGCAGTAAATGCAGAGGAAAATAGGTCTTCAATCTGTAATCGCAGTCAATCCAGGGGCTAGTAATGAACCACGAGTGCCCGAAAATGGTATACCTACAATAACCACAAATCTGCCCTACTGCTGGCCTAAAAAAGAAGTCGCCTAGCACTGAAAAGAAGTCGCATGGTCAAAAAAGACCAGCCAATTTCAAACATAGCAAAGAAAGGATGTTGTCCACCTATAAACCGACCACCCAACAAAGAACAATGCTGCCCAACTGAGAAGAGCTCCACTATACAAAAGAAAATTGACTGAACCAAGATAAATGGGGAGTATCCAATGCCGAAGGTAACACACAATGCTTGGTAGAGAAAGGAAGCAATAAATGCAAAGGAAAATAGGTCTTCAATCTGTAATCACAGCCAATCCGGGGGCTAGTAATGTACCAACAGTGCTCAAAAATGGTGTACCTACAATAAACACAAATCTACCCTACTATTGGCCTTAAAAAGAGGTTGCCCAGCATTGAAAAGAAGTCGCAGGTAATGCACAGCCTATTCTTGCAACAACTGTGTTGGGGGCTGTCTACACAAAAACGCAGGTGATATAGGGCCTAGTTCTACAGCATGTGTGCCAAGCGCTGCCTGCAGAAAACACAAGTCTCTTTTGGTGTTGCCTAGCCAATAGAACAGCTGCCCAACCTGTTCGACACCGCCCAAGTGCAGTAATGGTGCCACCCAGCCTGGTAGAGGACGCCCAGGAGCAAAACCCAAATCTGCCTTGGTAAACATAGCCTAAAAAAGGGCTAGAAAAAAGCTGCCCTGCCCTATTTAACTCCAAGCGCAAGGTCTACAGCACATGGGGATGACATCTTGCAAGTTTTGTCGCAGACAGTATGCATCTCTTTAACATCTTGAACTCCCATGCATGGATCTGATACCATATGAGAGTGTGCAATGAAAGGAGGAAAGTGAACACAGAGAGGAGACAAAGAGAAAATGTAGGAGAGAGAAGGAACAATGTGACTACAATGGCTGAAGGTACAAGGCTACAATAGTCAGCCCCAACACGCAGCTCTACGCATTTGTGTGGGCGCCAGACGATAGCAAGGGGATGAGACAATGAGGAGGGCTGGTTGATCACTAGGATCAATGATGGATAATGTATAGTGAAAGTGGGAGGGAAGGCTACTTATATATAGGCAAAAAGGAGGGAAAACCCTAAATGTGGTCAAACCACTAAAAAATAGCCAAATGTGTATAAAAAGAAATGCACTAATGTGCCCTCTATCTAAAGTGTCCAAAACACATAAAATGACAAACAAATACAATGTCAGAGTTCCTAACTTCCTCATCTGACTCAGATTGAGGCTCACAGGCAGGAGGTGACCATACAAGACACACAACTGCTAACGCCCCCTCTCAAATCCTGGATGTAGCAGGAAGGCCAAAGGAGATGCGGATCCAAGGGTAGAAGGAAGAGTGCCAATGCCGATGTAGTTCGTTGATGAAGAAAGCCAGCCAAGGAGCAAGAACCCCTCTCCATTAAAAAATCCGATCAAACAAAAGCCCACCAAAGGGAAAAGGAAATGGAGAGGCCTCAAATGGATCACTTCTAAAAACTCCAATTGGGGATGGGTGAGCGAGGCCTCTAACCCAACTATGAGATGATAGCAAGAAACTATCGAACGCACCATAAGCTGCATAGAAACACCAAGGACCAAGGGCCAAGCGGCAAGGAATGGTGGCTCAATGACAAAGAAAAGGAGTAGCCACATAAAACAAAGACCCAAAGAAGACTAGAAACCCTGAAGCAACTCCTCATGATCCTGGAAAGCCCCCTTTGAAAGACAAAGAGCCAGGAAATCCACAGCCGCATCACCAATATTGTCCCCCTCTAAAAGGGATGGGAAATACGAGGGAACCACCAGAGGAGATGGTGGGTATGGGATGGAACCTGTGGGAAAAATGGTGCACAATCAGGAATGGGTACAGCTGTAGAAAGATGCCTCTGAGGGCCCTGCACAAGGAAGGGGAATGGAGCATAGATAGCCCCTGCTCCAACCAACTTGTCACAAAAGTGGCTCCTATAGAAGAATCCTCAACAAAGACGACCGGCTCGGTAAGCAATGCGGGTCCCAAGTCTAGGAAGTCTATAAATGAAGAGGAGAGGAAATCCCAAGTCAGGAACATATAGGGCCTCAAAAACGGAGCTCAATGGACCGAAAAACAATAGAGGCAAGGTACCAACACCACTAATAGACACCGAAAAAATGTCATTAGCAGTGACAATACCCTCTAACAACAGATGGAGAACCTATAACAAATCACCTCTTGGAGTCATAGGACTCAATGCACCATTGTCAAAGAGCCAAGGCTGCATAGAGGAAGAGACAGTCAGAGAAGGCTCCTCCAACTAATAAATGTATAGAAACACTGACTCAAGGAAATAGCAGGTGACAAAGTAGAGGTAGACGAAGGCTCCGATGTAGATCCACCTTTCGCTCCTGAACAAGGTGAGGGTATATCCTCCAGCACTTCTCTTCGGGGTGCAAGGTCTTCCCCTAATGAGAACACGTGGGATATCCTCTACGCTTCCCCACAAAAGCTATATCAAGTCGAAAGATAACTCCAACTTCTTTCTCTTCCCTTCCTTCTACTTGGCTTGTCCTGTACATGGAGATAAAACCGCAGATGCATGGCCGTGTGCACGTGCTCCACAATGTTGAGAATCAGCAATCACACTCAAACAGCCTCTTTGTATGGAGTCTCAGGGTCAAGGACATGCAGGCTAACTTATCCCATATGCACAATGGTGCTTACTGCAGTTTCCTACTTTCCTATAAAGCATTGTACTTGCTTCCTTTCTTAATGCAATGATAGTACTCTTTTCTTTTCAGTGAAGTGTCAATGTCATTGTCCACATACACAAGATTGTGTTTATGAGTCCAAGTCTCAATCTTGGAACCTAATTCACTTGTGTAACAAACAGTGTTCTTTCCATTATGAGTCTACACTTCTTTTTCCATCCTCCATAGCTTCCGGTTTTACCATGCTCTAGATCCCGCATTTCTCACATGGTATCAGAGCCCAGTTGGGCATGGCATTGCTTGTCTAGCCTCTCTTGATTCCTTTCAACCTCAGTCTAGCTCAATGTCAGCTCATGACTTCATCTCCCAACTCTACTCTCACTGAAGCTTCCATGGCAGCCATAGCCAGCAGCACCCTGTCAGATTAAGCTGCTTATATCTCACTCCACAGGTCAAATCTCTTGGAGCTTCCTTCTGGAAAAGTATTCCCCAACTCACAAAGCTTCCCTGTATCACATCAATCCAGGACATTGGACCATCTGGAGCTCAGCATTGTGAAAATCCCCAATCTCTGCTCTGTGTCTGCCATAGCCAGACAGGACCTACCTTACTTGGAGCTTCCATAACTCTTCAACCAGGCCATTTCAGCCCACGATTTCTTCTAGGGAGTTGTTCCTCTGCTCAAGGCACTTCATCCTGGCACGAGAATCGATGACATTACTGCGCCCTGGCTTCAGCATTGCGAAAATCGCGGAATCCTGTCAGAAATGCGCCTGCTGCTGTTCGACGTGCCTGCGTGCTGCATACTGTCCACGATTTTGATGATTATGATAGGGCTTTGGTAGCCCATGAAATCAGCTTCCTAGGCATATAAAAATTTTTGAAAATGATCCACTGTAGCTCCTGCAATCTGAGAAAAACCAGGCCCCTGTCTCAGAAACCCTAATTCCACCATAGCCAAAGCTTCAAAATCTTGATATTTTTCACTATTTCTCTCACTGAAGTTATCAACAGTGATTTTAATCACTGAGCAATACTCTCTGAAGTTCATTAAAGTACTGTCACTCAGATCTGAAGGCATCAGCATCAAATCAAGAAGGGGAAGATCACTTGGATTTTAAAAGAGTAAAAGACTTTTGCAGATTTGGTATTCATTGACACTCAGTTAGTGTTTTTTAGCACTTGTGTCTCTCAATCAATTCTTCTGTTGCTCAAATCTAATAAGTCTGAAGTTGATTTGCTACTGTTCCCGTAAATCTAACATGGGAAAAGACTCTCCAAATGCTCGATTCAAAGGAGTCGGGTTTCACACTTGGCAAACCCGCATCAAGCTCATCCTGATGAAGAAGGGTCTCTGGGCCATCACAAATGGCAAAGAGAAGAAACCTCGGGACGCGGACCTTGCAACTACTTGGCAAAAGAATGATAACAGAGCTCAGACCATTATCAAACTGGAGCTAGACGACAGTTATATCCATCATGTGGATAACTATGAGACCTCACAAGATACATGGAAAAGACTTGACACCCTGTTCGGTGCACAATCTAAATCATCAAAGTATGGTCTCCTGATTGAGTTCTTCAGGCTTGAAATGAAGTCCAGCACATCACTTGCCACACATCTCAATTACATGGAAGGACTCCTAACCCAACTTGCAGGAATCAACATTAAAATGGATGAAGATGTTTGCATCGGTGTTCTACTTAAGAGCTTGCCTCCTGAATATAATAATATATCAACAACTTTAATCAACATGCCAAATCCTGAACTTGTTGATATCCAGGCATCACTGTTAGAAGAAGAAAAGAAGCTAAAAACCAAAGAAGAACCAAGTACCTCTAGAGATGAGCATGCATTATATGTTGGCAACAGGTACAAAGGCAAGAAGGATCAGCTCTTTTGTGACTTCTGCAAAAGGACCGGACACACCGAGAAGTTCTGCCACGCAAGAAAGAGATCCCAAAAGGCCTATCTAGTCGCAGTCAAAGAAGAAGAAGAAAATGGAGCAAAGGAAGAAGAAGATGAAGATGAAGACCACCAGGATCGGAATGACAAGACTCATCAGTCCTTGAACTCTCATAATTCTGATAGACTGTTTTAAAAGCCTTGTACTTCCTTGCCCTAATGCTTCCTGCCATAAGCTTTGTAAACTCCTTATGTAACTTGGCATTACAGTCCCTGTACACTTTGTGAGGCCCCTGTTACAGCCTCTGGATGTCCACCATGTTTATGGTACGCACACTTAGCTTTTTCTGCGACAGCCTCTGGTGTTTTGCCATGTCTGTGGTATGCCCACACTTTGCAGGTGGTTCTCATTACAGCCTCTACACACTCTGTGTCTTTTCTAGTTGTGATTGAGGAGGGGTGTTGAGAATCAGCAATCACACTCAAACAGCCTCTTTGTATGGAGTCTCAGGGTCAAGGACATGCAGGCTAACTTATCCCATATGCACAATGGTGCTTACTGCAGTTTCCTACTTTCCTATAAAGCATTGTACTTGCTTCCTTTCTTAATGCAATGATAGTACTCTTTTCTTTTCAGTGAAGTGTCAATGTCATTGTCCACATACACAAGATTGTGTTTATGAGTCCAAGTCTCAATCTTGGAACCTAATTCACTTGTGTAACAAACAGTGTTCTTTCCATCATGAGTCTACACTTCTTTTTCCATCCTCCATAGCTTCTGGTTTTGCCATGCTCTAGATCCCGCATTTCTCACACACAAGAAACTGGCTCACTATGATGCCCATCCTACTCAAGCACCAATGGGACTAAATCATCCCAAGTGAGTCTCTCGGCTACGAGAAGTGAGAAGACTAGTGTAGAACACATCATATGTTGGCAATGAAAGATGTGAGAGAAGTGTCACAACAAGGTCCTCCGAAAATATCTATAACAAGGAATGAAAGCTTATCCTGAATCTCCTACATCCTATGGATGTGATCCCTCATCGTAGGGGTAATCTACAATAGAAAGCTATCGTAGCTTCAACTCAAGAGATAAGCGATGCCCAAATGTCTGGATCCGAAAGAGAGATGCCAATCTCCTTCAAATGTTTGCAACAATAGAGAGATGTCCAACATGCATGAGCACAGAATTTGTACAACCCAAAAGGACAGAAGAGCAAGCTCTAGCATTCAACCAATCCCATAAAGCTGCCAAATCCGCAATCACACCATCATGAGGATCTGCAAAAGGTCGGGATATAGGGACTATAACAAAACCCCAAAGGTCATAGTCATCGAGGAGACACTCCATGCAGCACGACCATAGAGGGTAGTACCCTATCCAGCTTGTCGGATGCGGAGAGAGAGGGTAGAACTGGCACTTTCTCAGGAGATGCCATCAATGCAAATTGGAGACTAGAAATCCTAGAAGAATATAATGGGAAAGAGTAATAAGCTGGTGGTCAGTCTAAATAATTCCGAACCACACAATCCCCAATAGCATACACGTCGGCTATGAATATCCTTCAATAAAGTACCTACAAGAAAACAAAGAAAATGCTGCCACTTGAATAAAGGTGACCAATAAAGAGGCGTCTAATCAAGGTCCGTCAAGCCACGGTATAGAAGAAAACTGACTGAACCAAGACAAATGGGGAGTATCCGATGCCGAAGGTAACACACAACGCTTGGTAGAGAAAGGAAGCAGTAAATGCAAAGGAAAATAAGTCTTCAATCTGTAATCGCAGTCAATCTAGGGGCTAGTAATGAACTAGGAATGCCCGAAAATGGTATACCTACAATAAACACAAATCTACCCTACTACTGGCCTGAAAAAGAGTTCGCCTAGCATCGAAAAGAAGTCACCTGGTCAAAAAAGACTAGCCAATTTAAAATGCAGCAAGGAAAGGATGTTGTCCACCTGTAAACATGCTGCCCAACAGAGAACAATGCCTCCCAGTTGAGAAGAGTTGTCGCCCAGCCTTACAGGTTGTCACCTAGCAGAAAGGAGGCTGCCCTACAGAAAACACAGATAATGCAAAGCATATTCCTGCAGCAAGTGTGTTGGGGGCTACTTGCGTGAAAACGCAGGTGATATACGGCCTAGTTCTGCAGCATGTGTGCAAGGCGCTATCTGCAGAAAACGCAGGTCTCTTTTGGTGTCGCCCGGCCAATAGAATGGCCACCTAGCCTGTTGGACACCGCCCAAATGCAATAATGGTGCTGTCCAACCTGGTAGAGGCCGCCCAAGAGCGAAACCCAAATCTACCCTAGTAAACGTAGTCTAAAAAAGGGCTAGAAACAAGCCGCCCTGCCCTATTTATGTGAGATGGGAAAGATCGAAGCTCACCTGAGAGTACACAGTTGACAGTGAAGAGAGTGAGAGAGTGGAGACACGACTCCCAATGCAATTTTCAAAGAGTGTAATGCAAGTACAAAGTACAACCCTTAAACCTTAGGGTTGTTAATGAGAAGGTGTAAACACGATAAGTGTCCGTACTACGTAACATAAGCACATAAAATAAAAGACAATATAACTGGGGGGGAAAAAACCTTCTCGTAAGGAGAGTAAAAAGTGCCCTAGTATCCTACCGCGGATCACCAACACTCCTTTGTGAGCATAGGTGTGAGTCAAACCCAACAAACCCCCCTGGAGTGAAAAGTGATCAATATACAAGGATTATTCACCAAAGGAGATCAAATTTGAAGCATTGCGAAATGCTTCAAATTTGTCACAAGGAAGAGCTTTGGTGAAGATGTCTAACACATTACTCGTGGTAGAACAATAGATAAGGCTGATATATACTGCATGTAGCCTCTCTCTAACAAAGTGATAGTGGATCTCTGTGTGTTTCATGTGTGCATGAAATACTGTGTTCCTTGCGACTACAATGGCACTCTGACTCTATCAGTAAACAAAGAAGTAGGTTCCATGACAGATACATCAAGATTAGCCAACAAACGTCTCAGCTATACACATTCAACTATGGTAGTGAAAGTTGCCTTGTATTCAGATTCACAAGACGATGTGGCAACAGTGGATTGTTTCTTGCTAAGCCAAGAGATGCAAGATGTGCTAAGAAAGAAACAAGTTCCACTCATAGAGTAACGTGAATCAAAATCACCAACCCAATCTGAATCACTGTAAGCATGTAGCCGCAACCGTCCCCCCTTGGCATAAAGTAGTCCAAGAGTCCTAGTATCCTGCAAGTAATGAAAAACACGCTTCACAACTTGCCAATGTGATATGTGTGGGCTAGGGCTGTGCATATATCTACTCATGGCTGAAACTGCAAACTGAATATCTAGCCTTGTGTTGCATAAATAAATTAGACATCCAACTTCCGGAGCATATGTACAGATGTCAAACAAATCATTGTCATCATGCAAGGATTACTTAAGTCCAATCTCCATTGGTGTGCAAATTGGCTTGCAATCCTGTAAGCCAAACCTCTCAAGGAGTCTACCAATATATTTGGACTGTGACAATCCAATGCCTCTAACATCATGAATAAACTAAATGCCCAAATAGTAGTGCAAAGGCCCTAAGTCTGACATCTCAAAAGTTTGCTGCAAATTGTTCTTTAATGCTGAAATTTGATCAGCATGTGTCCTTGTGAGTAGAAGATCATCTACATGAAGACATATGACCAGCAACAAGGATCCCCTCTCTTTACATACGTAAAGAGTAGACTTTGATGAGTTGTTAATGAACCCTTGGCTAAGTAAAAAGGCATCAATTTTTGCATATCGAGCTCGAGGGGCTTGCTTTGAACCATACAAAGCCTTTTTCAGCTTACATACCAAGTGTTCATATCCCTCTACTGCAAAACCAATGGGCTGCTGTACATACACTTATTCTTGAAGTTCCCCATTTAAAAATGCAGTCTTAATATCAAGTTGGTGCACAGTCCAACCATAATGGGCAGCCAAAGCAACCCTACATTAAATGGTAGTTAGACGGGATGTAGGAGCAAATGTCTCCTCATAGTCAATGCCTTTCTTTTGTGCATAGCCTTTGCCCAGAAGCTTGGCTTTATACTTATCAATGGATCCATCTGCATTTCTATTCAGCTCATAGACCCACTTTGTACCAATGGCTTTCTTTCCAACAAGCAATGTCACTAAATCCCATGTTTGATTCTTTATGATAGAATCAAATTCAGCTTGCATTGCTGCCATCCAATGCACACTTTGTTGTGCATCCTCAAAACATTCACGCTCCTCATCATCAAGTGTATGTGCTACCATAACAAACTCCATTGTATTAGCATGATCATGCAGACGAGCTTGTCTTCTAGTATGACCAGCAATAGGAGCATCCAAATGACTATCTTTCATAATCTGCAAGTACCATCTAGGCATCTACCGAGCTTCTTGATTGTGTAAAAGCTCTTGCTAAACCTCAAATTCAGCATCTTGCTGAATATTCAGATCAGCCATAGGCTAAATTTCTGCATTGCTCAATGGAGCAGCTAGCTGAACATTGTGTTCATTTACTGAAGCTCCAGTTGTGTCACCAAAAGAAATGGGCAGCAGCCCTTCAAACACATCATTTGCAGCCTGATATGTATCAAAACCAACAAGGGATAATTCTGATTTTTCATCAAAAACCACATCCTTGCTGACAAAGACTTTCTTGGAAATAGGATCATACAATCTATATCCTTTGCTCTCACTGTTGTACCCTACAAAAATGCATTTAACAGCCTTGTTGTCCAACTTCTTTCTTTGTACTTTGGAAATATGAGCATATGCAAGACACCAAAAGTACGAAAATGGCCAACTGAAGGTTTTTGGCTGTTCCAAGCCTCAAAGGGCATAACATTTTAAATGCCTTGGTAAGGCACCTGTTCAAAACATGACAAGCACACATAACTACTTCCATCCAAAAGCCATGTGGCAAACTCTTAGCTTTCAGCATACATCTGGCCATCTCCATGAGTAACCAATTCTTCCTTAGGCCAAGGGAGAAACAGATCTTGGGGTGGCAAGAGGAATGCCAATGTCAATGATGTTCGTCGATGAAGACAGCCAATGAAGAAGCTCCTCACGATCTTGGGAAGTCCCCCTCTGAAACACTAGGGGCCAGGGAACCCACAACCACATCACTGAGATCGTCCCCCTTTGAAAGGAATGGGAGGTACGAGGAAACCACCAAAGGAGAGGGTGGGTGATGAGAAGGGACCTGTGGCAAAGATGGTGCACAAGTGGGAATAGGTGTAGCAATAGACAACTGCCTCAGAGAACCTACATAAGAGAAGGGGAATGGAGCTTGTAAAGCCCGCTTTCCTACCAACCTATCGCGATAACAGCCCCTATAATAGAATCCTCAATACAAATGGCCTGCTCAATGAAGACAACCCAAGTACCAAGCCTAGTAATTCTATAAACTAAGAGGAGTGGAAAGCCAAAGTCCAAAACATAAAGGGCCTATGAAAGGGAGCTCAATGTGCAGTCAGGAAATAAAGGCAAAGTGCCAACACCACAAATAGGCAACAAAACAATGTCACCAACAGTGTGACTAAACCCTCAAAAGGGCATAGATCCTACAACAAATCACCTCGTGGAGTCATATGACTAGAAGCTCCACTATCAACCAATCAAGGCCTCTTAGAAGATGAGGCAATCACTGAAGAAGGCTTCTCAACAATTTAAAGGAACACTAACTCATGGGTAACCACTGGAATAGAGGTAGAAGGCTCAAATGCATTAGCTCCATCCTTCACTCCTGGATGAAGCTGAGGATACTTCTTCCAACATTTCTCCTCTAGATGTGTCCCCTTCCCACAGTATGGGCATTTAGCCTTCTCCGAGTTAGAGTTAGAACTTGAAGAACTCTCCTGTCTTTTAGCCTTTGACTTCCCTATCTTCTTCTTCTCCCCTCCCAAACCTGCAACAAAAGCTTTGTTGGAGGTGGATCCATTGGCTACCTCTTTGGTGTGCTTGTCATGCTCCAAAACAAGCGGGGCAAGATCTAAGTCAAAAGAATCATGGCCATATCCTCTGAAGAGATCATCTTGCCAAGGGACGCAAGCTCATCCCTCATATCCTTCAACCTGTTGATATGATCCTTCATGGAAGGAGAGTCATCAATAGCCAGCATCCGTAATTTCTTCTTGAGAGTAATCCAGTGGACAAATGTCTTTTGATGGTACAAAGAAGCAAGCTTTGTCCACACTTCCGCTGCTTTCCATAACGTACACACATGCACTAGGATAGAATCTTGGAAGCTCGTAAAGAGGAAAGATCGGGCGAGTTAAGCTGATTCCATAATGCAACACAATCCATCGATGATCCAACTGTGGGATCCTCCACTGGATGGGGAATAGGGTGGGTAACAAACTCCCAAAGATCGAAGGTATCAAGGATACACTCTACCTTACATGACCAAAGCAAGTAGTTGGGGTTTTCTTTGGGCAAATAAGGGAGTATGGGCACCTATATAGAGGGTGCCATGAAAGGCATGTGAAGGCCAGCAAAACGAGCCTTCTATGAAACATGGAGAAAACCAGGAGGAGAGGGATCCTATACAAACGGGCTGGGTGACCTCCAGTCGTCGCATGAACTAGCACGAAAATCTTTCCATCTCTTAGAGGAATGGATAGAGGCCTCATCCTCTGAAGAATTGGTGATAAGACATCTTCAATATCCTGGAAGACACCCACAAAAAATCTGCATTTTAGCAGTAGACAGCCCCGAAACAGGAGGAAACGGCTACAAGATCACAAGAAAGTCAATACAGAGGTCCGCCTAGGGGAAATAGACTGTCGCTTGCACAAGGACTATGTGCATTTCCTGAGGAGAGCTGTCGCCTGACCAAGGAACACTGCATTTGTAGAAAAAGGCTATTGTCTGACCAAGGAAGCCTGTTGCCTCTAGCAAGAGAGGAAGTGGGCAGCAAAACGGGTACCTGGCACAAGAAAAGCGGACGTCTTCAAGCAGAAAGCTGTGTTTTCAGCAAAACATTGATGTGGCAAGGCCGGCTAGCAGTCTGGGGTGGTCTCCTCTGCGAGAAGTAAGCTCTCTGTCTCTCTTAGACAATGATACCATGCGAGAGTGCGCAACGGAAGAAGAAACTCGAACACAGAGGAAGAGAGAGAGACAATCTGCAAGAAAAGAAGAAAAGAAACCTGCATTGAACAAGAAACAAATGCTAAATATAAAAGGACTGATCAGTTCTTGCGCGCACCCCACAGCGTCAGTGGGGGTACCAAATCACCCTAATGATGACGGCAACGCCAGAGACAGAGGAAGATGACAAAGTAAGAGTGTGCACTGTCGAAGAGGAAGAAAACTAAATGAGATCACTGAGATTGCTAAGTGAAAAATGGCTATAAATAGCCAAATCCAAAAACTGGTCGACCTGAAATCTAGGGCCAAAATATGGCCGACCAATATTTAATGCTAGTAAAAATACCAAAAATGCTCAGAAAAATCCCGAAAAGGTTGGACAATGTCCAGCAGGTGAGGCAGGCTGAAGAATGCAGAAACTGCTCAAGAAGTGCATATAAAAAACCTAACTAGAGGAGAAAATGCACTGAAATGCAATAAATCGAGTGCTCTAGAACAAGCTACCTCCTCCATCAAAACAAGTGATAGACAGGTCAGAGCTCCTAAAGTCCTCGTCTGACTCGGACTGAGGCTCACAAGCAAGAGATGACAAGGCATGACAAACATGATTGCTAATAGATTATAGACAACTTCAATCATTATGTCTGGCCTATTTTCTAGAGTACAAGAGCAAGGCATACTCCTTTTTTTCTATACGAGTGAAAGGTGTTCGTGGAGACAAAAACTACTTTCAAAGTTTGTGGCGTATAAGTGGATCATGGTGGAGAGTTTACTTCTAACCTCTTTTCTCAGCTTTGTAGGGATCACAACATTTGGGTGGAGTGTACCCATCCAAACACAACTTCAGAGAATGGTATAGTGGAGCGTGCGAATCAGACCATGCTAGAGATGGCCTGATCGATATTGGAGCATCAAGGTCTTCCTCATTCCCTTTGGGGTGAGGCAATGGCTACTACAATTCACATCCCCTACTGCTCCCCCGACTTCTGCCTTACAGGACATGACACCTTACGAGGCTTTCTTTGGTCGAAAGCCTTCCGTGTCTCACTTCCACATCTTTGGATGTGATGCATTTGTCTATGTGGACAAGAAGAAGAGGAAGACAATGCTTAACTCCAAGTCCAAGAAGCTCATCTTCGCAGGCTACAGCACTACCATGAAGGGCTATCCACTCTACAACCCGACGACACGGAAGCTTAAGGTGAGTAGGGATGTAATCTTCGACGAGGCTACGACCTCCAAGGATCCTATTGATGGTTCTCTTGCAGGTGATTCTTTGTCATCAATTGACCCTCCACCACCCTCAATTCCTTTTCCCTCTTCCAAGTTGCCTCTTAGCACCCCTTCTTCATCTTCAGCTCCTCCCCCTCCTCCTTCTCCACCCTCTACCCCAACTTCTCTACCACCTTTGACAGATGTGACATCTTTTTCTTCGCCAAGTACTTCCACCCCTTTAGCCTCCAAAGTCTTCTAGGAATGCTCAGCCATCAAAGGGGGAGCCCTCTTCAGATAGGAAGGATCTAACTTCCCTTGGTGACAGGAAGTCTCTTCCACAAACGGGTGTATTGCAGGTACCAAAGGCTACTCAGCCTCCCTCGCAGCACGATGAGTCTGTTCCAATTTCTCTTTGGTACCAACAACTCGTGTAGGATTCAGGTGTTTCTCACTTTCTTGCTTCTCCTACAAGTCTACGCAAATCAGCTCGCTTACAAGCCTAGTGGAATAGTTCACTCTATGTGAACTATGCTCTTATGTCACGAATTCATGACAGCAAGCCTACTATAGTTGAGGAGACTCTTGCATAGAATATTGGCGTCAAGCCATGTAGGAGGAGCTCAAGTCTATCAAGCGTAATTAGACTTAGGAATTGGTTCCACGTCCGCCGGAGCGGAAGGTGATAGGTGTGAAGTGGGTCTATAAGACCAAGTACCTTGCATATGGTTCCTTGGACAAGCACAAAGCTAGGCTTGTTGCCAAGGGTTTTTACTCAAAGGGATGGTTTGAACTATTTTGAGATTTTGCACCTATAGGTCAGATGTCTATATTCGGGCTATCTTGACTCTTGCAACCCACCACTGTTGGCCTATGTATCAGATGGACATAAAGTTTTCCTTCTTGAATGGCATCCTTGAGGAGGAGATTTATGTTTCACAACCTCCAAGTTTTCCTGTGCAGGGGACGCAGGACCGTGTCTGCAAATTGCGGAAGGCCCTCTATGGCCTGAAGCAGGCTCCTAGAGCTTGGTACCAAAGGATTGATCAATTTTTTCTACATAGTGGCTTCCATCAATTGGGTCATGACCCCAACCTATACTTCAAGGTTGAGGGTGATAGGTGTGTTTTGCTCATCTTGTATGTGGATGATCTTATTATCACAAGGAGCTATACTCAAGTGGTTGATCAAACTCCGAAGATTTTGAGACAGAAGTTTAACATGACAGATCTTGGGATCCTACACTTCTTCCTTGGATTGGAGATCTATCAAATGGCACAAGGCATCTTTATTTCTCAGCACGAGTACATTATAGAGCTTCTCTTAGAGTTTGGTATGGCCGATTGTCGTCCTATTTCATGCCCCATAGACCTAGAGTCTGCTTATGGCAACCGGAGCTTCCCTTACAGATGCCACCTGTTACAAGTGTCTTGTTAGCTCCCTCATCTAGCTTATTCACACTTAGCCGGATATTTCTTTTGTTGTGGCTCTGTTGTCTTCTTTTATGAAGACTTCCACTCACAAGAGCATCGGAGAGCGGCCTTGCACGTTCTTCGTTATTTACAAGGGACTCAATCCTATGAGATCATGTATGGAGTGGGGGTTACTCTCTCTGGTTGGAGTGATTCTGATTGGGCAAGTGATGTGGATTGGAGACGGTCCACTACAAGTTATGCCTTCTCCTTAGGTCGAGAGCTATCTCTCAAGGAGCAATAAGAAGCAACCTATTGTGGCCCTTTCTTCTACTTAAGCAAAGTATCATGCATTATGTTCTATAGCTATGGAGAAGGTTTGGCTTCGCCACATGTTGGCATAGATTGGCTTTCCCCAACCTAGATCTATGGAGCTACATGTAGACGACCAAAGTGCTCTAGCTCTAGTAAAGAACCCTATGTTTCATGCTCGCATGAAGCACATCGAGGTTTAGTATCACTATGTTTAAAAGTGGATCATGGATTCTGAGTTAGCAGTAGCCTACTGTCCCATGGCAAACAACGCAAGAATCTCTTCATGAAGCCTTTGCCCAAGGCTTCTATACTTCATCACATGAGGTTGTTGAGTCTTCAGACCTCTGAGGATCCCGAGGGGGGGTGTTAGCATACCTATGTTAGTCATGTCAGCCTGTCATCTCTTAGTTGTGAGCTTCTGTCAGAGTCATAGAAGCTGTGGCAGTTTAGGTGCATTTTCATGAGTTGTCGGCTTTCTATGTGAATTCTGTTGAAAGATATGACAAATGATGTATGCTCCAGGAAGAGATGCTCTATATCCCATAAGCACAGTGAGGAGAGTGGAACAACCCAAAGGCTACATAAGCATGTATTTGGTTCTTATTTCAATGCAATGCTATTGTACTTTGTACTTCCAATCTATGTCCTTGTCATGTCCTACTCAAGATTGTGTTTATGAGTCCAAGCACTTAATCTTGGAACCTAATTTACTTGAGTAACAATCGTTGTCTCTTGTGTCAAAAGATGATGTACCAGCGAGACAGTAGGGTTGGCGGGGAGAAACATGGAGTGAACTCGGCAAACATGGAGAAGAGAAGAGAAGAGAGAAGAAACTCTGATGAATGGAATGATCAAGTCCTGAATCATGGAGTGAATGTGATACAAGGGAACAAGGGTGTCGTAGTATAAGGAAGATGATGATGACAGCCACGAACCATGAACTGCAATGTCCTCCTAAAGGGGTGTGAGGGTAGTGGAGAGGCTAAAGAGAAGAGGTGACGGATTGAATGAATCAGCCGTAAAGAATAAATGAGAGAGTGGCCTATAAATAGGCACAGTCAGTCTAGGATGGCGCCCCTTTTCGGGGCTACAAACCCTAAACGCAAAACGCAGAAACGCAAACTGCGGGTGAAGGGTGAAGGGTTTCTCAACACCCTCTCTCAGGCCCAAAAAGGGGAACAAGAGAAGAGTGAGGTGGAGATGCAATGCTACATGCTGAAGAATGCTCATGCAGCAGGTGCCAGTTGGACAGTGTCCCTCGTGGGGAAATTGTTCACTTGCCCAAGCATCCTAGTACAAAGATGATGAAAACATGCAATGCATAGGAGGAATGTCGGATTTTGTGTGGTGCGGAGAACCATAAGGATATGCCTGTACTCGATCTCGAGAGGTGGCTCCATGCTGACCAAGAAACAAAGGCAAGAAGAGAAGAGGAGGAAGAAGATGTAGAGGATTCCTCAGATCCAAGAGTTCCACCTGAAAGGTAACCTGCTATAAAGGACAGTAGACAAAGTGAACTGGAGAAACTGAAACTCAACCTCGGGAGAGAAGCCACTAGCTTCGTGCATCCATGTTGGAAGGAATACGAAGGCCTCGTCACCAAATCGCAGCTGAACCTCCGAGGTCCCGATCTAGGTGGTACTTGAAGATCCTAGGTATTAGTAAAAGAGATAACTGGTCGAAGAGAGCCACCCCAAGAAAGTAGAGGATGGGTGAAGAACTTCATGTGGAGTAGGTTTTCCCTTTGATGTGGGAGGTGGAGAGGCCCTTGCTGAAGTCCAAGAAGTAGATGCCCCCTCTGAGAGCAAAGAAATAACATCCCCCTCTGAAGTAGATAGGGAATCAAAAAACTCATGGATCACAGACTCCGAAATGTCTGATGACAAAGGAAGTGCCGCCGGTCGTGCCGAAGAAGGTATCTGGGGTGTCGAAGAGCTCCCAGAGATAGCCTCTCAAACCTGAGGAGTCGAGGGTGGGGAAGGGTGGGGCTCAGAATGAGGAAGAGGTGGGAAACAGTCGCTATCTCTCAGTGGAGCAGACTGGGTAGCTGAAGAAGAGGAAGGAGTTGAGCAGCCACTATGTCTCGAAGGAGTGGACTGACGAGGAGACAGTATCAAACAATCACTGTTTCTCGATGGAGCGGACTGCAGAACCGCGGGCCGTGGTAGCCACTGTACCTGAAAATAGGTGGGAGAAAACTGCCGCTGGCATTACGACGATCTCCAAGAGGTCATGGCGCCAATCGATCCTCCATGTGCTCCAAAGGACTTTGTGCGCATCGGATGCGTCTTATTGCCATGAGCATAATACTCTGATAGCCGATATAGAACGATCTCTCTGGCCCAGAAAGGAGAGGTGGCACAAGGAGTGCCTGGTGGAAGACGCATGTACTCCGGAGGGGTGGGGAACAAAGGTCGAAGTCGGCAAGCATCGGTGGTGTGTCTGGTGATGCCGCAGTAGGAGCACCCAGTAGTCCGGTCATCTGTTGTTAAAGAAGCCATGGATACCAGTGTGCCTTGCTGAAAAAGGAAGAGGTCAACCACCATGAACCATGAACCGCAATGTCCACCTCAAGGGGTGTGAGGGCAGTGTGAAGCACGGACCGCAATGTTTGCCTCAAAGGGTGGAAGGGTAGTGGAAGGGCTGGAAATGAGCTGCCAATGAGAGGAGGATGCGACCAGCAGTAAGAGATTGCAACCAATAGAAAAACGCACGTGAGGAGAGTGAAAGACTAAAAAATGCACGCAACAGGTGAGAGAAAGATTAAAAACGTAGGTGGGACAGTCTGCAGGAAAGAGAAAGACTAAAAACGCAGGCAACAGGAGAGAGAAAGACTAAAAACGCAGGCAGGACAGCCTGTAGGAGAGAGAAAGACTAAAAACACAAGCAGCAGGACTGTGATGACGTGGCAGACTGTACGGCAGCAAGTCTACACAGGAACAGCAGTCGCTTGGCTGGAATCAGCTCCAAACTGCGTGAAGAGGGTTGAAAATCAGGCGCCAACTAATGGAGACAGCAATGGACAACTTCGACTGAGATATCCTCCGCGAACGGGATGTGGGCAGCAAGCTGAAACACCTGAAATCTGCAAAAACGAGATTTTGATACAGCAGAAGAAGAAGAGAAGTGGATGCCGAACAAGCCACCGGTCTTTGCCTTCACTGGAGTGGAGGATCTTTGCCACTGTTTGAGCAAATCCAGCTCTGATACCATGTCATAAGAGGACGTACCAGCGAGACAGTAGGGTTGGTGGGGAGGAACACGGAGTGAACTCGGCAAACATGGAGAAGAGAAGAGAAGAGATAAGAAACTCTGATGAATGGAATGATGAAGACCTGAATCATAGAGTGAATGTGATACAAGGGAACAAGGGTACCGTAGCACAAGGAGGATGATGATGACAACCATGAACCACGAACCGCGATGTCCTTCTAAAGGGGTGTGAGGGTAGTGGAGAGGCTAAAGAGAAGAGGTGACGGACTGAATGAATCAACCGTAAAGAATGAATGAGAGAGTGGCTTATAAATAGGCACAGTCAATCTAGGATGGCGCCCCTTTTCGGGGCTGCAAACCCTAAACGCAAAACGCAAAAACGCAAAAAACGCAAACTGCGAATGAAGAGTGAAGGGTGAAGGGTTTCTCAACATCTTGTCTATGTCATCATGGTTCATGTCTATGCATTCTATCCTCCATAGTTAAACCATGCTTAAGATTCGTATTTCTCAACATGGTATCACAGCCATGGTGAGCATGGCTCAACTCTAAAATCTCTTCTCTCGGCTCATCTCTGTCCAGCTCAATCCAAGTGGGTGACTTCATTTCCAACTTCATCTACACTCCCTATCTTCATGGCAGCCAAAGCCTGCAAGATCCTACATACTTGGAGTTCTCATATCTCTCTCTACAGGCCAAATCTCACTGAGCTTCCTTTTGGAAAAGTATTTTCCGCTACTAATTGTATCACTTCAAACACCAACATTGCCCTACTCTGACCCAACATTGCAGAAATTGGAGATCGCTGTCCAAATTTGCGCCTGTGATGGTCATACACTCCCAGCTCCTGACACAAAGCGCGATTCAACCTGCGACCATAGGGCTTTGTTAGGACACTATACGAGCTTATTCCTCACCAAATATCTCGAGCAATGATCACTTCTACGTGCTACTGTAAAGGAAAAACCAGCCGGGTTCAGAAACCCTAACTATGGACTCCATAGCCTTTAAGCTTCAAACTCATCTTTTACTTCAATATTTTATTTCCTTCAACTCAAGCTTGTCAATGCCACTCTAATATGACACTCGGTACCCAGCAAGGAAATCACAACTACTACTACGAAGTGTAAATCAAGAACCGTATGAGAACCTTGTGTCTACCCTAAGCAATGTTCCTAATCTCTCACTCAAAGACATTGAGCATTCTCTACTTCGTGAAGGAAAGTAAACTTAAAAACGAGGATGCAAAAGAAATCATCTCAAAGGACAACCTCTTGTACACCAAGGGAACTTGTGGAGCAAAAGGATGTGGATAAAGATTCAACACCAACACTAAGGATCAGGTCACATGTCATTATTGTGGTAAGATTGGGCACAGTGAATGTTTCCACAGGAAAAGAGCACAACAGGTGCACAATGGTAACCATCAAAAGCAGTTCATAAATAAAGAATATGAATAAGAACAACAACTCTAACAGATTGTTTTGAAGAAATTTTCATTGTATCTTTTCCATAGTGGATCTTATGTTTTCCCATAGTGGATTTTGTTTCCCTTAGTGGATGTTGTTTTGTAAAAAGCCTTGCCAACTGTACAGTTTCAAGCTTTAACTTGACTAGTCTCCCGGGCCATGTCATCATGTAGGTGGGGGAAAAGCCAGTGAGTGTAGGAACTCATCATTTGAGGGGGGGTGTTGAAAGATATGACAAATGATGTATACTCTAGGAAGAGATGCTATGTATCCCATAAGCATAATGAGGAATGTGGAACAACCCAAAGGCTACATAAGCATGTACTCGGTTCTTATTTCAATGCAATGCTATTGTACTTTGTACTTCCAATCTGTGTCCTTGTCATGTCCTAGTCAAGATTGTGTTTATGTGTCCAAGCACTTAATCTTAGAACCTAATTCACTTGAGTAACAATCATTGTCTCTTGTCTATGTCATCATGGTTCATGTCTATGTATTCTATCCTCCATAGTTAAACCATGCTCAAGATCCATGTTTCTCAACACATTCCTAGGCCAGTTTCTGCTTTCCACAGTCTCCCTCTACCTGCCAAGACGTTAGGTGATTTTAATGCCAAGACAGCGGACCATTAGATATCCTTCTTTGATTCATCTGAGGAGATGCTCTAAGAGCAAGAAGTGGAAGAGATGGAGAAGAACTCCCAGGGTATAGGAAAGTTACAAAGTACAGAAGTTATCTAGTGGAAATGTGTACATCATATGTGTTGGGTGTAAAGTCCCTTCGAGTCTAAAGTCCCTTAATCTCCATGTATAAACTTATACAAGTGTGAACACACCCTTATTTGTACCCTAACATATAAATACATTTTATTATTTGTCTACCGTGACAAGATGATACAGTCATCTTGGGATTCTCTCACTCTCACACTCAACACTGCTGATACTCCACTTCTGACTCGTATTCCCATTGCGCACTCATCCCCAACAAACTGGTATCAGAGCTGCGACTAAGGTGTGCGCGCTTCCCAAGGAGCATGCAGGTCAGTTTCAGCGTGCACACGCGAAGATAATGGCAGGTCGTCACTTTTGCAAGCAACCGACAGCCCATTGACCAACTAGTGTGACCAGCAGGCGAAGACCAGGCAGCAGTCAACGTGACCAGGCGGAGACTAGGCGGTAGTTAGCGTGACTGGAATGACCAGACGGAGACAGGTGTGGCAATTAGTGTGACCAGGCGGCAGTCAACTCTAACCAACCAGACAATAGGCGACATCCTTTGACAAGTCACACTGGTCACGTCAACACATTTCAGGCCAGACTCATCATTTATTAAAATTTTATCAAGCATGCACCCTACTCACTAACGGGTTTTTGTGCATGCAAGCACAGATTACAGATTTGTGCCTAAAAATTTGGGGCTTTTCCTAGGTTTTCGTGTTGTTCATACATAACAATGACATTGGACCACCAAATTGCAGATATTGAGCACATTGGCTTTGAAATTTTTGGGGCTTTTCATGTATCAGTGAAATTTTGCTCAGTTGAGCCGAACTTACTGACATTGGTGCACATTTGGATTTGAGAAATTTGGGCCTTTTGCAAAATTTTGCTGAAATTTTGCTAAATTTGACTGTTCTATGCTATTGAGAACATGTATTCGTGCAATCAAGGCAAATTAGTCAGCGAAATTTTGGGGCTTTTGCTGAAATTTGTGAATTTTGGCAAAATTGATGTGTGAAATGCACTTTGGAGACATTGCTAAAGCAATCTTGGTGCTATAAGCAGTGTAATTTGAGTTTATTATCTCCCATTTGTGAGATTTTGGACAAGTTTCAGAGAATCTTGGTGGTTTTTTGTGTATTAGAAGTGCTTTTGGGCACATATGTATGCAGTACACATGTTAGGCAGCTCCTATTGAGTTGATGTATTACTGAATATTCATAGTGCAGCAATCTTAGTGATCATTTGCAGATCTCGGATTGTTGCAGATGTATTATTGGTGATAATGCTGAAGTGGGAGTCACCTGCAGTGATGTATGCATGGAATGTATGCTGAAATCTCAGTTATATTGATGAACGTCATTCTTTCTACTGCAGTACGTGTATTTGGATCAAATCTTGCTCTTATTTCCTGAAATTTTGGGCTGAAATTAGCTGAATATTCAGCCTGTTATTTACTCTCATAAAATACAACATTGGTACTTGACACTTTGCTAAAAAATGGCCACTAATGCTTCTAACAGTAGTGACACTATATCCCTTCTTGAAATCAAGAGGTTTGATGGCACTGGTTTTGATCTATAGAAGGACAGGATGCAAGGCATTTTGTTTCTCAAGGACTATGAGATGCTCTCTTGGAAACCAAACCTGCAGCTATGACAGATGAGGATTGAGCTAGACTCAACAAGAAGGCCATTGCATACATTAAAATGGATGTATCTGATGATGTACTTACAAACATTAAGTATCTTGATACGGCTTATGCCATGTGATTCAACCTATCATCTTAGATGCAAGTCAAAGAAGAGGGGTAATGCAGTAAATAAAGACAAAAGTAGGAGTAAAAGCAAGGGCAAACAACAGGGTGTTGCTTGCTATCAGTGTGGGCGTAAAGGGCATAAAAAGCCTGATTGTTGGTACTACAAGAAAGAGCAAAGGAAAGAAACTGCAAGGAAAGAAAAAGAAGGGTGACAAGAAAGATGATGACAGCTCTCCCTCAAAAGAAGTTGCGAAGGCAAATGTTGTATCTAGTGTAATCATTGAAGAGCTCTCTTACACTAGAGAGATACTTGTTGCAACCTCATGCAATGATGTAGATATTATGGCAGCAGCAGGTGATATGCACATCACCAAAAAGAAGGTAATTAATGCTTTACTTTCAACTCATGATGGGCTATTCCAATCATGGATAGTGGATAGCAATGCCTCTTTTCATGTTACTCCCTTTTTAGAGTCATTTTCAAAATGATTGCAGGTTGCCTAGGCAAGGTTTACTTGGGCAACAACTATGCATGTGAGATAGAGTGTGTAGGTAGCATTTACTTGGCCCTTGAAAACGGCCAAGAGCTGATTTTACAGGATGTCTTTTGCTATTCCATGGAAAGAGCATTTGGTTTGTAAGTTGAAACGCAGCTTATATGGGCTGAAACATGTTAGCAGATATTAGTCAGCTCATGGTGTGAGTCTGTGTTAGAGGCTGGGCATTTTATGCAGTATTTTATGGCACATTTTAGTGGCCATTTATGATGTATTATTTAGCATTTGTTGCTGGCCGACCAGCATTAAATGCTGGCCGACCTGCATTTTATGCTCCCCACTTTTTGTGGCTATTTATAGGGCTCCTCCTCCACAGTCTTTAGTGCTTCAGCCATCAGTGGAGATCCTTCTGGGAGAGAGGAGCCGGTGCTGAGGAGCCCACGCAGCCAGTGACTCACCGTTGTATGCTGCTGTCTCGTGTTCGATATGGATTCCATTTCCCGAGCATACATCTGAGTTCTCATCTGTCTACTGTGTTCATTCTTTCTTCTGTCTTGTGTTTCAGCATATTCTTTACGCTTCCATTGCTGCACCACTTCTGACATGGTATCAGATTTCAGGCTGCAACCTATTTGTGCTGTGTTTTCTTGCTGATTTCAGGATTTACACCCTTCTTGCTGATCAGCCAGCTGTCCTTCCTGCTGGCGACTGCTGATTTGCTGCTGGCGACAGTGTTTCAGCATTTGCGTTTTGCGTTTTTTCTGGACAGATTTGCGTTTACTGCTGTTCCACTCTTTGCTGCCCATGTTTCCTTCATCAACCTGCTGGCAACAGTCTTTAGACCCTGTTTCTTCAGTTTGCAGCCTGCGTTTTGCTGTTTACAGCATTATTTTTGCCTGTTTTTCTGATTATTCAGGCCGTTTTTGCTGTTTTTGGCAGTTTTAACCTGATTTTTTCACTTTGTGCAGCAGCTTTTGGCTTATTTTGGTCAGCCTTTGGGTTATATTGCATGTGAACTCACTATTTTTGGTGTTTTTGGTTGCGTTTTGGCTGTGCTCACTCTCCCAACGACCTTCTTTTCTTCTACTTTTCTTTTCTACCTCCTCCAGATGGCCCCTCCGTGCACATCAAGTGAAGATAAGCTACAGGGACGGCTTCCGTCACAGTATGGAGGGTCAGGTGAGGCTCTTGGAGCTTCAGAGAGGGGTTCGAAGAAGAAGAAGTCGCAGCCACAGTGTTACCATTGTGGGAAGAAAGGTCATCTACGGAAGGATTGTATAAAGTTAGCGGCGTCCAAGAAGAAGGAGAAGAAGTCGAAGCGGGATGCGGACTCCTCCGATGAGTCATCATCTGCCTCTGATTCTGACTCCGATCCTCCAGCCTCGGCCACGGCCAAGACGCGGAAGGGATCGTCTTCGACAGATCGTGGGAAGGGATTGATGGCCCCTTCCACAGCTGCTTTCTAATGATGGCATGATGTCATCCCTCACGACTCCTCGGTGCCAGAGAGGGAGTGTGAGCGGGTGTTGGTGGGGCTGCCGTGCCTCATCTATATTTTGATACAGGTGCACAGGTTCCAGAGAGGGATGTCCCTGACGCATCGACGGTATCTGGCAGTGAAATCCTAGAGACTGGTGTTGATTTCTGGGTTTATGATGAGCTGTTCTTCTTGAAAGAGAGCGAGAGGCTTTCGTCTGGAGCTCACATGAGGGGACACTTTGGTGGTTTGGCCAAAGGCGGGAACTCCATGGTCACATGTTCAGAGACATGTTTGGCAGATTGGCTTTGTATGTCCTGAGTGACATAGGTGACATTATACAGAGAGCTGCTATGAGTCTTCTCTATTTTCAGGTATTGTTGGTACGATCGACATCGACATCAGATACTCTCCGAGGCATCTTGGTGGTGGGCTGGCCACTCACCGCTTGGACATCCATGGTCCTTCTGGTGTTACTTTGTTGTGTAGTTTATGATTCTCCATCATTGTACTATTTCATTGTATCCGATCACACATGATCTGAGAGAGGGTGTTAGCAGATATTAGTCAGCTCATGGTGTGAGTCTGTGTTAGAGGCTGGGCATTTTATGCAGTATTTTATGGCACATTTTAGTGGCCATTTATGATGTATTATTTAGCATTTGTTGCTGGCCGACCAGCATTAAATGCTGGCCGACCTGCATTTTATGCTCCCCACTTTTTGTGGCTATTTATAGGGCTCCTCCTCCACAGTCTTTAGTGCTTCAGCCATCAGTGGAGATCCTTCTGGGAGAGAGGAGCCGGTGCTGAGGAGCCCACGCAGCCAGTGACTCACCGTTGTATGCTGCTGTCTCGTGTTCGATATGGATTCCATTTCCCGAGCATACATCTGAGTTCTCATCTGTCTACTGTGTTCATTCTTTCTTCTGTCTTGTGTTTCAGCATATTCTTTACGCTTCCATTGCTGCACCACTTCTGACAAAACAAGCCCCTAGACAATGGTATAAAAAGCTTGATACCTTTACGCTTAGCCATGGATTTAAACGCAATCATGCAAATCACTGCTTATACACTAAAAAGGCTGATGATGGAAGCTACATTGTGCTAGTCTTATATGTGGATCACATGCTGATTGCAAGAAAGTATAAGAGTACTTTGAATGCTCTTAAAAGGCAGCTAAGTTCAGCCTTCTCAATGAAAGATTTGGGGGCAGCTGAACACATTTTGGATATGCACATTAAAAGAAATAGAGTGCAGTACTAGTTGTTTCTCTCACAAGACAAGTACATTAGCAAAGTACTTGACAGGTTTAATATGGGTAATGCTGAGCCTCTTGGTGTGCCTTTAGCGTCACATACAAAGCTTAGCAAAATTGATTGCCCAAAAGATGATGCAACTGCTAGTGCTATGAAGGGCATACCTTACGCATCAGCTTGTGGATCTTTGATGTATGCCATGGTTGCATCTCGCCCTGACATTGCTCATGTAGTGGGAGTTGTTAGTAGATTCATGTCTAACCCTGGCAAAGCACATTGGGAAGCAATGAAATGTATCTTCAAATACTTAAAAGGTAGACAAGAGAAGTGTATACTATGAAAAGGACACACTAGAGTTGCAAGGATTATGTGATTCAGATATGGCAGGAGATCTTGATACTAGGAAATCTACCACTGGGTATGACTTTACTTTAGCTGGTGGGGCTAGCTCTTGGTGTTCAAGGTTGCAAAAAATTGTGGCAAGGCTAAATATATTTCAGCCACAAAAGCTTCTGAGGAAGCTATTTGTCTTGGCCGTTTGGTCATGGATTTTGGTCTCTCTTCACATACTCCAATGCTTGGTTGTGATAGCCAGAGTGTAGTATGTCTAGCTAAGAATGCCATGTTTCGTGCATGTACCAAACACATAGATATTCGGTACCACTTCATTCGACAGGTCTTGGATGATGGTCTTGTCACACTAACTAAGGTCAAAACCCAAGATAACCCTGCCACTAAGAGTCTTGCAAAGGCTCAACATGAGCATTGCATCCAACTAGTGGGAGTTGGCTAGCTTAAAGGTACTACTTCAGGCCTTTAAGTGGGAGGTTGTTCGATTTAAAGTCCCTTAATCTCCATGTATAAACTTATACAAGTGTGAACCATCCTTATTTGTACCCTAACATATAAATACATTTTATTCTTTGTGTACCGTGACAAGCTAGTACAATCATCTTGGGATTCTCTCACTCTCACACTCAACACTGCTAATGCTCCACTTTTGACTCGTATTCCCATTGCACACTCATCTCAACAATATGAAACAACCATACTTAATGGATTAGCTCAATATCCTCGATCAAGGGCCCTCACATGCTACCCCCATCGATAGGTTTGCAGATTCAAAGATGTCTTTCTAGTTCACGAGCTTTGATGACTCTGAGGAGAAGCTTCTTTCCAGACACTCTTTTGAGTGAAGACACGATTATCGCAATTATAGTAAGCATGAGGAGTCCCCCCTCCACACCCATCTCCCATACCTCATATATACAGTTTCAGATGTACTTTACACTTTTTTAACATTTCTTTTTCCCAGTTGTTTAGACTTTTTGACTTTACTAATGAGATGGCGTCAGACATGGATATACTTTGGTTTTTCTCACAGGCCACATTGGCCGTTTGTAAACGTTAATATATCTTTCCTTTCCTCTCTCTCTCTCTCTCTCTCTCTCTCTCTCTCTCGTATACGTACCAACAAAGTGTCCACGCAATTCAGAGTCAGGAGACTCCCATCCACCATAGGGGGAGCCTGGAGAAGCAATACCGGATGTGTTTCGGAAGCTCCAAACGAGGCTATCCACGTCCAGCATCAGCAGATACTCCAGATTGGTCTGCTGGGCTTTCCAGTAGAGAGAGTCAGGGGAGAGCCTCACATCGTGCAAGGAGATCTCTTGTAAGACGGGCTCCGACTCCACAAGTTGTCTGATCCTGGCTGGAGGGATATTATCATGATTGTAATAATCAGGTACAGTATAGTGAAGCTCTGCTGCTTCTTGCACGTGGGAAGCCAGTGCAATTGGGAAGACCTCTCTAATTCCTGTTGAGTGTTTTTTCTCAAAAGACAGCAAGTACTCTCTGAGAGTGTGAGAGGATGGCTGCGTGGGCGTGTTGGTGCATTCTTTGCTTAGAGCATTAATTGGCAAGAGGAAAGCACAGAGCATAAGGAAATTGAAGCTACAAGCCATTGTCAGATCAATCAGAGGCACATACAAAGGCCTAATTAGAAGCTAGCATTTGGAGAATTGTGAAGGCGTCGCTCTTCTACGGAGCGTTAATGTCTAGTCAAATTGCTGTGTTACACAGAGTTCTGATTGAGAGGTTCTCTCTCCGTCTCTCTATCGTGGTGCTGAAGTAGAGAGAGCTGTTAGCCCTCATCATGACATTCAGCCTCATGATACTGTTTTTCTCTTCAAGGCAAAGCAAGCTCATCATCATGCAAGCTTCCACTATTTCTGCATGATACTGTTTTTCTGTTCAAGGCAAAGCAAACTCTCCATCATGCAAGCTTCCACTATTTCTGCATGCAAACTGGAAAACTGTTGTCCCTGCCGACCCCTCTGTTTAATAATCTTGGTTAGGGTAAAGGGGTCAATAAGTAGTGCCCTTCAAAAGGAAAACACACCCCACCCCAGAGTGACAATTTTACAAGAAAGATGTGGCTTTTTAAGTTACTTGTCAATATAATATAATTTTTTTGAAATTACAAATGAGCTTAGCTTAAGTCAAACAATTGAGCCATGTAAATTTTTTTATATTTTAAATTTTATAAAATCTTAAAGTAATGCGTGCTCGAGTGTCACTCTATTGGCCCCTCACTGTCCATCTTTTATGAACCTTTCATTTGTAACTAAGGCTACTTGATAAAAATATCAAAATGTCATTTTTTTTAAAGCTCTATATAGTAACTATTAAAAATTATTTATGCACCTCACTTGGAAAAAAAAATTATAATAGAGGATTGTTAGATGACAATCTATTCGCCCCTTTACCCTATACCAAGGTGATTTTGGAACACAAAGAGATCTTTCAAACCTCCCAACTCTTTCCAAACCTGAGTTTAAAATTTTTAGAGAGAGAATAATAGAATTTAGGGGGAGAGAGTTAAAAAATAGAGAGAGAGGGATTTTTATCAAAAAAATCTTAAAAAGGAAACAAGAGAGAGAGAGTTTACGAAAATTTTAAAAAGAGAGGTGGAGTGAGAGAGCAAAAAAAGAAATCGAATATCATAAAATTTCAGAGAATAATGGAAAAAGAGAGAGAGAGAGAGGGAGAGACGGGAGAGAGGTGT
Source organism: Lygodium microphyllum (assembly GCF_053477565.2). NCBI lineage: Eukaryota > Viridiplantae > Streptophyta > Polypodiopsida > Schizaeales > Lygodiaceae > Lygodium > Lygodium microphyllum. The sequence goes on from NC_141149.1 coordinate 32,340,672, forward strand.
GGAAAAAAATTTTAAAGAGGAAGAAAAAACTTTAGATATATATATATATATATATATATATATATATATATATACAAAAAAATGGAAACAAGAGAGAGACAAAGAGAGAGAGAGAGAGAGTTTACCAAAAAAATTAAAAGAAGAGAGAGAGAGAGGAGAAGAAGAAGAAGAAGAGAGAGAGAGAGAGACAAGTGGAGTGAGAAAATGAAAAAGGAAATCAAAAAGCATAAATTTTCAAAGAATAATAAAAATTTTGAGGAAAAACACTTAGAGAGAGAGAGAGAGAGAGATATGGGAAAAAATATTAGAGGAAGAAAAAACTTGTGAGAGAGAGAGAGAGAGAGAGAGAGAGTGCAATGTTAAAGTGAGGAGCTCTGAGCCACAAGCACAAGAGGTCTACAAGGAAACCTTACTGTTGTGGAGTACACATATGGAGATCTCTCCAATACAATCTTTGATTGACAAGCCATCTTCATGAGCTGAGGGAGTGTTACAAACCTTGGGTTTGCACCTGTGCAATTGAATTTGCATTTTAGGCATGTTTTGGTCTCTGTTCGAGAGTTAGAGGTTGTTCACGTGTGAATCTGGTCAGGTTCATAGACGCTACAAACCTCATTATTTTGCAAACAGGTAGTAGGTGCTAGGTGTAGCAAACAAACTGTGGATAGTATCAAACATTACAAGCGTTGCTTAGGGTATGCTTATATGCTGAGTTTAGTATGGATGACACTTTATCTAAATTAGTATGTTGGTGATAAAAGCAAATTTTTGGGTTTTGTTGCACAATGTCTAAGGGATTTAATGAGATTGTGAGTGACAAGCTTAACAAGCAAAACTTATATGCTTAGAAGTTCATATTAACCAATTTCCTTATAGGTAAAGGTTATCGAAACTACATTGAAGGAGATAATGCTGAATGTAAATACACCTAAGCTAAAGGCTACTATGTTTACAGAAGGTGTAGGAGTTGTAGCTAATATTGACATTTAGCATAAATGTATTGGCCATGTAAATGTGCAACAATTGAAGACTATGTAGTCATGTGAAATTATGGTGAGCTTGCCTAAGTTCAAAGTGGCTAATATGCAAAAAGCATGTGAAGCATACCAATTTGGAAAATACGCAAGGCATGCATTTTCCTCATGATAATGCACAAACTTATGGGACTGATTATGAGGAGACATTTGCTCTAGTGGCAAATATGGCAATTGTAAGAGCTATCATTTTAGTGTTTGTAGTAAAAGGTTGGGTCTTGTATCAAATGGATATGAAGAATGCATTCTTGCATGGTGAGTTGTAAGAAGAAGTGTGCACGGGGTTGCAAAAGATTATGAGAGTATGGTTCAACCCAATTATGTATGTAGACTATACAAAGCCTTGTATGGGCTGAAATAGGCACCAAGAGCATGGTATGACAAGATAGCATAGTATCTTGTCTCTATTGGTTTCCATGTTGGAAATACAAATCACTCGTTTTATGGATGTCAAAGTGATAGGGGCATTGTTGTGATTATATTATATGTGGATGATTTGATAGTTGGGGTTGATAATGTGCAAGAGGTGGAGCATGTGAAGAATCTTCTCATGCAAAAATTTGACATGAAAGATTTGGGAGAGTTGAGGTATTTTCTTAGCGTTGAGGTGATCACATCTAAGGGGATATGGCTCTCACAAAGGTCGTACATCTTGGATATGTTAATGAAGTATGATATGGTTTTAAGTCAATCTCAGTGCCACTGGATCAAAATATTAAGCTAAGTGTCGATGTAGGTGAGATATTGGAGGATCCCTCAATATATAGGAATATGGTGGGAATTTCGATCGTCACTAGGCCAAATTGTAATTACACAGTTGGCTTGGAGAGTCAATTTATGCAGGTGTCTCGTAAGCCTCATTTGGGCAATGTGAGATGTACCTTGTAATATCTTAAGGCCACATTGGATTATGGTATCTTTGATGAGGGTGACTTCATGGTGCAATTATTTGGCTATATTGATGCAGATTGGCCAGACATTGTGTCTGATAGGAAGTCTGTAAGTGACTATATATTTCCCTTTGTGACTTGGAGTAGTAAGAAACAACCCACTATTACATTATCGAGTACAAAGGTACAGTACAGGGATGTTGCTTTGGCAGGGTATGAGGTAGCTTGGATGCAAAATGCTACTTAATGATTTGGGAATCTAGATAGACATGAGAATTGTCATTTACTGTGACAACATAAGTAGCATATGGTTGGCGAGGAAACTAGTGTTTCTGCATGCACGAAACACATTAAGATTCATTACCATTTCATCAAAGAGCGAGACTTGGCAAGTGATATTGATCTCATGTCTATGAGCATAGAAGAGTAGGTTGCAAATATTTTCACTAAGGCCCTAGGAGTAAAAAAGCTTCAATGATTTCAAAGCTTACTTGGAGTTGAGGTCAGGGAGTGGAGAGCTTGAGGGGGAGTGTTGAGATGTTAAGATCAGCACAAGCTAACACTCATGTATGTGGATGGTCGTTTCCATATTCATATCATTGACATGGTTGGTACCTACATCGACATATCATTCAAGTGATACTTTATACTTGGTCCACCTGCCTGAGTTACGAGATATGTATATAGTCATTTTTCTAGTTAGCGTATTCACACTATGGATTGCTTGTATATTATGTACATTGTAATCTCTCTTATTCTTGGTAGACTGTTATAGTGATAAAGACGAAGAAACACTAGGGTTTTAGCTTCCTATCTTGTGTGCATTCTCAGTGTGTTGTGTGTCTTGCAAGTGCTCAAGCTCCTTCTCTCTCCCCCCATCTTTTCATGGAATGCTAGTTAAGATCAATAAATAAGCAAATAAATTATTTGTTTTATTGTGAGGAAAATATTGACCTTTTAGATGCAAAATGATATGGTTGTATTATAGTAAGTAAATTTCTTAGTTTACGAAAGTAGGCATGCTAAGTCAAGAGACTAGTTATCTTGAGCATGTTTTGCTAGCTTAGTTTACCTACCATACTTAGAAGGCCCCATACCAATTTACCTTAAAGAGGATTCATTCCCATCTTAGTTCCTTCTTAAGCCCCTTTATGACTATTGTAATTCTAGCTTCCCATCTGGAGTGCTCTTATTACTTGAAAGACTTGCTCCCTTATCCCATTGCGTGCTATGGAAATTCCAAAAATACGAGCCAAATTGGAGCCATTCTTGGTATCATCGCATACCAAGTTTGCCCAAAATCTACCTCCATACATCCTTAGCCAAATATCCATCTCAAAAAGCATGAGTCAAGTCCCCCCCCCCCTCCCCCCCACCCCAAAACATAGAAGCACACCCTAGTTGATAGTCTCTTCTTTCAAGCTTCATGCCCATAAATAATGGCCCCACATTACACACCTACAAAAGACCCTTTCCTCTTGGATCTAAATTTTACAAGGATTTTTGTTTTCTTTGTGTGTCTTATTTTGTCTCCTTTTTCACCACTATTTCAAAATACTTTACTTATCTTAGTTCGATAATGTGGAAAGACTAGAGCTCTTATTTCCATCAGATTTGTGATATTTTGCCACAACTAACAACCATCTATATTAAACCTTGACATTGTTTCATGAGTTGCCAAACATCACAATTGGCTCTAGGGCAAGAAATGTGGGGAAATTATGTGTCTCCATAAAGATTGTAAATGAGAAAATTTTAAGACCCTGAATATCTTTAACATCCTTCATGCAAGGGTCCGAGGAGGATGTGTGCATGTGGGGCCATCTTTACAAGGTTTGTCTTCATCTTAGTTGTGAGTGAGCTTTTCTTTGTAAGACTTGGTTTGAAAACTCAATAAGGGTTTGTAATGCAAGGAAGTGGAATGTAGCTTATTGGACAATCATGAGAGCTTATAAAACCTAATGTGAATGTAGTGCACTACAAACACCATAAGTACTTTTATGAAGCGATTGGAATGAAATGCTTTTTGGGGGCAAAGATGATGTTATGACATTATGGATGGGGTATTAGTCATTTTCAACAACTTATGCCAAATAAAATTCCCATTGATAAAAATAAAGCATGTAACAACTTGGTTTCCTTTTCTCTACATTAGAGAAGTTAACCCCCTCTTCACATGTAGTATCCGAATTAAAAAATGAATAAATTTTTACTAGGCTCATTCAAATCTTTTATATTGCTATGTATGATTTAAAAACAATAAAAAGGGAATATATGTCCCAACTACTTTATCTATCAACAATGAGAAGAAAAAGTTTTGCTCCTTTTCCCATAGCCCTCCCCTTAACTTATTTCTGATAAGATATTAACAGAGAATAGGTTTAACTTGCTTCAACTTGATCTCAAATATATTTTGCCTTGGGAGACTTTGCCCCAAGGGAATTTGTGTATGGAATCTTTTTTTTCTTTGAAAAATCATGTGACAAAAATTGTAATTTAAAAAGCCAAACCTTAAGAGCTCATCTAAGACAACTAGACAACTTTAACTTACTAGTTACTTTCATTGACATATTTACCACATATCCATATTTACTCCAATAAGCCAAATACGTTTTGACATCATTAGTTTTTTGAGTGGTGCATACTATGGGTTTTTTTTGCTCATAAAAAACCTCAAGATCATCCATGCCTCAAGTCAGGTTTATCTATAGGCCAATGCCAAAAGATTTTATTGGCTCAATGATTGCACATAGTCATGCATATTTGCATATCAATGGTGCAAAGTTACTCATTCCTATCCAATTTTATAAGCTTTTAGTTATAATAATGAATGATACCTAATTACTAGGTATTTATACACATAATTTAGGGGCCCATTACAATGGTTTCAAGTGTCCTACACTTAATTGAAAATACTAAGAAATGTTTTGAATGGTGAGCTTTCAATATTTTCTCTTGCTTCTAGGCTACATTTCCTACTTTTTATAGTCCATAATAAATCTATTACAAGCCTCCAATCATTTTGATATCAAAGGCACACTAGAATAGGTTGTATGTTTAAAGAACTAGTAGGTGTTGCACACGTAGATTCTCCCAACACTTTGTGTCAGTGTTCTCCTAGCACTTTGCACTAGGTTTCAAAGGCATGTTTTATGTGGCAAGAGGGTTATACCTTTTACATACTACACAAACATATACGATAATGTGTCTTACATATAATTATATACACAATCTCTTATAATTATACAATAATTGATATTTTGTGTGTGTGTGTGTGTGTGTGTGTGTGTGTGTGACATGGATAGGTTGGTGGTCCATAAGAGAGAGAGAGAGAGAGAGAGTGTGTGTGTGTGTGTGTGTGTGTGTGCATGTGTGTGTGTGTGTGTGTGTGTGCATGCGTGTGTGCGTGTGTGTGTGTGTGTGTTTTTTTTTTCACTTATGGCATCAGTTTCAGATTTCTGTACATATGCCCGCAAAGAAAGGCCTATGGAAACTAAGCGTCATCTAATCAGAGCCTGCTACACAAGATGATGAATTCTCAATGGATGCTTAGTATGTCTTTGATACCCTCAGGGATGACTTTCAGCAATCACGATAGGAATGGGGCAAACCAATTCTAGAGGTTACCTATAAATTGAAGTTGCCGTCCCTTGTGAATCCCCTCAAGAAGCTATCTCAAACTACGGTAATAATCTTTTTTCTGAGCAGAATCCCTGCGGCCAGCGATGTTGTGTAGTGGATTAAGTCTATTCTTGGAGGATGTTTTGTGGAGGGAGTTTACTTTGCCTCCAGAGGCTTTTATGAAGTGCATTTGACAGATGCCACATGAAAGCAGAGGCTTCTTGAGTTCTCTTCCCTATTTTACGGGAGGCAGATGGTGCATGCTATGCCCTAGTCCCCAAATAAGAACTATCAAAGTCTTATATGCCATCATTGCCCAGTATGGGTTGAGGTTGCAAACTTCCCAGACTACATGCGTGAGGAGTTGCCTGGTCTAGCTGCTTCTTTGGGATAGGTCATTTGTCCACCTCGCCCCATGGGGAACCGTAACATGTTCTGTATTCTTTGGGACACTGATATACCTACCCCTCCTTCGATTGCAGTGGAAGTGGAGGGATTACAATTGGGTAAAAAGTATTTTGACTTGAAGTGTGGTGTGTTTGCAGGTGCTTGTTTCACTTGTCACAAATTTGGGCATCTGGCCTCTAAATGCCCTGTGGTTCTGCATCAACCCCCCCCAAATGCTTTGCCACCCCAGACAAGGGAAAATAATGACTGCTTGCAAGCTAAGACAACAAATGCAAATGGGGCAAAGAATGCAAAATCAACCAATCAAGTGCACTCACTTGTGGCAAAAGGGAAAGAGAAGATGAAAGAATCAGTGGGGATTGATCAAGATGGCTTTCAACAACCCAAGAAGGTGGTTGTACTGAAGCAACGCTCCCTCCAATCTCGTCATTGGGATGCTTCTACCCCTTCGCCAGGACAAACTTCTGCTTCAGCCCCTCCCCCTGTTCTTCAAAATTGGGCAGGGGTTCTGAAGAAGGGCATCCCCATATGTGACTCAGGGGAGGGGGAAAATGCTATCTCTGAAGGCATGCAGCCTATGCAGGTAAAGGCCTAGCCTCTCATGTTTTGTTTTTCATCTTATATGCGCTATTGTACATACCTCTTTTATGTTTCAGACACTCAAGTGCTTTACATACAATGTACAGAGCCTCTGCAATGCTCCGAAGTGGAGGCTTTTATGGAATTATGTACATAAAATGCAGCCTGATATAGTTTGTTTGCAAGAGCACAATCAACACTCTATGGCTAGACAGCATGTTTTTTTCTGGGGCTATGATATATATTATGTTGGTACTGCTACCTATTCAGGTGTATGCATACTGGTAAGACATGAGTTGGAACCTCAGCTGGCCTTTAATGACAGCAGTGTGGCAGATGGATAGTTATACAATGCAATGTCAATGGTGATATTTTTGAGTTTGCATCAGTATATGCCTCTCAGACTTCTGCCATGAGGGCTTCTTTGTGGGATTCTATAGGCAGATATCCATGGAGATCCAATGCATTTATATGTGGAGATTTTGATAACTCCCCCTGCCTAGAGATAATACTACTTCCTGATCTCATATGTTATCATTGGAAAGGCAGAAATGGAATGATATGCTATTTTCTGTGCAAGCTGAAGACTTATGGATACTTCTCCAAGGGTCAGTCCCTGGATATACCTTTCACCATAATGCATTTACCACATATTGGGCAAGGCTTGACAAATGGTATCTCTTTCATCCACAACAATTTGCAGATTTCAGCCCCCATCTCCTTATAGATTTTTCATTGGGTTTGTCAAATCATGCTCCATTGTGGATGAATTTGTAACATGGCATGCCTCTGGATGATCTGCCACTCTTCTCAAGAAGATTATTGCATGTTAATCGGGTGTATTTTTAGCATCATCATTTTCAGCAAATGATCAGATTGGCCATTCATCCCTTGTCATTACATGCACAGGAGGATATGAATTATGCCTGGGATAGTTTCATCTCCCGTGTGCAGAATGTCATTACGAAATACGGGAAATGGCATATGGCAGAATGGAGGAATCACGTTAAAAATGCAAAAAGGACAGCACAAGTATTGACTGAAATCTCTCAGTCAAGGTCACTTTCTGATTTGGAAAAAGATTTCCTCTCACATGCCCAATCTAAGCTTGCTATCAATGATCAGAGGAAATTGCATAAATGGCAGATAAGGGCAAGAATGAAGCCCCTCATGGACAAGGGCTGCTCATCAAAATCCTTTTTCCAGAGTTTGCATGCTACTCGAAAGAAAAACTCATGTCTGAGGCTTAGGAAGCTGGATGGCACTTGGACTCACTCTTTCTCTAATCTCCAATATGAATGCAACAATTATTTCCAAAACAAAAATTCTGCACCTGGTTTCCCGTCAAATCAAGTGATTGATGCCAGGAATGAATTTCTCCAATATGTCTCTGAAATAGTTTAGCAGGATGATACTCTTACCTTAGAGAGGCCTTTTACTGATACAGAACTGGATGATGCATTGCTACACCTCAGTAAACATAAGTCTCCTGGATGGGTTTGCCTAACAGTGGAATTTTATATTTCCTTTTGGGACGTCTTAAAAGAGGTCCTCTTGCAGATGATTAATGTTGCTAGGCAAGAAAATCAGCTGCTGCACTCTTGGAAGCATGGCTTAGTCAAGCTTGTGCCCAAAAAACATCTCAGTGATCATATATCAGATTGGAGGCCCATTACCTTGATGTCTGTGCTTTACAAACTTATTGCCAAAATGATTGTGCATAGGCTACAGGGGATACTGCATGCAGGACTTCATCCTCATCAGTATGGGTTTGTGCCGAGAAGACAAATCCATGACAATATATCCAATGCCTTGACTGCAATTGAACATGCTAAATACTTGCATCAAGACGTACTTATATTGCAGGTGGATATTGCTAAGGCCTTTGATAATGTCCAATGGGATTTTATTTTTTAGATCATGACTAAGTTGGGCTTTGGTCCCAAGATGGCAAATGTTGTTTACTGGCTTTACTCTGACTCTACTGCTCAGTGCATTTTGGGGGGGCATTTGTCTTGCTCATGGATATTGGGTCGATCAGTCAGGCAGGGCTGTCCTCTTAGTGCTCTTTTCTATGCAATTGTGACCCATCCTCTTCTGGTATATCTTGATCACTTAACAAACACAGGGCAGATGACTGGTCTTCAAATCCCAAGGACTACATCATTTTTGGCACAAGCGTATGCTGATGATTCTTTTTTCATGCCACGGAATTCTCCAAGGGAACTTCGCATGCTTATGGCCACTCTTTCACTATATGGTCTGGCAGCGGGATTACATGTTAATTTTGACAAATCTAAATTGCTTCCCCTCAAACAATGTGACTGGCACTCTATTCTATGGCCTGGTCAGGTGGTGCTTTCCACAGATATTGTCAAGCATCTGGGATACCCCATAGGATGGCACATCACTAGGAAAATGCAACTGAAATGGATTTTCCAAAGACTGCAACATAAACTGGAATACTGGAAGATTTCTACTTGGCCCCTTCATGTCAGGCTCAGAATAGTACAATCCATTGTGATGTCTTATGTCCAGTTCTATTTGCCTTTGCTGCATTGGTCATCCAGGGATATCTCCGCTTTTATGTCTCAAGCTATGGAGATGCTATGGAAGACAAAAGCTGCTGTGAAAGCATTGAGACTCATGAGGATGGAAATGGTGTGCTCTCCAAGGATACATGGTGGACTAAATATCCTCAATATAAGATATCATGTCCTTGCAAGGAAGGCTACCATATTGCATATTTTCTTCCGTTAGCAACAGTCGTGGACTTGTATGCTAGCATCCATGTGTGCTGCCATGAGCACTTCTGCATATGGTCATTGGATTACGGAATTCTGAGAGGTTGTCATTGGCAGATTTGTGGGCAGAATACCTGGTTGTCCTTTCTCTACTACTTTGATACTTGATTGGAAACAGGTTCTCTCTAAGGTCAAATGGGCTCCTAATAGTTGTTTGGGGACAAACTCCATGCGAAAAGAAAGCATTCATTGGAGTGCCATTTTTGACATTCCTCTTGCTTTACAAGAACCTATTCGGGCATACAATCTTATGAAACTGGGAATTAGGTACATACAGGATGTGGTGGATGATCGGGGATATACTTTATCCTTTCCTCGGGCCATGATCTCTTATGCATTGGGAATGCATCATAGGTTTATATGGAAGAAAATTGCCGATTTACTGCGTCCCTTTCTACCAAATTCACCTATGCTTGATACAAAGAGGCTTATGGATTGGCAATTACAGGCATCTACTACATGCATTCGTCCTGTCTCTCTTTCTGTCTTAACTTCCATCAAAGTATACAAGCTTCTTCAGCCTGCCCCATGAATTCAACAGCATGCTAATTCTCTGTGGCACTTAATGAAGTCTCTTGCATGGTGGCGGAAGAATCTTAGGATGCTCTGGAAGTGTAAAATGCCACTGAAACAAAGGCTTTTTCTTTGGAGATGTTTGACAGGCACACTGTCAGTGGGGGTCACACTTGTTAAACGTCACATTACATCATCCACATGTCTGATTTGTTTGGCTCCCTCAAAGACTGTCCCTCATTTATTTTGGCACTGTCCTTGTTCCAGGATCCTCCTCAGGAGAATTTCAAATTCGCTTCGGCTTTGTTTCCCGAGTCATAGCTTTGGGAAATATTTCTGTCTCTTTGGCAGATTTATGTGTTCTTTGTCTCAATACTCACTCTTTCTTTTTTGGGTGAGATATTGGGCTCTTTGGACAATCTGGAGTGATCATAATTTGGCATACTTGGGTCGCCAAAACCACCAGCAATATGAATCCTTCCGAGCCTCACTACGGCAATCTCTATATGATGCCAGCTATGAGGGTGACATGGACGCTTCCTACATAGAGCTTTTCTTTTTATGTTTCTGATAGTTTGGGATAGCCCCCTTTTCCGGGGGTCCCCAGCTTGTAAATTTGTGAGCACATAAATATACTGCATTGGATATTACCAAAAAAAAAAAGATGTGTGTGTGTGTGTGTGTGTGTTTTGGTAAAATATAGTTCATGCATTAAATTTACAAATAAAGTCATATATACCTATAAATGTATATACTTACATATAAAATATGAAAGCATGTACAATTATAATTCATAAGTATAAATATACCTATAAGTAGAACAATAATTCTTGACTAAATTTGTCATTGCAAGCTACACAAAGGTGGAAAATGGCCCACTTTTTAAATAAAAATATTTCTTGTTTACATCCAAGTGTATAGCCAAGAACATGACATTTAGAGGGTCACCCACTTGGCCAAAGTGGCCATTGCACTAATTAGAGATTTTCTTTGTTATTTCTTTGTAAGTTTACTAGCAAAAGATTGTTTTTGGTGAGTAATCTTGGAGGAAGCATTGGAGTGGATCACACACACACACACACACACACACACACACACACACACACACACACACACACACACACACACACACACACACACACACACACACACACACACACACACACACACACACACACACACACACACACACACACACACACACACACACACACACACACACACACACACACACACACACACACACACACACACACACACACACACACACACACACACACACACACACACACACACACAGAAGGTGAGGAGTGCCATGTGGTGGCAACCCCTAGAAACTTTTGGGGAAGGGGTAGAAATGCAACATGTGGCTCCTCCCCCAAAAGCTTTTAGTAATAATAATAAAATATATGAAATACTAAAGCAAATATTAAATTAACTTTAGACTCAAATTCTATGTCATTGCATGATCTTTTTAACTCAGATTTATCAAGCCATTACTAGAATGTAGCTCGAATTTATTAAGATATTACTAGATATAAAGTTAAAAATATATACAAAGTCCAATAGCCAAATCAACACATGTAAAAATTTGCTTGTTATATCTAACACACATATTGCTAAAAGAAGAGAAAACTTGTTCAAGTATATGTGCTTAATCATATAGAAAGGTAGTTGAACCCATTCAATATTCTTATATAGGTTCGACAATGTCAATCTTTCTACCCCATCATTAGTTTTCTATCAATTTCAGATATGCTAAATGACATCATAATTTCTTAGAAGTTAAACCATCCAATAGTTAAGAAACATGATTAATCTATAAAGCACATAATGAGGACATTTTATATAAGATGACATGTTGGTTAAAAATTATCATATTGACAAAATTTGGGCAATACTCTTATATAGGTTCGACCATGTCAATCTTTCTACCTCATCATTAGTTTTCTAACAATTTCAGATCTACTAAATGACATCATAGTTTCTTAGAAGTTAAACCATCCAATAGTTAAAAAAACATGATTAACTTATAAAGCATATAATGAGGATATTTTATATAAGATGACATGTTGGTTAGAAATGATCATATTGACAAAAGTTGTGCAAGACAACAAAATAATCATATAAAAGAAGGGAGGGGAATAGATTCCATGATTCCCTTTCAATAATTCTCACATGAAAGGTTGCCAATATAATTTTCATTATGTCTTGAAACAACACAAGCAATATATTGACTATAGTCTCGCCACATCTAGAGGGCAAAATTGAATAAATAATATTCTCATGCAAACAAGAGCTATGATCCTTTTGAAAGGTAGAGATAAGAAGCAATATGTAATAGGAAAATCAAAAGAAGGAGGATTAGTAATAAACATTGGATGAAAAAGGATGTGAATAAGAAGACAAAATAGGACCATTAAAGCACTACATATGGCCAATGATTACATACATCCTCTTAAATAGTCAACACCATATAAAGAAATGAGTGTAACCATCATATGAAATAATAACTAAAATGAAAAGATAAAGAAAAAATTTAAAAATTTTCCTAAAGGAAGGTCGAAGAATTTAAATATTCTTAAACTTATCTTTAAGCTAATCACCATTAAAGTATACAACTTCACACCCATCTCTCATTCAAGTGTGAACAATACTTTTGGTTTAGCAAAAGTCAAGATAATGTTATTGTGATAACACAGTGTGAAAATATGTGCATAGGTTCATATATTTTATGCACTTTTCGTAATATATAACACATGTGCTTGGATGGTGGAAAAGTCTCCTTCAATGAAGGAGTAAATTTCTAGTCACCACCTTTACTACAGGTAGTTTTGTAGAGTCAATCCAATCATTAACTTTTACTTAATGGAGGAGTAAATTTCTAGTTACTACCTTTACTATAAGTAGTTTTGACAAGGTTGATATCTCTCAATCCAATAGTTAACTTTTCAGGAAGTTAAAAGATGAAATGTTTATCTCTTTTTGTGCTAAAGCTTTGCCATTGGGATCTTCTAGACCTTATCTTTGGATTATTTTATATGGCCTCTAAGTTGGTTGACAAAAATCTTGACTAGATCTATTTAGCTACTCAAGGAGCTAAATAATTGAAGCTAGAGTCACTATCTCAAGGTGGAATGTGAAGGAACATTTTTTTCTACATCATGGAGCATTTACTTACCTAAGGATTCCTCGAGATTCACTTAGCCTACTAAGATACACCATTTTTTCAACATGACCTAATTACAATCCTCAACAATTACACATAGTCATAGACACACAAAATAGTAAGCCATTGATGGGGTTCAGGGGTCTGGATAGCCTACATTGTCAGAGCATAGGATGCAAGAGATGAGTACAAATGTATATGGGCCAAAGCTCAAAGGATGGTAGATCAATGTGAATAGACTCACTAAGGTCAATCTAAATATAGAGAACATAGATTTGCCTAAAGATAACAGTGTGGTGCTAAAAGAGGTTATTTGCTTGAGTGGATGGGAGGTTCATTGATCTTTTTTGAACTTTCGTGCTATACCATGAATGACATAGTGGCACCCTCCTACATCTTATGACCAAGACAATGACCAATGCATATTCCTTGGCATACTTTGCAAAGGGTCTAGAAAGGCTTCATTGGCACCATTGCTACATGTGAGAGTTGACTATTTGCTAGAAGGAAAAGCTTTCCAAGAGTAGTACTATCATTACCCAACCATGCTTAATTGCAAGGTAATTAACCATCAAGTTAAGCTTTTTTGTTGCTTCATACCACAAAGAAAGTTTTCAAAAACTTGCTATGGAGGAGACAATGAGCTTTTCAAGTGTCTCCCACCTATGAATTGGCATACAATGTTTTTGGAGTTTTACCACATTTCTTTTGCAATCTTGTGAATTGTTCCATAGTGAAGACAAAGCAACAATTTTTCTCTCTCAATATCAAGTATCACATCATGTCCTCACCGTCACAGGCATAGCATGATGAGCCACACACATGTGTAAGGATAAAATCAAGAATGATCTAGACAATTTAGATACACTTAAACTAGTTGACTAGAGGGAATTGAATTCTCTAGTGACTCACATAGTGACATTTGAGAATAAGGAGACTAGTAATATGTTAAAGAGTATGAAACTTAGTGTTTCATTGAAGGATGATAAATTTAAAAAGCCCAAGGGAACTAGAGGGACACTTTCAAGCAAAGAGCTTGTGAGAGCATGTAAGAAGTTGTGTTTCAATTGTTTAGGCCCTCATGAACACAAGGATTGTCCACAACTCAAGGGCAATGATCCTAACAAGAATAAGGGAAAAGAAAAAATAATACACATGGTGCATGTGCTTCATGTGGAGGCTTGTTCTAAGTATTTAATTCTACAAGATAGCCACTAAGTTGATGAGCATGTGTTGTTTGACTACCTTTCCATGGCAATTTATATCTCCCCCCCCATGAGTTGCTGGCATGATCAATGAACAATGAGTTTGTATTCTTGTGGATGACGAATCAACTCACAACATTTTTAACTATATGTTTATTAAGAAACTATGTTTTCCCTAGGTGCCCAATACTTCTACCTATGTTGTGCCAAGGATGTACGTGATATGGAAGTGGGTGATGTTTCATTAGGAGTTTATGGGCATACTATGAATATAAGCTTCCAAATTATATACATAACTAGGATAGATGTGGTATTAAGGCAAGAGTGGTTGCACAACCTAGGTAGCACACTACAATGTAGTTTTGAGGATAACATTCTTATAATGAAATAGAAAATATATATTGTTGTTATGCATTGTCTCAAATTTTCTCTTCACACAAGTTTGTGTCTTATGTTGATGATGTTGTAATGTAGGAAAACTTTCCATGTATCTAGGATACCATTACAACCATAAAATGGGTTGACATATGTAAATATACCCTATAATTAGAGGATTAGGGTTAGCTAGGTTTGGCTAATAAAACGTGAGGCTAGTCAAATGTAGCATCATCTTTGGATCAATTAGAGAATTCATGTTTTGGTAACTTTCTTGTATTTCTTTCCTAGTTTAGCTATGGCTGCCAACTATGATTAATGCAGATTAGTTCCTCCCCTTTCAATTTGTCTAGTTGGTCTCTTGTTGATCATCCATGGTTGGTCATGGATTTAGGCCAGTTTAGGTTAAGCTAGGTTAGCTTCATTACATTGGTACCAGAGCATCTGTCTTTGATCCTTGTGCAACATCATTTTCATGATTTAGATCTTGATAGGGAGGTCACAGTCATGAAAATTTTGGTTACAGCATGTTTGGTTTGGGTTTGGAACCATGTTTGTTTGTCCTAGTTAGTTGGGGTAACTAGCATAGGGAAAACAGTGGTTAGATCTATGGTGATTGCTTCAAACCGTGCTAAAGATGGTGAATCTTAGCAATATCCAGTGGGCAATGGTGGGCTCCAGTCAATTTTAGCAGGTCATGGCTCGATTTTGGCCCAAAAATGAAGAGAGATGGATAAAATGCAGGTAACTTGGGTTGAGATTGAGTTTAGTGGGGGTTACTTTTGAGAGGAAAGGGTTTGCTTTTCAGACACAGTCTTTCTCTCTCCTATTTCAAGCTCACTTCATACTCCATAGCCAATATCTTGCTCAAATCAAGGTCATTTCTGCTATTTGCACTATTGAAACATACTCCATTACTGCGTGAAAAGTCAAGGTCATATGGAGCTTCTAAGGCTTCTATAAGCTCATGCCAAGAGTAGCAAGCTTCACATAGAGTACGTAATGGTTTCTTACACCTATTTGGGAATGGAGGCATCTTGAAAACCCTGTTTCATGAAAATCATTTACAAGAGCAAATATTCTGAGATTTCCTCATCTTGATCATGGGGCTTTTGGCCTTTGATGCTTCCTGAGAGTTCCTCATACGTATAACCATCAACATTGGCCATCCTTGATACTACATTGTGAAGATTTGGCTTCTTCTTGCTCATAAAAGGTCATGGTCAGCTTGGTCTTCAAAAGCTTATGAAGATTCAGGGATTTTCTTAGTTTTGAAGCTCTCTTATGACTTTTGGAGTGGTCTACTGATCCTCTTCAAGGAGATGTTGATAGGAATGAGGACATCCATGCCATTTTTATATTGAAGCTTTCTTCAAGCTTGGATATGGAGTCATTGCACGACAACATGGTCTATGTCTAAATTTTTTGGATAATTTATTATCATTTTATGGGACTTTTAGTCTTTTACACTTCTTGAAGGTCCTTGACATGAGTAGCAATCAACATTTGAATATTCTTCATCAACATTGAAGAGATTTGGCTATCTCTTGAAGATTGAAGAGCTTGGACAACATAGGCATTTCCTAGAGCATAAATTTTGGGATTCTTCTTCAAATTTTGGGTCCATTTATACTTGTGGAAGGCTCAACAACACTCCTCTTGAAGATTCAATAAAGTCTTGTGCCATTTGATTCCTCTTTATCAAGCTACCTTGTATGGAAGACCAATGGAGCTTTCTCAATGGTATGATGCTGTAAGTAAATGTCTCTTCATGGAACCATCAATGAGAAGATTATTTTACTATTCTCAAGCTGAATTTTGAAGTTCTTCAAGCAACATTAGTCTACAAGAAATCTCCTACAGTCATCTACTTCTTCTTCACCCATCAATGCTTTCTTGGTTAGTTGGGAATGCAATCTTACAATGCCATATTCATGGAATGGTTTAATTCTCTTGGCAAGGTACTTAATGCTTGAAGGAAATTGGTTATTGCATTGTTATTTGTCATTCTAGCAAGTATTTGGTTGTTTGATCAATGGTAATTGATCAATGCACACTTATGGACAAACGGTTCAATGTAATGGATACAATATGGCAATGATGTATGGCATTGTGGCAAGAATGATGGGGATGTTGGATTCAATAGCAAGTTGTACTCTCCAATGGGAATATGTAATGCAGGGGTGAAAATGCATTGAATGTATAATGCAATCTATTTCAGCCCTACACTTAAAGGGTTTGTACTTTGGAGTATGCAATGGTATTGACAGGACATACATGTTCATTGGCATTCTTATGGTAACTTACAAACAAGATTTACTTCAGATTTGGATTTTCACAGGTTATTTTCACTTACCATAGTAACCTACAACTCTTCCCTATTCTCTTGAGTGCTTTGGTATTGGGTATTGGCTCAAATTTGGATGAGAAGTACCAAAAACACTCAAACAGGGCAAAACAGGGTGTTGTATCTATAGACATACCTAGAGAATCATTTCCAAAATGGGGTGTAGGTACAAAATAATGCAAAGCAAGACTCCTAATTGAATGTAGAAATTGTGGGCTTTGAGTGAAGCCATCAAACACCCCATTCCGATCAGTATTTCTTAAGTTATGGCCAAAACAATGCAACAGGTGCTTGGGATAGGGTGCTGTCTACTGTGGACAGACATAGTAAATCATTTTCAGAATGGGGCATTGGAATATTTTAATGTGAACCAAGAATTTTAATTGTTACTAGACATGGTGGGCTTCGAGCAAAGCCATCAAGCACCTCATTTGGATCAGTATTTCTCAAGATATGGCTGCTCCAGCTCATTGTCATGACAGTTTTGGATCTCCTACTTCTTCCTTCACTAGTGGGCAATATTTTAGCAATTCTAGGGGATAATCTGGTCATTGTAATGCATGCCAAAATGAGCCCTTCTCAAATGGTTCTTGCCAGTAGCAGAGCAAGATGGTCTTATTCATGATAATCACTATCATGAGAGTTGTGTTTGCAACGTCCCTTATCAAAGCAATGTCTATGAGTAGAGGCATGATGTTTTAGAGTAGCAGCAAAGTCATTATGGTGATCTTATCCATATGGTGATTATGCTTCATGCATTGAAGAAAGGCAGTATTCACATGATGTTGGTTAGCAACATAATGATTATGATCAAGGGGGATATATGTACAGTCCAACATACTTGGAAAACGAGCACTCTTATGGCAGTTTTTCTTGTGTAACATCTTCTTTTGAGAATGTTCATGGTGGCCATATCTATGCTGGCTATGTTAAACAATCACATACGTATTCTTCTTCCTACCATGAAGTTGGACAATAATCTCATGGTTTTGAACAACAGCAAGGTTCTTTTGGTTAGCCATATTTACCTAATGACTATGTTTCTTCTTCAAGACTATACTCAAATGCTTCTTGATAGCATACTTATGATAGTGCTTACAGAAATGCCTATAGCTATGACCAGCATTATAAATATGTATGCAATGGTTATGATTGCTCCAATGGACATCATCATAATGGGATTCATGCTACTCTCTCTCAGCCATATGCAGCCATGTGCAGTAGAGAATGGATAGCACCATACATCATTTAATGTGGGGATGTGTTCCATACTAATTGATGTGGATCATGCATATGGAGAAGAATTGAAAGCTAAAGGAGTGGGTAGCAAATGAAGTACATGACAGCTTACAAAATGAAGAAGATGATGAAGAAGAGGACAATGTAGTAAATGAGGAACAAGATTATGATCAAGAAGGGGATCAAGGAGAAGAAGATGACATTGAAGACACTCAAGATCCTTTTGTCTTTCAAGAAGGATATGACAATGACAGTCTTGTAGATCTTGTGGTGCCTCATGTGCATCATGATGCTTATTAGCCTATTGATGATGATGATCTCTGCTATCACAGTACACACATGTTTGATGAGAATGATGGCAATATTGATGACTTTGAGGTATATGGGCTTGATTATGCAGATCATGGGCATGACTCTTCTTATCCTTTTGACCTAGGTGGTGGTCAATATTGTGTTGACAGTTTTGATGCTAATTTTCCTACCTTAGATGGCTATTATGATGGGATACCCTTTGATTCGGGTGAGGATTGGGTTCATTGGGCTATATATGACTATTACTTTGAAATCTCGTACGATCCGGGTTGATTTTGGGAGAATTTCATGTGGCTGGAGACAGGGGACAGTTTGTTGTATTAATTTTCTCAGTATAACTTCATTAAATAGGGCAAATTTTGTTATGGGATGATAGCTTATTTTATGAACTTCGTTTCTAGTGTTCATACGCCCCATTTGGATACTCCTGCTAAAAGTTATGATCATTTTTCTACAGCTACCCTATTCATCCCAGATTCACTGTTTCATGGCAGATCTCCTATGCTATAAAGACCATTAATTGAAGATCCACTTTTGGAGTTTGTCATGAGTTTTGTGTCCTATATTTCTCCTATTACATGTATCCATCATTGTATTCATTGTAATTTTAGCTTTGAGGACAAAGCTTTTCTAGGAGGGGATGATTTGTAATTAGGAAAATTTTCCATGTATCTAGGATACCATTATAGCCATAAAATGGGCTGACATAAGTAAATATACCCTATAATTAGAGGATTAGGGTTAGTTATAAAAGGTAAGGCCAGCCAAATGTAGCATCATCGACTTTAGATCATTTAGAGAATTCATGTTTTGGCAACTTTCTTGTACTTCTTTCCTAGTTTAGCTATGGCTGCCAACCATGATTAATGCAGATTGGTACCTTCCCTTTGAATTTGTCTTGTTGGTTTTTTGTTGATCATCCATGGTTGGTCATGGATTTAGGCCAGTTTAGGCTAAGCTAGGTTAGCTTCATTACAAATGTTGTGGATTTTTTTTAAGTGAAATATAATGATTAATTTAGTAGACGCTCTCTTTCTACTCTCTTTTTAAAGGAAAATTCCTCATTGCAACATTCTCTTATGGACTTTTCTTTTCTTTCTCTATCACATGTTCCTTGTAACATATGAAAATTGTTTAAGAAATAGGATTATGTTTGATTTGACACAAGGTTTACCACTCGAATGTATTGTAACACACAATATTGATGATCTACCATGACATAAATCCATTACTCGATCACCTTATTGACTTAATGCTTGTCAAGCTAGCATAGTGGATAAGCAATTTGTTGGTTATCATCAATGATGATTTATTCAACATAGCTGCTCTCCATGGGTTATTATTGGTGAAGAAGAAGGATGGGTCTATACATATGTACATAGACTATTGTGTCTAAATGTGATCACAATAAAGAATAAGTATCCACTTCCTAGTGTTGATGAGTTGTTAAATCAGCTTAAAGGAGCATGATGCATTAGCAAGTTTCACCTAAAACAGCATATTGGGGAATATGGGAAGTTCCCATAAGTTTGGGACACGTGGTCAAATCTTTGGATTTGTCATAACTTGAATACTATAACTCCAAATTGAGCGCTCTATAGCTCCATAGATTCCATTTTTCAAGCACTTTCCAATGATAGGTCACACCATATGGTTTTGAGAAACTTACGGGCATGTTATCCGAGTGCCACCTTTTTAGTATTAAAAAAATGGGAATTGGGAGATTCCCAAACTCACTAATATTGTGTTCTAAGGTCAAGGTACCATTAAGTATGGATATGCACAAAGAAAGTGCTCGAAATGGTCTTTCAAATGTGTTTAGCCATTATGATTTAAAACAATCACTCTTTAATACTTTAAACGAGAGAAATGGAATCTCGAGCATTCTATAGAGAGCATGAGCTACAATATTGTATCAATCCTTGTGATAGCTAAGCATGTAATCAAACTCATGAAGGGTTTTAGCCCATCTAGCCTTTCTTCCCTTCAAATCCCTTTGGGTAGTAAACCACTTGATACTCTCTTGATCAATACTACCTCAAACATAGCACCATACAAGTGATTGTGCTATTTTTTCAAAGCATAAATAATTGCATAAAACTCATGTTTATAAGCAAAATAATTATGTTGAGCCCTATCTAGCTTTTAACTTTTCAAAGCCATGATGCATCTACCCTCTTGGAATGGTAGGTTTTGGCACTAGCACAAGTTTCCACTACAAATGGGTTGCGTGGATCCATTATAGCTACCATTAGTGAAGTAGAGAAAATTGTGTTGTCGTTCCTTACCTCAAGAGTAAGTGTGATAGTGAGCTTTCAACTAGTTCATCTTAGGAACAAGTATCTTAGCATAATCTTTGATAAATTTTCTATAAAATTCTACCAAACTAAGAAATATTTTGAACTTCTCAAGATTTGTAAAGACAAGACCGTTGTTGGACCTTGTCTAGCAAATCCATCCTAGTACATTTTTCAAATATTATATGGTTAAGATAGTGATCTTTCATCTTGAAAAATTCATATTTATTTTCATTTCTAGAGATTTTACACTTTCTAAGAAACTCAAAGACTAAGTAAATGTTTTTCCAATGTTATTCTTAAAAAACAAATGTAAATAAGGATATCATCAACAAGGGAAAAAAAATCCAATGGATATGGACATAGGACACTATCCCATAAGTTTCATGAATGTTAGAAGAGGACTACTTAGGCCGAAGGACATAATCAAAAACTCATAATGGCCAAAACATGTTTGAAAGACCATTTTGGTTACTTTCTTTGTGCGTACTCATACTTGATTATACTTGATCCCAAGTGAATCTTATTAATCTCAAGTAAACATTGTTAGTGTATCATGCTCCTTTAAGTTAATCAAACAACTCATCCACACTAGGAAGCATATACTTATTATTTATTGTGATCACATTTAGGCCACAACATTCTATACACATATGCATAGACCCATCCTTCTTCTTCACCAACAACATGGGTGAGGTCCATGTAGAGCGATTGGGTTGAATAAATCATTGTTGGAAATAATCAATAAGTTGCTTCTCCACTATGCTAGCTTGACTCAGACTAAGGTGATAAGGTGGACTAGGCCCACAAACAATAGCAAATATTCCTAGATATGGACGTAAGACCCTATCCATGAGTCTCATGAATGTTGCGTGATGATTACTTAGTCTGAAGGGCATAACAAAAAACTTGTAATGGCCAAAACATGTTTGAAAGACCAGTTTGGGCACTTTCTTTGTGTGTACTTATACTTGATGGTACTTAGTCTGGACGGGCATAACAAAAAACTTGTAATGGCCAAAACATGTTTGAAAGGCCAATTTGGGCACTTCTTTTGTGTGTATCATGCTCCTTTAAGTTAATCTAACAATCATCCACACTAGGAAGTAGATATTTATTATTTATTGTGATCACATTTAGGCCACAACATTCTATACACGTATGCATAGACCCATCCTTCTTCTTCACCAACAACATGGGTGAAGTCCATGCAGAGCAATTGGGTTGAATAAATCCTTGTTGGAAATAATCAATAAATTGCTTCTCCACTATGCTAGCTTAACTCACACTAAGGCAATAAGGTGGTCGAATCATGGGTTCACAAACAATAATAAATATTCCTAGATTTGGATGCAAGACCCTATCCATGAGTGTCGTGAATGTTGCATGATGATTACTTAGTCTAAAGGGAATAACAAAAAACTCGTAATCGCCAAAACATGTTTGAAAGACCAGTTTGGGCACTTCCTTTGTGTGTACTTATACTTGATGGTACATTGACCTCAAGCGAATCTTGCAAGTGTATTGTGTTTTTTTAAGTCGATCTAACAACTCATCAATATTAGGAAGTGGGTACTTATTCTTTATTGTGATTGCATTTAGACCGCAATAGATAATACATATATGTATAGACCCATCCTTCTTCTTCATGAACAATATTGGTGAAGTCCATGGAGAGCAACTAGGTTGAATAAATCCTTGTTGAAGATAATCAATCCATTGCTTCTCCACTATGCTAGCATGACTAGCATTAAGTCAATAAGATGGTTGACTAATGGGTTTATGCCTTGGTATAATATCAATATTGTGCATTACAACACATTCGGGAGGTAAACCTGGCAACAAACTACAAGAAAATACATCATTTTGCAAACTTTATATTTAGGAGGAAACACATCATTCAGGAGGTAAACCCTCCATAAATATTTTTCACACTTTATATTTAGGAGGAAACACATCATTTAGGAGGTAAACCCTCCACAAATATTTTTCACATTTTATATTTAGGAGGAAACACATCATCGCGTTCCTTAAATATTTTTCATAGTTTATCAGGAACATATGGAGAAAGCGAGGAAGAGTCCATAAGAGAATTCCTAAGGAGGAGTACATAGAGAGTATGCAGTGAATTTATTAGTATATTTCACTAAAGAAAATTCCACAAAATTATCAATATAAGACACAAATTTGTGTGAAGAGAAAAAGGGAGACAACATGTAATGAAAATAGATATAGTCTATTTCATCTATTCTATATATTATTTAGAGCTTTGCCTTGCAAATCTTGAACCAACCAGAATACTCCCAAGCCAATGTAGCACATGGAGGAAAAATTTGGTGTTCAAGAAATATAGATGCCTTTCTATTAAAGGGTGAGTGGGGGTTATAATTATTTTCTACTCTCTCTCTTTTTTTATTGAACATAGGATATGATTATGAAAAGGGAAAAGGTGAGTCTTTGAAAAATTATATGTGGAGCTCTTTGGCTCTCTCCTTTTTTGAGAGAGAGAGAGAGAGAGAGATATATATATATATATAATTAGACATGAAATAATTTGATATCTTAATGGTTGAACATGTGCATGCAATTTGTATATACTCTAAAGACATCCACAAACACATATACACTATTAAAAAGGAGTTGAATTTTTAAAAAACTGAACATATAGAATGAGATAATAATTTTAACTAGTTGAACATTTCCAAACAATGTACACACACACACACACGCGCATGCATGCATATACATGCAATGCATACACATAAAAACATGCATACATATGCACAGATATGAGGTGAAGAAAGATGAGGGACAATAGGAAAAAGAAAGGAGAGAAAATAAAAATGACGAGAGGAAGAGGGAGGACACTTACTTAAAGACCATATAAACACATGTACATACACATAAGGAGCATAGGAAAAACAAGAAGAGGCAAAAAGAAAAAATGGTATGTGTGTGTGTATCATGCATACATACACCCATACATATGTATACATACACACACATGCACAAGAAAAAATGGTATGTGTGTGTGTATCATGCATACATACACCCATACATATGTATACATACACACACATGCACAAACATATGTATGTATGTATGTATGTATGAGATATGTAATATCCTTGCTGTCCTTGCCACCACTGAGATGAATGGGGGACTAGTGAAGGGAAATATAACATCAAGGTAAACTAAATCTTTAATACATTAATATAATCATCAACAAACTATAGTTGTTACTGAAATGTGAGAAGGATTGCATAGGAGAGCTACGGTGGGAGAGCAAGAGCAAGAGAGAGAGAGAGAGTCACAATGTGGGAACTCCAATAGTCACAATGTGTGACCAACCTTCCCTTTATTCATTTGTCACTAAAAGAATAAAAAATAAAGTGACACTGATGGGTGCTTGCCGCTTGCTGTAGGCAGACGCGGGTATTGCTACACGGGCGACTAGATGGAGGCGTCTTTACGCCCAACAATCTCTGTATCCAAAAATGCATCAAGACATATTAGAGATGATAGATGGTACATTGACTCTGGAGCGTCAAACCACATGACACCGCATGGAGAGTGGTTTGATGAGATGGTTGTAGGTACACATGGTCATGTATGTACTGGGGATGATACCCAACATGACATAAAGCATAAAGGGATTGTTCCTCTCATGATGCCTGATGGCAAGAAGAAAGGCCTGCATGATGTATTACATGTACGACCATAACAAAGAATCTTTTGTCTGTGGGTCAAATGGCATAACAGAATCTGCAAGTGAGATTTAACAAAGATGGATGTTTCATTGAGGAGTATGGAAATGGCTGCAAGTTAATTGCCAAGGGTAGAAGGGATGGCAGGATGTTTACATTGGATGCGACCATTCCGGGACTTAAGGCAGCCATGTTTGCTCATGATGAGAGTGCCATTCGGGATGTAGAGATTTGGCACAAGCGGATTGGACATGTCAATGTACAAAAGCTGAAATCTATGCAGCAGAAGGAAGTAGTACTTGGATTACCCAAATTCAAGTATAATGACTTTGGTCATGTATGCCCTACATGTTAGTTTGGGAAGCAGGCACGGTTTCCTTTCATGAGACGTAAAAAACAGCACTAGGCCTTTACAGTTTGTGTACTCTAATGTCTGGGGTCCTTCACATAATGCTTCTTTTGGAGGTGCACGGTATTATGTATCATTTATTTATGATTTTAGCAGGTACACTTGGCTTTATATTTTGAAGCATAAAGATGATGTGTTTGCATTCAAAGACTTCAAGAAGCATGCAGAAAATGAGGTGGGCTACTACATATCCTGTTTGAGATCAGATGGAGGAGGTGAATATGTCTCTAATTACTTTGACAGGTATCTTGTTAAATATGGGATCAGAAGACAACTCACATGTAGTTATACACCGCAGCAAAACGGTGTTGTAGAGAGGAAAAACATGGTCTTGATGGAATCAGCTAGAGCTATGCTGAATGAGAAATGCCTGCCAAATGGTTATTGGGCTGAAGCAGTGATTGTCAAGATTGTGGGAGAGAAGGAAGGAGTCTCACTTGTAGCTTTCTTGCTTGCACAATGGGGGAATACACACAAAGGTGGAGGCTGAAAACTGTTTTCCTCTTCTTAGTTGTGTAAGCCAAAAGAACTCAAGTACAAAGAAATAGAAGAACCCTATATATGGGTCTCAAACCAAACTCAACTAACTAAGGTGGCATACTAACTGAGCCACGAACTAGAGTAGATAAGGATAGCTATCATGTAGCTATTATTCATGGGCGGTGTACCAACCGCGTCTGCAACTGACAAGTCGGTGATATAAATACACAACGGTCACCCTGGCGTATCACGAGTGGAGCTCGATATCTCAACACTCCCCCTCGAGCTCAATCCCAATTCCTACACACCAAGCAGGTCTCTGAACTTGCGCAGCTTCTCTGCGCCCAATGCCTTCGTGAATATGTCAGCTACCTGATCCTCTGTGCTGACATAAACTAGATCAATAAGACCTAGTAAAACCCTCTCTCGCACATAGTGATAATGCACCTCAATGTGCTTTGTTCTAGCATGATAGACTGGGTTATTTGCCAAGTGTATACTACTCATGTTGTCACAATAAATGACAACTGGCCCATCTGTAGACTGATGCATATCATAAAGTAGCTTATGCAACCAAGCTACCTCACATGTAGCCATTGCTGCACCCCTGTACTCAGCCTCTGTGCTCGACAAGGCAACTGTAGGCTGTTTCTTGCTGCTCCAAGTGACTGCAGCACTCCCAAAAGAGAACACATATCCACTGGTAGATCGTCTATCAGAAATACTACCAGCCCAATCAGCATCAGTGTATCCATGCAACTGTATTTGAACCCCAATCTTATAAAATAGTCCATACTGCAATGTGGACTTCACATACCTGAGTATGCGTCTAGCCGTATCCAAATGTGGTTTCCTTGGAGCCTGCATAAACTGACTTACCAATCCAATAGCATAGCTCAAATCTGGCCTGGTAATAGTCATATAAATCAAACTTCCTACTATGCATCTATACATAGTAGGGTCTTCTAGAAGCTCACCTGCATCTGTGCTCAGCTTCACATTCTGCTCCAAAGGAACTGAAATAGGCTTACAGCCTGTCATCCCATATTTGGACAGCATGTCCAATCCATACTGCCTCTGCAAGAGCTGTATCCCACTTGGTGATCTAATCACCTCAATGCCCAAGAAATAACGCAGCTCTCCCAAATCCTTCATCTCAAAATTCTGCTTCAATAGCATTTTCACATGAAGGATATCTTCATCACTGTCTCCTGTCATAATCAAATCATCAACATAAATGACAAATAGCATAATACCTTTCTCTATTTTTCTCACATAAAGTGAGAAATCTGCCTTGGAAATCTGAAAGCCAATAGTGACAAGATACTGTCCTATCTTGTCAGACCATGCTCTAGGTGCTTGCTTCAAGCCATACAAGGCTTTCTTCAACCTGCAAACAAACTCAGGATAAACAGCATGCACATAACCTGGTGGCTGCTCCATATAGACCTCTTCTTGCAAATCACCATGCAAGAAGGCATTCTTTGCATCCATCTGATGTAAAGACCATTCCTTTGATGCAGCCATAGCAATGACTGCTCTTACGGTTGCCATCCTTGCAACCGGACTGAATGTTTCTTCATAATCAATGCCATATGTTTGTGCATACCCCTTGACTACTATCTTGCCTTGTATCTATTCACAGAACCATCTGCATTGTGCTTCACCTTATAAACCCACTTACAGCCAATTGCATTCTTACCTTTAGGCAAAGGTACCAATTCCCATGTAGCATTTGCTTCCAAGGCATCCATTTCTTCATCCATGGCTTTCTCCCATTTTTCTTTTCCCATGGCGTGCTCAAAAGAAGTGGGTTCTGGTTCCTGTATCACTTTGACCATATATGCATAGTGAATGGCTGTAAATCCATCATATTTCAGCCTATCCACATGATACCTAGCTCTCGTAGACCTGCGCAAAGTAGGTTCACTCCCAGGTGCTCTCAAAACATCCCTGGTCTTCCTTACTCCAGGTGTAACAATAGAAGGAATACCCAACTCATCATCAATGCTCTGTTCTGAGCCACTGGATTCACCATCCACATAAGAGTGACTTGCATTCACATCAAACATGGGCTGATCAACCTTCTCTTTTCCTTTTCGTGATACCTGCATACCACTATCTGCATTGCTTTGAGAAGATTCTCCTGATCTCAATCTGCCTGTCCATGGCGAAGAATGTGAACCACTGCTAGAGGACGCTCCAGGTCCACTAATATTTTGCGACTGCTGCTATGAATTCTGTGCAGCATTACCATTTTGTGCATCTACATCATCAATCACATTTACTGGTTTATACCAGCTACTCATCTCATCAAAAACAACATCTCTGCTCACTGTAAACTTACGAGTAGAAGGGTTATAGCATCTATACCCTTTTTGCTGCAGAGAGTAACCAATAAAGATGCACTTCTCAACTTTTGGATCCAACTTGGATCTCAACTCATCTGGCACGTGTACATAGGCAATGCAACCAAAAATTTTCAAATGAGAAATATCTGGTTTCCTACCAGTATACCTCTCCTCTGGAGTCATTCCATGTATTGCTGCAGTGGGAGTCCTGTTCATTATGTAGACTGCTGTAGCAACTGCTTCAGCCCAATAAAAATCTGGCAAGTCTTTTTCATTGAGCATGGCACGAGATACCTCTCCATCTGACCTTAGGCATTTTATTTGCAAGCCTGTTTCTTTTTCAACCATCGCTTTAAGAGTTTTGAAATGCCCAAAAACTTCACTTTTCTTTTTCATAAAATACACCCAAACTTTTCTGCTATAGTCATCAATAAAACTGACAAAATAATGACAACCTCCAAGAGATGCAGCTTTAGTAGTCCACACATCAGAGTGGATTAATTCCAATGGCTTCTTACTTTCTTGAACATGTCTAGGAAATGGTTTCCTTGCCTGTTTTCCAAACTGACATGCTTCACATACCTTATGCATTTCTGCAACCTTGAATTTTGGCAATCCTGTAACAATATTTTGGACCTGCATTGATTTAAGTCACTGTACATTAACATGACCAATGCGTTTATGCTAGATATCAATATCTGCAACTACACCGGTCCCATGTGCAAACATTGCTGTACTCAATTCAGACATGTCTGCATCCAACGTAAACATTCTGCCCTTCTTCTTTCCTTTTGCTATCAAGCGGCCTCTATTTTTCATATCCTCAACAAAGCATCCATGAGGATTAAATCTGACCTTGCAAGCCCTGCTCAACCATTTGACCAACAGAAACCAGATTCTTGGTGATATTCGGGACATGAAATACATCGGATAGGTATTTCTTTTTCCCATCCTGCATAGACAAAGGAATTTTTCCAATCTACACAATAGGATGTGCAGTATCATCACCAGTCTCCACAAATCCTGGTTTTTCCATTTTTCTTGCATCCTCCATCCATTCTGCATGACCTGTCATGTGGTTTGATGCACCTGTGTCAACATACCATACATCATTGCTTTCTTCTGCACTTGTCACAGAATTGTTCATGTGCTGCACCATAAACAAGTGATCATTTCTGTCATCACCCTGTCTACTAGAAGATGCATAATTTTCTTGTTGCAGTTTTCCATTCATGATGTCATTCTGCTTTTTATAGCAGTCTTTAGCCATATGACCCATTTTACCACAGTAGTAGCATTTAACATTACTGTTTGCATTTTGTCCTCTTTGCCATCCACCATGACCTCTTTGGCTCCCCCTGCCTCTAGAGTTACCACGTCCTCCTCCATAGGACTGGTTTTCTTGAGTTTGCTGCATATTCTGATTTCTTCCACGGCCTCCAAATCGGCCTTCTCTACCTCTGTCTCTACCTCTTCCAGCATTTGAGTAGAAGACAGTTTCTTTTGAAGTTCCTCCTGAAGAAGATGCACCACCATTTCTCTGCTCCTCAGAAATTAGAAGAGCAATCAACTCCTCAAAATCAGGAAATCTTTCACGAACTGAAATGGATGTCCGAAACTGGGCATAATCCTTTCCTAGACCATTCAAGGTCACTGAAACTAAATCATCATCTTCCACTGGTGACCCAATGGAAGCAAGTGCATCTGCAATCTTCTTCACCTTCATGTGGTAGTCGTTGATGCTCATATTTTCTCTTTGCACATTGTGCAACTCTTGCTTGAGCTGCATTTTCCTGGCTTGCGTATTTGTGCTATACATTTTTGACAAAGTATCCCATGCCTCCTTTGGCGTACTTGCATCCTGAATATGCACAATCATAGAGTCTGAAATGCTGATAGACAGCCAATACATAACTTTCCTGGCTCTCTCATGCCATGCTTTAAATGCCTGCATTTGTTGTTGATTGGGAACATCAGGAAGAACTGGTTCTTCTTCATTTCCTGCAATAAATTCCCAATATCCTTTTCCCATAAGGAAATTCGTCATTCTAAACTTCCATGCTTGGAAGTTGTTCTTGTCAAGCTTTTCAGTGACAATCTGTGAAAGCGAATCAGATGCCATTACAGAAGACTGCAAAAAATTCTGTCACTACAAAAACCACAGCTTCACCCTCACAAGGGAAAATCTGCAAAATTGGCGAAAGTGGTATTTGACCACACAGTCACTTCCTAGTGACGATTTTGCGTCAACAGGCAACAGGGATGATTTTGTAACTCCCAATGTCTCTGCGCACAGCATACAATGCAATTTTTACAGTAACTATTCACCGACCTGTAGAACAGTGGCTGCACAGCATAAAACTGGGCCTTTTCCTGAGTGCGTGCAGAAAACTTCCGCCTCCAAAACAGGCCCCGAAATGGCCTCAAATCAAAAAAACAAGGTCGCCACGGGGCTAAAGCCCTCTCCCGTAGCATATACTGCCCTCTTGCTTCATCGCGAAGGGCGTCTCAACCTGAGACAATGCACTCCTGCACTTTCCGGCTGTGCTACCTGCAGAGATCTGCTCCCAAAACAGAAAATGAAAGCAACACTGCTCCTCTTACCAGAACGCCGCGAGCTTGGCTTGCTTTCTTGAGCTCCTTACCACGAACAAGGCTCTGATACCATGTCAAGATTGTGGGAGAGAAGGAAGGAGTCTCACTTGTAGCTTTCTTGCTTGCACAATGGGGGAATACACACAAAGGTGGAGGCTGAAAACTGTTTTCCTCTTCTTAGTTGTGTAAGCCAAAAGAACTCAAGTACAAAGAAATAGAAGAACCCTATATATGGGTCTCAAACCAAACTCAACTAACTAAGGTGGCATACTAACTGAGCCACGAACTAGAGTAGATAAGGATAGCTATCATGTAGCTATTATTCATGGGCGGTGTACCAACCGCGTCTGCAACTCACAAGTCGGTGACATAAATACACAACGGTCACCCTGGCGTATCACGAGTGGAGCTCGATATCTCAACAGTGATGATTGCTATCTATGTGCTGAATTGAACCCCTACAGTAGGGATTCATGATGTCACTCCATATGAGAGGCTGTATAGTCATAAACCTGATATTTCGCACTTGAAGGTATTTGGCAGCATTGCATATGTGCATATACTGGATGAGAAGAGAAAGAAACTGGACCCTAAGGCAGTGAAGAGTGTGTTTGTGGGATATGCACAGGAACGGAAAGCTTATATGTGTTATGTACCTTCTACGCATGAGACACTCATAAGTAGAGATGTGGTATTTGATGAGTTAGCATCTTGGTATGGGAATCCTGTTGCAGTGCCTATTGATGGCTCACCCAGTATGAGTCGTGCTAAAAATACTCCTGCAGAGAGTACTTCCATGAGTGGTCAAACAGGTGATGTATCATCTACAGTGAGTCCTTGGATAGGACGTTTGCACAGTTACACTATTGTATCCACTGATAGGGATATGTCAGTGAGGGGGAGAACAGATAAGGGAAAAGAAAAGGTTTTTGAAGATGTAACAGGTCCACTCACTGCAGGTTATGACTCATCTAGCAGTGACAGCTTAGATAGTGAATTGGGAATTCCGTCTGTTATGACGCCAGGTGCTAGGCAGAGTCGTTATGTGCTGCCTCATGAGAGGCAAGCTCACAGTAGCCACAACTCAGGAGATCAGAGAGGGTTAGATGACCTGCTGATAGGTACACTTACACTGGATATTCAGCCCATCATTATGCTTATATTACGAAAGTAACAGGTTTTAGAGAACCAAGTAAGTTTGATGAGGCAGTTGCAGATGAGGATTGGTGTGCTGCTATGGATGAGGAATATTAAGCTTTGGTTGAAAATGGCACATGGGTTTTGGTACAGTTGCCTGAGGGCAAAACACCTATTGGCTACAAGTGGGTGTATAAGGTAAAATGTAAATCAGATGGATCATTGGAAAGATACAAGGCCAGGCTGGTTGCAAAAGGGTATACGCAGCAGTATAGTCTTGATTATGAGGAGACTTTCAACCCTGTAGCAAAGATGGCTACAGTTAGAACTATGATTGCTTTGGCAGCAGCTAGAGGTTGGAAACTATGGCAAATGGATGTAAAGAATGCCTTTTTGAATGGAGAGTTACAGGAAGAAGTTTACATGGAACAGCCTGAAGGCTATGTGCATCCAGAATTTCTAGCACATGTATGCCGGTTGAAAAAGGCATTATATGGGCTGAAATAGGCACCCAGAGCATGGAATGATCGCATCAGCAGTTATTTGCAGCAACATGGTTTCCGATTGGGTGATGCTGATCATAGTTTGTTTGTGAAGAAGACAGATCGTGGCTATGTATTCCTAGTTGTCTATGTTGATGACTTGATCATTACAGGAGATGATGAAAGCGGGATTATTGAAGTAAAGATATGTTTACAGGTTGAGTTTAAGGTCAAGGACCTAAGAGAGCTGAAATATTTTTTGGGGATCGAGGTTGTCTCTACATCTCAAGGCATATGGCTGCTACAGAAGCAGTATGCTCAGGACATGTTATAGAAATATGGTATGGCTGATTGCAAGCCTATGGATATGCCGTTAGAGCAGAATGTCAAGCTGCAGATTGATGTTGGGACAGAGATTGAGAATGTTACCATGTACAGACAGATGGTAGGCAGCTTGATCTATCTCACGATCACTAGACCTGACTTGAGTTATGATGTGGGGCTGATCAATCAGTTCATGCAGAAGCCTTGCAAACCACACTTAGATGCAGTCAGGAGAATTCTGAGATATGTAAAGAGTACCACAGATCATGGGATGTTTTATGCATATGAGAAACCCCTTGACTTGATGGGGTATACTGATGCTGACTGGGCTGGTTGCACTTATGACAGGAGGTCAACCAGCAGCTATGATTTTGGATTGGGTAGTAGCATGATCAGTTGGCAGAGTAAGAAACAGCCTACAGTTGCACTGTCCAGTACGGAAGCAGAGTATCGTGGTGCGGCCTTAGCGGCCTGTGAAGCTATGTGGTTATACAGAAGTTGCTGAATGACTTGGGAGTACACTTGGATAGCAAAGTAAGACTGTATTGTGACAATTTAAGCAGTGTCATGTTAGCAAGCAATCCTATTTATCATGCAAGATCGAAACACATTGAGGTTCACTACCATTTCATCAGGGAAATGGTTTTAGCAGATCAGATTGACTTGGAGCATGTGAAGACTGAAGACCAGGTAGCAGACATCTTTAGCAAATCACTTGGTAAAGATAAGTTCATTCACTTTAGACAGCTACTTGGAGTGATGTAGATGATTTGAGTTTTGTTTTGAGCTTGAGGGAGAGTGTTAGAAGTCAAGCTCACTTTAGTCCGTCTTTATGAGTGACCGACATCTGTGACAGGCTAGTGTGTGTGTACATTTGTCTCCATGTGACTACATTGAATAAGTCGGGTGTGTGTTAGTCAGTGACCTGACTAGAGTTAGTCAGTTAGGTCTACATCTAGTCTAGTTACTTTTACACTGTATTGTGTACTTCTCAGTTAGTTCTTGAATAATGAAAAAAACACAATGAGAGTCTGAAGGCTCATGGATATGGAGTATTCCCTGTCTCTCTCTCCCATCTTTGAACATATTGGCCATCTCAGCCCTCTGCTCATCTGTCTGTGGACAATCGGCCTGTGATACCTTCACATAAGAAGCCGATGGACAACCAATAGGCTTCACGTCTTGCATGCGAAAGCACTCAAGGGCTTTATGAATGTACTCCCTCTATGACAAATAGAGGAGTCCCTGATGCCTGTCGCATCTAACGCGCATAGCAAGTATGTGAGAGGCCTGTCCTAGATCCTTCATCTCAAAGCTCTTCTTGAGTTGAGCCTTAAGAGCATCTAGCTCATCATGATCTTTCCCTGCTCATAGCATGTCATCCACATAGAGTACCAAAATAAGCAAAGATCCATCACGAGCTTTCTTCGTATACAAGCACGGATCCATAGCACTATGGCTGTAGCCCTATGACTACATAAAAGCATCGAACTTATGGTACTATTCCCTAGGTGCATGCTTCAAGCCATAAAGACTTTTTTTCAACTTGCACACTAGGTGCTCCTTGCCAGGCTCTGAAAATCCCTCAGGATGCTCCATGTAAATCTCATCATGCAAATCCCCATGTAAAAATACCGTCTTGACATCCATCTGATACAAGTCCAAGTCAAGTTGTGCGACTAAGGCCAAAACCAAGCGAAGGGTGGTCATCTTAACCACATGAGAAAAAACTTTATGAAAGTCAACTCCATGGTCCTGTTTAAAACCCTTAGCAACAAGTCTTGCCTTATAAGCCGGCTTGGGGTGTTTAGAGGTACTCTTCAACTTGTACACCCATTTACATAGCAAAGCCATCTTGCCACTAGGGAAGGAAACCAAATCCCAAGTCTCATTCTTATGGAAGGAGTTTATCTCAGACTGCATAGCCCTCTCCTAGGAGTGACAGTCACCCCTGCGCATAGCCTCATCATAAGTGAAAGGCTCTCCTGCATCTGTAACCAAGACATAATGCATCAAGGGCTGAAATCTATTACAGGGGCATCTATCTCTAGTAGAATGCCACACTGTAGGCTTTACTACTTGCTCAACATTTTGTCCAACCTTGGGGAAGTTACTATATGTATATCCTCTACATCACGTGCATTCAAGGCCTATTTATAAATATCCTTATCTATGAATTTTTTTGGAATAAAACATAACCCTTTTCTATTTAGTCTATGAATAATCCCTTTATATTACACCCTAGAAGTATGTTAAAAAATGGTATTTAAAAAATAACTTGTTTTGAATCCACGTAATGCACACATATATTCATGAGTAACTTACCTTAGTGTCCAACACCCTGGCCATGAGTACATGTGTTGTTGTTGTAGGTTGTCTAGCTAGCTATATGGGAGCTTGTGGCTCCTCCTGAAATATAACCCTGCGTACCTCCACTATCTTCTCAGACTGCCTATGTATCTTGTCTTCATGGAAGACTACATCATGGCTGCAGATGACTTTCTACAGTAGCTGCAAATCCCATAGACGGTAACCCATCTCTCTTGCATCTCCATAACCAAGGAATATGCATTTAACACTCTTAGGATCCAGCTTGTTATGCTTGTCCTTGGGCACATGGCAAAATGCCGCACATCCAAAGACACGTAAATGCACATAAGAGGGAGGCTTTCATGTCCATACCTTCTCTGCAACCTAAAAATCAATGGCACTACAGGGCGATCTATTAATGATATGCACGACAGTCATAACTGCCTCAATCCAAAAGTGTTGGGGTAGGTCTGCATGGCTAAGCATACTATGAAATCTCTTCTGGATGGTCCTATTCATCCGCTCAGTTCTACCATTCTGGGGAGGGGTGCAGGGGGCAGTCAAAAACTGATGCTTAAAACCACTCTCGTCACATAACTGCTCAAAAGCACGTGAGACATACTCACCTCCATTATCTGTTCGTAAGCATTTAAGCATATGCCTTGACTGGTTTTCTCCCAAAGTAAGCCATCTCTGAAAATACATCGGACTTCTGCTTGATGGGATAAGCCCATATTTTACATGAAAAATCATTTATGAAAGTAACAAAATACTTTGCACCACCCATAGACTGATAGGGCATGGGCCCACAAACATCATAATTAACTAAAGCCAAGGGCTCACTCATGTGTGACATACCAGACTTCTTATGCATAGACCTAGTCTGCCTACCATAAAGACAATGATCACAAGAATCAAAATGAGAATAGTCAAGGGGCGGTAAGCACTACAAACCAGAAAGCATTTTCATTCCCTTAATAGACATGTGCCCCAAACGGGCATGCCAAAGAGATATATGAGGTAAAGACCCCACAAACAAAGCATGATCAAAACTGTAGATCCAAAAACAACTAAGGGGTAGAGACTACTAGCCTTGGCACCTCTTGCAAGCACAAGCCTTCCACAAGTAATCTTCCATGTAGTAGTAGAGTCTCCAAATGATACATGATATCCTGCGTCATCAAGCTATCTAGCAAATATGAGACTGCATGTCAATGCAGGTATATGACATACATCATGCATAGCAAAACTGCTGCAAGAAGGAAACTACAACCTAACATCACCAATGCTGACAATCTCAAGAGAGCTATCATCACCCAAGCACATTGAACCCGAAATAGAATGGTATAAATGGAACCACTCTCGGTAAGGTGTCACATGAAAGGATGCATCTGAGTCCAAGAGCCAACACTATGTATACATAGAGTGGATCTCTATTATCTGCAAAGCACTAGATGAAGCTGTTATAATCCCCATCACTATTCTTGGACTGCATAACATTGATCTCTTTAATTTTAACACTTGACTTAGTAGGTACTATGCTGCGATTAGAAGACTTTTCCTACACTTTGTCTTTCCACTTATCTTTGCGCCTTTCATTGTGCAATTCATGACACTGTGGCCTTTCTTCCCACAATGATGATAAGGCAGATTGGCATTTCTCCCATAAGACTTATTGTGTGATTTGCCACGCGACTTGGATCGAGGTTTCTACGAATCCTATCCACGACCATTACCATGGTCATTCTTTGCATTTCCATCATGTCGGCCTCTAACTATCAAAAGCATGAGACACACGAGAGGCATCCAAATTCTTATGTTTTATCTCTTCTTATTGTGTAGAAGAGAGCTCTCAACATCAGATAGCTTCAAAGTAGTGGTAAAAGCACATAAGGCAGTGAGGAATACATCCCAAGACTCATTAAGAATTCCAAGCAGGAACAACAGAGTGACATCCTCTTTGAAATCAATGCCCTATGAAACCAAGTTCTTAAGAATAGCATGAAATTGGCTCAGATGAGCTAACATGGTCACATTCTCTTTCATGCGGAGATCCATAAGCTGTTTTAGCCAATATATATGACTTGTAGGACTTTGCTCGCCATAAAGGTTCTTGATCTTATCCCAAAGCTACCAAGCACTCTATGCTTCCTCAACCACATTGTAATGCACCTGTTCAGTGAGAGACAAGATGAGGGTGGACTTGCATAACTCATCAAGCTCCATCCATTTGTTATTAGTCATAGTTTCAGACTGCTCTCCACTAAACCTTACTGGCTTTATTTGCGATATTTGCACCAATACCTGCCAAACTTGGCTCTTCCAATAGGCATAATTCATATCATCAAGCTTAATGATATTGAAGATAGCACTATCAGTGGAAGAAGACGCCATACTGTAAGTTAAAACAATGCAAATAGTTCAAAACTACTTGTTTCCTAACCATGCCCTTTGAAAATGGCATACATGAGGCATTGGAAGGTAGCAAGAGCATTAGTTAGTCCAAATGGCATGACTATGTAGGCAAACACCCCCCATTCACTGGCGAATGCCATCTTGTGCCTATCATCCGGATGGACTTGCACTTGATTATAGCCTGAAAAGCCATCCATAAAATTGTAGCCTTCCTTTTCTACCACTCTTTTTGGTATGTGTTTTATGTATGACAGCGGGTAATTGTCTTGCTTTGTGGCTATGTTAACCTTCTTATAGTTTATGCAAACTCCAATGTTCCCATTCTTTTTCATGACTATGACTATGGGCAATGCCTATTTTGTTGAGAGTGGAAAAAAACTGAATTTTTGACTGATTTTTGTTGATTTTGAGGTTTGAATGATTGATTTTTGATGGATTTACAGTGATGTGTGGTTGTTAATGGAAGTATTTGAGAGTGTTTTGGATGATATTGATTATGTTTGGGAAGTTCATGATGATTCTTAGCGGAGATATGAAATTCTATGATGTTCTGATAGGTTCTGTATACCTTCTGTATAGCTTTTGTTTTGTTCTGATTGTCTTCTGTATGAAGCATGGATTGATGATTGATGAAGATTGAGATCTTTTGAAAGTTTATTGAATATTTTTTGATAGTTTGGAATGGTTTGAGTATGAGTTATGAGGTTCTGATGACCTTCCGTAGACCTTCTGTAGAGCCTCTGTCTCTGTACTGTAACTATATTGTAGCTGCTCTGGTACTGTACTGTAACTGTTCTGTAGACCTTCTGTAAGTGTCTCTGTAGAATGTATGTGTGTGACTTTGGGAAAGTTTTCTAACCTTTGGAAAGGATGAATCTAAGTTCAAAAGAGCTAAAATAAGTGGAAGAAATAGCTGTTGAAGACTGAAGAGAAGACTAAGTGACAGTGACAGTAGTGAGCTGTGAAAAGACACTGTAGTGGCTCTGGTGACTCTTCATATCAGACATACCTCTTGGGAGGTGCATCCATGACCTAAGAAGGATTATTGAGAGTTATTATGAGAGTATTGTAGTAAGGAGATGATGTACTATTGATGGAGAGAGAGAGAGAGAGCCAGAGATAGTCAATTCTATCAAAATAGTGTTACTGTATATGAGAGATTGAGAGAGAGAACTATGAAGTCATTGAAGAAGGATAATATGTGATTTATTTTCATTAAAAGATGATGTATTCCTTTGTGTTCTTTGTTATATTGAAGAATTTTATGAAGATGTTGAAGATTATGGTTGATTCTATCAAATCCGTGGGAGATATCTACTATGATGCTGCGTGAAGATTTGCTGTTTTTTTTTGTTTTGATGATCAAAAGAATGAAATAAAAGCTTGTTGATGTTACAAGATAGATTTTCTTGCAAGAGAATTCCCTTTTCCTTGGTGTTCCTCTTGGGGCTCCAGGTTTTTGATGCGCAGCCGGGGAAACTTGTCATCAGCAACAAGCACCAGAAGAGTCTGAAAATGAAGGAAATGGCATTGTCAAGAAGAGGAGAATTCAATGGATGTTTGCAAAGTTTCTTCTTCCACTGAAGAGTTGTAATTTCTCATAATCAAAGCCATGTTCCACAAGAAGTTCATCCCACAATGGCGGAAACATATCACCATCATGACGCATGCCCTAAGTGGTGGACTGTTTCCTCTTCTTGTTGAAGTAGCAGAAACTTGCATCTTGGTGGCAAATTGTTTGGGAACAAACTGAAGAGTAGAAAAAGAGAGAATGACCATCCATGGAAGATTTGGCATTCATTGAGAAGTTTCCAGACATCATCAAGTGGGAGATTGTGAGGAAGCTTCAAGAGTCTTGGTGTGTGGAGGTTCACGAAGATAAGAAGGAAAAGAGTTGGAATTTGTTCGTGGAGGCTCAACAGCAAGATACATGGGATGCTTGGAACACTGACAATCTTCTGTTTGTCCAATTAGCAACCCATTGGAAGTTGGTAGACAGAGTGTTTTTCACAACATACACTATTGAAACTCTGAAAAGTTGGCATTATTATAATGACGCAACAACGATCCTAAGAAGAATGAGTTTTGATACTTTCAGAACAGAATATCTTCCCCTCTATAGTGGTTTGAAAGCTGAATTCAGAGATGTTGAAAAGAAGGAAGTACAGGAGATGTTGGCCAGAGAATCCATCAAAGACTGAAGCCCTTTCTAATACTATCCTATTGAGTCCAGACCAACTGGTTGAAGCCAACCCCCTGAAGAATGATGCAATAAAGAGGCAAGCGTTGGAACGAGTCTAGAGGTACGTGAGAAGAGAGAAGGCAAAAATCAAAGCTGAGAACAAGCTTGCAGCAGAAGCCTCCTTTGACACCCTAAAAGCACTCTTTACAGAAGTCCCCATGGCAACTCAAGGTCCCCTTCCTAGTCAGATTCGTCCTGGAAATATTGATGATAGGCTAGCAAACATAGTCCCATTGCTAGTTTTTAAGGGAGAGTACAATGAAGACCCTGATCTTCATGTAGCAGAATTCATGGTAGCGTGTGTGGCTAACAATGCCAGAACCCCTGAGCATTGGTTAGCAATCTTCCCCGCCACTTTCAAGGGCGCAACGTTTCAGTGGTATAAGAGACAAGTAGCAGGAACTTTTGGCACATGGGACGACCTGAAGTTGGCCTGTTGGGGGTAAAGGCGCCTCCGCTGTGCCGCCTCGTGTATTACTACACTGACAGTACCCGCCACTGCACACTGCAGGTGGCGGGCGCCTGTCACGTCACTTTATTCTTTATTCTTTTAGTGACAGTTTGAATAAAGGAAGGCCTGGTCACACATTGTGACCGTTGGAGTTCCCATTTCTTGTCTCTCTCTTTCTTGCTCTTGCTCTCCCGCCATAGCTCGCGTGCAAGCTTCGATCCTTCTCACCTTTCAACGCTCTGATACCAACTGGTATCAGAGCTTGGCATTCTCTTGCTCGAGCTCGACTTGATGCTTCCCGACCTTCGCATCGACTCGCTTCACGCATTGGGTCTCCATCCCGGCAGCCATAGCCGACCTCTCGAGCTCCCGACTCTCCCCGGCTTCCCGAGCTCCATCCCGGCCTTCTTGAGCTTCATCAGGGCCTTGCCCTTGAGGTATTGCTTCAGTATTTGTAGGCATTTGAGTGTATTCTCAGTTTGAAACAGGGCAGGAACAAAGGGCAGCCACTCTTCTTGAGCTCCATAGCTCATATCTTCCCTCCCCTTTGCATTGGGCCTTCATGGCTTGGTATGTGCCTACCTTGGGCCATCATTGAGCCCCCCCACACTCAACATTCAGCCACGTTGATCAGCAGCCATTTTCCAGCAACTCATGCTGATTTCAGCGCACCTATTCAGCCCTCCCCTCCTCACGTGTTGAAGCTGCAGCCACTTGATCTTCATCAAGCCCTTGTGTGTGGCCTATTGGGGCTTATTTTGGAGCCCCCCAACCATCATAACTCCACGTGATTGGCAGCAGTACTCCAAGCCTCAACACGCTGAATATGGCACCCATTTTTAGACTTTGACCTCCACGTTTTACAGCTGAATGCTTTGTTGCTCATGGAGCACTCATCATTGGCCTATTTGGAGGGCATTTGAGCCATTTTTTGGATGTCATTTTGATGCTTTGGCTTGACATTGAGGTTGGGAGCTGATCATTCTTAGTTTTGAAACTGTCATTCACTGCATAACAGTGCTGGAAACAGGGCAGCACCCCTGACACTGACATTTGTTGCTTATGCCTCATTCCGTTGGAGCTGTTTGATGCCCGTATGCGGTCTACTTCCTACCCGGATGTATTGGGGATGTATGCATTTGGTTTGACCATGATTTTGGCTTGAATTTGGGGCTGAAATCTACTGTTTAGAACAGTAAATACATGCTGGAATAACAGTGGGCTGAAGGTACTTTACATGCTTTGGTTCGTGACATATGCTATTTGGTTCGTGTATGCCATACCGACATTTGGAGCTTGGATTTGGATGTATTTGAGCATTCCCAGCTTACTTGATCACTGATCTTGGTTTCTATTTGGATGTCATTGAGTTGACCGAGAGCTTATTTGGGCTTATGTATTGCTTCGTGGTTAATACGACCGGTGCTTCATGTATGTCATGCTCTCTTGGATGCGCTTGATGCATTGACAGGGTCACTTCTCACTGGTGCTTTCTCTTGGGTTGTTTGAGCTTCTGAGCTTGCTTTGTATGCCTTTTATGCCAGTGGGAGCATTTTATATGCTTGCTTGACCTTTGACAGTTGCATGCTATTGGAGCACTTACATGTATTTGGAGCAGTTTATGTCTTGAGCAGCTACATACGCATTGAGACTTTGGGATCATACTCCGATCTTTATGGATATGCATTGATGTACTCTTGGTTCATAGGATGCTTATGAGCTGAGTCTCATATTTGGATCTTTCTCTTTGAGCAGACACCTATTTGTGTCAGGTTTTGGCAGTTACAGGAACACTTTGCCTAGAGTGTCTGGGGGTGTGCCTTTCACTGGCAGATGTTATTTTTGACATGCTTCGGTGTTGAGCTCATGTTCTTTTCACTGTCATTGGCCTTGCTTATGTCCGTTTCATGCCGGCTTTGGACCTAACATTGTTTGTTTGACATTGGATCCTATTTTGGGATAGTTTGCTCTCTAGACTGCATACCTACAATTTATTACAGCAAGCAGTTATTGGTGGACTGAGCAGTATTTTTTTAAT
The DNA here is from genome assembly GCF_053477565.2 of Lygodium microphyllum. NCBI lineage: Eukaryota > Viridiplantae > Streptophyta > Polypodiopsida > Schizaeales > Lygodiaceae > Lygodium > Lygodium microphyllum. The sequence goes on from NC_141149.1 coordinate 32,382,406, forward strand.
GCTGAAATATCCTGATTTGGTGTACCGCACCTAGTACTAAGTGGGCAACATCTTTTGGCACACTTTTCTCGCCATTTGGAGCTCATTTCAGTGGATTTTGGGCATTTTCTGCAGTAAAACAGCCAGCAGTTTTACATTGTCTGTGCATTTCCACCCTGCATTATGGCATCCTCTTCGACTGATAATGCCATATTTAACATCACAAAGTTGGATGTACCAACTACTCTTATTGGAAGAGTCAAATTTGGCAGGTCTTGGTGCAAAAATATCAGATTAAGCCACTTCGGTTGAGTGGGGAGCAGCCTGAAACTATGGACAATGACGACTGGCTTGAACTTGATGAGCTATGCAAGTCCACGATTGTATTGTCTCTCACTGAACAGGTATATTATAATGTATTCGAGGAAGCACAGAGTGCATGGGATCTATGGAATAAGATCAAGAATCTTTATGATAAGAAAAGTCCGGCGAGTCAGATGTACTGGTTGAAGCAGCTTATGGATCTGCGCATGAAGGATAATGCGACTATGTCTGCTCACTTGAGCCAGTTCCATGCTATACTGAAGAACCTGACTTCACAGGATATCACCTTTGGAGAGGAAGTAACTCCTCTTTTCTTGCTTGGGACTCTGAATGAGTCATGGGATGTATTCGGCACTGCCCTATGTGCCTCTAGTGCTACTCTGAAACTGAATGATGTTGAGATTGCTCGTCTGCAGGAAGAGGGTAATCGCAAAAACTTGGATGCCTCTCGTGTTTCACATGCTTTGACAGTTAGAGGTAGGAATGACAGGAATGATCGTGGTAATAACCGTGGCCGTGACTCGCAGAAGGGTCGGTCTAAATCTCGTGGAAAGTTGCGTAGTAAGTCGCGTGGGCGCAACGCTAATGTCATTTGTCATCATTGTGGGAAAAAGGGCCATATCAGACCACAGTGTCATGAGTTGCGCAATGAGAAGCGCAAGGATAAGGGCAAAGAGAAAGTGCAGGAGAAGTCCTCTGATCGCAGCATAGTACCTGCGAAGTCCAGCGTCAAGATTGAAGAAATTAATGTCATGCAGACCGAGGATTCTGATGGTAGTGATGAGTTCATACTTGCAGCTAGTTCTTCTGATGCTTCACACTTGACTGAGACACCTAGTATGTATGCACAGTGCTGGTTATTGGATTCAGGTGCGTCCTTCCATGTGACGCCTTACCGTGAGTGATTTCACTCTTACCGTACTGTATCTGGATCAGTCAGACTTGGAGATAACAGGTCTCTTGATATTGTGGGCTGTGGTGATATTCAGTTGTAGTTTTCCACTAGCAGTTCATTTTTGCTTAGGGATGTATGTCATGTACCTGTGCTTACGCGCAGTCTTATGTCTGCAGGACAGCTGGATGATGCAGGATTTCATGTATGTTTTGGGGATTCTGCCTGGAAGATTACTCGTGGCAGACTTGTGCTTGCTAGAGGCGCCAAGGCTGGCAGCCTCTATCCTCTTGTTGTATCTGGGTCCTCAGTTGACCATGTTTTGGTAGTGGGTTCTATCCCACATGTATCACTTTGGCATGCCCGTTTGGGGCATATGTCTTTGAAGGGAATGAAAATGTTATCTGGTTTGCAGTATCTTCCGCCTTTGGACTATGCACGTTTTGACTCGTGTGATCATTGTCTTTATGGTAAGCAGAATAGGTCTACGCATAAGAAATCGGGTAGGCCACGCATGAGTGAGCCCTTGGCATTGGTGCATTCCGATGTTTGTGGGCCTATGCCTTGCATGTCTATGGGTGGCGCGAAGTACTTTGTTACCTTCATTGATGATTTTTCTAGGAAAGTGTGGGCTTATCCCATAAAGCAAAAGTCCGATGTCTTGGCAGTCTTTCAGCGTTGGCTTGCTCTTATTGAGAACCAGACTGGGTATAGGCTGAAATGCCTTAGGACTGACAATGGGGGAGAATATGTCTCACGTGCTTTTGAGTAGTTTTGTGATGGCAGGGGTATTAAGCGTCAGTTGACCGCCCCTTACACCCCACCCCAGAATGGTTTGGCTGAGCGCATGAACAGGACTATTCAGGAGCGTGTGCGCTCTATGCTTAGCCATGCAAGCCTACCCCAGAGTTTTTGGGTTGAGGCAGTTAGTACGACAGTGCATGTCATAAATCGATCGCCTTCGAGTGGATTGGATTTCCAGGTTGCAGAGGAAGTTTGGGTTGGTAAGCCACCCTCTTATGCGCACCTCCGTGTCTTTGGATGTGAGGCATTCTGCCATGTGCCCAAGGACAAGAGGAGTAAATTGGATCCAAAGAGCATTAAATGCATATTCCTTGGCTATGGTGAGTCAGGAGAGATGGGCTATCGCCTATGGGATCCGCAGGCGCGAAAAATAGTATGCAGCCATGATGTCGTCTTCCATGAAGACAAGATGCACAGGTAGGCTGAGAAGGTGGTTGAGATCCGCAGAGTGATCTTTTAGGAGGAGCCTTGAGCTCCAGCACAGCCAGTAGTACAGCCTGCAGCAGTTCCTCCACAGGGCTAGGGTGTTGAACAGGCAGTTAGACAGGCAACAGAGCCTGCAGTGAGACGGTCTGCTAGAGACAGACATCCACCTGACAGATTTCAGCCCTCTATGCATTATGTTTTGGTTACAGATGCAGGAGAGCCTTTCACTTATGATGAGGCTATGCGCAGGGGTGACAGTCACTCCTGGGAGAGGGCTATGCAGTCTGAGATAGACTCCCTGCATAAGAATGAGACTTGGGATTTGGTTGCCTTGCCTAAGGGCAAGAAGGCTTTGCCATGCAAGTGGGTGTACAAGCTGAAAAGTACCCCTGGACACCCCAAGCCGGCATACAAGGCTAGATTGGTAGCAAAGGGTTTTAAGCAGGAACATGGTGTGGACTTTGATGAGGTCTTCTCTCCTGTAGTTAAGATGACCACCCTGCGCTTAGTCTTGGCTTTGGTTGCATAGCTTGACTTAGATCTATATCAGATGGATGTCAAGACGGCTTTTCTACATGGGGACTTGCATGATGAGATCTATATGGATCAGCCTAAGGGCTTTGCAGAACCTGGCAGGGAGCACCTAGTGTGCAAGTTGAAGAAGAGCTTGTATGGCTTGAAGCAGGCACCTAGGGAATGGTATCATAAGTTTGATGCCTTTATGCAGTCACAAGGCTACAACAGGAGTGCTATGGATCCGTGTCTTTACACGAAGAAAGCCCATGATGGCAGTTTGCATATCTTGGTATTCTATGTTGATGATATGCTGATAGCAGGGAAAGCTCATGATGAGCTAGATGCTCTTAAATCTCAGCTAAAGAAGAGCTTTGAGATGAAGGATTTGGGACAGGCCTCACATATACTTGGGATGCACATTAAGCGCGATAGGCATCAGGGGCTTTTGTATCTCTCACAGTGGGAGTACATTCATAAAGTCCTTGAGCGCTTCCGCATGCAGGACGTAAAGCCTATTGGCTGTCCATTACCTTCTTATGTGAAGGTATCACAGGCCGATTGTCTGCAGATAGATGAGCAGAGGGCCGAGATGGCCAAGTTCCCTTATGCTTCAGCTGTGGGCAGTTTGATGTATGCCATGATAGCCACTCGTCCAAATATTGCGCATGCAGTTGGTGTTGTGGCATGCTATATGGCTACACCTGGTAGCAGACATTGGGATACCGTGAAGGGTATCATGAGGTACCTGAAGGGCACAGCAGATATGTGTATTTGCTATGGCAGCCAGGATACAGGGATCGTGGGGTACACTGACTCCGATTATGCAGGACATGCAGATAGTAGGAAGTCCACTTCTGGCTATGTATTCACCTATGCTGGAGGGGCTGTCTCTTGGATGTCCAGGGTTCAGAAGTGTACGGCTTTTTCTACCACTGAGGCCGAGTATGTTGCAGCCACTGAGGCTTGCAAGGAGGCCATATGGCTAGGCCGTCTAGTTGCTGACCTTGGGATTGATGCTATACCTACACTGCATTCGGATTCTATGAGTGCCATTCAGTTGGCTAAGAATCTGGTCATCCATGCGAAGACAAAACACATTGAGGTGAGGTATCACTTCATACGTGGTGTTGTGGAGGACAAGTCTGTTGACCTTGTCAAGATCTCCACTGACGAGAATCTTGCAGATCTGCTCACGAAAAGCCTCACTACTGAGCGCTTTGCCTTCCTCAGGAGATTGATGGGCATTGGATGAGATGTTCCCTTTCCTCATCCCTTGTACCTATGTACATTTGTATTGTCTTTTCTTTTTTCTTTTCTCTCTCACTAGGGCAGATTCGCCTTTAAGTGGGAGGTTGTTGGGGGTAAAGGCGCCTCCACCGTGCCGCCCCGTGTATTACTACACTGAAAGTACCCGCCACTGCACACTGCAGGTGGCGGGCGCCCGTCACGTCACTTTATTCTTTATTCTTTTAGTGACAGTTTGAATTAAGGAAGGCCCGGTCACACATTGTGACCGTTGGAGTTCCCATTTCTTGTCTCTCTCTTTCTTGCTCTTGCTTTGCCGCCATAACTCGCGTGCAAGCTTCGATCCTTCTCACCTTTCATGGCCTTCCTCACTAAATTCAGGCGTGAAGATTTTGAAGAGCAGTTGCGAGAGGAGTTCATGAACCTAAGTCAATCCTCTGGAGAAAGGGTAGAAGCTTATGTCTCACGAATGGAATCCATCGTGAAGAGATGGACTAACCATCATTTGGACGAAGGAATCCAAAAAGGAGTGTTTCCCGGGGGCCTACAACCAGAAGTTCGCAAGTTCGTGGAATTGAGAAGACCAGTCAATCTGCAAGCTGTAGTGGAAGGTGCAAGATTGTACGACGAAGTTGAAGCAAGGTTGTCAATGACCCCAGGAAGAGGAGTCTTACCTCCTCCCATGCCAGGAATGGTATACCCACCAAATGTAGTCCCAGGGACAGTTCCCTACCCCTATCCCCAGATGCAAACAGTGCCGCAGTATAGTGCACCTAATCTAGTGTGGTCACCGCAGACGATAGTGCCTCAAATGCTGGTTCAACCACAACAATAGTGGCCTCAAACAATTTCTCCAATGGCGATTCAACAACAGTGGAACCCTACCAACTAGAACCAACAACCCCAAGTCTCAACAGGAGCTCTGAATTAGAGCCAGAATAGAGGACCTTCTGGATCGACCCAACCAGTTTATGCAGTAATCACAGACGCTTTCCAAAATCCTACTACAAGTACTTTCGGAGGTGAAAATATGAAGGATTACTTATCCAACTCAGTTGCAAGTATCAAGAAAGAGCTTCTGGATGTGATTACAAAGCAGTTACACACGCTGAAGGTGAATACTACCAATATATCCACTCCTACGGGAGCTGGAAGAGATGTGATGCGCTCTAATACCTGGTGCAAAAAGTGCCATCAAGTGGGACATTTAGCCATTGAATGTACCCGAAAACCAACCATTCCTGGAGCCTTCTATTCCTACTGTTTGCGGAAGAACCATACAGAGGATATCTGCTCTCTGAAAGAGATGCATGAATGAAGACATAAGGATGAAAATGCAAGATTCAACTTGCTAGAATCTAAAATGACAACACAGGATATTGGACCAAAGCCTAGGGTATTTGGTCCTAATTTCGGTTGTTATAGGTGTGGAGAAAAAGGACATATCTCCCCAAAGTATCCAAACCCTAGATGATCTGTGGATTACAAGCCCTTATGTAGCCAATGCAAAGGAGAAGGCCATACTGCAAAGGACTGTCCCAGTCCAGCCCCCTGTAAAGGCCATTGCCACTGATAGCCAACAGAAGGTACAAGAGCCCGCTTCCAATTTGGTCGAGTTGGAAGTTGCCGCTGTGACGCGCACCAAGAAGAAGGAACCAGGGGTTTAGAATGAAAATAATTCTCATGCCAAGACTGTGAAGTTCAACTTACCAATAGAGGGACAGAGCAGTACATAACAGAACACTGCAGTACAGAGCATTACAGTGCCACAGAGAGTTACAGAGAAGGCCCAGAGACAGGACCAGAGGCCTAGGAGATAGAAGATACAGAAGCACTTCCAGAAACAGAGGAAGTGCCGATGCTACAATTATTAGAAGAAAAAGGAAAGATGAAAATGGGTTAGCCCCCTTCCCCATCCAGTTGGAGAAGCCTATGGATTCTATCAAAGATTATGACTTGGTCAAAGACCTAGACACTTTTAAACCAAACTTAACATTCCGGCAGTGCTGATGCTGTCTCCCAGTTGCCGAAAGAGCTTCAAAAGCATCTTGATAAGAAGACGTGGATTAAGGATCGCTCCTTCAACAATGACTAAGACCAATAAGACCCCGGAGCCTGTAAAGGAAGTAGATGTGGCTAATGCCTTCCTAGATCCTGGAACCCCAGAGATTAGTGTATGGATAGAAGGATGCTTTATTTCAGATGCATTGATTGATGGAGGCTCATCAGTAAACATAATGACGGATGTCACAATGAAGGACTTAGGGTTGCAAGGAATTCAACCTACACAGTGGCTTATCAGATTGGTAGACCAAAGTAGAGTCAAACCATTGGGCATCCTCCCATACGTAAAAACAACCCTTGCAAGAAGAGACTATTGGCTGACATATCTAGTGGTCAAACCAAATTTTTATGGGACCTCATACCCTCTGCTATTGGAAAGACCTTGGCTTTTTGAAGCAAGAGCCAGGACGGACTGGTTCAAAGGAATCCTAACCCTAGGTAGAGCAAAGAGGTGTTAAAGTTGTATGGATTGCAAAAAGGCAATGGATCCACATCCATTGAAGTCATAATTGACTCCTCTAACAAGGTAACAGACAGTACATCAGGAGATGAAGAGGCTGTTAAGTAAATCTTTCCTAAGAAAATAGAGGCACAGTCCCTAACAGTGGGCACTGTAAGCCAACTGCCACGGGATGTAAAATCCTTGTCCATGGGTGAATACCTCCTACCTCAACTAGAATTAACTTTGAAAATCACCTCTAACAGTGAAATAGAAGATTGGATGTACTGTTCTCCTTGTTACATGATAGTCGCAGAGATAGAGCAAAGACAGTACAGAGCAGATACAGGGCGGCTATAGAGCAAAGACAGAGCGGATACAGAGATAGTTACAAAGACAGTAACAGAGCCAGAGCCAGAGCCAGAGCCAAAGCTAGAAGTAGAGTCAGAACCTACGACAGAAGCAGAAGCAGATGCAGAGGCAGAAGATACGTTCTTCTCCTATGGAGCCTCTACAGAAGTAGAGGCAGAAGATACGTTCTTCTCCTACGGAGCCTCTACAGAAGCAGAGATAGAGCCTTCAGAGGAAGAGGATGAAAATGATAAGGAAGAAAATGAAGTAGGTTATGAAAGTGCAGATGAAGAATTCCCTCTGATAGAGGATGATCTTGTTGATGTCCCTACAGAGACCTCAGAGGCCGAAGATCTCCAGGTGCTAGATGGAATGACTATGGTTCCATATGGGTTGATCAATGAACCACAAAGTATGCAGAATCGGTATAAGCAATGAATTAAAAGCATAAAGATTAAGTTCATCAATGGCTCCTATCACCCTGACTGTTCAGTCCAAAGAAAAGATGATGATGATGCCCCCTGCCAATAGAAGCTAGAGCCGTCAGAGCCCCGACCTCTAGCAGGTCCGTGCTATGTGACATTCCTAGACGCATCCTCTAAAGATGAATCCCTAAGTCCAGAAGATATTACCACTCACACCGAAGCAAACAAAGCTCTGATTCCCTTCCAGTAACCTAAACAGGCGAATGAGTCATCTGTACAGAAGGAGGATACTGGTTCTAGTGGGACATCAGACGAGGATACGACTCTCTTGAAAGAGTACCTCTATCTAGAAGCAATCCGTGGGATATTTATCCATGAAGTGGAAGGTGAAAGACAAGTGACGTTCCTGGATATTGAGGGTACTGAACGTCACCTGAAAGTGGGTCTCAATCTTCCAGAAGAAGAACTAGTGGACTTGCAAGACCTACTCAAAGAGAACTTAGACGTGTTTGCTTGGTCGTACAAAGACCTAAAGGGGATTGATCCCATAGTATGCCAACATTACATTGACCTAGAGTCCGATGCCAAACCTGTAAGACAAAGAAAAAGACATATAAATCCTAATTACTCAGCTCAAGTGAAGGCCGAATTATTGAGACTTCTTGAAGCAGAGTTCATCTATCCCATGGCTAACAGTGAATGGGTTTCGCCCATTGTGGTAGTACCCAAGAAGAATGGGAAACTCCGAATATGTGTCGACTTTCGAAAGCTCAATTCGAAGATGAAGAAGGATCATTTCCCTATCCCTTTTACAGACCAACTATTGGACACAGTGGCAGGCCATGAGTTGTATTCTCTCTTGGATGGATTCAGTGAATATAACCAAGTCCAAATCGCAGAAGAGGACCAATCCAAAATAACCTTCACCACAGAATGGGGGACCTATGCCTATAGAGTGATGCCATTTGGGCTCTGTAATGCTCATGCCACCTTCCAATGAGTAATGATGGCTTCCTTCCAGAATCATCTGCATGATTTCATTGAGGTATATCTTGATGACTTTTGTGTCTATAGCTTGATCCGTGAGCACTGGGGACAACTGGAGCAATGTTTTGACAGATGCCGAGAGTATGGGATTTCTCTCAACCCCGACAAATGTGTCTTTGGCATCTCCTTGGGAGTTCTTTTGGGCCATATTGTCTCTGCAAAAGGGATTGCAACAGACCAAGCAAAGATTGAGAAGATTGCCACCTTAACAGCACCAACAAACCTCAAGCAATTGAGAGGATTTCTTGGCCATGTGGGCTACTACAGAAGAATTATTGCACATTTTGCAACTAAGGCAGCCCCTCTGCACAAGCTCCTAAGGAGAGAAGCTAATTTCCTTTGGACTGATGACTGTGAAGAAGCCTTTAATACCCTAAAACAGTGCCTTATCCAAGCACCTACTTTGCAGCCTCCTGATTGGATGAAGGAGTTCCATGTGCACACCGATGCATCAGTTGAAGGGCTAGGTGCTGTCCTATGTCAAAAGGGCCCCTCCAAATTAGATCAACCGATATATTATGCAAGCCGAAAGATCACTGATAGGGAATGGAACTATATAGTGATAGAGCTTGAGTGCTTGGCAATGGTGTTTGCACTGGAGAAGTTTCGATACTATTTATTGTCAACACATTTCAAGTTCTATGTGGATCATGAAGCCCTATCTTTCTTGATGAACAAAGTAGATGTTAAAGGACGACTGATGAGATGGTTGCTCCTATTCCAAGGGTTTGACTTTGAAGTGATCACTAAGCCTGGCCGTTCCCATGTCTTAGCCGATCATCTGTCATGGATCCCTCAAACAGAAGAAGAGGAACAGGATGATCCAGACCTTCCTGATGCTTCTTTGTTTCTAGTTGAAGCAGTTACTCCCTGGTATGCAGACATAGCCAATCTCTTAGCAACTCAACAGTATCCTCCTGGCATCTCAAGCCGTGAGAAGAAGAAGCTTCTGTTAGAATCAGCCCCCTACACCTTGCTAGGCGGTGCCTTGTACAAGAAAGGCAAAGATGAAGTGCTACGAAGATGTGTTGCATGCCATGAGAACCATGTGGTGGACACTTCGCAAGAGAAGCGATAGCTAGGAAGGCTCTGTTAGCAGGATACTGGTGGCCGACCCTCCACAAGGATGCATATGATTACTGCAAGAGATGTGATGCTTGTCAGCGCGAATGGGAAAACCCACCAAAACAAGTGCCATGCTACTTCAACCCATTCTCCCCCTAAAGCCGTTTGAAAAGTGGGGGATTGATTTTGTGGGTCCCATTCATCCACCTACCAGACGGAACTAGAACAGATACATCCTAGTATTTACGGATTATGTCACAAAGTGGTGTGAAGCTAAAGCCCTGAAGCGGGATGATGGTAACAGTGTAGGCTTGTTCATGTATGAGAATATTATCACCCGTTTTGGCAGTCCCCTTGAGCTGGTAAGTGACAGAGGTACTCATTTCCTTAACAAAATCATGGAGGAGTTGACGGAACTGTATAAGATCTGCCACCGTATTTCCACTCCCTATTATCCCAGAGCCAATGGCCAAGTTGAAGTCACTAATCGCATCCTTTGCTCAATTCTGACAACAATTGCCGCACATCATCGCAACTGGGACGATCGACTTACAGAGCCCCTTTGGGTGTACAGAACCTTCCATAGGATAGACCCCTTTTCAGCTAGTGTATGGTATAGAAGTTGTCTTTCCTATTGAGCTCGAATTGCCCTCTTTGCGAGTGGTAGTTAAAGAACATTTGGGAGATAATGAGTCACTGCAACGTGGTCTCCTGCACTTGGAATGCTTGGATAAGATACGGCGGATGGCCCTACAGTGCATGGAAACTACTCAAGTGCGACGCAAGGCCTATCATGACAGTTTCATCAAGCATAAGGAGTTCAAAGAAGGTGATCTTGTTCTAGCCTATGATTCGAGATTTGGTAAGTTTCCTGGCAAGCTTCAACAACAGTGGATGGGCCCGTACAAGGTACTTGTTGTCAATCCTAACGACTCTGTTCAGGTGCAGACCGTTGATGCCTCTGATGATCCTTTCCTCATCAATGGCTATTACCTGAAAAAGTACTTCCTTCCTTGGGGATCTTGACAATCACAGTCGACCTACCCTTTCCCTTTTGGGTGGCGCACTGTCCTTCTTGTCGTGCTTCTGATAGCCATTATGATTCTCCTCATGAGGCGGTCTCATTCTGCTACCCGCGCAGAAACATCTCACTCCAACATTGTTCTCTTCTCGTCTGATCCAACAATAGTGGCGAGGTTGGTCCTGATATATGGTATTTCTACCATTCCCTATATTAAGAAAAAAAAAGAAAAGAAAAGGAAAAAAAGGAAAAAAGAAAACAAAAGGAAAAAAAAGAGAAAAGAAAAAGCAAAAGAGAAAAAAAAACAACAACAAAACTTTTATGGGAGAAAAGGAAGAAATTCCTTGTCATAGCAGGCCTCGTTCCAAGAAAAGGTGGAAACACCCTTGGGCGAGAAGCTGACTGTGGAAAAGGTGGTAACACCCCGCAGTTCAGGATAACTGACTCACCAGCAGAACCTCTTCAATAAGTAATTCGAAGCCACCTCCCTTGGTGTGTTGTCTTTGCAATATCAGTTCGCCATCTGCCCTTCTTAACAGACGATTCTTCTTACAAGTCATTGAAGTATGAGATTTGTTGGTTACCTCCCTGGGTACGTCTCATCTTCAAGATTCTCATGACAACAACATCTAACATAATCTTCATCACTAACCCCTTGAGTGATGCAAGCTTTCATCCTAAAAGGATGGGGACGTGAGTAAGGGCTGCTCTCTGTATCTATCCGAGTGTGAGATAGAGGGTGGGGTGAGTGACCAATCTTTCCCTTTAAATCAAATGAGAGGTGAGTTGTGTGAACAAAGTATTGCACGCACGGGATGGACCTCTCAATGCACAAAGCATGATTTGTTCCTGTGCACTGCACTATAAGGCTCCCTGGCCTTCCTTCTTGCACTGTATGCCGGCACAGGGTGGGATGCACAGTTGCACCATCAATTGCGCACAAGGAATACAACCTCTGCACAAGTGACCGTGAGGATTACATCAATGGGTTTCAGGAACGGGCTGCCCTCTGTATCTATCTGTGAGAAATGCGGGATCTAGAGCATGGCAAAGGCGGAAGCTATGGAGGATGGAAGAAGAAGTGTGGTTGCTGATTCTCAACACCCCTCCTCAATCACAACTAGAAAGGCACAAAGTGTGTAGAGGCTGTAATGAGAACCACCTGCAAAGTGTGGGCACACCACAAACATGGTAGACACCAGAGGCTGTTGCAGAAAAGGCTAAGTGTGGGTACCAAAACATGATGGACATCTAGAGGCTGTAATAGGGGCCTCACAAAGTGTACAGGGACTGTAATGCCAAGTTACATGAGGAGTTTACAAAGCTTATGGCAGGAAGCATTAGGGCAAGACATTATAAGGCTAAAGAAGTCAGTAAAAATTTGATGGATCAAGGACCGGTAGGCCCTTGTGGTTTTCAGTCTTTTTAGGTATGGCATTATGAGCATAAAAAATCTTCTTGTCCTTCTTCATCTTGATGTAGGTCTTCTTCTTCTTCTTTTTCTCCAACGTTTTGCTTGCATTGGTCATTTGGTCCTCTTCTTCATGGTCCTCTTCTTCATGGTCCTCTTGGTCTTTGATTGCATTGGTAGTCTTCATGTCCATGTCCATGTCCAACCCTTCAATCTCCTGATCCTTGCGATGCATCTCATGAACTACAATACGCCTCACAAATGTCTTTGAACCAGAGTGCAATGGAGCATCAATGTTTGAAACCTTGGTGTGACTAAGGTCGAGGCCCTGCAGCACGGGAACCTTCATCACTTCTACTCTGTATATAGGCAATTATATGTGCATAGATATGACCGTCAAGGGAACTGAGTATCAATCGAGCCACTGCAGATCACAAGCCCGAAGTGAAATGATTGTTGAAGGCTTCAAAATTAGATTTATCAATCACTCTGGCGCTGATTTCCTGTCAGCTGTGCAGCCACATAAGCAGCTTTCTTCAACAAATTTTTCCTTGGTTTGTTCTCTGAAGGCCCACCACATCACCATAGGTTCCCAGCTCAGGCCTTTGGTCTTGTCGAGTACATCTGTCACTATGACAGGCTCACCCTGAAACCAATGTTGTTGGAAATGATGCAAACTCTCTTTTCTGAGCTTCAATATTGAGGGGCAGTAGACAAAATTGTCAAATGATGCACTCCTGTTAGCAGCTCGTCGTAAGCTGAGGAAACCCGCTTTTGAAACAAGTCCTGTAGATGCACACGATGTGTAGCCGGTTGATATGGTACAGCTAGGTTAGGAAGATGCAGTTTATTCTAGGAAGAGAGACAGAATCCCATATGCAGAGTGGATGTAAAGTGCTACCAAGCTCTGATACCATGTGAGAATTGCGGGATCTAGAGCATGGCAAAGGCGGAAGTTATGGAGGATGGAAGAAGAAGTGTGGTTGGTTGCTGATTCTCAACACTATCAACAGAGCATGAGACAGAGGGTGGACTGAGTGTGACTGGTGTTTCTTCAATCAATTACCGAGAGTGAGGATTTAGGGATGTTACGAACTTTGGAGTCAGGTACATTCCCATTTCCCTGTTGAGATATCGAGCTCCACTCGTGATATACCAGGGTGACCATTGTGCATTTATGTCACCGACTTGTTAGCTGTAGATGCGGTTGGTACACCGCCCCTGAATAATAGCTAGATGACATCTATCCTTATCTACTCTAGTTCATGGCTCAGTTAGTATGTCACCTTAGTTAGTTGAGTTTGGTTTGAGACCCATATATAGGGTTCTTCTATTTCTATGTACTTGAGTTCTTTTTGGCTTACACAACTAAGAAGAGGAAAAATGTTTTTAGTCTCCACCTTTGTGTGTATTCCCCCATTGTGCAAGCAAGAAAGCTACAAGTGAGACTCCTTCCTTCTCTCCCACAATCTTGACATGGTATCAGAGCCTTGTTTGTGGTAAGGAGCTCAAGAAAGCAAACCAAGTTCACGGTGTTCTGGTAAGAGGACCAGTGTTGCTTTCATTTTTCTATTTTGGGAGCAAGTCTCTACAAGTAGCACAGCCGGAAAGTGCAAGAGTGCATTGTCTCAGATTGAGACGCCCTTCGCAGCGTAGCAAGAGGGCAGTATATGCTTCTCAATTTTTTTGATTTGAGGCCATTTCGGGGCCTGTTTTGGAGGCGGAAGTTTTTCTGCATGCACTCAGGAAAAGGCCCTGTTTTATGCTGTGCGACCACTGTTCTACAGGTCGGTGAAAAGTTACTGTAGAAATTGCATTGTATGCCTGTGCGCAAAGACATTGGGAGTTACAGAATCATCCTTGTTGCCTGTTGATGCAAAATCGTCACTAGGAAGTGACTGTGTGGTCAAATACCACTTTCGTCAGTTTTGCAGATTTGCCCTTGTGAGGCTGAAGCTGTGTTCTTTGCAGTGACAATTTTTTTTTGCAGTGTTCTGTAATGGCGTCTGATTCTCTTTCACAGATTGTCACTGAAAAGCTTGACAAGAACATCTTCCAAGCATGGAAGTTTAGAATGATGAATTTCCTTATGGGAAAAGGATATTGGGAATTCGTTGCAGGAAATGAAGAAGAACCAGTTCTTCCTGATGTTCCCAATCAAGAGCAAATGCAGGAATTTAAAGCATGGCATGAGAGAGCCAGGAAAGTTATGTATTGGCTGTCTATCAACATTTCAGACTCTATGATTGTGCATATTCAAGATGCAAGTACGCCAAAGGAGGCATGGGATACTTTGTCAAAAATGTATAGCACAAATATGCAAGCCAGGAAAATGCAGCTCAAGTAAGAGTTGCACAATGTGCAAAGAGAAAGTATGAGCATCAATGACTACCACATGAAGGTGAAGAAGATTGCAGATGCACTTGCTTCCATTGGGTCGCCAGTGGAAGATGATGATTTAGTTTCTGTGACCTTGAATGGTCTAGGAAAGGATTATGCATAGTTTTGAACATCCATTTCCGTCGATGAAAGATTTCCTGATTTTGAGGAGTTGATTGTTCTTCTAATTTCTGAGGAGCAGAGAAATGGTGGTGCATCTTCTTCAGGAGGAACTTCAAAAGAAGCTGTCTTTGTGTCAAATGCTGGAAGAGGTAGAGGCAGAGGTAGAGGAGGCCGATCTGGAGGCCGTGGTAGAAATTAGAATATGCAGCAAACTCAAGAAAACCAGTCCTATGGAGGAGGACATGGTAACTCTAGAGGCAGGGGGAGCCAAAGAGGTCATGGTGAATGGCAAAGAGGCCAAAATGCAAACAATAATGTTGAATGCTACTACTGTGGTAAAATGGGTCTTATGGCTAAAGACTGCTATAAAAAGCAGAATGACATCATGAATGGAAAATTGCAACAAGGGAATTATGCATCTTCTAGTAGAGAGGGTGATGACAGAAATGAGCATTTGTTTATGGTGCAGCACATAAACAATTCTGTGACAAGTGCAGAAGAAAGCAACGATGTATGGTATGTTGACTCAGGTGCATCAAACCACATGACAGGTCATGCAGAATGGATGGAGGATGCAAGGAAAATGGAAAAACTGAGATTTGTGGAGACTGGTGATGATACTGCACATCCTATTGTGCAGATTGGAAAAATTCCTTTGTCTATACAGGATGGGAAAAAGAAATACCTGTCCGATGTATTTCATGTCCTGAATATCACCAAGAATCTGGTTTTTGTTGGTCAAATGGTTGAGCAGGGCTTGCAGGTCAGATTTAATCCTCATGGATGCTTTATTGAGGATATGAAAAATAAAGGTCGCTTGATAGCAAAAGCAAAGAAGAAGGGCAGAATGTTTACGTTGGATGCAGACATGCCTGAATTGAGTGCAACAATGTTTGCACATGGGACCAGTGTAGTTGCAGATATTGATATCTGGCATAAACGCATTGGTCATGTTAATTACAATGACTTAAATCAATGTAGGCCCAAAATATTATTGCAGGATTGCCTAAATTCAAGGTTGCAGAAATGCATAAGGTATGTGAAGCCTGTCAATTTGGAAAACAGGCAAGGAAACCATTTCCTAGACATGTTCAAGAGAGTAAGAAGCCATTGGAATTAATCCACTCTGATGTGTGGACTACTAAAGCTGCATCTCTTGGAGGCTGTCATTATTTTGTCACTTTTATTGATGACTATAGCAGAAAAGTTTGGGTGTATTTTATGAAAAAGAAAAGTGAAGTTTTTGGGCATTTCAAAACTCTTAAAGCTATGGTTGAAAAAGAAACAGGCCTGCAAATAAAATGCCTAAGGTCAGATGGAGGGGGAGAGTACCTCTCAAATGAGTTTGCAAGGTTCCTGCAGGAGCATGGCATAAAGCAGCAATATTCATGTAGTCATACCCCACAACAAAATGGAATTGCAAAAAGAAAAAACAAGCATATTGGAGAGGTATCTTGTGCCATGCTCAACCAAAAAGACTTGCAAGATTTTTACTGGGCTGAAGCAGTTGCTACAACAGTCTACATAATGAACAGGACTCCCACTGCAGCAATACATGTGATGACTCCAGAGGAGAGGTATATTGGTAGGAAACCAGATATTTCTCATTTGAAGTTTTTTGGTTGCATTGCCTATGTTCATTTGCCAGATGAGTTGAGATCCAAGTTGGATCCAAACGCTGAGAAGTGCATCTTTATTGGTTACTCTCTGCAAGCAGAAAGGGTATAGATGCTATAACCCTTCTATTCGTAAGTTTACAGTGAGCAGAGATGTTGTTTTTGATGAGATGAGTAGCTGGTATAAACTAGTAAATGTGATTGATGATGTAGATGCACAAAATGGTAATGCTGCACATATTTCACAACAGCAGTCACAAAATATAAGTGGACATGGAGTGTCCTCTAGCAGTGGTTCACATTCTTCGCCATGGACAGGCAGATTGAGATCAGGAGAATCTCCTCAAAACAATGCAGATAGTGGTATGCAGGTTTCACGAAAAGGAAAAGAGAAGGTAGATCAGCCCATGTTTGATGTGAATGCAGGTCACTCTTATGTGGATGGTGAATCCAGTGGCTCAGAACAGAGCATTGATGATGAGTTGGGTATTCCTTCTATTGTCACACTTGGAGTAAGGAAGACCAGGGATGTTTTGAGAGCGCCTGGGAGTGAACCTACTTTGCACAGGTCTACCAGAGCTAGGTATCCTGTGGACAGGCTGAAATATGATGGATTTACAGCCATTCACTATGTCTATATGGTCAAAGTGATATAGGAACCAGAACCCACTTCTTTTGAGCAAGCCATGGGAAAAGAAAAATGAGAGAAAGCCATGGATGAAGAAATGGATGCCTTGGAAGCAAATGCTACATGTGAATTGGTACCTTTGCCTAAAGGTAAGAATGCAATTGGTTGTAAGTGGGTTTATAAGGTGAAGCACAATGCAGATGGTTCTGTGAACAGATACAAGGCAAGATTAGTAGTCAAGGGGTATGCACAAACATATGGCATTGATTATGAAGAAACATTCAGGCAACCGTAAGAGCAGTCATTGCTATGGTTGCATCAAAGGAATGGTCTTTACATCAGATGGATGTAAAGAATGCCTTCTTGCATGGTGATTTGCAAGAAGAGGTATATATGGAGCAGCCACCAGGTTATGTGTATGCTGTTCATCCTGAGTTTGTTTGCAGGTTGAAGAAAGCCTTGTATGGCTTGAAGCAAGCACCTAGAGCATGGTCTGACAAGATAGGACAGTATCTTGTCACTATTGGCTTTCAGATTTCCAAGGCAGATTTCTCACTTTATATGAGAAAAACAGAGAAAGGTATTATGCTACTTGTCATTTATGTTGATGATTTGATTATGACATGTGACAGTGATGAAGATATCCTTCATGTGAAAATGCTATTGAAGCAGAAGTTTGAGATGAAGGATTTGGGAGAGCTACGTTATTTCTTGGACATTGAGGTGATTAGATTACCAAGTGGGATACGGCTCTTGCAGAGGCAGTATGGATTGGACATGTTGTCCAAATATGGGATGACAGGCTGTAAGCCTATTTCAGTTCCTTTGGAGCAGAATGTGAAGCTGAGCGCAGATGCAGGTGAGCTTTTGGAAAACCCTACTATGTACAGACGCATAGTAGGAAGTTTGATTTATATGACTATTACCAGGATAGATTTGAGCTATGCTGTTGGATTGGTAAGTCAGTTTATGCAGGCTCCTAGGAAATTGCATTTGGATGCGGCTAGACGCATACTCAGGTATGTGAAGTCCACATTGCAGTATGGACTACTTTATGAGACTGGGGTTCAGATACAGTTGCATGGATACACTGATGCTGATTGGGCTGGTAGTATTTCTGATAGACAATCTACGAGTGGATATGTGTTCTCTTTTGGGAGTGCTGCAGTCACTTGGAGCAGCAAGAAATAGCCTACGGTTGCCTTGTCGAGCACAGAGGCTGAGTACAGGGGTGCAACAATGGCTGCATGTGAGGTAGCTTGGTTGCATAAGCTACTTTATGATATGCATTAGCCTACAGATAGGCCAGTTGTCATTTATTGTGACAACATGAGGAGTATACACTTGGCAAATAACCCAGTCTATCATGCTAGAACAAAGCACATTGAGGTGCATTATCACTATGTGCGGGAGAGGGTTTTACTAGGTCTTATTGATCTAATTTATGTCAGCACAGAGGATCAGGTAGCTGACATATTTACGAAGGCATTGGGCGTAGAGAAGCTATGCAAGTTCAGAGACATGCTTGGTGTGCAGGAATTGGGATTGAGCTCGAGGGGGAGTGTTGAGATATCGAGCTCCACTCGTTATATGCCAGGGTGACCGTTGTGCATTTATGTCACCGACTTGTTAGCTGTAGATGCGGTTGGTACACTGCCCATGAATAATAGCTAGATGACAGCTATCCTTATCTACTCTAGTTCGTGGCTCAGTTAGTATGCCACCTTAGTTAGTTGAGTTTGGTTTGAGACCCATATATAGGGTTCTTCTATTTCTATGTACTTGAGTTCTTTTTGGCTTACACAACTAAGAAGAGGAAAACTGTTTTCAGCCTCCACCTTTGTGTATATTCCCCCATTGTGCAAGCAAGAAAGCTACAAGTGAGACTCCTTCCTTCTCTCCCACAATCTTGACATTCCCTATGCACCCACGGACTGGGTTTCTACCATAAGCACAAGACACGTCATTCTGTTCTGTACAACTGTACTACAAGGCTCCCTTGCCTTTCTCCTTGCACCTATACTAGACGGGTTGGATGCACTGATGCACCATGAATTGTGCACCCTGCCATACTCCCTCTACATCATTCCTTTGTCGATTCCTAAACCGGGTGTGAGCTATGGGTTTCATCTTGATTTCCTTGAGTGATATTAGTCATGGGGCGAGTGCCTGCTCTTTCAATCCATTTGAGTGATCATGAGTTGAGTGCAATATCCCTCGTCATCGACGAATTTTCTGTGATTCCTTCAACCAGCTAACTCCCTGGGTGCTGCCGCGTGATCCCTGCCATGAAGGAAGAAGGACGTGTGGTGTGAAGATACCTTGTTACCTCCTCCAGCTGATGACGACA
Source organism: Lygodium microphyllum (assembly GCF_053477565.2). NCBI lineage: Eukaryota > Viridiplantae > Streptophyta > Polypodiopsida > Schizaeales > Lygodiaceae > Lygodium > Lygodium microphyllum. Next base: position 32,401,511 of record NC_141149.1, read on the forward strand.
CCAGATGCAACTTCGATAGTTGACATTCCTCCGCGGCAATATGGGCCAAGTTTTTCTAACCCTACACCTTCTGTTTCTTAGTACCAGTCATGTTTTAAGTGTGGGGATGTCATGGTTGGTTTGATGTGAGGTACAAAGTCCTTGATGTTCGGTTTACCCTTCTTATTAAGGTTCTAAGTGTGGGGACACGTCCCTGTGCATCCATGTTGCATACCCCTATGCATATACCCTGTTCTAATCATGCATCTATGCCCTGACTTTATTTTACCCTGATGGGGTCCCTTCCCCACCCTTACGTTTTATTTCACCCTGTCCTAGGGGTTGTTCCTTCACCGTTTGTCCTTATTCTTGGTTTTGTGCTTCTTTCATACGAACGGACCTTACGTTCACCAGAATCCCAATTTAACCTTATAGTCCTATTCGTCCCTTTGAATTGCCTAATTTTCCTTTTTAGCAATGCTTATTCCGACAGACGGTTTTCCAGTTATTAATTTTTGAAGCAATTCCCGTCAATTTGACAGTTTTCCATGTGAACGTAGCATTATTGCTTCGAAACCCTGATCTGATGAGTCAGGCCTGTCCTATCCCTTCCCCTTCACATTTTTTCTTTTTACTCTGTATCATTTCGATGCACGGTTCATCCGTTATTAATTTTTACGGGTATTTGGATATTTTTCGTGCCTATTTTTCACATTTTTCCATGTGAACCTACCCTATTTTCATCGGAATTCCAATTTGATTTGACAGTCATGTCTTGCCAACCTTTTCCCCAATTTTTCATTTTCCCCCCTCCCTCTTGTGACTGTCGAATTTTTAGTTATTAATTTTTCAGAGCGTTTTTAAATGCATTTTTTGTGTTTTTTCCACGTGAACGTATCCTCATTTTCCCCAAACTGAGTTTTGATGCACCGACCTTGTGAATCCCTTTCTTTTGGACATTTTTCCTTTTTACCGCTTGCTATTTCGACACACGGTTTTTCCCGTATTAATTTTTGAGTCCATTTTTGGGGTTTTTCCCATGTGAATGCATCCTATCTCGATCGGAACTGTGTTTTGTTATACTAGAGTTGTCAGTCGCATTGTTATGCACATTTTCCTTCTTTCTGCACTTCGTTCCGATGCACAGATTTTTCGATATTGATGCCCGTATGTGTTTTCAGGTTTTTTTTTTGCGTTTTTCCCATGTGAACACCCTGATTGTGCCCTGGAACCCATGTGACATGTTTCCAACATTTTTCCCTCATCTCCTGACCCATTTTTTCTTTTTACGGATTTTTTTTTTCCGACACACGGTTTGGATTTTATTCATTTTTCTTCATTTTTCCCGTTAACCGCGTTTCTTGCCTCGTGCGTGAACGTGCCTGTTTTTGGTTTTACGCGCCTCGGGACACCCCGTGGCGTCCGTGGCTTGCGCATCCTCGTCCTTGCTCGTTTGGCCGTCATTGTAAATTTTTTTACCCCTGCCCGCGCATGGCCACAGGCTGGGGATGTGTTCTTTTATTTTATTATTTATTTTATTTTTATTTTTTTCATTATTTAAAACAAAAAAACTACACACACAATTTTTTTAATTTTTTTTTAAAAACTAAGAAAACAAAGAAGAAGAAGGAAAAAAAACAAAAACACTAAAATCACAAACGAAAATACAAAAGAGCAGAAAAAAGAAAAAAAAAACAAACAAGAAAAAGAAAAGAAAAAAAAACCTGTGGCCGTTGAGATCCCGCGTGCCTCCTCTTCCTTCCCCTTCCTCCTCCCCTTCTTCCTTCCTCTCCTGCTCCTCCTTCTCCTCTCCCTCCTTCTTTTCCTTCCACTTCTTCTTCTTCTCTTCCATCCTCCTCATCCTTCTTCTCTTCTTCTTCCCATGCCGTCGTGTGCAGCGCCCTGGTCCGCCGTTGCAGCGCCCGGCCCCTTCGTTGCAGAGCTCGTGTGCCCCTCCCGTCTCGCCGAAGCCGCCAACGCCGTGTGCCGCCCCGCCTGCGCCTCTCCTCGGCCTCCTCCTCCCTTCTCTTCCTCTTCCTCCTCCTCCTCCTCCTCCCACCATCTAACTAAAGCCAGGTTAGCAACTAACCTAGCTTTAGTTAAACTAACCTAGCTTAAGTTTACCTAACCTAAATTTAGTTAGATTAACCCCCATTTAGTTAACTTCACCCCACTCCAATTAACCTACCTAACTATAGTTAGCAACTAACCTAACTAGGGCTAGGTTCCAACTAACTTAACTAGGGTTAGGTTCTAACTAACCTAACTAGGGTTAGTTCCTACTAACCTAACTGTAGTTAGTCTGACTAACCTAACTCAGGTTAGTTCCACCTAGTTAGTCTAATCCTGGTTAGTTAGAACTTGCCTAGCCCAACTTAACTTGACTAACTAACCATGGACTAACTTAATTGACTCACTGACCCTAGACTAACCTAATTGACCTAACTTCCCTAGACTAATTCAGACTAACCTAATCCACCCTAACTAACCTAACTAGATCATACTTGACTTACCTTGTCTTACGTGACTTATCTAGACTAAATTGACTTAGTTGACTTGACTTGACCTTACTTACCCCACTAACCTGATTTACATCATTTAATTGATTTAGTTAATTTAAAAAATTTATTTAACTTCAAAAAAGTACCAAAAAAATTCTAAAAATTCCCCCATATTTATGTCATTTTTTGGAATATTTTTCAGGTGAAAATTTAAACAACCAAAATTACAAAAAATTAAAAATTTGAAAATTCATTCAAAATTACTTGAAAAATGCATAAAATTCATTTTAAATTAGTAAAAATACAAAAAAAGTCAAAAAAAAATCTCAAAAAATTCCACCCATCCCCCTGACCTTTTTCCACTAATTTATCACTTAAAAATATTTTCATACAAGGCACAAATATTCTTTTAAAAAAAACCCTAATTTTATTAACATAAATGGTGGCCATTTCCTCCATGGCTGAAATTTTATTTTTTTTTCTTTTCTCTTTCATCACATATCCATGTGTTATATATCTTGATTTAATTATTATTATTATTAAAAAACAAAACAAAACAAACACAAACAATAATTTAAATTTAAAAAAAACAACAAACCAAACAAACCAAAAACAAATAATAAAACAAATAAACCAAACCAAATAATCAATACAAAATAAATAAGATAGAAAATCAAAAAATTAAAAATACATTAAAAATCGACAAACCCACTAAGGTGTTTTTTTTTTGTTCAGTTAGTGGTCTTTGATTTTGTTTGACTGGATTCATTGCTTTTGGGAAACTCCTCCGTGTGCCTTCAGGCCACTGCATACACACCCCTACCAGGTATTTATTTTGTGAGATTTATTTATTTTCATTACCCCCCTAATCACAATTAATTGCTAAAATAAACTATTTATTCACCCACATTTTCCACGTGCATTTGCGCTAAACACACAATTTAATAATTTTAAAATGAACCAGTTGTTCACTTTGCGCGTGCTACGTGTGCTTAAGAGGCACCTTAATTTTAATAACAATGAACCAACTGTCACGAAGAAGCATGCACTGGTAAAAAAGTGCTCCATATCACTATTAATTTTTAATTAAGGAATTTGCATTTAGAGATCCAGTCTGGGAATCGTAGTCTGGGTTGCACTAAAGCACCGTTTCACCATCATAATTTGTAATTAGAATTTTAAATTCCCCCTCACTGTACTTTTCCCCCCTTTTTAATAAACACGGTTCGTGGGATGGGTGTGTAAAAGTATTTTAGTTGACACTAATGGTTAAGGTTATGGTCAAGTCTTGATGTACATTTTTCTGGTAGTTTGATTTGTCTATGTGTTACGATTATGGGAACGGTGTGTCATTCTTTCTTTCTTGCATGATACGGGGATTTTGGATGCTTGTTTGTTGCATAGCATGAAGTTTTTGGTCGCATATGTGTAGAAGTCATGCCGAATTTTTTTAAGGATGTGTATTGTCTGGGGTGGTCAATGGGTTAGTTACGTCTATGTCGGTTATTTTGCAGGCATTCTTTGTGATTGTCTGTGTTTGTGGTGTGTGTGTTTTCCATCTGAATGGCGCCTCACGCTCCTCCTGCTATCCAGTATGTCCCACTGGTTAGTAGGGATTACTCTTCCCTACTGGCTTTTGAGCCTATTGCGAAGGCAGGACTCGCGACTTTCATGGCTGCTTCCTTCCCCTTGATTCCAGAAGATCCATCAATGTGTGATGAGTTCCTTGCCTCATACAGCAAGAAGACGGGATTGGTCCATGGTACTTCCATGACACTGACACCCCGAGGGTTAGGGAAGGATCTGTCTCTTCCCTATACAAAGGAGGGCCCTTTGTTACAGCTCGACAACTATTCTCTAACGATGAGATTTTGAAGTTGTTACAGAAGCAGACCAAGGAACTTCTGGATGTCAAGAAAGTGATCAACACTTCAGGAGTTTCCTTTTCCATGATCACTGATCTTGTGTGGGAGTTGGTCTGCCAGTTTCTCCAAGACAGGTTTATGCCTGCCAAAACGCCATCCCATTACTTGTCAAAAGAGCTCTTTACAGCTTCCAGGATAGTGTTAAAAGGAGTAGCTATTGATTGGAGCACTTACCTACTCACAAAGATGGATCAACATTTCGTTAAAGTAACTAGGGGAAATGCCACAAATGTTACATATGAGTCCTACCTGTATGCTTTCTTGACATACTCAGGCCTAAAAATGGGTGTGCCTCCACCTCCATCTGATTTAGTATCTCCTTCTCCACCTTCGGAAGAGTCAGAACTTATTGATATCGAGGATCTGGATTCTCCTCCTTCCTTGGTCATTCAGCGAAAAAGCTTGAAGCGGGTGGCTGATAAAGCTCCTTCAGTTCTTCCTTCAGTTACAATTCGTACTACATCTGGCAGTGACCTTCCTGCTTATCTCACATGTAACAACCTGTTCAGAGCACATAGAGAGGGTTCCTTGGACATATCAGTCCCTTCATTGAACAGTCTAGTGTCGGGAGATGCCATTCCCTTCCTCTGTAAAGACATTCAGAGTTCAATTGAACTTTCAGTGGACAGCCTATATTCAACAGCTGTATGCTTTCTTTTATGAAGAATTGATGCAGTCCAAAGATAGTTGTATAAGGCAACATCAAAGTTAGCCTCTGCCAAAGACATACTAGCAGATCTGTTTAAGTAGATGGAGCAACAAACCCAAATGATTGAGACCCAAAGAGAAGAGATATCTTCTTTGAAGATTCAGTTAACAAAAACTCAATTCGTGGTCACTAGAATCTCAGAGGAGAAGGAGAGGATATCCAAAGAAGCTCAAGAGTTTTAGACTCTTTTAGATGTAAAACTCTCAGCCTTACAGACTACTACTGACACAGTGGAATCACAAGCTTCCCAAATCAAGCAGTTGCAAGACCAACTGGCACAGTCACGGTCAATTCCTCCAAGCCCTAATGTTTCCCTGATCCCTTCTCTCTCACAGCAAGACTTGGCAGTTCTCCAGAGACAGGCTACCTTGTGTCCTTGATTCCAAGATAAAGTGGAAAGATTGCAGTCCAGGATGGATCTGCTATGGTCTACATTTGAGTATTTCCAGGAATATGTTCCTCCGGACCATTCTTTCTTTGTCCACTATCAATTGCAAAGGCTGGCCTTTTACATGAAGCTTTCAACGATGGATCTTCCTCTTCCCGAGGATGGTTGGAGTGAGGCTTGGTCTCCTGAGTTACAGACAGAAGTGGTCCGTATGGTATTTGAAGATTCTGTGATGACGGATACCATGTTGCTGTCATATATGTATCCACGGGGAGATCTGTTGATTCGAGATGAAGTAGGTATGGCCTGGTATGTGGGAGATGTGGTTTTGCAAGCTGTTTTGTATGTCAACTATTTGGAGCTGCGGATAGATGACATGTTCCAGTGTTACTCTTCAAAAGTGGCTACTTGCCTTGATAATTCCTAGCACTCAATGATTGATTTTGTGGTCTTGAATCAAAGTCATAACACAGCTTCTACCTATGTACAGAGCACTAACCAATTGAGGGTGGATCTCTTAGTTCACCTTTCCCAAAACCATCCATTTGATTCAACCTTTTTTGATGCTTATTAGAGAAGATTTATCTTAGGTCCCTCTGTTCCTAGCCTACTTTACTACCAACAAATGGCTCACTATTATGATACCTATCTTTCCCTTTATCAAACCAATTTAACAGCAATCTTACCCCTTCTTTTCCAACCTCAATCTTTTCCTCAAATTCCAATATTTACATATTGCTCTTTTATCAAAGATAGAGTTTTTTCCCCTTCTCCACCATGCCCTTCTCCATCTATCCATGTACCTTCTACCTTTCCTATTTATCAATTGACACCCTTCCTAACTAATTCCCTAAAATTTTCAGCCACTCCTTCTTTAACTTATTCCTCTTTTTATGATTTTTCCTACCCATCTCTTCATCCTCTTTTACTTATTCCACTTCCATCTCCTACCACTTCTATCTCTCAACCCCCTTAGTTGGTTAGTGAATATGAAGGGTTTGATCAACAGATTCCTAGAAGAAGAGGATGGAGCTCGACTGATTCTCTTACAGGACCTCAGATAAACTGGCCAATAATTCCCAGAGATTGGACAACTGCCAGTCAAGCATACCAGAACTACCTTCATTTGGCTCACCAATATTCACAATTTCTAGATCCTTCAGTGAGATTGATAGCTCATTTTGCTTGGTATCTAGCATATATGCATAGGCATTCCCATAATGATCAAAAGGCCATTCCAAAACTTTGTATGAATGTCAATGTGAACATTGACTCCCACCACTTCGATGTCCTGTATTTTCATGCCCTACGTCTTTCTAGCATATACCTTGTTTTGCTAGAAAGGATGTGCTGCCTGCAGTTCTTTCAAAATCCTCCAAAGACATTTGTAGATGAATCCTTCTCCATGGATCGTTTTCGAAACCACCAAGCCTTCAAAAGGGATCATCTTCATTGATGCCTTTGCAATGTATCTTGGATGATTCTTAGTGATATATATCTCTTTTTGGAGGTGTCATTCAGATGGTTGTGTTAGTGTGTGTGTGTGTGTTGTAATAATTATATGTGATATGTTCATGTTGATTGAGAATAACTTGTTTGAGAGCTCTTTTTAAAAGATTGCTGGTGGATGGAAAGCCTATGGTGGAAAGATGAAGATAATCCTTTATATCCTTTACAAATTTGTTATGGTTTTTAAAATGATTAATCAAATGAGTTACTGAATAATGAAGTTTTCCTTTAGTAGTATTTTCTATCAGATACAGGTGATAAGTTGGGGTCGTGGTTTAGAAAGATTATTGAAGATCCGAGGAAGATAAAATTGAGCTCTTTAATGAACTTATATTCTTCTTTTCCTTAGGTCGCGAGGACGCTTCCTTTCTAAGTGTGGGGATATGTTGAGAGTGGAAAAAGACTGAAATTTGACTGATTTTTGTTGATTTTGAGGTCTGAATGATTGATTTTTGATGGATTTAGAGTGATGTATGGTTGTTAATGAAAGTATTTGAGAGTGTTTTGGATGATATTGATTATGTTTGGGAAGTTCATGACGATTCTTAGTGGAGATATGAAGTTCTATGATGTTCTGATTGGTTCTGTATACCTTCTGTATAGCTTCTGTTTTATTTTGATTGTCTTCTGTATGAAGCATGGATTGATGATAGATGAAGATTGAGATCTTTTGAAAGTTTATTGAATATTTTTTGATAGTTTGGAATGGTTTGAGTATGAGTTATGAGGCTCTGATGACCTTCTGTAACCTTTTGTAGACCTTCTGTAGAGCCTCTGTCTTTGTACTGTAACTGTACTGTAGCTGCTCTGGTACTGTACTGTAGCTATTCTGTAGACCTTCTACAAGTGTTCTGTAGAATGTATGTGTGAATTTGGAAAAGTTTTCTAACATTTGGAAAGGATGAATCTAAGTTCAAAAGAGCTAAAACAAGTGAAAGAAACAGCTGTTGAAGCTGAAGAGAAGACTAAGTGATAGTGACAGGAGTGAGTTGTGAAAAGACACTGTAGTGGCTCTGGTGATTCTTCATATCAGACATACCTCTTAGGAGGTGCATCCACAACCTAAGAAGGATTATTGAGAGTTATTATGAGAGTATTGTAGTAAGGAGATGATGTATTATTGATGGAGAGAGAGAGAGAGAGAGCCAGAGATAGTCAATTCTATCAAAACAGTGTTACTGTATATGAGAGATAGAGAGAGAGAACTATGAAGACATTGAAGAAGGATAATATGTGATTGATTTCCATTCAAAGATGATGTATTCCTTTGTGTTCTTTGTTATATTGAAGAATTTTATGAAGATGTTGAAGATTATGGTTGATTCTATCAAATCCGTGGGAGATATCTATTATGATGTTGCGTGAAGATTTGCTATTTTTTTTGTTTTGATGATCAAAAGAATGAAATAAAAGCTTGTTGATGTTACAAGATAGATTTTCTTGCAAGAGAATTCCCTTTTCCTTGGTGTTCCTCTTGGGACTCCACATTCCGTATGCTCTGTTGGGGGTAAAGGCACCTCCGCCTAGCTGCCCGTGTATTACTACACTGACAGTACCTGCCACTGCATATTGCAGGTGGTGGGCGCCCATCACAGTCACTTATTCTTTATTCTTTTAGTGACAGTTTGAATCAAGGAAGGCCCGGCCACACATTATGGTTGTTGTTGTTCCCATTTCTTGTCTCTCTCTTTCTTGCTCTTGCTCTCTCGCCATAGCTCTCTCGTGCAAGCTTTGATCCTTCTCACCTTTCAACTGGTATCGAAGCATGGCTTTCCGACTCTTGAGCTTGGCTCGTGGCATTATTATCTTCCCATCGACTCCCTACTCGCATTAGGTCTCCATCCCAACAGCCATAGCCAACTCCCTTGAGCTCCGGTCACTCCTCGTCTTCCTGAGCTTTCTCCTAGCCTATTGAGGCACCCTCAGGCCCTTCATTCAGAGGTATTCAAGCATTCTTTTGAAGTTTTACTTCACTTCATAGGTTGCAAGAAATAGGACAGCCATTCTTGAGCTTTCCCATGGAGGTTTGAAGCTCTCTCGCTCCACTTGGTTTGCTGAGGCTTGTTAAGGCCTATTGTAGGCCACACTTGGCACCCATTTGAGCCCCCTTCTACCTCATTAAGCCCACGTGGTTTAGCAACATCTACAGGAGAAAATGCACTAGTTTTCAACATGTTCTTGATAGCAGCCCCACACTTTTCATCTCCAACTTCTTCCCTAGGCCATTGGGCACTTCAAAAGGGTCTCATTTGATGCCTATACACATGCTTGGAGCTTAGTATTGAAGCCTTGAGCACTGACATTGACTTCGGTTTGATTTGGCACTATTTGGGGACTATCATAATAGTCCACAGGCAGTTTATAACAGTGTTACAGTGACATTTGATGTTTATGCTTACCCGACATTGCTATTTGATGCCCGATTGGTCCCGGTGATGCCTATTGATTCGAGGATGCATGCCTATTGATTTTCCACCATTTTGGAGCTGATTTTGATGCTGAAATATTCAGTTTTGCATAGTGAATCATTGCTGTACAGTGAGATGAAGCTATTTAACTCATGCTTGGTTATGCCTATGCTATTCGGGCTATGTTTCGGGCATACATAGTGATGTATTGACATTTGGGGACCGATTTTGAGCTTGGATTACACTCTGGATCATTGATTGAGCTTGAGCTCGGCTTTGGAAAGCATTTGGATGCTCCGTCTTTGATGCAAGATGGCATGCTTTGGTCTATGCTTGACCGCCTTGACCGCCATTACGGGTTATGTTACCTATGCATGCTAGTTACATTGTTTGGAGCCTTTTGCTTCTGGAGCTTTGTCTTGGCTTGAATTTGGATTCCCGGAGATTACTTGGGCTATTTATTGGCTTGCTAGAGTTACATTTGGGATATACATGATGTCTATGGATGCTACATATGGATGCTCTATCACCTGCATGTTCGGGATGTATCATTGATGCTTGATCTTGGACATTTGTCACTGGTGCTTGTACATGCTTTGTTCAAGCTTTGTTGCTTGATATTTATAGATTTTGTGCCAGTGGGAGCGTCTTTGGATGCTTGACAGACATTGAGCAAGCGGTCTATGCTATTTGAGCTTTTGAGACTATTTGGGATTTCTTACCCTTTGGGAGAATGCATGGTTCATATGTCTTGGTTCCTTCCGATGCTTATGAGCTAACTCTTTGACTTGGGTCCCTTTCCTTGTGAGCTGACACCTACTTGTGTCAAGTCTTGGTAGTGGCAAGCACACTTTGCTCCATTGAATGGGGGGTGTGCCTACTCACTGGTAGATATTTCATGACATGTTTGGGTGTTGGATTCATGCTTATTGACTGTCATATACCTATGTTATGCCCGCATGATGCTAGTTATGGTCTTGAGAGTATATGATTGACTTGGAATCCGCTTCTGACACAGTTAGCTCTCATTTACTGAAATCTGTCATTTATTACAACAAGCTGAAATCTGCAGATTTTGAGCACTTTTATGAGGGTAATGCTTACTATTTGATGTTATATTGGTCATATTTGGTGGACAGGTGCTTCTCTTGGTGAAATCCACCCTTTTAGCCCGTTTTAGCAGTGGTTTTAGTGCATTTTCTGCTAATTACAACAACCTGCAATTTTACCTTTTTGCTTTGATTTGGGACAGTATGGCTAGTCATTTGAAAGACACACATCTCTTTAACATTGCCAAGTTGGATGGTACCAACTATGGGTATTGGAAGTCCCAAATATGGTAGGTTTTGGTGCAAAACTTGCAGATTAAACCCTTGCATTTCAAAGTTGTCAAACCTGAGGATATGGATGATGATGTTTGGATGGAAGTTGATGAGCTATACAAGTCTACCATTATTTTGTCACTCTCAGAAGAGGTCCATCATAATATCGTTGAAGATGAGAATCAGAGTGCATGGGATTTATGGGAGAAGATTCAGGAGCTCTATGCACAGCAGAGTCTTACATCACATATGTATTGGCTGAAGCAGTCAATGGACCTTCGCATGAAGGAGGGGACCTCCCTTTCATCTCATTTCAGTCAGTTTCATGCGATCATGAAGAGTCTGTTGTCACAGGGTATTGAGTTCAAAGACAACTTGCACCCGTTGTTTCTGCTTGGCACCTTGCCTGAATCATGGGATGTCTTCTGTACTGCCATATGCATGAATAATTGATGGGCTAAAAATCAAAGACGTCGAGAGTACTTTATTGACTGAGGAAATCAACATGAGAAACAATGATGCTTCCCACTCTTCACATACATTGACCGTTAGAGGTGGTAGACATGGCAGGCATGATAATGATCATAAGGGTAGGGACTCTCAGAAGTCCAAGTCCAAGTCACGTGGTCGCAGTAAGTCTCGTAGACGGAAGTCTAATCTTACTTGTCATTATTGTGGGAAAGCATGACATATTAGGCCGTAGTGCCATAAAATGCGCGATGATAAGTGCAAGGAAAAGGGAAAAGAAAAAGTGCAGGAAAAGTCTTCTGAGTGATTGTACATGTAAATTCTAGTGTGAAGATAGAAGAGGTTAATGTCACATAGGCCACTGATATAAATGACGATTACATACTTGCGACTTCTTCATGCGATACCTTACAGACTTCTGAGATACATTCTATGTATGCGCAGTGCTGGCTCTTGGAAACGAGAGTGTCCTTTCACATGTCAGCAGGGTATTTTGTGTCTTTTGGAGACTCTGCATGAAAGATTACTCGTGGCAGGCTTGTACTTGCAAGAGGTGCCAAGTCTGGCAGCCTCTATCCCTTACTTGTATTTGGAGCTACATTGGATCATGTTTTTGTCTGTGGGTTCTATTCCCCATGTATCCCTTTGGCATGCTCATTTGGGGCATATGTCTCTTAAAGGAATGAAAATTCTCCGTGCTTTGCAGTATCTTTCGCCTTTTGACTCTTCACATTTTGATTCTTATGATCATTGCTTGTATGGCAGGCATACTAGAAATACGCATAAAAAGTCTAGTAAGAAATGCATGGATGAGCCCTTGGCTCTTGTGCACTCAGTTGTATGTGGGTCCATACCCTGTCAGTCACTTGGTGGGGCAAAGTACTTTGTTACTTTCATAGATGATTACTCACGTAAGGTTTGGGCTTATCCCATAAAGAGAAAATTCGATGTCTTAGACACATTTCAGTGTTGGCTTGCATTGGCAGAAAAACAGTTTGGGAAAAGGCTCAAAAGCCTACTGTTAGATAATGGAGGTGAATATGTCTCACGTGCTTTTGAGCAGTTTTGTGATGAGCAGGGTATTAAAAGCGTCAATTGACCGCCCCTTACACCCCACCCCAGAATGGTATGGCTGAACGCATGAATAGGACCATTTAGGAAAGGGTCCGTAGCATGCTTAGCCATAGCTTACCACAATACTTTTGGATTGAGGCAGTTACTACTGCAGTGCATCTCATTAACAGGTTGCCTAGTAGTGGCATTGACTTTTAGGTTGCAGAGGAGGTATGGGCAGGCAAACCACCCTCTTATGATCATTTGTGTGTCTTTGGCTATGAGGCATTCTGCAATGTGCCCAAGGACAAACGCAATAAGCTGAATCCTAAGAGTGTCAAATGCATTTTCATTGGCTATGGAGATGCAGGAGAGATGGGTTACTGTCTATGGGATCCGCAGGCACGGAAAGTAATATGCAGCCATGATGTCATCTTTCATGAGGACAAAATGCATATGCCACTTGAGAAAGTGGTTGAGGTACACAGAGTTATCTTTCAGGAGGAGCCACCTGCTCCCGTTCAGCCCGCTCCACAGCTAGCTAGACAGTGCGCAGCATCTCCTGATGCTCATGGCCCATATGTTAGATACGCTAATGTTAGACAGGATTTTGGTCAGGCAGCAGAGCCTAGATTAAGGCATTCTACTAGAGATAGACGACCTCCTGACTATTTTGTGCCCTCTATGGATTATGTACTAGTTACAGATGCAGGAGAGCCTCTCACTTATGATGAGGCTATGCACCCAGGTGATTGTCACTCTTGGAAGAGGGCTATACAATCTAAGTTTGACTCATTACATATTTAGCTTCCTACGCCTTAGGTGGCTGGAAGGTCCCCCTTAGTGCGCTGGGTCCCATGTGGTTGAGGTTTCTCGAGGTCACTATCGGAGCTTGTCTCTGAATTGTACTCGCCCTCCTCACTAGAAAAAGTTGTCTCCCTTGGTGCTCTCAACTCTGATGTTGTCTCAACTCCAAATAGTGGTGGGGGAAAGACAAGATAGTCTTGCTTGCACATAATTTACCATCTCGAGACATTCTAGCCAAGCTCAATTGTAGTCTACCTTGGCAAATTCTTTGCTCACTCGAAATGTGTTTATCTCTCAAGGTTTAAAATCTTCTTTGATCTGTTCAATTATCCTTCCTTTCGTATCATATTCTATGGTATGTACTTCCTCATTGCTCTCCTCACTAGTGGAGCAATAGTCATCGCACTCATCATCAGAATTTTTAGATAGGATCTGTAGGTTGCTTGCAACGTTCTTACTTTTGGACACGGTCTCACTTGTCATGAGAGTCCAATTATATGACAAATTTAGGTCATGCACCTTGGTCCATTGCCAGTCCTTGCTTTCCATAATATCCTTGAGGGGCTTTAAGTTGGTAGCTAGGGTTGTTGGCTAGCGTTCTTAACAAGTGCTCCAGGATTTCATAAATTTTAAGTTTGTTTGCTGGGACATGACAGGTAATTGATGTTGGTTGGCCCATGGAACTTGCGGCCATCATGCACACATGTACTATGGGTACCTAGAAGTGATGGCCCTCTTAGGGTTGCTAGCAGAGTCTACACCTTACCTATATTCATCCTCTTCCTTTGAGAATGGGAGATCAATGGTTGCCAACATGTGCATCCAATCCTTCTCATCCTCAAGGTAATGAATGTACTTTATAAGAGGTTCATAATTGCTTCTCGCTTTTGAGTTCCCCTTTAGTAGGATAGAGATGGCATCTAAATCCATAGGTGAGGTCTTCCAAGTGTCCATTTCTACCCTGACTAATTTAGATCTATTACCCAAGCATACTAAGCCATTACCTCAGTCCTCTATTACTCTGGCATTTCTCATCCATGGTCTCCCTAGAGCAGGATATCATAATCCACTCCCTTCATGACTATGAAGTTCATTGAGAATTGGATTCTTGCTATCTTTAGTGGCCAATCCTTTAGGACTCCAAAGGGTCTCTTTATTTCGTTTGCTAGGGTGACATTGAATCTTGCGATTTTCACTGGTGGGTTTCCCCAAGTTTGCAAGACTGCATGACTAAGTATGCTGACCCCTACTCTTGTGTCCACTATCCCCTTTCGTGTAGTATCTCCTAAGGCAGTGATAGGTAAGGCTGCGTGCATCTCAATGCTCTCCCAAAAGGCATTTATTTGTGGAGACTTAGGCATGGGATTCATCATTAGGCTTGATATATGTGCCATGGCATCGTGGTCTGGAAAGTCTTGTGGCTTATGGTCATTATTGTGTTCCACCCATCGCTTCAATGCTTGCCAAAGTGAAGGGTTTTGTCTAAGCAGTTCTCCCATTCACATTGTCACAGGAGTTGCTATGAGTGTGGCTAGCAAGCCACCATCCCTTTTTTCCTCCTCAGCTTCATGGGTTCCTTGCCAATGTTCTTGAACTGTTTGTGTATTCCTGGTCATCTCACTCTACCCATGCAGCTGCTCACGTGGTGGCGTTGTCTCTCCTGCCCTCGAATATGTGAGTGACACTGGTGGGCTCATGGTTGAGAGTTCCTCAATCTCGTCCTCAACTATATGTTTTATCCACTCCTTGAACTTATCTCCAACCTTCAATTGCTAGTTGGATCATGGTACTCTCCAACATTAGCACTTCCATTCTCTCTTGTCTTAGGAGCAGATGTTTTTGCTTTAGCATCCATAACTTGCTTACCTTTGGTTAATGTGGTTCCACTCTCAGTTTTGAGTGTTATTTTTGCCTCATTTCTCCTTTTCGACCATCATTGATTCTTCTTCCCTATGGAGGATGCATCCAAGTTGCTATGCCTAGGTAAAGAGATACTAGCTTGCTTCATTTGAGCTTGTGTCATGACTTTAGGAAAATAGGTATGGCATCATTGTCATGCGACTCGACACAAAAGAGCCGAGTGGCATAGATGGTACAATTTTCGAGCTAGTGGAGGGCTTTGGCCTAGGGCAATCAACAAATAGATGTGTGACTCTGCATTCGGGGCACCTCAAATCAGTCTTCTCTCTATTTGCTTGCTCCTTTTCAAGGTAGCGAGACAAGATATTCCCTGGATGACCACATGTCCAACATGCTATGGGTCCCTAGTTGTTCTGCATGCCTCCTAGGCCTCTACCTCTTCCTCTACCTAAGACTATGACCAGCATGGGTCTATAGTCCATCAATATTGGATTGCCTTCTTTATGTTCTTTGCATGGCCGACTTTGAATCATGGGATGCAGGGAGTGCCAAAGGGGCTCCCCTTTCGAAATATGGTTGTCTAAACCTTGGGTAATATGGTTGCATGTAAGGCGACCTTCTTGACAACCAACAGTGCATGGCATCATGCCCGAATCTTCCACAATTGGAGCAAGGCCTTGATCTGCGGTCGAGGCATTCAGATGGTAGGTGATTTCCTCCATAGTGTACACACTACACGTGGGGTCGCATAGGATTTTGTATTATCTCTTGTAGTCTAGCCAGCTCCGATTTTAGGTTGGCTATATCTTGGATCTGGTCAATACTCTTCCCTTTCTACTATTCATTGGAGACTTCTCATTCACTAGTTGTTGCAACTCTCTTAGTGTTCCTAGTTTCATTGCTACCCTACTACACTGTGCGAGAGCTTCTCTCCCTAAGCAAGTCATCTACCCGTATGGATTTCTCAAAGACTCTTGCAAGCATGTCCCTCAAAGACTCTTGCAAGCACGTCCCTCTACATGTTTGAGTTGGCTTCCAGGGCCTTATATAGCTCTTCGTTGTGGATCTCGTTAACGAACACAGTAGAGACCGCTCTCTCATTGGGTCGCTCAGCTACATGTATCCTCTTATAGAGAATCGTTACATGGGTAACGTAGTCTCGTATGTCCCCTTTGTCTTTTTGACTGTCATTAATTAGCTTAAAAATGAGGTTATTAGAGTATCTACCTCCCTAAGAATCTCTTGATGAAGAGATCCTTCATCTGGGTGAAGTCATTACATTGAACATTGTCTAGACTAGTGAACCAAGTTGTCCCTTGTCTCTTAGGCATAGAACGAATGCATGTGCTCATTGAGCAAGGTCCGTGAGGTTATTTGCCTCACACACCTACTCAAACTACTCGACAAAGCTGTAAGGGTCATTCCTTGCATGGTATTTATCAACTTGCTTCGCGACTATAGGTATTTTCATTTGGCCCCTAGCATTTGGGGTAATGACTAGCAATGATGCCACCAAGGTTGTCCCACTCTGCTTAGTGCTAGTAGTATCTTGAAATCTCTTGGTGGTGAGTAGCTTGCTCAGTGTAAGATCGGCTTCCAGAATTCTCTCCCTATCGGCATTGCCTCCTGTCCTATTCCTACCCGATATGGCTAGGATCTTGTGAACCTCGTTGAGCTCCCTCTCATGATGCAGCCTCTAAGCCCTTTGCTCATGACTATAATTTTCCATGCATTATAATGCAATCCTTGCCAATCTTATCTCTTCCTCAAGGTCAGCCACAATGTCTGCTGATCTTCCATGGTGTGCTATCCTCGTTTGTTGTTGGTTGTATTTCATGACAAGTCACTAGATGTCATCAAGGTGCTCAGCCATACTACAGTCAAGGCCAAGGTCTAGACTGTTCTCATTCGAGCTAGTACCTACCATAGTAGTTGCCTTTTGACCCACTAGTGCATCTATGAGGTCAACTAAGTCAACTAGGGACATATCCCTTATCTTGGCTAGCCTTTCCTTCGCTTGGTGATGTGATGGTTTCATCCTCTTAGTGTCTTTATCCTTGGTTTTTTGATTCTCTTGTTCCATTCCTAGGGTTGTACTCCTATTGGCAGGTTTGTTTTTAGGTTAACTCCCCTTAATGTATTCCTTATTCATCCACCCATTCATAATTGTTCAACACTTATACTCTAGCAATGCATTGTGATGTGCGTTGTGCAAAATTAGGCTTTCCATTTTCCATGCATGCTTATGTGCCTACATTGTCGAGTGTGACCTTTAATGGAGTCAACTGCTTGAATATGTTTTCTACTCTTGATGCAGTTGGAAGAAGAGGTTTTTAGTACTCCTGACTAGCTGAGCCTGAGTTCTCTACAGGTAGCTACTACAAGTGGTGGGCGTCTAGCCCAATGCATTAGCGTGGGTCTCTAATTAGCTAGCAGCAACCAAAGGTAGAGTCTTTTGGTTCCGCACAGACTACTAGGTTGAGGTTCTTCTTTTCCTAGGTGCAAACAATTCTATGGGTTTGTTTACGGGTTTGATCTTTAATTTGGTCATCACTAGTTAGTTGGGGTAGGCCCTAGCTAGCCCATGGTTAGAGTCCCAGACTTGAACATATGAGTTTTCGGGCTCAGACTCAGACAAGGAGGGGTACTCGTCCAAATGTCCAAGGGTGATCGTCCGAGGTCGAATATCAATGGTCAGCCATTCGAGGCCCAACAAACCCCAGTCACAACTCAGCCATCCGAGGCCTGTGATCACCATCTGACTGGCTTGTGAAACACACCAAATGGCACAAATATGCTTTCATTCCACTTAATGCATGCTAATCAATGCTACCACGATTCCAAAACAACACAAAGATAGCAATAGGGATCTCGAGCGTACTTGGTAGGGCTGAATGCGTCAAACCAAGGATTGTAGGTAATGTAGTAAGAAGACCTGTAACTATCTGCCTCTCTCTCACAATCTCTCTCTCTCTCTCTCTCTCTCTCTCAATCTCCCTAAATGCAAATAAGTTCTCTCTCCCCCTTGCTCCCCCTTTTGTGTCCTCTCTTTCTCCCCTTACCTTTGTTTTTTTTTCTTGGATATGCAAAATTTGATTCCTTTCTTCCCTTGTTTCCCTATTTTCTGGTTATCTAGAGATTTATCTTTTCCTTATTTTTCCTTATTTTCAAAACCTTAGTATCTCAAATATGATACAAAATACACAACTCCTATTCTAACCAATGCACAGAAAGCTTCCTATACCTAAACTAATCCGCAAAAGAGATCGAATGGCCTTTGACTCCCTTGCTTCCTACTTAAAACCAAGTGTTGTTTTGGAGTTGAGCTCCTACTTCATCTCTTGATTTGAAGCATGCAAGTACTCAAAGCTTGAATTCATTGTCTTAGCAAAAATGGAACCAAAATGTGGGAGCTCATGCTCGACCGCCAAGACCCACAGACTACTTATTGTTTCAAGTGTTTCAAGCCAAGTACAATGGCTATCTCTCACATAGCCATATGCGCTCTCACACCTATGAGTGTAGTGAGCTTACCTTCGTGCTTGATTGAGTTCCTTCTACCTCAGGCACTCCAGTGGCTCCATGATCTAAATGCAAGCTTCAAGTGAGCTCAATCCTTAAGCTCCAAGCTCCATGCTCCCTTGTCGCGCGTGCGAGGCAAGAGAAGAGAGGAGAAAATGGAGAGCTTCTCCACAACGGTACCTTACACTCACACACTCACTCACACTCCCTCTCTCAAGCACAAGCTCAAGCAAACAAGAACAAGGACAAGAAGAAGAAGGGAAAAGGAGAGCTAGTTTTGGTCACACACAAGAATGATCTTCTCCATTCCCTTTTTGCCTTTTTATACATGCCCTCCTCCTCTTTTAGGCGCCCATCCCTTTTTACATGACCCGCCATTTCAACTAAGGTCTTCTTTTTTATTTCTTTTCTCTTTTCATGGTTCTTTCGCCCGTGCTGCCCTTCTACAATTACAAATTGCACAAGAGGGAGCCTGGCACGCTCTTTTACAAAATGAATTACAATGCACCCAACACTTTCATTGTTAGAATATTCGGTGCACTCATTATTGTGTACTTTCTTTTGTATTAAGGCTTTTCCTAAATTTTTCTAAGCTTGCCTTTCTTTTTTGCTTTTCTTGCCTTGGGCTGTCTTCTATTTTTGACTTTTTGGGATCTTTCTGTCTTCGGCTTCTGTTTGGGCTGTGACATACATAATGTGGGTATATATGGTGTATATATCCTTCATGTTACTCCATATATGCTTTCTCTTCCAATGTACCATTTCAAGAAAGCATTCTTGACATCTATTTGATATAATTCTAGCCATAAATCAAAGCCAGGTAATCACTAATCTAACCATAGTCATGTTTTCAATTGGATTGAATGTCTTCTCATAATGCAATTCATATATCGGCGCATAACCATTTACAATCAATCTTACTTTGTATCTTTCCAAAGAACCATCCATTGACTATATAAACCCACTTTTAGCCAATTGCTTTCTTACCATAAGGAAACTCTATTGAACCCCAAGTTTTAATTTTTAGTCAAAGCATCCATTTCAAACCATCCATTGTACTCTTCCAATCATTGCTTTTGAAAATATACAAGAGAGGAGCCCATCAGCTCTAAACTTAAGCAAACCATCCACAATCTATTTTGACTGCATGTCTTTTAGCCACTACACATTCACATGACCAATTCTCTTATGCCAAATTTCAATATCAACCACAATACATGAACATTGTGCAAATATAGTAGCATCCATTTCAAGTAGGCTTACGTTAAGAGTAAAAAATCTACCAACATATTTTCCTTTTGCAGTCAACTTGCAATTATTATTAGGGTCTTCTACGTAACAACCATTAGGTGTGAATCGAAGTGCAAACCCTGCTCTACCATATGATCAACAAAAACTAGGTTTTTAAAAATATTTGATACATATAGCACATTATCCAAGTACTTAGTTTTACCATCCTAGATACTCAAAGAAACATTTCAGGCATGAGTAGTGGGGTGAGTTGTATCATCCCCTCTCTCCATATAGCCTGGAGACTCTATACTGTGCATCTCTCTAAACCACTCTCCATGAGAAGTCATGTGGTGAGAGGGACCTAAGTCTATAGCAGTCATAGTATTCATAAAGTATTGCATAGCAAACAATTGTTCACTTTTGTCATCATTGTTTCTCTACTGGATGCATGATTACCTTGCTGCTTTTTTCCATTTTTAATTTCAACCTTCTTTTTGAAGCAGCTTTTAGAAATCTGTCCTTTCTAACCACAATGCTAGTACTCCTTGCTATAACTAGAATTTTGTTGCCTATTAGAATCTGTAACTTGGCCTCTTTGACTCCCCCTTTCTTGGGATTATTTTTCCCTAATTTATTGTGCATCATAACTTTGACCACAACCACCACCTTGGCCTCTACCATGACCTCTAGCTTTGCTAGTAGAGTAAAAAATTTGTTCAAACTTGTTCTTGCTTTGAGAAGGATATGAATTCAAGCCAAGGTTCTTCTCCTTAAGTATCAACATAGAAATCAAGTCTGCAAAATCAAGATTGCTTTATCAATGCTGATCATCTTCCCTATATTAGAACCAACCTTAAGTAGATATAGTGGATGGAAAATCTAAAAGTTATTAAATGTTTATTTTGAAGGAATCTAGGGTTCATCATATTCTTTTTATAAGAGGATGAAAAATTCATCTAAATTGTTATATTTATTTACGAAGTATCTTAAGTGATTCAGACTGATAGAGTTACCATTCTAGGTTGCTCTCGCTCTGGCAAAATTATTGTAAAGAAGTTTATCTCGAGACCTTTCTTCCAAATACAAAAACCTAGAGGTTTTTACCAAACCTCACTTATACCATACTATTAATGTATCTAATTTCCATGGGTTAATCTTTATAATAGGATTCTTATCATGATGTAATGTCTCTTAGCTATTGAAAAAACTTAAATAAAAGATTACTCTTTGTCTTCTACTTGTGCAAGCTCAATAGCTCCTAAAAATTTATGTTAAAATGTAAGAAGGTTTATATGGAATCTTAATAATGTATATTAAACTAGTTCGTTATGTGTTGTAAGAGAATGAGAACCACTTGGAAAAAAAGAATGAGAACAAAAACCTGTTGTTTGTTGTAACATAGACAAAATGGAAAATGATGATGGTCATGATGTTCAAGATCGCGAGGCGTATCTTAGTCAGCTTGTCCTGTGTCCTTGCTCTCAATACAAGTGGCAATCAGACGAAAGTGTCGCTTGCCTATAGAACACGTATGATGCTTCAGCGAGTTCCAAATCGAAGATCATTGATCAAGCGATCTCAAACTTTGAGCTAACGGTAAGAAAAGTGTGTATCAATCATGCCTTACATTCGCAAACTAATTGAATATCATATACAAAAATATTAGACGTGGCTGTAAAATTTATACATGGAGGTGGCATCTCATCCCAAGGAGGAATGCACCTATTGCAGCCAATTAGAAGAGTTTGTGGGCGCGCGATGGATGGAGTGCCTAAGCCAATCCACCACTTGGAAGGCACGACTCAATCTATACCGTCAATACCAAAGGAGACATGCAGCCTTTTAAACCTTCCTCCAATCTTGGAGCCTGAGATGGAGGCAATGATCGATGCATTGATGCCCATGGATGCCAAGGCATCTGATCCACTAAGAGAGAAAGCATCCATACCATTATATGATGGATATCGAGTATCTCGCCTAAAGACGATGCTTCCACTCCTAAGTGTGCAGGCAAAATACGAGTGGAGCGATGCAAGTGTGACCAAGTTGTTCAGCCACATTCTACGTACGCTCCATTGATTTTTTTTTGCACCATTATAAAAAATAATTGTGCTTTTTCAAGGTGTTTTATGATTTTTTTTCAAGTTGCTAAAGTATCATATATTACCACTTGGAAATACCATGTTAGAGTCTCATGATGATGCGCAACATGTTTTACAAAAGCTTGGCATGGACTACAATAGCATCCATTGAGACTAGATTTTAAGAGCCAATTGTGAGTGAGCTTGAAGCATTTGAGGCCATTTTTGGAGCAAGAAGTGCCGAGAAGCGCCAAAGACCAAATTTTCATGAAAAATCAAACGGTGGCAGATGGCCAAGTTGGAGTTTCTCTAGATGCATTTTGACGTCAGGAATTCAACACAAGTGTCGGTTTGTCGATCGAAGGTCGTTTGACCTCCCATTTAATCCTCGCAAGGTTTGGCATTATAAAGCAGCTATTGGATCCAGGAGCCGAAAAGTACGCGGCAGGGCCCAAGTCTATAGATTTCGATGCTATGAAGTCGCTTGGCCAAATGGATCTCGAATTCGAGTCCGTTTAGCCCCTCAAATCCGAAATATCCACTTGTGGGACAATGTGAATACAAAAGGCCGAACTGGTTATTTTAAAAATTATTAACCTTAGACTTTAAAGAAGCCCAAACTAATGGAAAAACTATCGAACAAGGGGGGGTGCAAAATTTTTTACGCCCCTTCCAAATCTCATCAGTACAGCTTGACCCCTCATCTGTTTGGAGAGAGAGAGGGAGACTCTCGATCAGGGCAGAGTGAGGAAGGAGATGACTGTGAGTTTGCTAATTTTAATGGAGAATTCAAAATTCTTATTTTCTTATCTTTCTCTCTCCTCTCTCCTCTTTTCCCCTAGTGGTTGTTCATATGCATCAATTCAAGAGAGAAGGGGAGGGTTGTGATGAAGAATCCGGACCAAATGATGATCTTGAGCAATGGAGGACGTAGATTCGGCTGTGACAGTGCATCAGCGGCAAAGAAGAAGCATCAGCGGCCTCCCATCTACGAGATACAAGCCTCAGAATCGCGATTTCTATGCGTAATTGAGTGATTCTTTTATTTTACAAAAAATGGTTGGAGAAACTGTTTGATTTTGTTTGTTCTTGATTTTCCATGTGCATTCTCTCTGAAATACCAAGAAATATGATGATATAATATTTTTTTGCAAAACTCGCAAGTTGCAGCTTTTATAAAATATATTTGGGATTTTTGTTGAGTGTTTTGGATATGAAAATGATGTTGAATGTACTTGATCAGTGAGAACTCATAATTCTGAAATATCACATTTTTATGAAGAAATAAATGAAGATAAATAGAAAAATTTTAGTTTTTCACGCTAAAAATTTAGAAAAAAAATACATTTTATGTCTGTGAGTGTATAACAAGGCTAGAGCATGAGGATTAAGCCTCAATCAAGCCTTACTTCCACGTTATAGTGTGATTTTATCAAATTTTATATGAAAAATTTACATAAAAATGATCCCTACACCTACCCAACGAATGCAAAACCTAACCGGTAGTAGCAAGGAAGAGGTATTATGAAAGTGAGTGGTCGTTGGAAATATTTTAAATTCTGATTTATTTGATTATGCATAGCATACAAGCCAATCACTATTTAAATTTAAGAGAGACTAATAACACGAGGAAACTCAGTGCTAGTCTCTAGCAATGCCACAATTACGAGTAGCTTGGAAATCATTAAAGGATTGGTTTTGCACCTCATGTGGCTGGTTTTCTTTTACTACAAAATGCTTGAGCACAATGATCATCCACGTTTGCATTGATCATGACATGGTAACTCCTAGATGCATAGCAATGGATTGCCAAATACATGATACTATAAACGCGATATCTACAGTAGCAATCAGGGCAGTGTGTCCCTTAGACACTCATGGCGCCGCGAGGCCGTGTGTGGGGTTGTCTTGAGAGTTATAGAGGCTCGGTTAGTGCCTTCGTTTTAGGTCCCTACAGGTGGTGCATTTTTCAGGAGTTGCCTACAAGTGGCAATTTTTGTACCTTGGTTGATTGGGACCTATTCTCTAGTATATGCCAGAAATTAGTGAGCTAGGCTCACAAGACCGTCAAGCAGAGCTCCAAAAGTGAGAAAGGCTAAACAAGCTAGAAGGCGGGCTAAGATATGAAAGGGATGCAGGAGACACAGGAGAGAAGAGCACACACAATGTAGGTGCTGTCAACAACATTATGACAACCTTATTGCACTTTCGTATATATATGAATAAAGAATATGGGCGATCACTATATACGGGCAGGCCCAAGGGCCTTTTATACCAACAACCTCCCACTAAAAGGCCAATGGGCTAGGGAGTGAAAAAACAAAAGAAAAGAAAAGAGACAGGGTGAGGAATCATGACATCTCACCCAACGCCCAATCGGAAAGCGAGCTATGCAATAAGTGTCGGGAATCTCCGAGTCCAAGACATCCAAGAGGCAAGTGATCCCGCAACTCCATACAAGGGAGCAATCTAGCACAACTCATGAGTGAACAGTTGTACATCATCATCATCAGAGTAGCGCATAGCATAAGCGTGGCTCATACAAGACAGCAGAGAGCATCCAAACTCTCCAGAGTCAATCATTGAAAGAGGGCCAACATCCTGGACACAAGTCAGACGGGGTCTCAAGACAGTATGCGGCCTCAGTGAAGTGGAAGACTGACAGCATGAGAGGTGTCTGCGTCTCATAAAAGACAACATGACGGCTGCGTAGAACCTGCTGGGCATCCAAATCCCAATACCTATAAGCCATAAAGTCACTATCTCCATAACCAAGGAGTATGCATCTGCATGACATAGGCTCATGTGGCATACTAACAGATGTCTGGCAGCCTCAAGTGATCATAGGAGGGTCTCATGCCACTCCATGCCTCATGCGGAGTAATAACATCCAAAGAGAAACACGACGTTTGATTAACCAAGTAGACTGCCATCATAAGGGCCTTAGTCCAAAAGGCATAAGACAACCTAGATGTGGTAAGCATAGAAGCAACCTTTGCCTGTAAAGTCAGGCACATGCCATGAGCAATCCCATAATACCATGGGCATAAGAAATTAATGCCATATTGCTGACAAGAGATCCGTAAGCTGGGAGAGATAGCATGACTCTCATAATCCATCTGCAAGCATCTAGGCCTGCTACCAGTAGAATCCATAAACCTATCAAGCATAGTAACAGCATCCTCAATCTGTACCAAAGGGTCAGCCCAAAGATGGTGGGTAGCATGATCCATGAAGGTCACAAAATACGACACTCCACCAAGTGACTAGGAAGGCATAGGTCCATATACTACAACATGGACTAGATCTAGAGGAGCATGCCTCACACAATTGGCATAAGCCAAAGAGGCTCTATATGGACCATGAGTACAATGAGGGCAAGTAGCATGGGAAAGAGCAGGCAATAAGCCCATATCACATAAAGCATCCATCTCATTGTGTCATACATGGCCTAGGCGACAATACCATAACAATGCATGTGATATCTGCGTAACTACAACCATAGAATCTCCCACATGAGAGACATGCACTACATAATCACTACCATATCTAGCATCTCTGACCAATACCAAGCAACCATGACAGATTTTCCATGAAGTATCCCCAAGAGAGACATAATATCTTGCACCATGTAACTGACTAACAGAGATCAGGCTCTTATTGAGCGTAGGTATATGCAAGACATCACGAAGCATAAGAGAAGACCCATTTGGCAAAGCCAAGTGTATATCCCCTGTACCAATGACATGGCAATCCTACTCAAGGCCCAAAGAAATACATCCGTCAACCTCCCTGTAAGAAGAGAACCAAGCTCTATGCGGAGTAACATGACAAGATGCCATACTATCTAAAATCCAATCAAAGATATAGGCTGTATCATTGAGTAAGTAATTTGTAGGGTAACATGATGCGAGGATTCTAGGCTCAACTGCATCATCATGGATAACTACATGCACCATACCACTATCAACAGTGGTCTCACCTACTGTATCACTAACTTTGCTCTCATGTCTAGTGCGGCACAATCTTTTCTACTCTCTAATCCACTTGAAGCATTTACACTTCACAAGCCCTATCTTTCCATAATGAAAGCAAACAGAACCTATAAATCCTGTAGAAGAGGACAACTGCTCTGTAATAGCATGAGTAGGGCTGTCCAATACATCCAAGGAGCTCAAAGAATCAGGGGAACTCTCATTAGAGAGAACATGCTCATCAAGAGGACTGTTTGCATGACTAGAAGAGCTGAAAGTCATCATAGCATACTGCAAAGGGGACTCATCCAAACTAGAAGGGGAGAACACAAAGGCATCAACCACGGATGCAAAAGCTCCCGCACGGACAAGCCTAGTTGACAAAAGCATGACATATCCAACCACTGTAGCTCGCAACCATAAAAGCATAAGCATGCCTCGAAGCCATAAATGCATAAGCATCCCCGAAACATAGGAGTATACATAACTTTGCAGTGCCTCATACCATGTACTGACGTACATGTCCACCCAAGAACAGCAGGTGGCAAATAAACCTGCAAGAATCAAGCTCCAATAAAAGCCCAAATATCTGTGTAAAAGCATCCAAGTAAGAGGCTCTGTAAAATACATAGCAACAGACAATGTGCATACACGGGTGGCCATAAAAATCAACTGCTCCCTAACATACACGGGCAATAGCAGCCCAGATAGCATAGATGCCATACAATAGAGAAGCAAGACAACCATAACTGTAAATCCCAAGCACTATCCAAGTCCACTGATCAGTAAGTATCCCGCATATCAAATGCAAACGAGCAATCATAGCCCAATAGGCAACTGCCAAAACAAGGGAGCAGTTCACTGCTCAATACATGTAAGTGCATCCAAATAATAGCCAAGATCCATAATCAGAGCATCAAATCCCATATAGCATCCAAGGTCATAATAGAAAAAGCCAAGTCAATGTCCAACTACTCAAGGAAATACTCAAATGAATGTCAAGACGAGCTCAAACAACTACCATCCACAACTAAAGCATAAAGCATTCACCAAGACATCATAACTTGTACTGGGTAGCCTAGGCATAAACCATGTCATAGATGAAATGCAACTGCAAAGAAGTAACATAAATCGAGCTCTAATCTCAGCTCAAAAGCATTCAGGAGCATAAACAAGACATGCGGCATAGTCCAAATACATCATGACATCATACCGAGTAGCCGAGAGCACCCCTAACCAATAGCCATAACCCAAGTGTAGCATAAATAGCTTCAGTCTTGAACTTTCTAGTAGCAAATAACAGTCCAAAACTGAGTAAAATAATTCTCAAACCAAGCTCAAATCCATAGGCAAACCATAGGCATACATTCCTGTATGTATAGGCACCAATCGGGCATAATCAGACATCAAATGCCAAGACCCATAAGCATAAAATTGAAGTAATAGGTGGCTGCCCTGTTTTAGACAAATTTGGGATTGTTCAAAATAGTCAATGGCTGAGCTAAATCAGCTCCAAATGCATCTCACATAAGAGGCATAACATCCACAAGTGATCCAGTATCAATAGACATCAATAGAAGCATCACATAAGCCATAGGCATATAAATACATACTGTCTCAGACCTAAAATCTATTGCATAATATTTTTTTCATTAGAATTTGGCAAATCCAACATCACCATCACATCCAAAGCGTGTCAAAACCCCAACTTAGACTCTTACCTTGCCTGAATCGAGTTCCGAATGTCCAAAAAGAGTGATTTTTGAGTCATTTTTGCAAACATGTGCAAATAAAACGTGAGCATGCTGCTATACTTGAGGGGCTAAATCAAGGTGGGTAGGGGATAAGCAAGAGTCCAATGAAGGTCTACAATAGACCTACACAAGCCTAGGACAAGTCTAAGCAAGAGGTGAAGAGAACAAGCTTCAATGATGGAAGCTATGGCTACCTCTTCATGAAACTCGGTTGTTCATGTCAAAGAATGGCTAAGAGCTGAGTGAGAAGCAAGCTCTCATACCTGGTATAGATGCTAGGAAGAGCTCGCGAAGGAGTGGCTCTGATACCAGTTGAAAGGGATGCCAGAGACGCGGGAGAGAAGAGTACACACAATGTAGGTGTTGTCAACAAAGTTATGACAACCTTATTACACTTTCATATATATATGAATAAAGAATATGGGCAGTCACTATACATGGGCAGACCCAAGGGCCTTTTACCCCAACAAGATAAATAAAAGATATTCTCTGTCATAATCCGAGCTCCAAGTTCGGACATTGTAGCGTTGTTTTCAAACCAAAATTTTTCAAATTGACTTTGACCCTCTGATTGTCACTTTAATTGCTCTATCTCTAAGAGATTTGACTGGCAAAGTGCTTCGTTGAATGTCACAATTAAGCGCAGTTCATTGGCCTCCTCGTCAGAGATGAGTTGCATGCTTCATGTAGGAGCTTGTCATAATGCTCGTTAAGATATTCTTGCTCTTCCCAGGATAGCGTGTACGGCAACTATTCCTCAAGCTGCTCCCTAGGGAATGTGCCCATGTCGGCAAGGATGTAAACACGTGTGAATAATTTGAGTTTAGCATCCAACTCAATCAAGCACTCTATGACACTTCTATGTTCTATGAAGGCTTGCTCAGTTACCATCTCTTGCAAGGTTTTGGGAGTGTCCCTAGGCTTTAGCATAGCTAGGGGCTCATGCCTAGATGAGCAAGATTGGTCAATGCTAGGATTGCTTATGTCCTCGGGGTTTTCATGTTTCTCCTCCTGAGGCTTTGCTGCTATTGTGTCATGGTTCTCCTCAGATGTGACTGGTATAGTTTTGTCACCCTGTTGTGATAGTGTTTTATCCACTCTTGATTGGTCGATGCAAGTCCTGTTGTTGTTAGTGGATTGAGTGTTGCAAGAAACCATTGATGATAATGGTTGCTTTGACTTATCCAAGCACACAGATGTGTTTGAGGTTTCACCAATGTTAGGAGAGATGGCGATGGGTGTTCATTTGTGGGTGGACTCAATGCTTTCTTCCTCAACACTCTTGGTCTCAATCTTCTTGGTGCCTACAGCCACTTGCAAAATTGCCATTTTTTTCATTGTTTTCTCCTCTTTTTCTTATTCTCTTTTTCTAGTGTGTCCTCATAGAACATAACCGTGGCGCTAGGTTGTGAGGGCACAACTACCTCGAGAGTCTAGCTTTTCAGAGCCCCTCATCCGATTGCATTGGAAGTTGCTCTTGGTCGGGAATTTGCTCTAGACTCTTGTCCTTACCCATTGAAACATGCCTCCATTGCTTGTTACCAAAGCAGGTGTTGTGTTTAGAGCTATCTTTCTCTTACTCTAGAGGGTTGAGCGACTCTAGTGTAGAACCGAGAGACAATTTAGGGTTCTTGTCATGTAGGCTTGGACAAAACCAGCTAAAGAAATCAGGGTTGTATTGATGGGAAGCATAGAGATCTAGGATTGCAGGGACTTGAGTGAGGCAGAAGACATATACACTAACATCAAGCACCATGCTCCCTACTCCTAGCATGCTAGCCATATGTAGATCTTCTTCTAGAAGCAGTTTATCGTACAAGGGATGTTTTTGGATAGTGACATAAAGCTGGACCTCATGGACCATTGGCAACACTCTTAATGAGGTCGGGGCAATGTACGTGGGATCATGTCTTAATGTCCAAAGGGCTTTCCTTTGCTTAGTGAGCATCATTAGTTGGTGGCCAATTCTACCTGCCAACCTCAGGTTGGAGTACCATTTCTGCATAAAGTTGCCTTATCCTTTCCCTTTTTGTTTGATTGCTTTGAAATTTTTCTTGTTTGTCTCACATTGAGCAGTATAGAGTGAGGGTATCAAGCACAATTCTCTAGCTATGGTCTTTGGAATATCCTTTATGACTTCTTCAAAACAGCTACATAGCGGGAGCAAACATGTTGTTGCTCATCCCAAGTCAGGGGTTCGGCTATGAGCTTCGTGTGCTCTGGTGTTGGCCTTCCCATGTCCACATGGACGTACGCATGTGTGATGGCTATCATCTTGTGATCAAGCTTCATCATGCACTTCATCTTTGGTTCATTGGTCAAATGTGCTATCTCCTTAGCCAAATCTTTGAGAGATTTCTCTTGAAGCCTAGGTTTTAGGTTCTTCGAAAGTGTTGGAGGTGTTGAGGATGTTGATTGTGACACCTCTTCCGCATGTGAATTGCTAAGGACACATTCAACAAGGGGCATCATCATGTCCAAAGGCTATGACTGATGTGATTCCTGATTGGAAGTCGTAGCAGCTAGTTCAATGGACCGGCTACTATTAGTCAAGTGCGGTGTCAAGTCCTTAGGCAGATTGGAAGTGGTCGTCTTTTGTTGCCCTTTGAGCATTCACTTGTGCAGATCAAGCTAGCCACAGTGGATTGCATAGGCATATCCTTAGGCTAAGAATTAAGGGTAGTGTCATGTCCCGCTTCTTGGACATTTGGAAGCTCAGATGGAGATAGAGATTGGGATTGAGCAACTGCACTGGACAACTATTGTTGTGCTTCTTGTGTCTCTTTAAGAAAAGAGGGTGTAGGAGATTTGGGACTCCTAGGTGGACTTGGTGCTGGCCTGAGGATTTGCTTGTGGCTATTAGGTGATTCTACCATTTTCTTTGTTGAGCAATCAGCCTCATCATGAGCAGCATTGTGCCTGTGATGCTCATTATCCTCTTGGAAAGTCAAAGGCTCCTTGGGCACTAATGGTCTTTGTGCACACTCAATAGTTACATCTGATGTTCACTTGTTAAGCATGCTAGAATGAGTATCTATCTTTTGAGTAGTCATGTTTAGTTTCTTGCCTCGAGACTTGGATTTTCATTAAGATTTTCTCCTGCACTTCTTTGCTTTTGATGCGATCTAGCCTTTAGCTACTAATAGAGGAGGTTTAACAGGGGGTTTTGGTACCCAAATCCATCGATTACCTACATAATACCCTTGTGCATGTAGCAACGCTTTGGATATCCATCGTGGCATTGTGTTGGCTCTCCATCGATACCTTCATCTATAAGGCTTGGGCTTCTTTTGTGGTCTTCTATTATATTTATAAATCCAAAGCCTATCCTTGGCATAGTCTCCTAACCTTCTTGTTTCAAGCATAGCCTCGCTCACTGTTCTCTCTATTCAACATGCGCTTGTATCAACTCTTTTAACAAGTCCTTGCTCTCATTACTAGGCTTGCCTGGTATGTCAGAATATTCCTTGTCTTTCCCTTGAGGCTTGATGAAGGCACCCTTACTAAAGGTTGTGATTATCCTCACACCCGGTAGTGTCAAGTGTATCCTATGTGCTACATAATTGGCCTCAAACTTGGTCGCCCTTTTGAAGGGTCTTCCTAGGAGGGTTTCCTTTCCATAATTAGCACTATTTGGAGGAACATGGAATAGGATAGGCAAGCTTTCCGTTTCAATAGTTACAAGGATTTTGCACATCCCTATAAGTGCTTGTGGGGATCCCCCATAAGGACTAAGAGTTGCATTAGTCGGTGTGAGCTCTGGTTGGCCTAGTAGAGTCCATGTGTCATAGGTCAAGATATTAAAGTCTACTCCTTCATTGATGAGAGCATTGACACTATGCTCTCTTTTTGCTGTGAGTTTGACCCTAAGATAAGTAGGTGGTACTATGTCTTCATCTTCGGGGTCTTGGCTTATAGATTTAAGTCTTTCAATGCATGCCTTTGAGTCCTCAACTACACAACCAGATGTGGATTCTCCACTGATGTCTTGGGTCGTCTATGCAGTGTCATTTAAGGTGCATCTATCGTTAGGATTGTCATGTCTAGTCATCCTCGTAGTTGTAGCTTGATATTGTTGTATTCTGCTTTGACTAGATGCAGTCAGAACGCAACCTATACATGTTTTTGTGGTATGGCCTTTTTGCCCTTGTTGGCTAGATTGGCCCATTGAGGTTCTAAGGTCTCTGTTTGTCTTTGTTCGGTCGGGTACAGGATTTTGGTTGTTGTTTTGCAAGTGAGGATCTATGCTTGTGTAGGGCCACTACTACACTAGGATCTAATATGGAGGACCTTTCACGGTGTGCGTTTTCTCTCCAACCTACTTGGGGGAGGTGCGGAGGGGACAGAGCTCCCTTTGCAGGGGTCCAGGGGGGGCAGTCCCCCTGGCCCGCAGGGCCGTTATGCTAGACACCATGCACAATTTGAAATATTGTTCGTAGCCAAGTTTTGAACTAGTTGCTCTAGATTTTAGCCAAGTGATAGATCTATAATGTGCTTTTGGCTCTATATGGTCTCTGGGTCTGTATTTTCTTGTTCTACTTTGTCGGTTCGACTCCCATAATCGAACTATCTGATTTTGGGTAGTCTGACTTTCAAAGTCAGACGATCCGACTGGATTGGGTCCGATTCCAAAGAGTGGTCCGATTGGTAGTTGGGTACGAGTCCTATGGTTGGTTCGATTATAGAGTGATCCGATTGTTGTGCGTGTCCGATTGAACAAATGGGGTGTCTGATTGGACGGGCGGTCCAGTTGGGGAAGGTTGTCTGATCAGACGGTTGGATATCCGATCGGATGATTGGTTCGATCTTCATGCGTTCGCTTTTGGAAATCGGACGTTTGATTTGACAGGTGTTCGATTTTGGAGTGTCCGATTCTAGATGGTCCGATTTTTGTGTCCAATTTTTGTGCATGTGATTCTAGAAGTCCAATTCCGATAATCGGATGTCCAATTTTGGTTGGTTCGATTTTCATGCATGATTTTCGTGCGTCCAATTCTGAAATGTCCGATTTTCGAAATTAGACAGGTTATGTCCAATCAGACTGGATGGGTTAAGCCCGAAACTCGGACCGTCCGATTCTAGAAATCGAACCATCCGTGTCCGATTCTGGGAATCATAATCTAGTAACAACGTCCGATTCCTACGGACAAGTTTTTAGCAATGACAAAAATCACTCGTTTTTAACGATTTTGGTCATGAGGGGTAGCACAAACTTCCAAGCTGTAAAAATAGACCCTAATGAAGGATTGTGTATACCTGGAATAGCAAATAAACTCCAAAATAAACATTGACAAACAAATCAAACCCTGTTGTCCTGTTATGATAGCAGAAACCCCAATGCCTTTTTTCCTTTCTTTCCTTTGTTTTTTCCTAGCCTAATGCATCAAAATCACAAAGAAAACACCCACACTAATCCAACCTACTTTCCCAAATCCAAAAAACCAAAAACCTACTTGCTAAGGAGATCCAATACCTCTTCAAACTCCCTCGCTTCCTACCTATCTACCTTAAGCATTGGTTTGGGAAAAACCCTACTTCAGTGCTTGATTCAAAGCGCACAAGCGCTCAAGGCTTGAATCCGTTGGATTCGACAACGGAACCAAAATGTAGAGGCGATCAACTGCCAAGACCCACAAACCACTTATCATTTCAAGCATTCCAAGCCGAGCATTAATGGCTAACCCTCACATAGCCGATGCGCCATCCATCTCTACGGGTGTAATGAGCTTACCTCCATGCCCAATTGAGTTGCCTCCTCTCCCGAGCACTCTGGTAGCTCCACAATCCAAGTGCAAGCTTCAAGCAAGCTCATTCCTCAAGCTCCACACTCCAAGCTCCATCGCCGTGAGCAAGACAAGAGAAGAGAAGACGAAAGGAGAAGATGGAGAGCTTCTCCACCATGGTCCCTCACCCTCATACACTCACTCCCTCACACTCTCACACCCCCTCTCTCAAGCACAAGCTTAAGCAAGAAAGAAGAAGAAGAAGAAGAAGAAGAGGGGAGCTACTTTTGCCCACACACAAGAATGAGCTTCTCATTCACTTTTCAACTTTATATACAAAACCCTAAAACCCTTTTGGGCGGTCATCCCCTTATCCCCTTTTTTACATGGCCGGTCGTGGCCTAGGCCCTTTTTCCCATTGTCCTCCTATCTTCCTAACTTCCTTCCTACTGCATATCTACCTTTATAATTTGTACGCCTGAGAGCCTGGAGCTCTTAAAATAAATCATGGTGCGCCTTGCACTCTTTTACAAAAGTAATAACTTGTGCTTTTCCTTGCATGCCTTTCTCCTTGATTTAGGACTTTTTTGCACTTCTTGTGTTTCCAGATTCTTCTTGGCGCGCCTTCATCTTCCGTTTCACTTTTGCCTTGGCCTTGTCTTCTGCTTTAGATTTTTTAGATTTTCCATCTTGTTCGTCTAAGGGTTAAGAAGTAAACACAAGGGCCAGAAAGCTACAGCTCAAGTCAATGCTAAATCAACTGGTCTCAAAACTCCCTTGTAATAATCAAACTACATTACCTCAAACTACTTAAGTCTACCTCATAGGAAAAGTTCCACCTCAACCCCACAAGGATCAACCTAAAGCAAGCCTAAATCGTGACTATAGTCTCCTACCATGGTTATCTAACATTAGCTTACGATAACTACTTTGCTATCATCTCTCAAACTTAAGTAGAACATTGTATTGGTTTAAAGAGAGTGAGAAATGAGGGGGAGTGATATGCATCAACTACTTTATTAATAAGGTATAGTCTCAACTTAGCCCCCCTAAAATAACATTGATTTGGATCTAGGATGACACACTAGGGTAGTTGACTTTTGATCCTTCCTAACTTGACCTAATCTAGCATTTCAGATTTTTAATGGAATCCTCTTGGCTTACCAAGACCACTTTGCTGTATGAAAAATCCATGGGCAATTTAAACATCGGCTTCCCTCGAGGAGTAGCTTTAGTTTTCTAACTAACTTAACACAATTTATCCACCTCTCTCTGCACTCTTCATTTCATGCTCTCTCCCCCTTCTCTTTCTTTCTCTCTTTCTCTTTCTTTGTTGCCCCTTTCTTTGTTTCTCTCCGCGCCCTTGTTGTTTTCTCACTCATTCTTCTCTCTCTCTCCCTCCCTCCCTCCCTCCCTCCCTCCCTCTCTCTCTCTCTCTCTCACACATTCTCTCTTCCTTTTCCTTTCTTCTTCTCCCTCTCTCATTTCCTCTCTTTGTCCCTCGATACACCTCATTCTCAAGAAAAACAAACAAAAGAAAAGAAGAAAGAACAAGAACAAACCAAGAGGAGGCAATGTACTTACCGTAAAGGCCCGAGGATGGATTCATCTCCTCTTCGCGACGTTTCCTCTTTCTCCTTTGTGCACTTCTCCCTCTTCTTCACAAACAACAGCGGCGGCAGTGGCAGTGAGAAGCTCTCCTTCTCTCTCTTTCTTTCTTCCTCTCCCTCTCCCTCCCAAAGCCACAATCTCTTTCACCCTCTCTCAAACTCTTTTCGGAAAAATACCGTGCTCAGGTTTTCGCCACTTTTTTTTTCTCAGAGTGGCATCGCTATTTGTGTCGAAAATGACCGTTGTATACCCTCGTTCCCTTGTAGTGATGACCATTCAAAGAAAGTAACAAAAAGATTCACATGCTTATTATGCTTAGAGAAGGCAAAGAGAATATCTTGAATATTATAAGGGTGCAACACAACTCTGCTTTTGTACATTGTGAATACGTTTGTGCTACATACATACATACATACATACATACATACATACATACATACATATATACATACATATATATATATACATATATATATATATACATTTAGAAGGTTTCCTTCTTCATCTCCATGCTCACCATTGTTGGGCTTACTTCGTCTCCATCACCTCTCTCCCCATGACCACCACCATCCCCCCTCACCTACATGGTCACCTTCACATCCAACATACTGTGTAGTCATCATCACAGTACTACTACAACACTATCAACCACCATAGCCATCATTGGGCCTCTTGTATGCCAGCATATGGAGCCACTTGGCACTATGATAGTGGCCCTCAACCGTAGGAGACATCATCTAATCCGATGTGTGCTATCGTATATCCACCTTCATGTTGCTGTAGTACTTGGGAGCATCTGGGAGCCATGTGGGGTAGAGTGGCACCACCATGTGCTACTACGCATCCAACTTGCCATCATGCTATAGTATGCCCATCACCAGGATGAAGGCACCTTGCCGATGTGTCGTAGCACCACACCCACCACTTGCATGCATGGTGGCTCCTCAGCAACAACCATCTTTTTGACCACCATCGATGATCACCATCGGCACCACTATGTGTAGAACACCTTGTGTTGCCATCATTATCATGTGGTAATTGACAATCCATGTGGTAAGGCATTGAAGGAGGAGTCGTATCATCAAAAAATTGCTATCAAAGAAAGGGCCACTAGTAGAGAAGGGAGGAACCACCCAAAAGATTTCATGCCATGGCAACACAACAGGAGGTATGGTCTTCAACTTGCATATTGATTTAGTTTGAATTCTAGGGGGGTAGTGCACCCCTTGTGTAGAGGGGGAGCCCACTACATCCCCACATTTGACCCTCACCCTACCAAGACGGGAGAGGGGCCAAAGTGGTTCCACATATAGACATCTTGTGCACTTCACCATAATAGTGATGGTACAATAAGGTGGTACATTAAAATTCAAGCATGGGGGACTTAATTCTTTATATGTGATGGCTCTTTGAAGACACATGAGTGCACAACTTGCACTCTTGAATTTCTCTTGGTTTATTCCTTTTAATTGCACCATTAATTTTAAATTTGATAATTAGCCTCTATGATCTTTGTGCACTTACTCTACACCATTGCTTGATATGTGTATATGCACCCATGCAAGCACTGATTGCTCACTAGGCCTCCCATGTGCATTGTTCTAAATCATCCCTTATGCACTCAACTCATCCATCTTGTACCATGCACTATGCATACCCTTGCGCGCTATGCAATACCCCTCTGCACATACCTTGCACTTGCACAATACTAACACTAACACTAATATCTTAGGTCACTATACAACTCGTAGGAACCTTCTTCTACCTTTGTAACCTTAATTTCAACCCTACTCAAAAGGGAGGATCAATGGGGAGTATGGGAGGAGGGGATGTCTTGCATGTGCATCATTAACCATTCACTAAAGCATTGAATAATCACTTATACACGCATAAGTGCACATGGCAATGCACTTGGACACTGCATACAAATTGAACTAAATGCACACAAGCACAAATGTATATATAAGTGATTGTACAGAGCCTTAACTTGTTTGTGCCCCCCACACAACCCACCCCATTGGCAAAAGAGGGCTTGGAAGGGAATAGGGATGGGAGAGAGTGTAAAAGAGTCCTACTCTAACTAAGAAATACATTGATCTACTCTTAATCATATAGAGTAAATACCCAAGAGATAGTTAGAGTAGAACTCCTTTACACTCTCTCCCTTCCCTACTCCCTTCCTAGCCTTGCTTTGTCAATGGGATGGGTCAGTGTACTAAGAATCATTTTCTTGTACCTTCTTTGTTTGCAGCCATAGCTCCCTTGTGTCATGGAATTAATATAAGATTTATCCATGGCATAGACATGATTGTGCTATGGCTACAAATCGGTTCCAAACAAAGAAGGTACAAGAAAAGGATTCTTAGTACACACCCAAAGTTGGTGCTAAATCTAGAAGATCAATGTTTGTAAAAATGCACAAAAGATTTTTGGATTAGAACATTGTGCCCTTTTATAAATAACCATAAAAGTCTAAGTGCTAATGGCTCTCCAAGGTTGTTACAAAAGCTCATGGGGTTAAATTTCTTTCATTATAGACTATCCCTGCCTCAAGAAGCTTTGCCCTCAAAGCTTGAGAATGTCAAGAAAAAAAGAATGGATCACGCATAAGAGCTTGAGCATGATGATTGGATAATGAATATTCTCCATAATGTGTTGAAGTATGCTCCATGAGAAGAAAGCACCATTACTGTTGCAAAAATATGAGAAATTTGAGTGCTATCTAGAGTAGGGTGCGTGCTACAGTAAAAAGGCCATAAGTTTGGATAGAAATCTCCAAATGAGGAAAATAAGGTATCAAAATGTAGAGGACATCCCAAACTATCTATCATTGCATAAAAATACAAGTTTGATGTGGTTATGCCAATTCATTTTATTGGAAAAATTTAATGTAGATTGTTTTCCCTATTTTACGAATCATAAATTCTCTCGAAGAAGAGGCCACGGAAAATTGTCCAAATAAGTGGTTGACTGCCAAGTAGAGTCCTCCAAGGGTAAATGATGCCATTTGATGAGGTACTCTATGATAGTATGGTTCATTGGAACCTTTTCACACTGATCAATGATCTTTTCAGGCTCATAAATGATCAATTTGTCCTCATCAATGGGTGGTAATTCTTCACACACTTGAATATTAGGCCCCAAATATTTCTTTAGCTTAAGACATATGGAATGCATCATGTATGCATGTAGAAGAAGGTAATCAGAGTCTTTAAGTAAGATTTCCAACTCTTTAGATCACTTGATATGGTCCATAGAACCTATGTGCCAATTTTTAGTGACCTCCTTTGAGAGACACATAACAAGATTTTAGTAGGTTCAAAAATACCCAATCTCCAACTTCAAATTCCACATACCTTCTTCTATCATCAACACATGACTTCATAACATCTTGAGCCTTGCAAATGTTGTCCTTGCATTGCTTCATTAGTGTAACTATCCTCTCTAGCTCTTCCCTAGTTTGAGGATTGATATCATCATGGAATAATGTAGAGGGTACTTGGACCTTGTAACCATAGAGAGCCTCAAAAGATGGCATCCCTATGCTCATATGATAAGTGCCATTATAGAAAACTTAGCAAGATGAAGTCATTTGTACTAACAAGATTATGTGTCATGGCAAACGTGTCTTGAATATATCGCTAACCATTAGTTGAATCTCTTCATTTTGCCATCCCTTTGTGGATGGTGGGTGGTGCTAGGAGTTAAAACAATACCCATGGAGTAAAATAAACTCTCACAAAATCTTCTCACAAACTTTGAATCCAATTTAAAAAATCCTTCATAGGCATACCATGCAACTTGAAACTCCTTCCATAAATTGATCCGCTTTGGTGGGAAGAAAATGAGTCGATTTGCTGGTCAACAATGACAAAGGTTCTATTCAAACAATGCTTGGTAGTTGGAAGATCCGTGATAAAATCCATAGAAATGTTTGTCTAGTTACCATGTGGGATAGGTAATGATTATAATAAACTATTGACTAAGAGAGAAGAATCCTTGGTCTATTGGCACAATAGACATTGAGACACAGAATCCTTCACATATTTCCAAAGCCATTTCCAATAAAAGGTTTTGTGGAGCTTGTTAAATGTTTTGAAAATGCCTAAATGCCCTGCCATCATAGATGAATGCATCTCCTAAATAATTTTTTGTTTGAAATTAGTTAGAGGCATCAAGTAGACTCGTCCCTTGAACCACAAAAGACTGTTATGCCATGTGAGATTTGAAAATTCTTGATTATCACCTTGCTATGATTTCTATATAATCATGGCAACATGCTCGTCTAATAAGTGCTCCTCTTGGATCTCATGAATTAGATAGTAGAGATGGTTGATACCAAACATGCCCACATACATGAAAGTGTATCAGACACTACTTTGTCTTTTCTTGCCATACAAGAAATCTCAAAGTCATAGCTTTGTGGTATTGCTAACCATCTATATTGCTTTGGTGAAAGGTTGGGCTATGAGAGAGAATATTTCAAGACTCAGTAGTCACTCTTAACTTTGAACTAGTTGCCATAAAGGTAATGGTGCCATTTCTTAATGGCATGGAGGATTGCAAGCATTTCTTGCTCATAAATACAAGTGTCCTTTCTTTCTCATCAAGTTTCCTACTTTCATATACAATCGCCTCATGATTTTGCAACAAAACAACCCCTATTCCACAACCACTTGCATCCGCACAAATTGTAAACTTTTTTGGACAAATCTAGGCAAACCAATATGGGTGCAAAGTGGTTTTAGCCCATTAAAGCTCTTATTCGCCCCGCAAAGAAGTTGTATTTGTTGGATTGGACCAATCTAGAACCTTTTTAGGATTCACATGATTTTCTTCTCACTTACTATATGGTCCAAATACTCTACTTCATTTGCCATGAACATACACTTGAACTCATTTGCAAACAACTTATCCTGCCTCAATGTTCAAAAACTTCATTTACATGTTGCAGATGGTCTTCTTTACTATATGGTCTAAATACTCTACTTCATTTGCCATGAACATACACTTGAACTCCTTCGCAAACAACTTATCCTACCTCAAGGTTCAAAAACTTCATTTACATGTTGGAGATGGTCTTCTTTGCTCTTGCATAGATCAAAATATCATCGAAGAACACAATGACTATTTGGTAAATAAATGATTGTAATATTTTGTTCATTAAAGCCTCAAAAGTCGCAGATGCATTGGAAAGCCCAAATGGCATCATAAAAAGTGATAGAGACCTCTTTCTATTTTAAAGATTATTCTGTATTCATCCCCTTCCTTCATCTTAGTTTGATGATAGCCCATCAATCTTGGTAAAAATATTGCTATCTTTAAGATTATCTAAACGGTCATCTATTTGAGGAATGGGGTATTGATTCTTGATTGTACTCTTGTTGAGTTCTCTATAGTTAATATACATGTGAAATGATCCATCCTCCTTATTAACAAGAAGCACAAGGGAGACAAAAGGAGATTGACTTGGCTAAGTAAATCCCATTTCTAGCAACTCCTTTACTTATTTCTTCACCTCTTCTCGTTCACACTTTGACAAACTATAGGGTGGTTTGTTGATGGGTTTAGTGTCGGGTGCCAAGTGTCTTGGGTGATCCACTTCCCGCTTTGGTGAAAGAGAAGGAGGGCAAAATATATTCTTGTATTCTTTCAATAACTTGCATAAGCACGAATCCATCTCCTTGAAAGAATAAAGGGCTGATTCTCATCCATTTTTGACAAGAGAAGAGTGAAAATATGTGACATAACATTAATCTCCTTTCTAAGCTTCTTTGAGTTGATCCATTCCACTTTTTTCCTCTGTATCCAATGTAGAAGTACTTGCTATCCTTTCCACTGAGATTCCATTTGCATATTTTCTACATCCATGGAAAACTTTCCAAGGCATTTAAGCCAATCGTAGCCAAGTACAATGTCAATATGTCCCACAAGTAATAAGATTGGCTAGAATGGTACATGACAATGATAAAGCAATAAGAGTTCATGCACACATTTTTTTGCTAATTTCATGGGCCCCATTAGCCACTTATACATGCAATGAAGACTCCATTTCTTGTGGAAACAACCTCAACCCATCAAGAGATTTAGCATCTACAAAGCTATGAGTACTCCCTATATCAATATAAGAATGTGAGAAACTCTTCCATTTATTGTTCCCTTGAGCCAAAATATGTTATCCCCTTTCCATCCCATCCAAGCATCATGTGATGGAGTACAAATTTTGGGAATAAATATGAATAACAAGGTGAGCATGATGGTCACATACACACTTGCATTGATGCGCCATATGGTATAATATCTTGAATGCATAGCACCTAAAATGAGTGGTGACCCGACGCTGAGAGTGTGAGATATCCCATGCCATAGGGCTAGATATTCAGCTCCTTGGGGATTATTTGGTGAGGTTTATATATTATCTCCTAGATCATCAATGTGAATTGCACGGTTCTCAAAGCATATACAATAGCAAACATATTCAATATTGTCAATGATTCCAGCCATGGAATGGTTTTAATCTTCACTAGAGTTTTTGAAGCTTCCACTTACTACATTGAAGGCCATATTTCACTCACATCCATGCACCCTAGTGCCTGTTAGATATGATCAATGCCCCACCCTCATTAGATGCTACCAATGATCCATGGTGCTCAAAGTTGTAAGGCCCCCATTATGAGGAGAAGCCAAATGTGAGCCCGGACATTGGTTGAGTCCTGACTTGTATATCAGATGAGGTCTATGTGACCGGATGGCAAAAAGGTGACTGTTGTGGGTCTAATCTTTGGGTTAGACGGAGTGGTTATGCTGGTAGCAACTCGAGGCACATTGCATTGAGTTGCGTGGTAAGGGAGTTAAAAGGGGCCCCTATTATGGGGTCCGGGGGCCGTGGAAGCGGCCCCTGGCTGGGGGGTCCCAGGGGGGCCAGCGGCCTCCCTGGCGGGGGTCCGGGGGCAGCGCCCTCGGCCCAATGGTAAAGGGAA
The DNA here is from genome assembly GCF_053477565.2 of Lygodium microphyllum. NCBI lineage: Eukaryota > Viridiplantae > Streptophyta > Polypodiopsida > Schizaeales > Lygodiaceae > Lygodium > Lygodium microphyllum. The sequence goes on from NC_141149.1 coordinate 32,443,318, forward strand.
TATTCCATGGCCGACTAATGGAGGCTCATATGGTAGGTCGGTCAGCAGGCCGACCTAACGACCTTCGCGGGCTATAAAAGCTAAACCCCTTCGCAGCCATCACTCACTCATCTTTCACCCAGTCGGAGTTGTTGTTCCAGCTAGCCTTAAACTCTTCACCTATCTTCTGTCTAGATCGCCATCTAAGCTTCACACAGTGGAAGCGCACGGGTGGACAGAGCCATCTTTGTATCAGTTGTTTGGAGTTAAAGAATTTACTGATTCTCCTCTTATCTGTTGTGTACTCTCTATCTCTTTCTCAGATTCTGTTCGCTGTGCCGTGTAATATTTTACATGGTATCAGAGCCTAGGGGGCTCTAGAGATCGGAGAGCGTGCAAGAGGCAAAGGCTTCAACAGCAAAGAGAAACGATGTCGACTCCGGGAAGCAGTTCTGGTGCATCAGGAAGCGGTGCAGGAGGTGGTGCTGCTGTACTGGCTATTCAAACACTGAGGATTCATCCACCAACCTTCAGCGAAGGCAAGTTAGATGGTACAAACTACACATTGTGGAAGTTCAAAATTACATCTATCCTTGATTCTTATGAGCTTCTGGAGACTGTGCTGGGGACTAACGTAGAACCACAGCCTACCCCCGACCCATCAAATCCTAGTGTGATGATTCCTCCGAATGCAGATCTTCTACGAGCTTGGAAACGAAGGAATGCAGATGCATTGTGTGCCTTAGTTACAAGCTGTTCTGACAGTGTTTTGACTCTGATTCAGCATACAACCAAAGCGTCAGAGGCTTGGAATGTACTAAGGAGTCAGTATGAAACACGAAACCAAACAAGGATTCAAAACTTGGAGAATCAACTAGCAGCGGAGAAGTTTGCTGAAGGAGAGACGGTTGAAGCATTCATCACTCGGATTAAGAATCTGCGCGACCAGATGGCTGGCGCTGGGATACAAAAGACTAGCGAAGAGCTAGCTCGGAGGTGTCTTCGGATTTGTCCACAAAAGTTTGATGGACTAGTAACTGCCCTTAATACTCAGGTGAGACCTCAAGCTTTGACTTTTGAGGAGTTTTGTGCATTATTAATGGAGGAGGAGTTGAGGTTGAAAGCCCGAGAAGGAAGCAACAATGGAGATGCTGCATTCTCTGCCAATGCAAAAGGCAAAGGTGTTTCCTCCAGCAAAAATGATGGTGACAAAAAGAAGAAGGGCGGCAAGAAGAAGTTTCAAGGAGAGTGCTTCTACTGTAAGAAGAAAGGACATGCAATTGCAGATTGTCGTGTCAAGAAGGCAGATGAAAAGAATGGTACCCTTAAAAGTAAAGGGAAAGAGACAGCCAATACGGCTGAAGCAGAGTTGGAATTATTCATGGCGACCATTGAGGAAGTGTGCTCCTCGGCGCAAGAAGAATCTACCACTGACTCTTGGGTGTTGGATAGTGGGGCCTCCCGTGACCAACAAGAAAGGTCTATACAGTTCTATGCAGCCTCTACAAGAATCCATCACTGTGACGGTTGGAAATGATGCTAAATGCCCTGCTGCGGGCACAGGTACTATTTCTTTTGTTGCTGCAAATGGTGAAGTCAAAAAGCTTTCAAATGTGTTGTATGTTCCCGAAATCAGGAGAAATCTCTTATCAGTTGCTGCCATAACTGATCTTGGTCATGAAGTGAGGTTCAAGAAGACAGGTGCAGAAATTATTGATAGTGCTGGCACAATTGTTGGCAAAGGAGAAAGAAGGAACAACCTGTATGAGCTAAGTGCTCTTACAGCCACCGCTGGAGTGGGCACAAGTAAGCTTTGGCATGAAAGGTTTGGACACATCGGATTTGCAGTATTGAAGGAGATGCAAAAGCAAGGTATGGTTGCTCACCTACCTACAATAACTGAATTGAAGGAACCATGTGAAGCTTGTATGATGGGCAAGCAACAGAGAAAGGCATTTCCACAAGAAAGCAAGAATAGAGCACAGGCTCCTCTAGAGTTGGTGCATGCTGACTTGTGTGGTAAGATGCCTACACAGGCCTTGGGGGGATCTTCTTATTTTATGTTGATTGTCGACGACTACAGTAGGAAGATGTGGGTGTACTTCCTTCATGATAAGGCTCAAGCTTTTGGTAAGTTTAAAGAATGGCTAATACTTGTTGAGAATGAAACAGGGAAAAGTGTGAAGAAATTTAGAACAGATGGTGGTGGTGAGTTCAACTCAAAGGAGTTTGAAGGCTTTTGCAAGAGCAAAGGGATCAAGCGTCAATTGACGACGCCTCACACACCTCAGCAGAACGGTGTTGTGGAATGCAGGAATCGCACCATTGTGGAGATGGCAAGATGCATGCTAAAGGGCAAGGGATTGCCTAACCATTTTTGGGCTGAAGCTGTTAATACTGCAGTCTACATTCTAAATCGGAGCTATACAAAGGCTCTCAAGGGAAAAACACCTCATGAGGCTTACACTGGTAAGAAACCATCTGTCTCACATTTCAGAATTTTTGGATGTGAATGTTATGCACATGTTCCAGATGAGAAGAGAAACAAGTTACAACCAAAAAGTAGAAAATGTATCTTCTTGGGTTATAGTGATGAGCAGAAGGCTTACAAATTATATGACCAAGAGGCAAAGAAGATCATCGCGAGCCGTGATGTGGTGTTCAAGGAGGAGCCGCATACAGTGGAGGAGGAGAAGGCAAGTTCTTCCACTTTATCATCAAGCGAAGAAGTAGTCCACTATGAACCTGTCCCGAGAGCTATCCCTATCCTTAAGGAGGAGGAAGCATCATCTTCAGATGATGAGGAAAAAGTTCACCAACCTGACATCACCCCACCGGAAAAGCCATTGCCGCGCTGGGTGAAGCAGCTCTATGACCACAATAATCCTATGCCTGCATCTGTTGAGGAGAAGGCAGACGGACCAAGGAGGTCTCAGAGAATAGAGGAGCAAAGGAGGGCTTCTGCTCACATAGTCAATATGGCCTTGATGGTTGAGATTATGAGAGAAGTAAAGGAGCCAACTGACTTAGAAGAAGCACTTGTAGATCCATCATGGAAGGATGCAATGCAGGCGGAGTATGACAGCATAATGAAGAATGACACTTGGGAGCTAGTGGATCAACCAGCAAAGTAGAAGGTTATTGGCACCAAGTGGATCTGGAAGGTAAAGTACAAGGCTGATGGTGCCTTAGAAAAGTACAAAGCTAGATTGGTTGCCCAAGGATTTTCACAAGTTGAAGGGTTTGATTTTCAAGAGTCATTTGCCCCAACTGCCAGAATGACCACTATTCGCACAGTACTTGCAGTGGCTGCCCACAAGAAGTGGCCAGTGTACCAAATGGATGTTAAGTCAGCGTTCTTAAATGGTGACCTCAAGGAGGAGGTGTACGTGGCTCAGCCACCAAGGTTTGAGGCCCCCCATTCTGAGAACAAAGTGTGTAAACTGAAGAAGGCATTGTATGGGCTGAAACAAGCCCCCAGAGCATGGTACCAGCGGATAGATAGGTTCTTTTTAAACCTAAACTTTAAAAGATGTGCCTCAGATGCTAACTTGTATGTTTACAGGGATGGTAAAAAGTCTATAGTGATTGTCCTATATGTGGACGACCTTCTTATTACAGGTGACTATGAAGATATGATCAACCAAACTCGAAAGGCTTTGAGTTCTGAGTTTGAAATGATAGACTTGGGCTTGCTGCACTATTGTTTGGGGATTGAAGTCTGGCAAGAGCCAGGAAAAATCTTCATCTCTCAGAAGAAGTATGCATGGGAGATCTTGAAGGCATTTGGCATGACCGAGTGCAAGGAGATAGCTACACCTATGGAGGTGAATGTAAAGTTATCCGTCGAGGATACATCAACACTAGCAGACATTGGGAGGTATAGGAGGTTGGTCGGCAGTCTGATCTACTTGTATAACACCCGACCAGATATCAGTTTTGCTGTTGGTGTTTTGAGCAGGTTCTCAAACAAACCTCATGAGAGTCATTGGAAGGCTGGGATGCGGGTGCTCAGATACTTGAAGAAAACTCTTGACTATGGTATCACATACAGTTTCGGAACTTCTCTTGTGGGAAACTGTGACTCAGATTGGGCAGGAGACATTGATTCCAGGAAGTCAGTTTCTGGTTATTGTTTCTCTTTGGGTTCAGGAATTTTCTCTTGGATTAGTAAGAAGCAACCAACAGTGGCATTGTCTTCTACCGAAGCAGAGTACAAGGCAGCTTGTTTTGCTGCATGTGAGGCCATATGGTTGAGAAGGATTCTATGGCATATGGGAGTGCAGGATGAAGAACCAACTGTGTGGAGATGTGACAATCAGAGTTGCATCGCCATTGCAAAAAATCCAGTGTTTCATGCACGCACCAAACATATAGAGATCCAGTATCACTATGTGTGTGATTTGATGGAGGATGGGATAGTGGAATTGGTCTACTGTCCAACAGAGGAGAATGGAGCAGATATCTTCACCAAAGCACTTACGAAGGATCTACTTCAAGTTCATCTTCAGAGACTCGGCATTGGGCCGAGGAGATAGTTCACCTATGGGTGGACATTGAGGGGGGGTGTTAGATATGATCAATGCCCCACCCTCATTAGATGCTACCAATGATCCATGGTGCTCAAAGTTGTAAGGCCCCCATTATGAGGAGAAGCCAAATGTGAGCCCGGACATTGGTTGAGTCCTGACTTGTATATCAGATGAGGTCTATGTGACCGGATGGCAAAAAGGTGACTGTTGTGGGTCTAATCTTTGGGTTAGACGGAGTGGTTATGCTGGTAGCAACTCGAGGCACATTGCATTGAGTTGCGTGGTAAGGGAGTTAAAAGGGAATATTCCCTGGCCGACTAGTGGAGGCTCATATGGTAGGTTGGTCAGCAGGCCGACCTAACGACCTTCGCAGGCTATAAAAGCTAAACCCCTTCGTAGCCATCACTCACTCATCTTTCACCCAGTCAGAGTTGTTGTTCTAGCTAGCCTTAAACTCTTCACCTATCTTCTGTCTAGATCGCCATCTAAGCTTCACACAGTGGAAGCACACGGGTGGACAGAGCCATCTTTGTATCAGTTGTTTGGAGTTAAAGAATTTACTGATTCTCCTCTTATCTGTTGTGTACTCTCTATCTCTTTCTCAGATTCTGTTCGCTGCGCCGTGTAATATTTTACAGTGCCCATGTGCACTGGTAAACCTAGTACACTAGCACTCGACACACACCTCGTGCACTAGTGCCCTTCTCTTGCACACAAAGCCTCTCATATACACAACATCTAGAGACACCATATTAGACCACATAAACTTGCGCCCACACCTTTACTCTAGTGGACTATCATAGTGCACTGGTGCACACCTCTAGTACACTACCCTAGTGCACATGCACATTGGAGCTCCACCTTAAGCCCCCTTGTGCACTTACCTATCTCGCGCCTATCGATGCACATAAGCATAGCAAAACCTTTGCTGGTGCACATACATAAAAGAAGTCTCTTTCTCTCAAGTCCCTTAACTCTCATCTTGTTCGAAAGGGGGGAGTTCTTAGGGTATTGAGGACAAAGGGGTGTCTTGCCAAGTGCACTAGATACTCCACTCTAGGGCACTAGCACACATGTGCACACCCCATCCAACTTTTGGTCAAGCATTCACTAAAGCCGCCTTTATGTCCATTACACCTTAGAACTAAGCAAGTTGCACATTGTTACATCCATTTAGCACTTTCCCTAGCACATATTAGGAGGCATATAGTTGATTGAGTGAGCACACTCTTGTGCACCCATATACCTCCCTCATGCATAAACTAGACACCCTAGATAACAGAAGTCCTCACAAACTAGCATGAACATAGTACAACCACTCACTCATGCACATATTGCATCCTAGTGACCTTAGGTTAGCTCTCATAGATGTAACACCCAGTATACACAAAAATAAAACAAACAAAACATGCACATACCACATAGGGTCACCTTTACATAAAAAATAAGAAGGCATGATTAAGTGCTATGCACATGTTCACTCGAAGAAATCATATTAAACTTTATTTTCAAGAGAGACTAGGAGGAATGATGAATATTGACCAAGCAAAAGAAACTCTAGGAATTGAACCTACAATGTAGGTGCATGTGATTGAGGAGTGGAAAAGAGTTTCCAACCCATTACAACCACTCACTCATGCACATATTACATCCTAGTCACCTTATGCTAGCTCATAGATGCAACACCCGATACACACAAAAACAAAACAAACAACACATTCACATACCACAAAGGGTCACCTTTACATAAAAAATAAGAAGGCATGATTGAGTGTCATGCACATGTTCATTCGAAGAAATCATATTAAACTTTATTTTCAAGAGAGACTGGGAGGAATGCTGAATATGGACCAAGTGGACAAGAGTTTCCAACTCATGTTGGTAGCAAAGAACATAGCCCAACCTAATCTCTTGAATTTGAGAACACCTCTATGTGTGACCTCATCAACCATGTCATTTGCTTAGTCAACTTAGAAACCATGGGCACATCACCATGCACAATGGAAAAACTTGACAGTGTAGGAGATGCCTTGGATGACTTCCATGCCATGATTGTTAGCTTTCAACAAGTTGCAAAATTTGACATCTCAAGCATGATTCTTGAGGCCATGGAAAGAAAACTCCAAGAGTTGCAAGGACAAGGGACAAAGACCCTCCATCAGCTCCTAGATCTCAACCAATGAAACTAGACATCAGCTCTTGCAACCATGCAATAGGAGTGCATCCAAACGTCCCAAATACATTGATCGCATATTGCCCAACATTTTGGTTCCATTTCCAGAACCAAGGATGCATTACTCGTGAAAGTTGCTTGCATGCTTCTTGGTTGTAGAATAGGAGGGGATGCCCATGCCAACTTTGAAATACTTCCAAGTAATTAGATTTGTGTTTAGTAATTTAGCCATGTATTTGAATTTTTTGTATTTGAAGATTTTTATTGAAATATCAAGTTCATAGAATATGATTAAAAGTATATAGAATAGTAGTGAAATTTTTTATTTAAAATTTCAACTGGTAGAATATCAGTAAATTATTGCCATGCATTGAGATGGAGAAACCCTGCATGTAGTGAAGATCGAAGAGCGAGGGTTGCTTTTTTTCTAGGAATGCTTTTGCATTTAGGGTAAGAATATTTAAGAAAAGAAAAGTGAGAAAAGCGAATTATTGTTTTTAGCAACTCCACTCCCTGTTTAGAATAAGAAGCACTGTGTGTCTCCACCTCTTGATCATCATCATCATCTCCCTATGTGTTCCTACTGTTTGTGCCTCTTCCCCTATTGCCAAAGTGTGGGATGATAATCAGCTCCTTCACATATAGCAAATTAGTGCCCTATTATTGCCATTCATTGGGAGCACATCCATTGCCTCTCCTAATAAGTTTGCACCTTGTTTTTGCTATTAGTCATGGCAACTTCTTATTGGTCTTAGGTAGCATATAATCATCATCTTCCCCTCTAGAAGATTGCTTATTGATTGTGGAAAAAAAGAGTAGCATTAAAAGCACCATAAATCTCCTTCAAATTATGGATGCAAGAGTCACCTCTTATGTGTCACTTATACCCGTTGCTTTTTAGTGAAAGCTTTGGGTCCATCTTCATCTTCTTTGTCTTCTCATCTCCATCAGAGTAAGCTTCACAAGCTTGAGCCTCTTGGGAATTATTATGTGCATCGATAAGGGTGTTCATTTTTCTTTTTCTCTTACCCAATTTCCTAAAACTTTGTCAAATCCCCTCCATCATTGCCATCAACTGCATCATCTCCATCCCTAACACCACCGTCACCTTCTTCCTCTTCAATGCCATAGAGAGGGAGGAGCGAGCTTCAAGAACAAGAAGAGCCACCTTGTCACCACCGCCATGGTTGCCACACAACAATAGGTGTGCACCAAAACCTCTTCTAGAAAGCATTAATTTTATAAAGTCAAGGAAGTATGAAGTGGCAAAGAGGACTCCCATCAATCACATATGACTCAATCCCCTCCTAGTAGGGAAAGAGTGCATTATGGAAAGAAGGGAAGGCCTTTGACAGCCTATGCACTACACATGGTAGTCATTAAATGTAACATGGTGGTTATTTGAATCTTGGTGCATGCATTGAAAGGAAAATATTTAATGTACGGTGCATTTGCTATGTAGTGTAGTTATTGTGATGCACTTATTGCCAGTAGGATTCTTTACATTAAAATAAATTTCCTTTTAAATTTATTTGTGTAATTACAAAAATAATATTTTTTATTTTGATGTAGCACTATCTATGTGTATCCATATGCACCCAAGTGCCACCATATGAGCATAGAGGCCACCTTCTCACACACTCAAACATCTTATGGGGAGGAAGGATTGGCAAGAGTGGCAAGATAGGATGAATTTTTGATGTGCCACTTCCACACATAGGTGTATATAGGCATATAGGCATTACATTGGTGTGTTTCAATTCCTAGGTTGATGACTGCATATGACACATTGAATATCTTGTGTACACTAGCTTTACATAGACATACACATCATGGCACACCCCACACACTATAAAGGATCCACCCTATAATGATGCACCTTGCAAAACACACCCACACACACATATAATTGTCTTGTATTCACTTTGCATACAAAAAAAGCACATAGGCACTTGGGGTGCATCTAGAGACCTTTCTCCTTCTCCACAAACCAACATCCAACCTACTGGAAGGAAGGATTGTAGGAGAGTGAGGCAAGGAGAGGGTAACCAACAACAATGAGGCATCTATGTGACACACATCACAATTTCAGTGCACTATGCATTCATCCATTGTGCCTATCCACCCACATTACTACAATGTGTATCCATTTGTTCTCTTTAATGTCACAAACCTCATGGTGGGGAGACTTGCTTGAGCTGCTATGCCAAACACACACCATACACACAAGAGGAAGCTCACTCAAGAATACAAGAGAAGAGATGAAGGTCTTAACATTTTCTTGCTTGTTTCTTCTTCATCTTTTACACACAATATAATATACACAAAGTATAGATAAGATACAACATAAAGGAAAGTGGCTTATTAAGTCAAACAATGCATAATTGAGTACTCTGATCGATCGGTGCTATAATTATGCTAGAGCTATAGATAGGTGTAACAACCAAATATAACAAGTGATAGGTCAATGGCCATGTGAGGATCATGATGGCTATCAACATGCTAAGTGTAGATGTATGGACCCATCTAACTAGGTGGTCCACCATCAATGTCCACACGTGTTGAGCTTGCCATCTCAACACTCCCCCTCAAGCTCAACTCTATCTCTACAACTCCAAGTAAGCTCTGCAATTTTTGAAGCTTCTTTGTATCCAATGCCTTTGTGAAAATGTTAGTTATATGATCATGTGTGCTTTCATATACCAAGTCAATCTCTCATACAAGTACCTTCTCTCACAAAAATGATAATGCACCTCAATGTGTTTTGTCCTAGCATGGAATACTAGGTTCCTAGCTAAATGTATGTTTCTCATCTTGTCATAGTGAATGACAATTGGACCTCTCCTTGCATATCCAAATCATCCAATAACTTTTGTAGCCATACCATCTCACATGTTGCCATAGTAGCTTCTCTCACACAAAATGATAATGCACCTCAATGTGTTTTGTCCTAGCATGGAATACTGGGTTCCTAGCTAAATGCATGTTTCTCATCTTGTCATAGTGAATGACAATTGGACCTCTCCATGCATATCCAAATCATTCAATAACTTTTGTAGCCATACCATCTCACATGTTGCCATAATAGCACCTCTATAGTTAGCTTTTGTACTTGATAAAGGAACTGTGGGTTGCTTTTTTTTGGTCCATGTAACTGCAACAATACTAAGGAAAAACATGAATTTTCTCTGGCAGATCTTCTGTTAGCTAGCTCAATCTACATTTGTGCATCCAAACACCTGTATATCCTTACCTGTCTCATAAAAAAGTCCATAATTCACATACCTCAATATGCATCTAATTGCATCCAAATGAGACTTTCTAGGCATATGTATAAATTGACTGATAAGGCCAATAACATAACTCAAATTTGGCCTTGGGATAGTCATGTAAATCAGATTCCCTACTATCATCCTAAACATAGTAGGGTCTTCTATCTCATCCCCAATATCAACACTCAACTTCACATTTTTCTCCAATGGCAGTGAAAGAGGCTTACAACCATCATACCATACTTGGACAACATATCCAAGCCATAGTATCTTTGGGATAGCCATATACCATCATCACATTTGATCATCTCAACACTAAGAAAGTGCCTTAGCTCACCTTAATCCTTTATCTTAAACTTCTTCTTCAAAAGGTCCTTAACTTCAACAATCCCACTGTCGCTTTCACACATGTCCTTGTTTCAGCCCATAGAGCACCTTCTTCAACCTACACACATATGTGGGATGGCTACTCCATATGCATCCCTTCTTGCAATTCACCATGCAAGAGAGAATTCTTGACATCTATTTGCTACAAATTCCAACCTTTGGCTCTACTGCCAAAGCAATCACACATCTAACAGTTGCTATCCTACCAACTGGACTAAATGTCTCTTCATAATCTATTCCATATGTTTGAACATAGCCTTTTGCAACTAGGCTAGCCTTATACCTACAAGTAGAACTACCTATATTATGCTAAATTTTGTAAATTTTGTAGACCCACTTACAGCCAATAGCTTTCTTGCCCTTAGGCAATGGTACTAGATCCCAAGTCTTGTTGGTTCCTAATGTAGCCATCTCCTCATTCATTGTTGCATGCCAATGAGTATGACTAATAGCATCCTCAAAATAAGTGAGCTCAATATCCTTAACTACCTTTACCATATAAGTACAATGGTGAATTATAGAACCTTTAAAACTAAATCTTTTTGCAAGGTATTTGACCATGCTAGACCTACGTCCCATTGGATCACTTACTAGAGTCTTCACATTATCATGTGCTCTATGTATACATGGTGTCCTAATTGAAGGAATACATATGACATTTTCTTCTTCACTTTGTCTTTACTTGTAACACTAGTAAATATAATTGAAGATGTGGGACTGCTCCTCAATCTCCCAAACCAAGGGCTAACTATAGATGTAGTACCAGATGTTGTTTTTGGTCTACTAAGGCTCTGTGATTCTTACTTTTCTTTCTATATATAACTATTAAGATGATCATAATCATCCAATACATCACCACTAGATGCATACAACAACTTGTCTCATTAAAAACAACATCCCTGCTGACTTTGAACTCACCTGTGTGACAAGGTTATAATAACGATACTCTAGGTAATCTCCCTCTCCATCTGACCTCAAGCACTTAACTTTCAACAAGCATATTTCTGTTTCAACAACAGCCTTGAAGTTTTTGAAGTGCTCAAATATATCACTTTTTCCTTCATGAAATATACTCATAGCTTTCTTGAACAATCATCAATAAATGTGATAAAATATTTGTTGCCACCAAGAGATATGTTTTTTGTAGGCCCCCAAACATCTATACACACAAGATCAAGTATATTCTTGCTCATATCTCTATAATGTGAAAAAGGTTGTCTTGTCTGCTTACCAAATTGACATGCTTCACAAACTTTATGAAAATTTGTATCTCTAAAAATAGGCAACCCCTGTAACCCTTTGGACTGCATTAATTTCAACCTTTGCACATTTTCATGTCCAATATGTTTGTGCCATATATCAATGTCTATAACCACTCCTTTTCTTTTAGCATACATAGTAGCATTCATAGCAAGAATTCCAGTAATTAAAGTAAACATGCAGCCAACTTTGCTTTCTTTTGCGACCAACCTACACTTATCATAAAATTCTTCCATAAAATAACCTTTTGTATTAAGTCAAACCTGCTGCCCTTGCTCTACCATTTGACAATAGATACTAAATTCTTTTTGAGGGATGGCACATGTAATGCATCTGACATCTGACCATCATGCAAGGAAAATGAAACTTTTTCAATGTGTGAAATTAGGCAGCATGAGTCACCACCCATCTTCATATAATCTAGATTTTGTAAATCTTGCGTCTCTCTAAACCATTCAACATGGCTAATCATATGATTAGATGCACCTGAATCAATATACCATACATCATCATGTGCTCCTTTCCTGTAACAACATTCATCATATGTTGTATAACAAACATATGCTCATTTTTGTATTCATTCTGTCGCAAAGACGATGCATAGTTTCCTTGCTGCAATTTATCACAATGGATATAATCTTTCTTAGCATAACAATGGGCTATAATATGACCTGTTTTGCCATAATAATGACAAATAATACTAGAATTTTCAAAATCTCTATTGTATCATCCACCTCTTTCTCTAGATCTTCCACTATCTCTAAAGTTTACATGGCCTCCTGAAACCTATATTTCACAGAACTACTCATTTAACCTTCTTTGATGGTTATCATTAGCACGTCCAATACCATGGTCTCTTGAAGAGGATCTGCCATGTCTCCTTCTTGAACTTGAGTAAAATTCTTGGACATGTTTACCACTTCTTTTAGATGATTCACCTTACATCTTGATCTCTTTAGTAATCATGAGAGAGACCAACTCATCAAAATTTGGGAATGGCTTTCGTACATATATAAAAGTAACAAAAGATTTCCAAGCCTTTTTATTATTAAGACCATCCAAAGTAGATGATACCAAATCATCATCATTAGGCATTACATTAATTGCTGCCAAAGCATCTACAATGCTCCTCACCTTCAAAACATACTCGTTGATATACATTTTTCCTTTCTTCAAAGTATTCAACTTTCTTAAGTTGAATCTTCTGTGCCTTTGTATTCATAGAAAACATATTTTCAAATGTGGTCCATGCTGTATGTAAACTTTCTACATTTCTAATATGCCCTAGCATAGTATTATCAATGGCTACAAATAGCCAATACATCACCTTGTTGTCCTTTGCATTCCATTCTTTCCGCACCTTTAATTCACATGTAATCGCAGGGTCACTAAACTTTGGCTCCTTTTCTTCACCTAAAACAAACTTGAAGAGGCCTTTTCAATGAGGAAGTTCATCACACAAAATTTCCATGATGGGTAGTTGTTCTTGCCTAGCTTCTCAATGATGGGGTCTTCATTGTTCTCTATCATTATCACAAAATTGATACGAAACAACAAGCAAGCCTTTTGTAACCTTTCACAACAAGTGCATATCAATATACTAAGTAACATTTTTCATTGATTTCTCAATAGTACATGTAATCTTTAACCTCTTTGCATATAAAACTTGTGTTTGCTTCTTGGCAAGTACCTTAGAATTTATAGATTAAAAATTTGTAATCTGTGCACCCACTTTCGGTTAACACAACCAAAATCATAGTATACCTTGAAACTAATGATTGCAATCTTGTGGATCTAAAACGGGACCCAAAATGGTCTCAGATAGCCAAAAAAGCAGGGAAACAATTCTTAAGGGTAAACTTGTAGAATATACAATGCTCTGCTTGCACATCAAATCTCATGGCAACAATCAAAGATTTTTGCTTTGCCTTTCTTGCGATGCCTCCACAAGCATTATCCAAGAGAAAGAGTTGAAGAATGAAAGAGCTTCTTACCCATTGCTTGCTTGTTCAAATCCTTGCTTCTTCTCCTTCATTTCAGCCTTCAAAACCAAACTCTCTCGATGGTGCCACTTTGATACCATGTCACGAATCACATGGTGGGGGGACTTGCTTGAGCTACTGTGCCCAACACACATCATACACACAAAAGGAAGCTTACTCAAGAACACAAGAGGAAGGATGGAGACCAAAACGTTTTCTTATTGAACAAACCTATCTAACTAGGTGGTCCATCATCAATGTTCACATGTGTTGAGCTTGCCATCTCAACTCCAAGAGGTCCCCTTGCCTCACATACATTGTACATCTGTAGGAGCATCCAGTTATGCACAAATAAACACATTTTGCACTCATTCATTTACTTCCATAGTGCACATAGTGCATCCACTTGCACATATAGTGCATCCATATCCGTAGTGTATCCTAGTGTATACACAATGCACTCACTCCATGTAGTAGCACAAATACACAACACTATGTATCCCACTCATTTGCATAGTGCATCCACTTGCACACACCTTGCACATAGACACTGACTACACATACTCTATTTCCACATCTACATTAACATACATAGGCACCTCTAATACCAATGCACGTCAATAGCCCCCTCTCCTTCTCCACTACCTAGATTCAACCTATTGGAAGGGAGAATAGAAGGAAGTTCTAAGAACAGGAGGGTCCTTTGGTGACTCAATCACTAGTGTGACATGTGTGCGTTCATGTGCATCTATGTATACACCCTCATTGCTCAATGCATCCATAGCAACACATAGTGCATCCACATTGAATATCTACTTTCTATCCACCTCAAAGTGTTTTCACTATGTACTAAGCAACCATCAACACAAACCTTAGGAACCCACAAGCCCATCTTGCACCCACAAATTTATTAGGCATTCATAGACCTACATTGCATCCACTCTCCTATTCCATGCATTCGCCTACACTCTCCACCTATAGACACATACCGAGAACACATAGCACATCCATATACAGCAAAGTGCATCCATCTCCACACACCACATGTTGTGCATCCATCTACATCCATAGTGCATTTGCTTGCACATATTGCATTCATTTGCATCCATCATTGCAAATATAGTGCATCTCACCACATGTATCTACACATTCATAAATCATCCACATTGCACCATGCACTAGGATATCCAAGTATAACACAAAAAGACACATTGCACACTGAAATGCACCTAAAATACACCCTTGAGCACAAGTAAACACTAATAACCACATGTGTATGACTATATGCACTAGTATACGTCTATGGATACTTGTGGAAACTCTATGTGCTTGTGAACATTGTGCACATAGTTAGCAACCACCCTAGCATTCATATCACTTAGAGTTCTTATCTTGCACATAGACTATCATGACACACATAAGTAGACATGCATAATTCATTAAGTACCCACAAACACTGTGCATTCAATTTGCCATATCTAGAGTTTCAGTGCATACAATTACACATTCACATAGCACCCTGCATATGTATGGGCATTTAGGAGCATTCATAAGCACAAAGTGAATATGAGTGAGCATCAATGCACACATGTAGTTATGCACGTGTATATCATGTATTCTTGTGGGAATCTATGTGTATGTGAGTGTGCCTCTATGTGTACCCCGTATGCATGCACATGCATCCACCATGAAAAACCATTTTAAACTCATTACATTCTAATCACATGGAAATTTCTTCTAGCCTTTCACACCTAGGTACATGCATGGCACAACACTATCCCACAATCATTCATTCACAACACAAACTCGTATGCGTTGCACATCACAATGAGGGTGTATTCCATAAGAAAGTTTTCTTTTTAAATTTCATTCAAAACAATGAACCTAGAAAAAAAGATAAACCACATCAACAAACAAAACAAAATAGAAATGACAAAACCAAATAATGCACAAAAGAGAGGTCACACATTTCACTCATATGACCAAAGTGACAGGCCACACTGCACGTTTTTGACTTATAGACTAGGATCAAAACAAGAGTTACATGTGATTATTAAGAAGTGGTCATGAGCTTCATACTCCACCTAATAGAAGGAACCCAAGTCGTAGTTGCACTCTTGACCTAGAAGACACACTTATGTGTAACCTCATTACTCACATTATCAACCTAGTCATCTTAGAGACCACGAGGACCATAGTAAGCACTATGGATTACTAAGGAGGTAATTCTGATGATTTCTTAGCCAAAGTCGATAGTTGTAACCAAGATATGAGCTTTGATGTTTCAAACATGACTCTCAAAGCATTACAACAAAAGCTAATTTAGTTGAAAGGACAAGGAACACTCACTCTAAAACACCTAGTTGATCTTAACAATGACAGCAAGATCTAGCTTGCAAGTGTTCCCTTTTTTTGAACAATAGTTTTGAGCGAGACGAAGAAATTGAGCAATATGTAGCAAAGCACATGAGATAGAGTTGTGCACATCTTGACAAAGCACACTTGGCCATTACTTTTGCATATGCAAGCAACACACTTCTAACATACAATAGGGAAGCACAAATGAGCATCTTTGTTGTCAAAATTTAACTTTGATGCTTCATTTCCACAAAAATATTTGAATGAAAAAAAAACCAGACATCCTTAGACCAGTTCGTGGACCAAGTTAACCTCACAAATTTTCTTAACTAGAACGAATAATGATTAGTGCTATAGTAAAATGTTTTATCGTGCGCTCTTAATATTTAGTCCATATGATTATATTGACCAATAAAAACATCTAACATGATTATATTCAATATGGCCCATTGATATGACTAATTTGCATAACAATCAAAGATACATTTTTAAACTAGCGACATGAAAGAGGCTAGATGCTCACTAGTCATAGGGATTTTCACCCGCTCTCTCATCCACCTCATCACCAATCACAAAAGAAGCTATCTCTAGGCTTCCTCCTTGCATGGCTTGTGCTAAGAATGGTTGCATGGAAGAGGAAATGATGTCATTGTCCACATCAAAAGATCCACATATGCGATCTGACCTAATGTATGACTTAAGAATGGGTGTAGTGCCACAACCCATCTCAAAGCATATACCACCCTTGGGACGCAGGAGCTCCAAGAAGGATGCCATAAAAGTATGGTTCTTCTCCATTCTTGATCGCTAATCTCCACCATCAGGTCTCCTAGACTTTGATGTGGTGGTCACATACTGATGCATGATATTGTCAATTGAATGCATGCAAAGGACCTGAAAGAGTGGCATGCTCTCTACAACATGGATTGTCAAAAATCGCGTGGTGGGGGGACTTGCTCAAGATGCTGCGCCGAACACACACAGAATGCACAAGGAGAAGCTCACTCAAGAGATAAGAAGAGAGATGGAGGCCAAAACGTTTTCTTGCTTGTTTCTTCTTCTTCTTCCACACACTTTACAATGTACACAAAGTATAGATAAGATACAACATAAAGGAAAGTGGCCTACTAAGTCAAATAATGCATAACTGACTACACTAGTCGACTGGCGCTATAACTATGCCAACTGTAAATAGGTGTAACAACCTGAATATAATAAGTAATGAGTCAGTGGCCATGTGAGAGTCATAATGACCACCGATGTGCTAAGTGTAGATGTGTGGATCCATCTAACCAGGCGGTCCATCATTAATGTCCGCATGTGTTGAGCTTGTCATATCAACACTCCCCCTCAAGCTCAACTGCATCTTTGGAACTCCAAGTAAGCTTCAAAATTGTTGAAGATTCTCTGTTCCCAATGCCTTCATGAAGATGTCAGCTATCTGATCATGTGTGCTGACATACACCAAGTCAATCTCACCTGCTAGCACATTCTCTCTCATAAAGTGATAGTGTACCTCAATATGTTTTGTCATGGCATGGAACACAGGGTTCCTAGCCAATTGTATACTGCTCATGTTGTCACAATAAATGACAACTAGACCTTCCACCTGCACATCTAAATCAACCAATAACTTTTGCAACCATACTATCTCACATGCTGCAACAGCAGCACCTCTATACTTAGCCTTTGTACTCGACAAAGCAACTGTAGATTGCTTTTTGCTGCTCCAAGTAACTGCTGCACTACCAAGAGAGAACATGATCCGCTAGTATATCTTCTATCAGACATACTACCAGCCCAATCTGCATCTGTGTATCCAAACACCTGTACATCTGTACCTGCCTCATAGAAAAGTCCATAATGTGATGTGGACTTCACATATCCCAATATGTGTCTGATTGCATCCAAATGTGGCTTTCTAGGTACTTGCATAAACTGACTCACAAGACCAACAGTGTAGCTCAAGTCTGGCCTTGTAATGGTCGTGTAGATCAAACTCCCCACTATCCTCCTGAACATAGTAGGGTTTTCTATCTCATCCCCAACATCAGCACTCAACTTTACATTCTGCTCCAATGGGACTAAAAGTGGTTTGCATGCTGTCATACCATACTTGGACAACATATCCAAGCCATACTGTCTTTGGTACAGCCATATACCATCATCACATTTGATCACCTCAATGCCACAGAAGTACCTTAGCTCACCTAAATCTTTCATCTCAAACTTCTTCTTCAAAAAGTGCTTGACTTCAGCAATCCCACTATCACTATCACCTGTAATAATCAAGTCATCCATATAGATGACTATGATGACCAAACATGCATCTCCCTTTCTCACATAAACTAAGTGATCAGCATCAAAAACATAAAAGCCAATATTGACAAGATACTCTCTGATCTTGTCAAACCATGCTCTAGGTGCTTGTTTGAGCCCATAGAGCGCCTTCTTCAACCTGCACACATACGTGGGATGCTCTAAATCTTCATAACCTGCTGGGGCTGATCCACATACACTTCTTCCTGCAAATCACCATGCAAGAAGGCATTCTTCACATCCATTTGCTGCAACCTCCAACCTTTGGCTGCTACCAAAGCAATCACACATTTGATCGTTGCCATCCTAGCAACTGGACTGAAGGTTTCTTCATAATCTATGCCATATGCCTGGGCATAGCCTTTTGCAACCAGCCTAGCTTTGTACCTACTAATAGAACTATCTGCATTGTGCTTAATCTTATAAATCCACTTACATCCAATAGCTTTCTTGCCCTTCGGCAATGATACTAGTTCCCAAGTCTTATTGGCCTCTAATGCAGCCATCTCCTCATCCATTGCTGCATCCCAATGAGCATGACCAACAGCCTCCTCAAAACATGTGGGCTCAACATCCTCAACTAGTTTCACCATATAAGCATAATGGTGAGCTTCATAACCTTCAAAACCAAATCTTTTAATAGGGTATTTGACCCTGCTAGATCTGTGTACCACCGGATCACTCAATGGAGCCTTTACATTACTATGAGCTCTCTGTACACCTGGCGTCCTAATAGAAGGAATACCAAGCTCATCATCCAAGCTCTCTGAGCCACTGAAGTCTCCATCAAGAACTGCATCAATGCCATCTGACACTTTATTCTTTCCTTTTTCTTTACCTGTAGTGCTACTAGATGCACCTAAAGATGTAGAGGTACTCCTTAGTCTCCCAGACCAAGGACTACCAGATGATGTCTCTGGTCCACTAAGAGTCCGTGATTCTTACTTTTCAACCTGCACATGAGTGTCATGATCATCATCATCATCATCCAATGCATCACCACTAGATGCATACCAACTGCTCATTTCATCAAAGATGACATTCCTGCTCACTCTGAACTTACATGTGACAGGGTTATAATAGCGATACCCTTTCTGCTCTAAAGAGTATCCAATAAAAACACATTTTTCTGCCTTTGGATCAACCTTCTTCCATAGCTCATCTGGCACATGAATATATGCAACACAGGCAAATACCTTCAAGTGCGATACATCAAGCTTCTTGCCAGTAAAGCATTCTTCAGGAGTCATCCCATGAACTGCAGAGCTATGGGAGTTCTGTTCATAATATAAACAGCAGTATGAACAGCCTCAGACCAAAAATGCTTAGGCATATTCTTTTCAACCATCAAGGCACGTGGAACTTCTGCAATATGCCTGTTTTTCCTTTCTGCAACCCCATTTTGCTGTGGGGTATACCTGCATGTGAACTGTCTCTTTATCCTTTGAGACCTCAGAAAATCACTGAACTCATTCAAAAGGTACTCTCCCCCTCCATCTGACCTCAAGCACTTTACTTTCAAGCATGTTTCTCTTTCAACTGCAGCCTTGAAAGTTCTAAAGTGCTCAAAAGCTTCACTCTTTTCCTTCATAAAATATACCCACAACTTTCTAGAATAATCATCAATGAATGTGACAAAGTATGAATTGTCTCCAAGAGATACATTTTGTATCGGCCCCCAAATGTCTGTATGCACAACATTAAGGATATTTCTGCTTATATCTCTGTCATATGAAAAGGGTTGTCTTGCGTGCTTACCAAACTGACATGCTTCACATACCTTATGAAATTCTGAAACTCTAAATGTAGGCAAACCTGTAACCAACCCTTTGGACTGCATTAATTTCAGCCTTTGTACATTTACATGTCCAATGCGTTTACGCCAAATTTCAATATTTGCAATAATACCTTTTCCTTTAGCATACATAGCAACATTCATAGTAGGAATTCCAGCATCTAGAGTAAACATACATCCAACTCTACTTCCCTTTGCAACTAACCTGCACTTGTCATTGAAGTCTTCTACAAAGCAGCCCTTTGCATTAAATCTGACTTGCAGCCCTTGTTCTACCATCTGACCAACTGACACCAAGTTTTTTGTAATAGGTGGCACATGTAATACATCTGAAAGACTCTTTGTCTTACCATCATGCAAGAACAAGGGAACTTTTCCAATGTGTGAAATTGGGTGGCATGAATCATCACCCGTCTATACATAACCTGCATTTTGCAAATCCTGCATCTCTCCAAACCATTCTGCATGGCTGGTCATATGATTGGATGCACCTGAATCAACATGCCAAACATCATCATGTGTTCCCTTTCCTGTAAGAGCATTCAGTATATGTTGCATAACAAACAGACGTTCATTTTTGTCTTCATTCTATCGTGAAGACGATGCATAGTTTCCTTGCTACAACTTATCATTGTGAATATCATCTTTCTTAGCATAACATTGGGCTGCAATATGACCTGTTTTGCCACAGTAGTGACACACAATACCAGAGTTGTTAGAACCTATGTTCTGCCATCCACCTCTTCCTTTGAAGCTCCCCCTACTGTTAATCCCAACACGAAGAAAGCAAAAGGAAATAAAAAAGATGCAGGGCAAAGGCAGAAAAAAGGTAGCTCGATTGAAGAAAGAAGAGGAGAAAAGGCCAAAGACGCAAGGGCAACCTTAAAAGTCCAAGGTAGCTGCAAAAGGGAAAAATTGCATTTTAAAATACAAAGGCGCACCCTGAAATCTGGTAAAAGAGTGCCAGGTGGTGGAAAATCCGGAAAGCTAAAATAAAAGACAAAGACAAAGACAAAGGCCAAGGCAAGAGAAATGGAAGGCAAAGGCGCACCAGGAAAAGTATAAGACAAAACTTGTGTAAAAGATCGCAAGCGCACCGCAGTTTAATTCAAGGAGCGCCGGGCTCTCACCCTGCAATTTGTAAACATAGATGGGTGGCGGAAAGGAAGCTATGAAGATAGAAGGACAATGGGAAAAAGGGCCTAGGCTACGGCCGGCCATGTAAAAAAGGGAAAAGGGGATGACCGCCCAAAAGAGATTTAGGGTTTTGTATATAAAGTTGAAAAGTGAATGAGAAGCTCATTCTTGTGTATGGCAAAAAGTTACTCTCCTCTTCTTCTTCTTCTTCTTCTTCTTCTTCTTCTTCTTGCTTGCTTGAGCTTGTGCTTGAGAAAGGGAGTGTGAGAGTGTGAGGGAGTGAGTGTGTGAGAGTGAGGGACCGTGGGGTTTAGAAGCTCTCCATCTTCTCCTCTCTTCTTCTCTTCTCTTCTCTTCTCTTCTCTTGCTTGTGGTGATGGAGCTTGGAGCTTGGAGCTTGAGGATGGAGCTTGCTTGAAGCTTGCACTTGGATCGTGGAGCAACCGTATAATGAACGGGGATCACGGGAATATGGCATGGGAACAACATACAAGTCACACTGACGGTATATAAGGTGTAAGAGGGTATTTTGAGGCATCAGAGAAATTATCAAGAAACTCTCTTTTCACCTTCTCAAGCTCCCATGGCTTCCTCTTCTTCTTCCTCTCTCCCTCTTTCTCTCTCTTCTTCTTGCCTTTCTCTCTCCTCTCCCTCTTCTTCTGCAGTCCTTCTCTCTCTCTTTTCCCTTAGTTAGGACAGTTAGGTCTCCTTCATTACAAGTGGCATCAGAGCTTTGTCCTTGATCCTTCTCTTTCCCCATAGATTTAGGGCTCTCACAGTTCCCCACAGTTAGAAAGCTCCAATTACATCTCTTTCACAGGTACACAGGAGTACACAGGTAGGCTGTCAGCCCTCTTGAAGACTGTGGCAGCCTTTCTTGGAGCTTTCCCAAGAACCATGGACAAGTCTGGAGGTGGGCAGACAAATTTGACAGGTCGTCACTAATTTGGCAGACAAATTTGACAGGAGTTTTTTAGGGTTTCAGGCAAAAAGGAGGGTAGCACAGTTAGAGAGGGCTAAAAACTCAGTTACTTTTCAAGAAGACCTTCTCTCTCCTCTTTTTCCCAAGCTGCCATGGAAGCTCCAGCCCAAGAAACTCAGAAATCTTGCTCCCCCTCCTCTTTCTCAGCAAGATTGGCTTGTCCCAAGGTCTTCCTCTCAGTTGGAGCAGCACATTGAGCAGCAGCAACCTTGCCTTTCCCCTGCTTGTGGCCCCCCAGGAGCAGCCCAAAATTTGCGGTGCAAAAAATGGGCTGCTTCCTAGCCTATAGGGCAGCCCTCCCCTCCTTCCTGGCTTCAGTCCTGGCCCTTCGCAACTTTCTTGGGTAGCATCAGAGACATCTTCCTCAGCCCTTGGACTCACCTTTTGCACTCAAGAAACCCTGTTCTGGTGCAGTCCACGGCAGCCATGGAATCTTGGCATCAAGCTCAGGAATTCTGAAGATTTTTGTCTCTCCTTGGTCTCGGGGAGTCCCTCTTCAACATAGCTCAAAGATTTCAGCCACATCAAGAAGAACGGGAAGAAGATTACAAGCAAGATTTGAAGGCATGCACTTGTGGGCAGCCATGGCTATGGAGTAGGACCTTAATTTCAGCAAGAACTCTTCATGGGAAGGTCCTGAACCATCCTGCCCCAAGTTTGACTTCACCCTTCCTTGACGGAGCACACCCATTTTGGAGCCATGGAGCATTCGGGGATCAAATGGAGCCCTCATGAAGGACTGAGGTGGCATTAGTGGCTGCCTTCTTCTCCAAAAGACTCAAGGTAACTGATTCTTGGCTCTCATTCTCTCCGTTTAAGCCTCTTGTTGAACCCCATCCATTTGTTTGAGAGAATGTATGAGTCCAAGTAGATAATAGGAGGCCCAGACCTTGAATGCATGCTGATTATTAGTCCCAGTCATTTCCCTTTGATCTCATAGTGCTGAAATGGATTTTACTCATGTTGAAGCTTCATTGTGATTATATTTTGCTTACCCATAACCCATTTGGCTTCTTGTAAATTGGCTGAGCCAAGAAGTGATAAAAAAATCCATTGTATAAGGGTGAGTAGGCAGTGAGTCACTGCCGGTAAGCTCCCTATCCCTATTCCCCATTCCAATTCCATGCACTTCATGAAAAGCCCAAAATTTTGATTTCTGAAATGCATCTCATACTAGTTGTTTAATTAATAAATGTATGCCATATATGTTCCGGGTGAGGAAAAGCCCGATGCCAAGCGAGGTGGCAAGACAAAAGAGAGGTGACCCCCCCTTGCCATCAAAGACCCTGAAGGGGTGCACAACCCGGCTCAGGGGGGAACTTTGCCCACCTACCGGTAATCCAGAGCCCAAAGAATTATTGCAGGTGCATGTATATTTGATGGAATAGCCCGAACCCTGATCACTTGAGCCTACAAACCCCTACATACATTGGTAATGTCATGAACCGCTTGGTAATGTATGGTGGATGCAATGCAAGAAGGGGAAGGTATGCAGTGTGGAATTGGTCTCAGCAATGAGCTATGGATGCAAAGAATGTATGGCCTTATGGGGCATTGAGAGCCACCATTGAGGCCCTGGATGTCTGGGATAAGACCCTCACCATTGGGATAAAGTATGCTCCTTGAGGGAGTCTTTGCAGGATATTGCAGACAACCAGTCCTACACAGTCAACCCGCAAAAAGTGATTACAACAAAGCCTTCTCGTGTGATTGAGTGTGAGCTCTATAGCTTGATTTGAAGAGGGTATCTTTCCCTTCAATTTGAGCTAAAAACCTCCCCATTTCATCCTACGATTTGGGAGATACACTCAGTTTTGTGCCCGGAGGAACTGTGGGACAGGCAACAGTCCTACACAGTCAGCCCACAGAAAGTGATCACAGCAAAGCCCTGATCATTTATTGTCGGAGATATTTTTACATAGCCTCATAGAGGGGATTGAGAGATTTCATTTGAATCAAAAAGTTTGGCAATCGAAGTTCCCTAGCTCAAGTTATCATCATTTCTGTAACAAGGGGTCTGGTAGATTGCACTTGGGATGGCAGACCACAAGGGTAAAGCAAAGGCCCAGGAGGAATTTCAGCGTGAAATAAGGGACTCCCATGCCTCAATAAACGATCCTAGCTCAGCCCAGGAGGATCGTGAAGACTTGTTTGAAGAAGGTGCCCCCGAGATAGATCGCTTGCCTCTGTTCAACCAGACCCTATGCCAACATGAGACCCGTCATGCTGAACGACATCGAGAGATGGAGCAACGCCACAGGGAGATGGAAACCTACCAAGATCAGCATCATTCCGAGATGATGGCCAAGATGGACTTACTCATAGAGCACATGGGCGCCCTCATCCCCGCCATTGCCCCCCCTCGGATCGACCCAAGGAGTATGTCCCTCCTTGTGAGGCTAACCGCCCTCCCCCCTTGGAGTCCGGGCGCAGCCCACAAGGTCTTGGTGGTACCCATGGCATTCCCCATAGCACTTATGAGACAGGTGAGCCCTCCACCCAACATGATGAGCCCCTCCTTCCCTCCCCCGTTTTACGAATCCTTCCAGCCCATCATTGGCACCCCATCTCCCCCGTAACGGAAGCTACTTGCACACTCAAGGGAATGGCTCCAATGCAAATCTAAGGCAGCATGGAATGCATGGAGTGCATGGGCAGCATGCATATGGCAATGGGCAGCATGCATATGGCAATGGACAGCATGCATATGGCAATGGGCAGCATGTATATGGTAATGGGCAGCATGGAAATTTTGGACAGCAAGGTCCTAATGGGCAATTTGGTCCTCATGTAATGCAAAGGTAGCATGGCCCCCATGGGAATTTTGGACCGCAAGGCATGTATGGACAGCATGTAGCACATGGCATTCATGGGCAACCAGGCCCAAATGAGCTGCGTGACAAGATTGTGTTTATAAAATTCAATGGGCAATCCTCATCCCCAGCTGAACTAGAGGAATGGACCTCTAAATTGGAAGCCTATTTTCTCATCTACCCCCGTACCGATGAAGCAAAGATCATTTTTGTCTCCCTTCACTTAGAAGGTTTTGCGCACACATGGTGGAGATTTGTTCAACGCGAAAACCAGCAGTTTCGTGATTGGGAAGAGTTCAAGATGCATATGATCCAAGTTTTTGTTTCCTCGGTGGAAAAAGAACGCTTGGCTAGGCAATGGTATCAGTTTGATCAGCAAAATCTCACCGTGAGGGAGTACACCAACCAGTTTATGAACCTATCCATGTATATTGAGGTAGTTAGTGATGAGGCCAAATTGCATAAATACATTTATGGGCTGGATGCGCATCTCTCAGCTGATGTAATGGCTCAAAAGCCAGCCACCCTATTTGTAGCCATAGAATTGGCCAAACGCTATGGTCGAAAGTACCGCCGCAATGAGAGCACACAGCCCATTGCAAGACAGCCAAGATACCCTGTTAGACAACCCCCATATGTTAACAATTATCGCAGCAACAATACAGGGAATGGTAACCCCAAAATTCTTACTTAGCCCACTTTTAATGCTGAAAGGAAACGTGGCAGTTTTGGGACAGCACCACCCTCCAAAAGTGACCCAAAGTATGCTGAAAATAAGGCCAGGAATGGCTTCGGGCCCAACGGTCAAAAATTCATTCCTCCTAAAGTTGTCAAGGATAGAAAAGCCAAAGGCTTGTGTTTCAAATGCGGGGATAAGTACACGACTGATCATGCATCCAAATGCCCCTTTAAGAATGCCACTGTCAAGTTTAATAGCATGTATGTGCTGGAAGATAGTGACAAGTTGGAAGAGGACATGCATGACAGCTCTCACATAATGACACTTGCTGAAAATGCTGAATATGAGGAGGATATTGATCCCGATCAGTTTTATGACTCATTGGACAGGTTCCCTTTTGACCCTAGTGGCTGCCCTATTGATGACATGCTTGGGAATGACCCTTGGCACCCCTCATTCACCGCTATATCAGCCTGCTCAATCTCCATGGATGCATGGACTGGCTCTAGGAGTCTAAACACCTTATGGGTGTATGGTAACATTGATGGCAAGAGTGTATACATTCTCATAGATAGTGGCAGCACACACAGCTTTGTAAATAAATCAACTCTTAGTCGTTTGACATGTGGTCCCACTGAATTACAGCAACCCCTTCGGGTTCAAGTGGCCAATGGAAATGAGGAAGTGAGCTCCGATGTATGCACACAAGTGTCTCTTATGCTGGCTGAAAATTACACAGCAAAGGTGGACTTGATTACCCTTGATATGGGCCCCCTGGATGTTGTATTGGGATGTGATTGGGTTCAGCAGTTGGGAAAAATCTCTATGGACTTCTCTCAGCTGTATATGGAGTTTGTAATGCATGGACAGTTTGTACACTTGGAGGGAAAACAGCAAGACAACTCAAAAAGAAATTCAAGAAACACTCCCAAATCTTTGTCTTTTATTTGCATAAGGATAATGATGACCAACACACCTTGCGGAAGCAAAATGCAGCACTAAAAGCACTTTTGGTTGAATATGAGGACCTATTTCAGCCTCCCACTACCCTTTCCCCTCAAAGATTGGAGGATCACCCGATTGACTTGGAGCCCCATGCCAAGCCCATCAATAAACCCCCATATAGACTCTCTAAATGTGAGAGAGAGGAAGTAGCAAAGCAAGTCAAGGAGCTCACTGAGATGGGATTCATAGAGCCTAGCTCTTCCCCTTATGCCTCCCCGGTCCTATTGGTTAAGAAAAAGGACGGATCTTTTCGGTTGTGCATTGACTACCGTGATCTCAATAAGATCACCGTAAAAAATAGATACCCCATCCCTCGAATTGATGACTTTCTTGATGAACTCAAGGGTGCATGCTACTTCACTAAGATTGATTTGCGATCCGGTTACCACCAAATCAGAATGAGGGCGGGTGATGAAATCAAAACAGCCTTTCGGATTGACCCTGGCTTGTACCATTTCCTTATCATGCCATTTGGGCTCACAAATGCACCCACCACATTTCAGAGCTTAATGAACAAGATATTGCAGCCATGGCTTTTCCAGTTTGTGTTGGTATTCTTTGATGATATACTCATTTACAACAAGTCAATGCATGAGCACTTGAAGCATGTCAGGTAGATTTTTGATGTACTGAGAGAGCACCGCCTCTTTGCCAAAGAAAGCAAGTGCGTCTTTATGCAAATAGAGGTTGAGTACTTAGGACACATTGTTAGTGAAAAAGGCATCCAAGCTGATCCTAAAAAAGTGCAATGTGTCCGAGGGTGGCCCACCCCCACTACCACTACCTCCTTGCGTGGTTTTCTTGGTCTCTCCTCCTTTTATAGGAGATTTATTCACCATTATTCCACAATTGCAGCCCCATTAACCGACAAGCTGAAAAAAGAGGCTTTCCTATGGGATGAATTGGTTGCCCGCAGTTTTCAACAGCTGAAAGACTTGCTCACTTCAGCCCCCATCCTCGTATGCCCCGATTTTTCAAAGGATTTTACCATCCAGTGTGATGCTAGTGGACGGGGTATTGGTGCAGTTTTGCTGCATGAACACGGGGTAAGAGCATTTGAGAGCCAAAAATTGGATGATAAAGAGAGAGAGTTACATGTCCATGATCAGGAGATGTTGGCAGTGTGGCATCACTACTTGTATGGCAGCAGATTTAAGGTGAAAAGTGACCACCGTGTGCTCAAATATTTCTTGACTCAGCTCAACCTCACTCCCAAACAATGTAGATGGGTGGCGACACTACAAAACTGTGACTTTGAGATTACCCACACCCATGGCAAGGACAATGTAGTGGCCGATGCACTCTCTCGCATGTGGGCATGCAATGTTTCATCCATCACTGAACTCCACCATGATTGGATTGAAGAGCTCCAAGAGGCATACTTGCTTGATGCTGAATTCAGCCCTCTTTTCCAGAGATTATAGCAAGGTGTCATGGATGGAAATTCCCAATATCAGCTCCATAATGGCCTCATTTGGATCCATGGCCATATTGTGATTCCCCATGCCTCTCCCTTCACCGAAAGGATCCTTGAAGAGATGCATTCTTCACTGATTGCTGGCCACTTAGGGGTCTTCAAAACATATGATCGAGTTTCAAAAAGCTTCCATTGGAAAGGCCTATGGCGGGATATAAAAGACTTTGTGTCTAGATGTGTGCCTTGCCAAACAAATAAAGATAGCTCTCTTAAACCGAGTGGCTTCTTGTAGCCTTTACCTATTCCCGAAGAAAAATGGACCCACATTACCATGGATTTCATCACTGGTTTACCTACAACCAAGAAGGGTTGGGATAGCATTTACGTGGTAGTTGACCGACTCACT
The DNA here is from genome assembly GCF_053477565.2 of Lygodium microphyllum. NCBI lineage: Eukaryota > Viridiplantae > Streptophyta > Polypodiopsida > Schizaeales > Lygodiaceae > Lygodium > Lygodium microphyllum. Next base: position 32,471,814 of record NC_141149.1, read on the forward strand.
AAAGCAGCCCATTTCATCCCTACAAAATCCCAGTTTACAACATCCCAAGTTGCCACTCAGTTTATGGAGCATGTTTTTAAGTTGCATGGCTTGCCCCAAGTCATAGTACATGACCGGGACACCAAATTTATGAGTCAGTTTTGGCAGACCATTTTTAGCTCCATGGGGACCAAATTGGCTCCGTCTACAGCCTATCATCCCCAAACGGATGGGCAGACCGAAAGAGTCAATAAGTGGCTTGAAACTTATTTGCGACATTTTTGTCATGATGTGCAGAATTCTTGGGACGTATGACTGCACTTGGCTGAATTTTCTTACAACAACTCCACTCATTCAAGCATTGGAGTCTCTCCCTTCGAAGCATTGTATGGTTATCGAGTGCCCCTTCCTACCATGATCTTCAACGAAAAGCTCAACCCCTTGGGAAAAGAAGAGTTGGACCGCATGCAAGCTCTACTTCAACAATGCAAGGTAAACCTCAAAAGGGCTCAAGAGCACATGAAGCTCCATGCTGATGCAAAAAGAAGACCCCTTGACTTTCAAGAGGGTGAAATGGTACTCCTCAAGGTCTCCAAGTCCCGTTATGCCACGCTAAAGGACGGCTCTTGCAACAAGTTGGCACACCATTACTATGGGCCCTACAAGATCATTAAGAAGGTCGGGGACTTGGCTTACCGCCTCCAACTCCTTCCCACCACTAAGATCCATGATGTCTTCCATGTGAGCCAATAGAAACCTTTCATTGGCACTCCCAAAGATCATGTGGAGGAGCTCCCACCCATAGATGAGGAGGGCCTTATTTAGTACATTCCGAAAGCGGTCATTGGGCAACGTGAAAAGCAACTCCACACCCGTTCCATACATGAATACCTGATCAAATGGCAAGGCCTACCAATAGAGGAATCCTCTTGGTGCCCAGCATCTATATTGGATGAATTTCCACACCTCAAGGAGGCTATGTTGGCTAGCACTTCACCATGACCCCTGTTTTGGGCTGTAGTCTGCATCTGGACAGCCACCTGTTTTGTACCAGACTTGGTCCTAGTCCATTCTCAGCCCCATCCTCCATACATGGGCTGAAAGTATACCTCGAGGGCTCCGTGCTGACACCTTACTTGCCCCGATCGGAGTTCCCTAGTTGAAGTTATGGCTGTTTTTCTCCAACCATACCATCTGGGACTGCACACTAGAAATTCCTGGACAGCCCTTTATTTTGTACCAATTTTGGTCCTGACCTGATTGCCACCTCGCCTCACTCACATGGCTGAAAGTACATCTCATGGGCTCCGTAATGACACCTCAATTGTCCCATTCGGAGTTTCCCACACGAAGTTATGGCTGATTTCCTACAGCACACTCTTACAATTCATGACTACATCCCTTGTTTTTTAGGACAAAAACTTTACGAGACGGGATGGTTTGTAATGAACGGGGATCACGGGAATATGGAATGGGAACATACCAGTCACACTGATGGTATATAAGGTGTAAGAGGGTATTTTGAGGTATCAGAGAAATTATCAAGAAACTCTCTTTTCACCTTCTCAAGCTCCCATGGCTTCCTCTTCTTCTTCCTCTCTCCCTCTTTCTCTCTCTTCTTCTTGCCTTTCTCTCTCCTCTCCCTCTTCTTCTGCAGTCCTTCTCTCTCTCTTTCCCCTTATTTAGGACAGTTAGGTCTCCTTCATTACAAACCAGAGTGCATGGGAGAGGAGGTAACTCGAACGGTATGGAGGTAAGCTTACTACACCCGTAGATATGGATGGCACATCGGCTATGTGAGAGGTAGCTATTAGTGCTCGGCTTGGAACGCTTGAAACAATAAGCGGTCCATGAGTCTTGGTGGTTGAGCGAAAGCTCCCACATTTTGGTTCCATTGCCAGGACCAACGGATTCAAGCCTTGAGCGCTTCCGCGCTTCGAATCGAGCATCAAAGTAAGGGTTTTCCCCAGAACCGGTGCTTGAGATAGGTAGGAAGTGAGGGGGTTGAAGATGGTATTCGATCTCTTTGGGAAATAGGATTTTTGATTTTTGAGATTGATGTTGTGAGATGGAGTAGTGTAGGTATTTACTTTGTGATTTGGATGCATTAGAATAGGAGAAAACAAAGAAAAACAAAGAAAATAAACACTAGGGTTTACTTTTGCAAAACAGGGCAAAAACAGGGCAAGAATTGTGCAAAAGTGGTAAAAAACTCGCTTGCGATGCCTAAGATCGGCAAGTGAGCTATTGGGGGCATCAATACCTACTCGGGAAGGGGTATAAGGGCCAACAGTGGCAAGAAAGGCCACATTGTGCACTGCAGGGTTGTAGGAGAGCAGGAGGGAAGAGGAAAGCTTGGTGAGGGGATCCGCTTTGATCTTGGCATCAAAGAGATATTTGGCTAGCCCAGGTAATTCTACACCTTCCCCTACATGAGTAGGATGGATCTGGATCTGCCTGACTAGGGGAAAGGCCTCCAGCACCTGGCATGGCGAATTTTGTGAGGTTCGACGAAGAAACATGCAGTGCTTGGCATATCCGAGTGACGGCTACTCTGGTCCGAGGCCCAGAATCGGCCCTTGGACCCTCTGGACTCGACCCACTCGGCCACAACCACTCGAACGCCCACACTCGGCCCATCCGAATCGACCACTCGGACTACCTCAAAACTCGGCCTCGGCCCATTCGGCCCGCCTGACCTAGCCTCTGTTAGATATGATCAATGCCCCACCCTCATTAGGTGCTACCAATGATCCATGGTGCTCAAAGTTGTAAGGCCCCCATTATGAGGAGAAGCCAAATGTGAGCCCGGACATTGGTTGAGTCCTGACTTGTATATCAGATGAGGTCTATGTGACCGGATGGCAAAAAGGTGACTGTTGTGGGTCTAATCTTTGGGTTAGACGGAGTGGTTAAGCTGGTAGCAACTCGAGGCACATTGCATTGAGTTGCGTGGTAAGGGAGTTAAAAGGGGCCCCTATTGTGGGGTCCGGGGGCCGCGGAAGCGGCCCCTGGCTGGGGGGTCCCAGGGGGGCCAGCGGCCCCCCTGGCGGGGGTCCGGGGGCAGCGCCCCCGGCCCGATGGTAAAGGGAATATTCCCTGGAATATTCCCTGGCCGACTAGTGGAGGCTCATATGGTAGGTCGGTCAGCAGGCCGACCTAACGACCTTCGCGGGCTATAAAAGCTAAACCCCTTCGCAGCCATCTTACACTCATCTTTCACCCAGTCAGAGTTGTTGTTCCAGCTAGCCTTAAGCTCTTCACCTATCTTCTGTCTAGATCGCCATCTAAGCTTCATTCATTGGAAGCGCACGGGTGGACAGAGCCATCTTTGTATCAGTTGTTTGGAGTTAAAGAATTTTACTGATTCTCCTCTTATCTGTTGTGTACTCTCTATCTCTTTCTCAGATTCTGTTCGCTGCGCCGTGTAATATTTTACATGGTATCAGAGCCCAGGGGGCTCTAGAGATCGGAGAGCGTGCAAGAGGCAAAGGCTTCAACAGCAAAGAGAAACGATGTCGACTCCGGGAAGCAGTTCTGGCGCATCAGGAAGCGGTGCAGGAGGTGGTGCTGCTGTACCGGCTATTCAAACACTGAGGATTCGTCCACCAACCTTCAGCGAAGGCAAGTTAGATGGTACAAACTACACCTTGTGGAAGTTCAAAATTACTACTATCCTTGATTCTTATGAGCTTCTGGAGACTGTGCTGGGGACTGACGCAGAACCACAGCCTACCCCCGACCCATCAAATCCTAGTGTGATGATTCCTCCGAATGCAGATCTTCTACGAGCTTGGAAACGAAGGAATGCAGATGCATTGTGTGCCTTAGTTACAAGCTGTTCTGACAGTGTTTTGACTCTGATTCAGCATACAACCAAAGCGTCAGAGGCTTGGAATGTACTAAGGAGTCAGTATGAAACACGAAACCAAACAAGGATTCAAAACTTGGAGAATCAACTAGCAGCGGAGAAGTTTGCTGAAGGAGAGACGGTTGAAGCATTCATCACTCGGATTAAGAATCTGCGCGACCAGATGGCTGGCGCTGGGATACAAAAGACTAGCGAAGAGCTAGCTCGGAGGTGTCTTCGGATTTGTCCACAAAAGTTTGATGGACTAGTAACTGCCCTTAATACTCAGGTGAGACCTCAAGCTTTGACTTTTGAGGAGTTTTGTGCATTATTAATGGAGGAGGAGTTGAGGCTGAAAGCCCGAGAAGGAAGCAACAATGGAGATGCTGCATTCTCTGCCAATGCAAAAGGCAAAGGTGTTTCCTCCACCAAAAATGATGGTGACAAAAAGAAAAAGGGCGGCAAGAAGAAGTTTCAAGGAGAGTGCTTCTACTGTAAGAAGAAAGGACATGCAATTGCAGATTGTCGTGTCAAGAAGGCAGATGAAAAGAATGGTACCCTTAAAACTAAAGGGAAAGAGACAGCCAATACGGCTGAAGCAGAGTTGGAATTATTCATGGCGACCATTGAGGAAGTGTGCTCCTCGGCGCAAGAAGAATCTACCACTGACTCTTGGGTGTTGGATAGTGGGGCCTCCCGTCACATGACCAACAAGAAAGGTCTATACAGTTCTATGCAGCCTCTACAAGAATCCATCACTGTGACGGTTGGAAATGATGCTAAATGCCCTGCTGCGGGCACAGGTACTATTTCTTTTGTTGCTGCAAATGGTGAAGTCAAAAAGCTTTCAAATGTGTTGTATGTTCCCGAAATCAGGAGAAATCTCTTATCAGTTGCTGCCATAACTGATCTTGGTCATGAAGTGAGGTTCAAGAAGACAGGTGCAGAAATTATTGATAGTGCTGGCACAATTGTTGGCAAAGGAGAAAGAAGGAACAACCTGTATGAGCTAAGTGCTCTTACAGCCACCGCTGGAGTGGGCACAAGTAAGCTTTGGCATGAAAGGTTTGGACACATCGGATTTGCAGTATTGAAGGAGATGCAAAAGCAAGGTATGGTTGCTCACCTACCTACAATAACTGAATTGAAGGAACCATGTGAAGCTTGTATGATGGGCAAGCAACAGAGAAAGGCATTTCCACAAGAAAGCAAGAATAGAGCACATGCTCCTCTAGAGTTGGTGCATGCTGACTTGTGTGGTAAGATGCCTACACAGGCCTTGGGGGGATCTTCTTATTTTATGTTGATTGTCGACGACTACAGTAGGAAGATGTGGGTGTACTTCCTTCGTGATAAGGCTCAAGCTTTTGGTAAGTTTAAAGAATGGCTAATACTTGTTGAGAATGAAACAGGGAAAAGTGTGAAGAAATTTAGAACAGATGGTGGTGGTGAGTTCAACTCAAAGGAGTTTGAAGGCTTTTGCAAGAGCAAAGGGATCAAGCGTCAATTGACGACGCCTCACACACCTCAGCAGAATGGTGTTGTGGAACGCAGGAATCGTACCATTGTGGAGATGGCAAGATGCATGCTAAAGGGCAAGGGATTGCCTAACCATTTTTGGGCTGAAGCTGTTAATACTGCAGTCTACATTCTAAATCGGAGCTACACAAAGGCTCTCAAGGGAAAAACACCTCATGAGGCTTACACTGGTAAGAAACCATCTGTTTCACATTTCAGAATTTTTGGATGTGAATGTTATGCACATGTTCCAGATGAGAAGAGAAACAAGTTACAACCAAAAAGCAGAAAATGTATCTTCTTGGGTTATAGTGATGAGCAGAAGGCTTACAAGTTATATGACCAAGAGGCAAAGAAGATCATCGCGAGCCGTGATGTGGTGTTCAAGGAGGAGCCGCATACAGTGGAGGAGGAGAAGGCAAGGTCTTCCACTTTATCATCAAGCGAAGAAGTAGTCCACTATGAACCTGTCCCGAGAGCTATCCCTATCCTTAAGGAGGAGGAAGCATCATCTTCAGATGATGAGGAAAAAGTTCACCAACCTGACATCACCCCACCGGAAAAGCCATTGCCGCGCTGGGTGAAGCAGCTCTATGACCACAATAATCCTATGCCTGCATCTGTTGAGGAGAAGGCAGACGGACCAAGGAGGTCTCAGAGAATAGAGGAGCAAAGGAGGGCTTCTGCTCACATAGTCAACATGGCCTTGATGGTTGAGATTATGAGAGAAGTAAAGGAGCCAACTGACTTAGAAGAAGCACTTGCAGATCCATCATGGAAGGCTGCTATGCAGGCGGAGTATGACAGCATAATGAAGAATGACACTTGGGAGCTAGTGGATCGGCCAGCAAAGCGGAAGATTATTGGCACCAAGTGGATCTGGAAGGTAAAGTACAAGGCTGATGGTACCTTAGAAAAGTACAAAGCTAGACTGGTTGCCCAAGGATTTTCACAAGTTGAAGGGTTTGATTTTCAAGAGTCATTTGCCCCAACTGCCAGAATGACCACTATTCGCACGGTACTTGCAGTGGCTGCCTACAAGAAGTGGCCAGTGTACCAAATGGATGTTAAGTCAGCGTTCTTAAATGGTGACCTCAAGGAGGAGGTGTACGTGGCTCAGCCACCAGGGTTTGAGGCCCCCCATTCTGAGAACAAAGTGTGTAAACTAAAGAAGGCATTGTATGGGCTGAAACAAGCCCCCAGAGCATGGTACCAGCGGATAGATAGGTTCTTTTTAAACCTAAACTTCAAAAGATGTGCCTCAGATGCTAACTTGTATGTTTACAGGGATGGTAAAAAGTCTGTAGTGATTGTCCTATATGTGGACGACCTTCTTATTACAGGTGACTATGAAGATATGATCAACCAAACTCGAAAGGCTTTGAGTTTTGAGTTTGAAATGACAGACTTGGGCTTGCTGCACTATTGTTTGGGGATTGAAGTCTGGCAAGAGCCAGGAAAGATCTTCATCTCTCAGAAGAAGTATGCATGGGAGATCTTGAAGGCATTTGGCATGACCGAGTGCAAGGAGATAGCTACACCTATGGAGGTGAATGTAAAGTTATCCGTTGAGGATACATCAGCACTAGCAGACATTGGGAGGTATAGGAGGTTGGTCGGCAGTCTAATCTACTTGTGTAACACCAGACCAGATATCAGTTTTGCTGTTGGTGTTTTGAGCAGGTTCTCAAACAAACCTCATGAGAGTCATTGGAATGCTGGGATGCGGGTGCTCAGATACTTGAAGAAAACTCTTGACTATGGTATCACATACAGTTTCGGAACTTCTCTTGTGGGGAACTGTGACTCAGATTGGGCAGGAGACATTGATTCCAGGAAGTCAGTTTCTGGTTATTGTTTCTCTTTGGGTTCAGGAATTTTCTCTTGGATTAGTAAGAAGCAACCAACAGTGGCATTGTCTTCTACCGAAGCAGAGTACAAGGCAGCTTGTTTTGCTGCATGTGAGGCCGTATGGTTGAGAAGGATTCTATGGCATATGGGAGTGCAGGATGAAGAACCAACTGTGCTGAGATGTGACAATCAGAGTTGCATCGCCATTGCCAAAAATCCAGTGTTTCATGCACGCACCAAACATATAGAGATCCAGTATCACTATGTGCGTGATTTGATGGAGGATGGGATAGTGGAATTGGTCTACTGTCCAACAGAGGAGAATGGAGCAGATATCTTCACCAAAGCACTTACGAAGGATCTGCTTCAAGTTCATCTTCAGAGACTCGGCATTGGGCCGAGGAGATAGTTCACCTATGGGTGGACATTGAGGGGGGGTGTTAGATATGATCAATGCCCCACCCTCATTAGGTGCTACCAATGATCCATGGTGCTCAAAGTTGTAAGGCCCCCATTATGAGGAGAAGCCAAATGTGAGCCCGGACATTGGTTGAGTCCTGACTTGTATATCAGATGAGGTCTATGTGACCGGATGGCAAAAAGGTGACTGTTGTGGGTCTAATCTTTGGGTTAGACGGAGTGGTTAAGCTGGTAGCAACTCGAGGCACATTGCATTGAGTTGCGTGGTAAGGGAGTTAAAAGGGGCCCCTATTGTGGGGTCCGGGGGCCGCGGAAGCGGCCCCTGGCTGGGGGGTCCCAGGGGGGCCAGCGGCCCCCCTGGCGGGGGTCCGGGGGCAGCGCCCCCGGCCCGATGGTAAAGGGAATATTCCCTGGAATATTCCCTGGCCGACTAGTGGAGGCTCATATGGTAGGTCGGTCAGCAGGCCGACCTAACGACCTTCGCGGGCTATAAAAGCTAAACCCCTTCGCAGCCATCTTACACTCATCTTTCACCCAGTCAGAGTTGTTGTTCCAGCTAGCCTTAAGCTCTTCACCTATCTTCTGTCTAGATCGCCATCTAAGCTTCATTCATTGGAAGCGCACGGGTGGACAGAGCCATCTTTGTATCAGTTGTTTGGAGTTAAAGAATTTTACTGATTCTCCTCTTATCTGTTGTGTACTCTCTATCTCTTTCTCAGATTCTGTTCGCTGCGCCGTGTAATATTTTACAGCCTCGGCCTACTCGGCCCTCGGACACCTGGGTTCGGACTGGCCGAATTTGGCATTCGGACAGTTACATACGGCCCTTCCCACTCGGCCCTCGGATGTGCCGGATCGGGCACTCAGACCCTGCAATTCGAACCAGTTGGGCCAAGTGTGCAGTTTCACCACATTCTCAGAAATCTTGACTTGACCTGGCTAAAACTCAGTAGGGCGAACTGTCGAAAGCCCTTAGAATGCTCAGAACTTGATTCTGGCACACGGAATAGGCAAAATCATAGGGCGCAGCCACTTAGCAGCTAGAAGTAGGCAGTTGCAAGACTAGGGACTTAGACGCAAACCGCTAAGTGGAAAAGCCTGATTGGACCCAAAAACAAACAAGGCAACAAATTAGAAAAACTCAGAACCCCGAAATTGACCCCACAGGCTACATAGAGCGAAGGGCGCATCATAGATCCACCACTGGGCTGAAACTTCGAGCAAGTGGTTCAAGATTTGGCTGAACGATCCTCAAAACTACGCATGATGTTTACGGTAACGGCCCTGTGGGTCGGGGAGGGGACTACCCCACGGACCCCCATAGAGGGGGCTCTGCCCCCTCTACACCTTCCCCAAGTAGGTTGGAGAGAAAACGCACGCCATGATAGGCCCTGCAACTTAGACCCTCGGGCAGTAATGGCTCTATACGAGCATGGATTCTCACTTGAAAAGGAGCAACCAGAAATCTGCACCCGAATAGAGGCAAACAGAGACCCTAGAACCTCAATGGGCCAATCTAGCCATCAAGGGCAAAAAGGCCACTCTACAAGGACACATGTACATTGTGTTCAAACTGTGTCTAGTCAAAGCAGAATGCAACATCATCAAGCTACTAATGCGGGGATGACTAGACATGACATTCCTGACAATAGATGTACCCTGAGCAGCACTGCACATACAACCCAAGATCTCCATAGAGAATCCACATCTGACTGTGCAGCTAGGGACTCAAATGCATGTATCAGAAGGCTTGAAGATGTAAACCAAGACCCGGACGAGGAAGACATAGTGCCACCTGCTTATCTTAGGGTCAAACTCACTGCAAAAAGAGAGCATAGTGTTGATGCTCTCATTGATGAAGGAGCAGATTTCAATATCTTGACTTATGAAGCATGGACTCTACTAGGTCAAACTGACTGATGCAACTCTTAATCCTTACGGGGAACACCCACGAGCACTTCTAGGGAAGTGCAGAATCCTTGTAACTATTGAAACAGAAAGCTTGCCAGTTCTATTCTATGTTCCTCCAAATAGCAAGAATTGTGGAAAGGAAATCCTCCTAGGAAGGCCCTTCAAAAAGGCAATGAAGTGTGAAGCAGACTATATAGCACAGAGGATACACCTAGCACTACCAGGTGTGAGGATAATCACGACTTTTAGCAAGGGTGACCTCACCAAACTGCGAGGGAAGGGCAAGGAGCATTCTGACATACCAAGCAAGCCTAGTAATGAGAGCAAGGAGTTGTTGAAAGAGTTGATACAAGCACAGGTTGAATGGAGAGAACCATTGAGTGAGGCCATACTTGAAACAAAGAGGTTAGGAGACAAGCCCAAGGATAGGGTTTGGACTTACAAATATCGTAGAAGATCACGAAAGAAGCCCAAGCCTTATAGACGAAGGCATCAATGGAGAGCTAGCACGACGCCACGATGGATATCCAAGGCGTTGCTTCGTGCTCAAGGGTATTATGCAGGCAACCGATGGATTTGGGTATGAAAATCTGAGTCTCGAACCAAAAATATTGGAGTGATTACGTCCCTCACGATTGAAATCAAGAAACCGAACATGACCCATCAAAAACTAGATCCTCAGCCTAACATGCTTAGCAAGTAGATATCAGAGGGATCCGTTGAGTGTGCACAAGGTCCACTAGTGCCCAAGGAGCCTTTGACTTCCCAAGAGGATAATGAGCACCACAGGCACAATGTCTGAGAGTGGAAATTTGATGCCGAGAAGTGCTTAAAAATAGGTAAAAATTATGAATATCAAGGGAAAAATATTCAACGTCGAAGGCTGCGGCTCGATCTAGGACGATATTAAGCGGCAAAGTGCTTTAAAGGTGTTGAGATGACAAGCTCAACACATGCAGACATTGATGATGGACCGCCTGGTTAGATGGGTCCACACGTCTACACTTAGCACGTCGGTGGTCATTATGCATCTCACATGGCCACTGACTCATTACTTATTATATTCAAGTTGTTACACCTATTTATAGCTGGCATAGTTATAGTGCCAGTCGACTAGTGTAGTCGGTTATGCATTGTTTGACTTAGTAGGACACTTTCCTTTTATGTTGTATCTTATCTATAATTTGTGTACATTGAAAAGTGTGTGGAAGAAGAAGAAGAAATCAGCAAGAAAACGTTTTGGCCTCCATCTCTCTTCTTGTCTCTTGAGTGAGCTTCTCCTTGTGCATTCTGTGTGTGTTCGGCGCAGCATCTTGAGCAACCCCCTCCACCACGCGATTCTTGACATGGTATCAGAGCCGCGCCATTGAGAGAGGCTGATTTCGAAGGTTGAAGCAAAGGAGAAGAAGCAAGGTTCGAGCAAGCAAGCCACGGGTAACAAGCTCTCCCATCCTTCAACTCTTTCTCTTGGATAGTGCCTGTGGAGGCACCGGAAGCAGGGCAGAGCAAAAATCTCAGATTGCAGTGAGATTTGGTGTGCGCGAAGAGCACTGTGTATTGTGCAGACACGCCCTTTAGGGCTTTCCCGCAGTTATTTTGGGCATCTGAGGCCGTTTCAGGGCCCGTTTTAGAGCCGCAAGGTTGCGGACAGCAGTTTCAGGGTACGCTGTGACTTTGACTGTATTGACCGAAAGTGGGTGCGCAGGTTACAGATTTCAGATCTGTAAGTTCAAAGGTGTTTACCAGTGAGTAAACACAAGGTTTATCTGCAAACAGGTTGCAGATTGCATGTATTATTGAGCAGACAGTGAAAAAGGCTGTCTGGTATATTGCTGTGCACTACAGGTCCAGGGTTGCAGAAGATTTGCTTGCTGTTGGTATTAATTTTGTGATAATGGTAGAGAACAGTGAAAGCCCTATCATTGAGAAGCTCGACAAGAACAACTACCCTTCATGGAAGTTCCGTGTCACGAACTTCCTTATTGGAAAAGGCCTCTACGAGTTCGTTTCAGGTGAAGAAAAGGAGCCGGAGATGAGTGATCTTCCAACTGCAGAAGAGACAAAGGCACGGAAAGAATGGAATGCAAAGGATAAAAAGGTCATGTATTGGTTGTCTGCAGTAATTGACAATAATATGCTAGGACACATTAGAAATGCAGAGAATTCATATGCAGCTTGGACCATACTTGAAAGTATGTTTTCTGTAAATACAAAGGCACGAAAGATTCAACTCAAGCAAGAGTTGAATACATTAAAGAAAGGGAAGATGTCTATTAATGAGTATGCACTGAAGGTAAGAAGCATTGCAGATGCATTGGCAACGATTGATGCAATGCCCGATGATGATGATTTGGTGTCGTCTACCTTGGGTGGACTTAACAATGAAAAGGCTTGGAAGTCTTTTGTAACTTCTGTATATGTCAGAAAGCCATTTTCAGATTTCGATGAATTGGTCTCCCTTATGATCACTGAAGAGATCAACATGCAGAGTGAGACATCTGAAAGAAGTGGTGAACAGGTCCAAGCTTTCTACTCCAGTTCTGGAAGGGGACGTGGCAGGTTCTCGTCAAGAGGCCGTGGTACAGGACGTGGTAGTGACAACTAGCAAAACATATTGAATCACCAATTTGGCGATATGCAGGTTTCAGGAGGTCGTGGTAACTTTAGAGGCAGGGGGAGCTTTAGAGGAAGAGATGGATGGAAGAATAGAGGTTCTAACAACTCTGGTATTGTGTGCCACTACTGTGGCAAAACAGGTCATTGCAGCCCAATGTTATGCTAAGAAAGATGATATCCGCAGTGGTAAGTTGCAGCAAGGAAACTATGCATCGTCTTCACGACAGAATGAAGACAAAAATGAACGTTTGTTCATTATGCAGCATATGTTGAATGCTGTTACAGGAAAGGGAACACATGAAGATGTTTGGTATGTTGATTCAGGTGCATCCAATCATATGACCAGCCATGCAGAATGGTTTAGAGAGATGCAGGATTTGCAGAATGCAGGTTATGTGCAGACGGGTGATGACTCATGCCACCCAATTTCACACATTGGAAAAGTTCCCTTGTCCTTGCATGATGGTAAGACAAAGAGTCTTTCAGATGTATTGCATGTGCCATCTATTACAAAGAGCTTGGTATCAGTCGGTCAAATGGTAGAGCAAGGGCTGTAAGTCAGATTTAATGCAAAGGGCTGCTTTGTAGAAGACTTCAATGACAAGTGCAGGTTGGTAGCAAAGGGAAGTAGAGTTGGACGTATGTTCACTCTAGATGCTGGAATTCCTACTATGAATGCTGCTATGTATGCCAAAGGAAAAGGTGTTGTTGCAGACATTGAAATTTGGCACAAACGCATTGGACATGCAAATGTACAAAGGCTGAAATTAATGCAGTCCAAAGGGTTTTGCCTACATTTAAAGTTGCAGAATTTCAGAAGGTATGTGAACCATGTCAGTTTGGTAAGCAGACAAGACAACCCTTTTCACATGATAGAGATATAAGCAGAAATATCCTTGATGTTGTGCACACAGACATTTGGGGGCCTACACAAAATGTATCTCTTGGAGGTAGTTCATACTTCGTCACATTCATTGATGATTATTTTAGAAAGCTGTGGGTATATTTTATGAAGGAAAAGAGTGAAGCTTTTGAGCACTTTAGAACTTTCAAGGCTGCAGTTGAAAGAGAAACAGGCTTGAAAGTAAAGTGCTTGAGGTCAGATGGAGGGGGAGAGTACCTCTCCAATGAGTTCAGTGATTTTCTGAGGTCTCATGGGATAAAGAGACAGTTCACATGCAGGTATACCCCACAGCAAAATGGGGTTGCAGAAAGGAAAAACAGGCATATTGCAGAAGTTGCACGCGCCTTGATGGCTGAAAAGAATATGCCTAAGCATTTTTGGTCTGAGGCTGTTCATACTGCTGTTTATATTATGAACAGAACTCCCACAGCTGCAGTTCATGGTATGACCCCCGAAGAATGTTTTACAGGTAAGAAGCCTGATGTTTCACACTTGAAAGTATTTGGCTGCATTGCGTATGTTCATGTGCCAGATGAGTTGCGGAAGAAACTGGATCCAAAGGCTGAAAAGTGTGTCTTTATTGGATACTCTTTAGAGCAGAAAGGGTATCGCTGTTACAACCCTGTCACATGTAAGTTCAGAGTGAGCAGGGATGTCATCTTTGATGAAATGAGCAGTTGGTATGCATCTAGTGGTGATGCATTGGATGATGATGATAATCATGACACTCATGTGCAGGCTGAAAAGCAAGAATCACGAACTCTTAGTGGACTAGAGACATCATCTGGTAGTCCTTGGTCTGGGAGACTAAGGAGTACATATACATCTTCGGGTGCATCTAGTAGCACTACAGGTAAAGACAAAGGAAAGAATAAAGTGTCAGAAGGCATTGATGCAGTTCTTGATGGAGACTCCAATGGCTCAGAGAGCTTGGATGATGAGCTTGGCATTCCTTCAGTGAGGACTCCAAGTGTGCAGAGAGCACACGTTAATGCAAAGACTCCATTGAGTGATCCAGTGGTACGCAGGTCTAGTAGGGTGAAATACCCTATTAAAAGATTTGATTTTGAAGGTTATGCAACTCACCATTATGCTTATATGGTGAAACTAGTTGAGGATGTTGAGCCCACATGTTTTGAGGAGGCTGTTGGTCATGCTCATTGGGATGCAGCAATGGATGAGGAGATGGCTGCATTAGAGGCCAATAAGACTTGGGATCTAGTATCATTGCCAAAGGGAAAGAAAGCTATTGGATGTAAGTGGGTTTATAAGATTAAGCACAATGCATATGGTTCTATTAGTAGGTACAAAGCTAGGCTAGTTGCAAAAGGCTATGCCCAGACATATGGCATAGATTATGATGAAACCTTCAGTCCAGTTGCTAGGATAGCAACTGTCAGATGTGTGATTGCTTTGGCAGCACAGCCAAAGGTTGGAGGTTGCAGCAAATGGATGTAAAGAATGCCTTCTTGCATGGTGATTTGCAGGAAGAAGTGCGTATGGATCAGCCAGCAGGTTATGAAGATTTAGAGCATCCCACGTATGTGTGCAGGTTGAAGAAGGCACTCTATGGGCTCAAGCAAGCACCTAGAGCATGGTCTGACAAGATTAGAGAGTATCTTGTCAATATTGGCTTTTATGTTTCTGATGCTGATCACTCACTTTATGTGAGAAAGAGAGATGCAAGTTTGGTCATCATAGTCATCTATGTGGATGACTTGATTATTACAGGTGATAGTGATAGTGGGATTGCTGAAGTCAAGGGCTGTTTGAAGATGAAGTTTGAGATGAAGGATTTAGGTGAGCTAAGGTACTTCCTTGGCATTGAGATGATCAGATGTGATGATGGTATATAGCTGTCCCAAAGACAGTATGGCTTGGATATGTTGTCCAAGTATGGTATGACTGCATGCAAACCACTTTCAGTCCCGTTGGAGCAGAATGTAAAGCTGAGTGCTGATGTTGGGGATGAGATAGAAGACCCTACTATGTTCAGGAGGATACTGGGGAGTTTGATCTACATGACCATTACAAGGCCAGACTTGAGCTACGTTGTTGGTCTTGTGAGTCAGTTTATGCAAGTACCTAGAAAGCCACATTTGGATGCAGTCGGACGCATATTGAGATATGTGAAGTCCACATTACATTATGGACTTTTCTATGAGGCAGGTACAGATATATAGGTATTTGGATACACAGATGCAGATTGGGTTGGTAGTATGTCTGATAGAAGATCTACCAGCGGATACATGTTCTCTCTTGGTAGTGCAGCAGTTGCATGGAGCAGCAAAAAGCAATCTACAGTTGCTTTGTCGAGTACAGAGGCTGAGTATAGAGGTGTTGCTGTTGCAGCATGTGAGGTAGTATGGCTGCAAAAGCTATTGGCTGATTTGGATGTCCAGGTGGAAGGTCCAGTTTTCATTTATTGTGACAACATGAGCAGTATACAGTTGGCTAGGAACCCTGTGTTCCATGCCAGGACAAAACATATTGAGGTACACTACCACTTTGTGAGAGAGAAGGTACTAGCAGGTGAGATTGACTTGGTATATATCAGCACACAGGATCAGATAGCTGACATCTTCACGAAGGCATTGGGTACAGAGAAGATTCAAAAGTTTCGAAGCTTACTTGGAGTTGCAGAGATGCAGTTGAGCTTGAGGGGGAGTGTTGAGATGACAAGCTCAAGACATGCGGACATTGATGATGGACCGCCTGGTTAGATGGGTCCACACGTCTACACTTAGCACGTCGGTGGTCATTATGCATCTCACATGGCCACTGACTCATTACTTATTATATTCAGGTCGTTACACCTATTTACAGCTGGCATAGTTATAGTGCCAGTCGACTAGTGTAGTCGGTTATGCATTGTTTGACTTAGTAGGCCATTTTCCTTTTATATTGTATCTTATCTATACTTTGTGTACATTGAAAAGTGTGTGGAAGAAGAAGAAGAAATCAGCAAGAAAACGTTTTGGCCTGCATCTCTCTTCTTGTCTCTTGAGTGAGCTTCTCCTTGTGCATTCTGTGTGTGTTCGGCGCAGCATCTTGAGCAACCCCCTCCACCACGCGATTCTTGACAAAAGGCGCCCAAGTGACATTTGTTGATTTTTCATAATTTTTCAGACTGTCGTGCAGGTTGACAAGAGTTACCGGCCAATGCGAGATGCCGTGCCGGACACCCAGGATTTTTCAGAGCTCAATTCGGAGTCCGGACGGGGAAATGGCCACAAAATGGTTAAGATATGAAAAGGTGGATACTTGGGAGGCCAAAATTGGGCATACCTTTTGAGTTTGGACCCCCCTCTAAAATTTTATGCACCTTATGAAGCAAAAAACGTGGAGAGAGAATGAGGGATGAAGAAAAAACGTGGAGCAATATGGCAGCCTTTTTTGCGCCCTCTCATGATGGAGATGGAGTATGCAGGCTGAAAGCAACCCATACAATTGATCATGGGGCTGATCTTCCCTCTCTTGGCTAGTCTTATCACCAGTCTTTGCCCGTCAAATGGTGGTCTCTATAAAGATCTCTGAAATCAATCTTTCTCTCTCCTCCCTCTCTCTCCTCTAAGGGCAGATTCATGTGGTGAAGAAGAAGAAGAAGAATGGATGACGGATGCTTGTCCAATGAAGACCGGATTGCTCCGTGATGCAAGAGGAATGAAGATTGCTGATTGTCGACTGTCATGAGCATTAATGGCTGCTGAAAATCAGTCCCGAGACATGGCAAATAAAAACCCGCAACCCACAAAGAACGGTAATTTCAGTTTTATAAAGGAAATTGATGTTTTATGCAATTTGCTTCATGAATACTTGTTCCCATGGGATGATTATGCATTATGATGTTGCTTGCTATGATTTTGATCAGTTTATGCTCAGAAAATCAGAAAATCAGAAAATCATAAGTGTTATGACTGAAATTAATAGTGTAAAACCCGTAAAACACGCGAAATAGGGAAAAATTGGGTGTTTTTGATATATAAATGGAAAATGTAATAAGACACACCAACTAAATTTGTGTTTTTGCTGCAAATGAACCTAAGAGCCATAGCCCACAACTCATTTTGTATTTTTAGTTATTTAATATGGCAAAAAATACAAGAAAATAGGAAAAAATATGGAAAAAATAGATTTTGAGTGCCGAAAATTAAGGAAAAATAAGATTCATGTTTGTGGATGTATGGGGGGTCTGAATTATGAGGTTTAGCCTCAGTTCAGCCCTACCTTTATGTTTTAGTGAGTGTTTATTATTTTTATATAACAAAAAACATGAAAATGAACCCTAAACCGATCAATAATGCACAACCTAAACGGGTGAGGGGATAGAGTGTATAAAAAGTATTTAAATACTGAATGAAATGATGAAAAGCTTGCTAGTTTTTATGCATACCATTTAGGTTGGTTGATAATTAAATAGTAAGAACCTAGTAGCACGAGGGTTTCTCGGTGCTAGGTTCATGCAATGCCGTATACGAGCGATAGTCAAAATCATTGAAAGAAATGTTTTCCACATGTGCACAAATGTTGATGGTATTAATTGTTTGAGCACATGGACATTCACTACTTGCATAAATAATAAAGAAACTTAAAGGTATCAGACAATACCTCCTAGATGCATAGCACCTGTATTCTCTAGATCGTGACCCACGTTGAGTGAGAGACAGCATATCCCAAGATGTAGGCTAGGCGTTGGGTCTAAGGGGAAAGTAAAGTGAGGTATTGTACATTCCTGGATACGATCAATTGGTACCTTGAGTGGAAATATGTGTGATATTGTGTTATATATGTTTAGCGACGCATTGAGGGGCTAATCCCCAAGGTGTAGGAGAGTCGTAGTGAGGTAGCGGCAGTCAACCGTGGGAGGACCTCCTATGTTTGTACTTCGTGCTATTTGGCAATGTGCTGGGGACTCCCTCTAAGGAGTGTTAATTGGGTTAGAGTTGGACTATGAGACATGATAAAAACACAAAATGTTTAGGAAGGCAATGTATGATGTGTGTGTCATCCATGCTCCTGGCCGCGAGGCCGTGGGGTTGTTGAGTGTATGATAGAGGTTCGGCTAGTGCATGAGCCAGTGCCAGCCCGTTTTAGGTACCATCAGTGGTGCGTTTATCGGGAGCCACTTATAAGTGGTGGTTTTCGGATCTAGGGTTTCTAGGGACCAAAAGGAAGTTGGTTTATGTCCTCTGACAAGGACCGTCAAGCCGAAATCCAAAAAGCCGAATGTGCTGAGAGGGCTAGATGGCGGTTAGAGATCGTAAGTCGTTATTCTCCTCAAAGGAGTAGTCCAGTACGTATACGAAGCATTGGTCTTAGTCACCTAACTACTCCACCTATTCCATTAGGTGTAGGAGGAAG
The DNA here is from genome assembly GCF_053477565.2 of Lygodium microphyllum. NCBI lineage: Eukaryota > Viridiplantae > Streptophyta > Polypodiopsida > Schizaeales > Lygodiaceae > Lygodium > Lygodium microphyllum. The sequence goes on from NC_141149.1 coordinate 32,490,224, forward strand.
CATAAGTTCTTCCTCTTCTCCACCAAGTCTACCCACTTCAAGTGGGGGTGTGAATCCGTAACTTCAAGCTCCTACTACTAATCCGATAGTCACCATGGCACAGCCTATTGCGATTCCTGCAGGGACGCCGGATTTACCAGCCTTAGGAGTTCCCTTGCCCATTTTTAATGGGTTAGCGGAAGAGGATGCAGAATTTCACATTTGTGAATTTCAGAGGTTGATGTTCAATTATTGCATCCAAGACAAGGGACATCTCATGATGTTATTCAATATGACGTTAAAAGGAAGGGCTGCAGTATGGTATCACAGCATAGAGTCTGGAACCATAACCACCATTGATCAATTCTATGCAGCTTTCCGAGCGGAATATGCCCCTGAAAGAGGTGGCCAATATTGGTTGCGGGTCTTGAATGTAACACGTCAAGATCCTCATGAGAACGTGAAAGCATATGCTAAGAAGTTGAAGGAAGTATTTTGCAAGTTGCAAACTTACATTCCCATTCCACCAGTGCCCAATTGCAATACTTTTTGTATGGGTTGGATTTTAATATCCAAGTACAATTGAGCAGTGTGGCCTTAGCAAATATAGATACCGCTATTACGCGGGCAGAGGGAGTAGAAGCACAATTACAAACGGCCTACTCCTCTCGAATGAATGTTAATGGGGGTTTAGTACCTAGTGGCAATCCATCATTGACGAATGGAAGTCAAGGGATGCCTATGACTAACCCTATTGGGAGAGGGAGTGTGGTTTCAAATATACCTTTATTACCAACTCCTCCCAGTGTGACTATCCCCATGGCAAGTCATTGGCTCCATCAAATGTTGGAGGCCAAGTTTCAAGTTCTAATGTTGTTCCTGTGGGTCAACAGCCAAAGCCAAATTAGATTGTTAGGCCAATGGAGCGACTGGTTGACGATCGAGACTACGAGTCGAGTGCATCTAATGTCCTTGGCGAAGTCAAGGATATGATGAAGTATTATACCGATATGATTTCCGAACAATATCGACAAATAGCCGTCGACGTTAATTTCTTGAAGAAGCAACAAAATTTGATAGGGAGTCGACGCCCTGAAGAGGGTGGACCCTCTAGATTTAGTTGTAAATGGTGTGGTGGACAGCACTTCCCCAGAAACTGTCCAAATGTGAAATGTGACATTTGTGGGAAGTCGGGTCATCTAGCTGCTACCTGTTGGAGTAAGATTAGTTCTCTCCAACAAGGAAGTGAACAACCGAGCCCAGTGAATCATAGAGCGCAAGGAAATAACTTGCAGCAGAATGATGTACCTAGGCAAATATTACAAAGGGGAAAAACAACTATAGAAGAGTTGCCACAAGGCAACGGAGTCAGTCTAATTGAGGCTGTACGAGTCAATGATGCTGAAACCTCTAACTTAAGAGCCGTGACAAGAGGCCAAAAGGCTAAAGAGGTTGACAAAGATAATACAAAACCGGTTGAGGCAAACCCTAAACAAGGGGATAAGGGGACGCAAGTCCAGAATCCTAGCATAGAAGGGGGACCGCTAAAGCCGGTTGACAGAAAAGGCGACCCTAAGAAGGAGGATGAAGTGCCAAGAAAGAGCATTTCAAAGTTCATTTCAACCTCCTCCTCTTGCTTTGGCTCTTGTTGTGCCCCTTCTATGAATCCAAGTGCTTCAACTTCTTGAGGGGTTAGGCTTGCCAATAGGAGATAGTGGCGTTGCTCTTCAAGGCTAAGGCCAACTCCCATGGGTTGTGGTGGCATCTACAAGCTTGTTCTTAGGGCCATGTGTGCTATCCCTGGCTTCTTCTTTACGGCTTCCATAGATTCTCATTCCTCTGCTTGTGTGACATCTAGTAAGGTATTCAGGAAGGTGCATTGCTGAGTTACAAACCCCACTTGGACGTCTTCTTCTCTGCTTCCAACGAGTACTTTGTCTTTCTTCACTTGAGCCAGACGGCACGCCAAGCCGAGAAAGAAGCACCAAAACTGGTCCAAAGACCAAAAGAGAGGATGGTTTGGCGAGAAAAGAGAGCTTTGGCTACTTATCACGACTTTGATTTAGCGAGTTCTCTTTGCGAAGTCAAACCAGATGTGAATCTCTTGAAATTGATCAAATTATCTCTAGGAGTACGCAAGGAATTTAAGAAGATCCTGCGTATCGGGTATATTGTAGAATCCTTGGGCATAGCATGAGTAGGGGAAGATTGGTTTGACCATGCTGAAAAGAACTGCCCTAGGGTTCTAGCTTATGTAGATGGAATATTAGTGGAACATGCCATTGTAGACATTGGATCCTTAGTCAATATCATGAGTTCAGAATTGATGGAGAGCTGGGTCTAGGCATCCAGAAAGATAGCTCCACCCTTCTGAGAATGGCTGATGATAGTCTAAGACAACCAGAAGGTTGCGTTACTAAGGTCCATGTTACGGTTGCGAGTGTAGAATGTTTCTTGGACTTTAGGGTGATAAGATTTGCAGGACGTCCTAGCTATCGGGTTTTGCTAGGTAGGCCTTGGATCTTACAAACAAACTGTCAAGTCAATATACCCGCCGGTCGAGTGGTTCTAGGTAGAGGTGCTAATCGAGTAATAGTCGATGCTTATCCTGAGTCTCCTCAAAGTGAGAGAGCTCCTTTATCGTCTACTGAATTAGAGATAGCAGATGATCCATCTGGTACTGAGACATCATCCAGTGATGAATCTAAAGAGAGGTCCACTACAGAGGATATCTATCAGATAACTCTAAATGAGCCGATAGAGCCTCAAGATAGGATAAGAGATGCGGATGTGATTGAGTTAGACGTTGGCACGTCGACTGATTCGCGGCCAATTAAATTAGGTTCTATGCTCAGTTTAGCAGAAAGGGAGGACTATGTGTCCTTGATTCAAGAATTCCGCGATATCTTTGCTTGGAGTTATGATGAGCTGAGAGGCATCCCTCCCAGCCTAGTTGTTCATACTATTCCTGTAAAAGAAGGCAGTCGTCCTATGCGTCAGAAGGTAAGGCGTATGCCTTTTGAATTGAGGGACGGGCTGTTTGAGGAGTTATAGAAGTTAAGGAAAGCTGGTTTGATCTTCCCTGTACAACACACGAAATGGTGTTCACCCATTGTTATCAGGAAGAAGAAAAACAACCAGATCCGATTATGTGTGGATTTTAGAGAGCTGAATAAGCAGACAGTTAAGGATTACTACCCGTTGCCATTTATTGACCAGATTTTGGATCAATTAGTGGGTAGGGAGATATATTCGTTCATGGATTGCTTTGTAGGATATAACCAAATGACAATTGCAGAAGAGGACAAGTTGAAAACAACTTTTATTACTGTCTTTGGTACTTTTGCGTACCATGTGATGGCCTTTGGTTTATGCAATGCACCTGGATCATGGCAACAAACAGCGGACAAGACCTTTGGTGACATCTCCCCAGATGAGTTGAAAGTATTTATTGATGACCTGGGGGCAGCCACTGTAAGGGAAAGGATGTTGGTTATTTTAAGAAAATGCTTTGAGCGTTGCAGACAATTTTGTATCACTCTTAACCCACGAGAGTGTGTCTTTGGAGTACCTTATGGGCTATTGCTCGGTCATGTGGTCAGTTCAATAGGGATAGCAACTGACCCTGAAAAGATCAAGGTTATAGTTGCTATGAGTCCCCCACGCACTCCAAAAGAGGTTCATAGCTTTCTGTCATCAATAGGGTACTATTGGAGGTTTATAAATGCCTTGGCAGAAAGAACGTTGCCATTAACAAATTTATTATCCTATAACTATCTATTTGCATGGAGTGATGCTTGCAAAGTATCATTTGAGGATGTGAAACAGGAGCTAGTAAAAGCACCCGTTTTAAAAGCACCTAAAAGGGGTGAGGTGTTCTATATATTTTCAACAGCCACTATGCATAGTATCAGCTGTTGTTTAGCCCAAATTTGGGAGGAAAAGTGGTACCATCCGATAGCTTTTGCTAGTCGGAAATTGGGCATTTCGGAGATCAATTATACCTACATGGAGAAGTTGCGTCTTGCGATGGTCTTTGGGACTAAGAAATTCAGACACTACATTCTCTATGAAAAGGTAGTATTCTATACGAAGGCGGAAGGACTTAGACTGCTTATGAACAAGCTGTAGCTGCCTGATTGTTTGGCAAAATGGTTAATCACTTTGCAGGAGTTCGATTATGAGATTAAGAGTAAGCCACCGAGGTTGCAGGGTATTGTGGAATGCCTTGTGGATTTCGGGGAGCCGAAAGAGACTTTGGCTGAGGGAAGTGATATTGAGGAAATGTTTAAAATTGATACAGCTTCTATTCCATCTTGGTATGCTGCCATTACACACTATTTATCAACAGGAGAGACGGGAGCTGGTTTGTCAAAGTCTGAAAAGAGGAAGATCAAACAGCAAGCTTTGAAGTTTTCCTTGATAGCAGGGACGCTATATCAGCAGGGTGTTGATGATATTTACCGCCGATGTGTGATGCCTGATGAGGTTCCTTTTATCTTGGAAGAGTGTCATGACTCTGCATATGGAGGGCACTTTGCGGGACGGTTGACGGCGTAGAAAGCTTTAAGAGCCGGATATTGGTGGCCGTCCATCTTCCAAGATTCTTTTGAGTATATAAAGAAATGTGATACCTGTCAAAGGCATGACAGTCAAGAGAATAGGAAACATCCACTTACGCCTATTATGGCTATTCTTCCATTTGAGAAGTGGAGCATTGATTTTGTGGGTCCTATTACCCCGTCGTCCACTACCCAGAAGAGGTATATTATAGTAGCCACTGACACTGATTATTTTACAAAATGGTCAGAAGCGCGGGCGACGAGGCAGGACAATGCAAAAGAGACTGCAAGTTTTCTGTTAGAGCAGATTATCTGCCGCTTTGGTCCACCAAAAGAATTAGTGTCGGACCGGAACCCATTTTCTGAATAAGGTGATCAAAAGCTTGACTGAGGCTTGGCAAATCAAGCACAATAAAACGACTCCTTATAATCCACAAGCGAATGGGCAAGTTGAAAGTACTAATAAACAGCTTGTGGGGATCTTGTCTAAGGTAGTCTCTGAGAAGAAACGAGACTGGGACAAGAAGCTGTATGTGGCAGTATGGGCGTATAATACCACATTCAAGTGAGCTATCGGCCATACTCCATTCAAATTGGTTTATGGGGAAGAGTGTGTATTACCCCTTGAAATCAAATTGCCGACCATACGGTTTGCAATTAACCATTCGTTGGGAGACAAGGATTCCCTTTTTGAACGTTTCACGACTATAGCCCATCTGGATGAGCTGAAGTTGCAGAGTTTATTACACCAGGAGGTAGCCAAACATCAGATGAAGCAGTTGCATGACCTTAGAGCGAAGAAATATACCTTTAAAAAAGGACAATTAGTCCTCTATTATGATGCCCGTAGGGAGCTGTTTCCAGGGAAGCTGGAACCTAAATGGGATGGTCCCTACAAGATTGTCAGGTTAGGGAAAAATAGGTCTACGGTCCTATTAGCTGATCTACAAGGAGTAGAGTTTAAAAATAAGGTTAATCTTAATAAGATTAAACCTTATTATTTCTAAGTATACTAATACAAAGAAAATGTATTGCAGGTCCATGCTGGGGATGATTTGAGACCTACAAAAGAGCTTAAAGTCGGTTGATGGGGCGGTTAATCCCTTATTTGGAGCACCCATATCTGGAGCAGAGATACCATCAGGGGAAACTTATCTGGTGGAGCAAAGGATACCAGGTGATTGAGCAAGAAGACGGAACCTTTGTGTGGGAGATTAAAGTCTTCTGCCATCACAGTTTACGACTGTTGACGAGTATCCCTGTTGAGTTCAATGAAGAAGGTGGGATGGAGCCGTCAGTTCATCCTCTCAACATGCTAAACTTTGATTACCATAATTACGAATAGAGGAGTCCGCGATGGCAGGCTGTGTAAACCCATTGTGGATGTACACATTATATTTTGACGGAGCGTCCAGGGGCCCTAATAAAAAAGGAAGTGTTGGAGTAGTAATCTGAGATCCCCGACATAGAGTTACGATGAAGTTAGCTGCTTATCTCGGGGTAGGATTCACCAACAATATGGCGGAGTATAAAGCCTTGATTATGGGACTGCATATTGCCAAACAAGGTGGTATTCGTCGGTTGTTAGTAAAAGGGGATTCCCAGTTGATCCTGAATTAGCTAGATGGGACATACACAGTGCGGAATCCCATCCTCTGTATGTATCATCGAACTGCGATGACCCTACTTGAGGAGTTTGAGAGAGTGTCTTTTCAGCTGATTCCATGTTACTAGAATCAGTTTGCAGATTCATTGGCAAATCTTGCTTATGAGGAAGACCTCTTCTTTAATTGTGGTCCTAGTTTGGATATTGTGATCAATGATAAAACAGGACCTAGTCGCTTGTGGGGAATGTTATCAGAACATGCGATAGATGACAGACGATGGTTGATATGGGTGATGCAAAGAGTAGCCGAGACCAATCTACCATTATTGTCTTGGACCCATAAGTTAATTAGACAATATGTTATGTGTACGCCTCTTGCTGTACATGCAAGAGGGATGGGTCATAACCTTATGCATTTAGTTTAGGGCTACGAGCCTGTTTTTCCTCCTTGGGAGGGAGCCTATTATTGTATATATGTGCTATTCCAGGGGAGGATGTGTAGGTGTTCTTCTATTTTGCAAGGTTTTACTGTTTTATTTCGTTAGGCCAAGAGGGCCGATTAAGTTTTGTGGTGAAGTGTTTTATTTCATTAGGCCAAGAGGGCCCATTGTCTGTTTAGTGCAGGTGCGGTTAATGGTTTCTTGTTTGAGTTCTGTGCTAGACGGGTTTGAAGAAGAGCTTGGAAGGAGCCTTTTGTTGAGTGGAAGCTTCTCGTGGCCCTATCCAGGTGATATCTTTCCTTTATGAGTACTGTGGCTTTTATGCTATATGTATTCGTGTACTTGTTAAGGGGGATTTTTCGTTTCTTATTGGGGACCGGCGTCCAAGGCATGAAGTCCCAGGTTTAGGTTCAGTATGTTTGAGGGAGGTCTGAGTAGTCATTGCCTCCTGTAAAGACATTGTCAAGCATGGAAAGACATATTTTAGAAGGGAGTTCTAGTGACCCTGTTCTGCTAGCCTGCTAGGCGGTTGTTCTAGGAGTTTTTGTTAGTTGTGAGGCAGTTAGAGGAGCCTGCCAAAAGAAAAATAAAGATGATACGAGGAAAGAAATCCTAAATATCTTAAAGAAAATAAAAATATACAAAGGTGTGTAAAAACGGGTTCTAACCCCTAGCAAAGAAAAGAAAAGAAAGAAGAATTTATAAGCAGTTGATCATTGCCTTGCGAAGGCCTGGTAGGTTCCTGGGGACGAGTCAGACCCGGGGCCGATGCCTTGTCTTCCTAGGGGTGGCATCTTGCTGGAAAAGAAGAAATTAAGGAAGGTTGGAGCGAAAATAAAAGTGAGCATCAAAAAAGGATTAAGTGTCGCCTTGCGAGGGCTTGGTATGTTCTTAGGTACTGAGACAGGACCTGAGGCCGATGCCCTGTTCTCCTTGGGTCACTACGCTCAGCTCTCTCCTTTTTATATGTCCGAGTATATCACTAAAATAAAATAAAAACTTGAAAGAAGAAATGTGCTAAAAGAAAATACTTCTTGATCAGGCTATAGGAGTCCTCGCCTAGTAGGAGCTCCTAGTTGTGTTGTCCTTAGTTAGGTAGGTAGTTCAGACCACCACCCAGGGCGACCTCTTTGATAGTTCTTTTTAGTCTGGCCATGTTGGAGCAGTCGGTTAGTGACTAGCTTCAGACCTTCTATCAGATTATGCTAGGCCTACTCCTTGTGGATGTCATGCCTTGGTTCTGTCAGGGGGTAGGGTGAGCATTGTACTGTGTTTAATATGTATCTATTTTGTATCAGCTTGATGCTTCCTTTGGTTGTTTTGTGCAGATCTGGTGTGGGATTCGATGGGCTGAGTCACCCTATCCCGTGGTCGCTAATGAGAGTGGAATTTTGATGCCGAGAAGTGCTTAAAAATAGCTAAAAATTACGAATATCAAGGGAAAAATATCCAACGTCGAAGGCGGCGGCTCGATCTAGGACGATTTTAAGCGGCAAAGTGCTTTAAAGGCGCCCGAGCGACACTTGTTGATTTTTCATAATTTTTCAAATTGTCGTGCGGGTTGACAAGAGTTACCGACCAATGCAAGATGCCGAGCCGGACGCCCAGGATTTTTCAGAGCTCAATTTGGAGTCCGGACGGGAAAATGGCCACAAAATGGTCAAGATATGAAAAGGTGGACACTTGGGAGGCCAAAATTGGGCATGCCTTTTGAGTTTGGACCCCCCTCTAAAATTTTATGTACCTTATGAAGCAAAAAATGTGGAGAGAGAATGAGGGATGAAGAAAAAACGTGGAGCAACATGGCAGCCGTTTTTTGCGCCCTCTCATGATGGAGATGGAGTATGCAGGCTGAAAGCAACCCATATAATCGATCATGGGGCTGATATTCCCTCTCTTGGCTGGTCTTATTGCCTGTCTTCGCCCGTCAAATGGTGGTCTCTATGAAGATCTCTGAAATCAGTCTTTCTCTCTCCTCCCTCTCTCTCCTCTAAGGGCAGATTCATGTGGTGAAGAAGAAGAAGAAGAATGGATGACGGATGCTTGTCCAATGAAGACCGGATTGCTCCGTGATGCAAGAGGAATGAAGATTGCTGATTGTCAACTGTCATGAGCATTAATGGCTGCTGGAAATCAGTCCCGAGACATGGCAAATAAAAACCCGCAACCCACAGAGAACGGTAATTTCATTTTTACAAAGGAAATTAATGTTTTATGCAATTTGCTTCATGAATACTTGTTCCCATGGGATGATTATGCATTATGATGTTCCTTCTATGAGTTTGATCAGTTTATGCTCAAAAAATCAGAAAATCATAAGTGTTATGACTGAAATTAATAGTGTAAAACCCGTAAAACACACGAAATAGGAAAAAATTGGGTGTTTTTTATATATAAATGGAAAATGTAATAAAACACACCAAGTAAATTTGTGTTTTTGTTGCAAATGAACCTAAGAGCCACAGTCCACAACTCATTTTGTATTTTTAGTTATTTAATATGGCAAAAAATACAAGAAAAATAGAAAAAATGGATAAAAAATAGGGGGAAATGGATTTTGAGTGCCGAAAATTAAGGAAAAATAAGATTCATGTTTGTGGATGTATGGGGGATCTAAAGTATGAGGTTTAGCCTTAGTTCAGCCCTACCTTTATGTTTTAGTGAGTGTTTATTGTTTTTATATAACAAAAAACATGGAAATGAACCCTAAACCTATCAATAATGCACAACCTAAACGGGTGAGGGGGTAGAGTGTATAAAAGGTGTTTAAATACTGAATGAAATGATGAAAAGCTTGTTGGTTTTTATGCATACCATTTAGGTTGGTCGATAATTAAAGATTAAGAACCTAGTAGCACGAGGGTTTCTCGGTGCTAGGTTCATGCAACGCCGTATACGAGCGATAGTCAAAATCATTGAAAGAAATGTTTTCCACATGTGCACAAATGCTGATGGTCTTAATTGTTTGAGCACATGGACATTCACTAATTGCATAAATCGTAAAGAAACTTAAAGGTATCAGACAATACCTCCTGGATGCATAGCACCTGTATTCTCTAGATCGTGACCCACGTTTAGTGAGAGACAGCATATCCCAAGCTGTAGGCTAGGCGTTGGGTCTAAGGGGAAAGTAAAGTGAGGTATGGTACATTCCTGGATACGATCAATTGATACCTTGAGTGGAAATATGTGCGATATTGTGTTGTATATGTTTAAGATGCATCGAGGGGCCAATCCCCAAGGTGTAGGAGAGTTGCAGTGAGGTAGCGGCAGTCAGCCGTGGGAGGACCTCCTATGTTTGTACTTCGTGCTATTTGGCAATGTGCTGGGGACTCCCTCTGAGGACTGTTAATTGGGTTAGATTTGGACTACAAGATGTGATAAAAACGTAAAATATTTAGGAAGGCAATGTATGATGTATGTGTCATCCATGCTCCTGGCCGCGAGGCCGTGGGGTTGTTGAGCGTATAATAGAGATCCGGCTAGTGCATGAGCCAGTGTCGGCCCGTTTTAGGTCCCATCAATGTCACTCATGATAGGGCTGATTGCTCAACAAAGCTAATGATGGAATCCTCCAACAATCACGAGCAAATCATTCAGCCGTACCAGGTCCGCCTAAGAGTCCTAGGTCTCCTACATCCTCTCTTTCCAAACGGACCCAGGAAGCACAATGACACTCGTCAATGGCAGGGTCTCACTCCCAATCTCTATCTCCATCAAAGCTTCCAAACACCCAAGAGGGGAAACATGACACTAGCCGTAGCTCTCGGCCCAAGGATACGCCCGTGCGACCCAATGTGACTGGATCAACTCAGGATCGATCTACACAGGTGAATGCTCAGAGGACAACAAAAGACACGACCATTTCCGATCGCCCTGAGGACTCAACACTGCGATCCACCAAGAGTAACCAGTCCACTGGACTAAATGCCACTGCTTCCAATCAAGGACCGCAGCAGTCATAGCCCTCGGCCGTGACTACACCCCTTGCAGAACGTGTCCCTAATAATTCATCTTCGGAGGAGGTGCCGCAACCAATATCCTTGACAACTCCAATCCGTCCCAACCACCTAAATCCTAGGCTCGAGGAGAAACCCCTCAACGATGTGGCCAAGGAGATGACTCATCAAACCACTCAACCTAGCAAGGCTATTCAGCAAGCCGCGACTAAGTTCCATGAGGACACACTAGAGAAAGGAAATGCTAAGGCCCAACTAGGCACAACAACGGTTTACCTAGTCCAAGGTCCTGAACCATTGAGAGATATGCCTTCACAGACCAAGAGAATGAGGAGAAAACAACGCAAACAATAGCAGCTACAGGTGGTCGTGGACCCCAAGAGCATTGAGACCAAGAGCGCTGGAGAGCTGGGGAATAAAGCATCAAGTCCATCCGCCAATGAACCCATTGATGTCTCTCCTAATAGCGGTGAAACCTCAGACACATCTGTGTGCTCTGAAAAATTAAAGCAGTTGTTGCCATCAACAATTTCTTTCAACACTCAATCCACTGACAATAGAACTCTCATCGACCAATCAAGAGTGGAGATAACGCTGTCACAACAGGGCGACAAATTCATACTAGTCACGTCCAAGGAGAACCATGACGCAATAACGAAGCCTCAAGAGAAACATGGAAACCCCAAGCGCGTGAGCACTCCTAGCATTGACCAATCTTGCTCATCTCGGCCTGAGCCCCCAGCTACGCTAAAGCCCAAGCAAACTCCTAGAACCTTGCATGAGATGGCAACCGAGCAAGCCCTCGTTGAACATAGAAGTGTCGCAGAATGCCTAGCTGAGTTGGATGCCAAGCTCAAGGTGTTCGCACATGTCTATGTCTTGGCAGACATACGCACATTCCCTAAAGAGCAGCTCGAAGAATACTTGCCCTTTCCTTTATCTTGGGAAGTGCAAGAACATCTTGATGAGCACTATAGCAGGCTCTTGCATGAACGCTTGCTACTCATCTCGGGCGAGGAAGCCGACGAACTGCGCTTAACTGTCACATTCAATGAGGTGCTCTGCCAACCAAATCTCTTAGAGATAGAGCAACTAAAGCGATTGTCAAAAGGCCGAAGTCTATTTGAACAGCATTGGTATGAAAATCGCGTTGCAATGGCCGAACTAGGAGCTCAGATCATGACAATCTCTGAGGAGCGATTGGCCAAATGGTGATCCCAAAGAGACCCAACCTATGTGGCACCAACTTCCCTTTGAGTGCTGACTGCCATTTGGGGCACAGACTTGGCTGAACCAAGCCAAGAAAACCCTCTACTTGATAAGGTGCCACGTGTACTAGATGCGTGTGCCACGTGTACTGAGTAAGCTGCCACGTGTACTAGATGTGTGTGCCACACTTCAATACAATCCCGAGTTCTACAATTGGTTTCTATCCTCATGAAGTGACAGGGATTCGTAAAAATGTATATATATAAACAATGATTTTTGTGTCACCCTGTATAGACACTATCAACACACACAAGCAATAAAAAGTCAAGCACAGATAGAAGAATCGGGGCCAACAGGCTAGGCTAGTCTGCTCCCCCTTTCACATGATCATGTCCGTGTCCGGGCAAGGGGCATGCACCCTGCATTGCCACCATGGAAATCCCTGACCAACATCTCTGATGATGAAAGCAGGGCGCATTCCCTCTCTATACACTTTTCCCTTTCTGGCCTATCCTTCTGAGGATGAGCCCTCCCAAACGCAGGACCACCAAAACCGATGTAACTCGGCGTGAGTCAAGATCTGCTAGTAGCTAGAGGCTAAATGGACACCATTATGGGGGTCATCCCTCTACAATGAGTACAACATGTTCCGCACCATCTCTTCTAGTCATATGCGTTTGACAACCCACACTGAAATCCCTTCTATGCGAACAATCTTATTCCGTATCAAGGCCTAACCCTTGGATTGCATCTTGCAGGCCCCCAGAAGAAAAACATGGAGAACCACAATCAGCTGGCATACAGAGATGCTCTTCGCAGACGAGGAAACATGCAGCACGTGCCCCTCCGTCGATGCACTATGTGCCCACTCTCAAGAGATATGCAAAGAAACGCGAACCTAAACAGCATCGTCCCGGACGAAGGCCTAAAAATCCTCGGACCAGGAAAGTCGAAGCTCAGCGAAGCATGCAAGCCGTGGCAACACCAATTGCACAAATCCCCCACAACAAATTATTTAAAGGCATTTTGAAAATGGTGGCAGTCCGGGACTATACCATCCATGTCCCGGTGCCCTGCCCGACCTCACGACAGTCCCGCACCAGCACCAGCCTAGTCGCCTAACCAATCGGACTCGCCCCGCCTAGTAGAAATTGACTAAGCCCCTATGATGTACAAGCAGCTTGACAAGTTATCAGGACCTAACTTTTTGTCTTTTGATAGGTAAAAGGGCAACTCCCCACTTGTACAACTTCTTCTGCCTATCGTTAATGTATGCCACATCTTTGACAAGCGATCGCATGGGCATTGCAATTAACATCATAGCATTTCAAAAAGTCATGTTTTAACATAACTACATCTGTTGAATTACTTAACGAAATCAAGCATGTGCTCTCACGACGTGACAAGTGGATGCAGGATAACATAGGTCTTTGTGCAAACGTGTTCAACGCCTGGGTCACCACAAAACCACGACCGTGCACTAATCACAACAAAGTCACGCTGCTGAACGCAAACAATTACCCTTGTGAGTGCCCACATTGTACGAACCAACGTGTAGTCATGGGCTACACTCTCTTCTTGGGTCAAGCTCTACACTCACAACACGGGACGCTGCAATCGTACCGATATCGCAACAACAGCTCCCCTAACAACAAGGCTAGGGCCAAATCATCACGGTCATATCCATTTCTTGAGCCTCCAAGGCTTGACATGTTCCGACCCATTGAAAGGCTCATAGCCTCCGCATATTGCAATGGTTGTACTGTGGCAAAAAAAAAACCGCACCTACGGGTCCTCAAATTAGGTGCGTCCAATGACCTTGGTCGGCTAGCTCCGTCCCTAGTCCCCTAGCCCCCTAGCATCACCCACAATAGTTCAGGGCACATCAAGGGCAAAACAGCCCTAGGGAGCTTGTCTCTCCTGTGGTTAGACCTGTTACCCTGAACCATTCACACAATTCCCGCTTCCACTCTACCTTAAACCCATGGCAATCACTTGGGACACACCCTGCATGAACGGCCATGAACAGTATACCATCCCCATCCACAAGCCCAATGTCTCCCACCTACGGCTCATACACAATCCACATGCCCTATCCTGCTATGTCTACAATCACAATGCACAGGATGTTGCACCCACCTTCACATGTACTTCTTTCCACCATGGACCACTCTACTTCATCCACACGACGTTATGAGCCACCAGGCCGCGGTCTTCTACCTACATAATATCTAAGTATGCACGAGCACTCACATAATATCTGCACGAAAGTCTATACACAGCTTGGGTTCTCAAGTGCAGGACAATACTCCAAGCCTGCTTAGAGTTCGACATGTCTCCCAAACTCATCAAAATATGTCTTGTGCACACTAAGACGACTAGCACTACCCCTTAGGGAGAGATCACCTTACAGGTTTTCCACTTGCAAGTATTCAAGGCTCCAATGGCAGCGCCGTCAACTCTCCATCAACGCTCAACTCTAAACTCTTGTCCTTCACTCCATCATCACAATCACCAGAGAATCACCACGTGCAAACTCCACCAGGAGCATCCCACGCACACCAACCCCCGTGCCAACTATGAGTGGCCATTCCCAACAAAGAGTCGCCCTATTGCCACCTACAACAATCATATCACCAAGCCAATCGGAACAGCTAGTGCCCCCAATGACCTTCATCTACACCAACCTCAGAACTCCCCCAAGGCAAACCACAACCATCCTTGCCACCCACGTCTTCGGTGCATGCTACCGCTTGCTACCTACAACGGTGAGTACCATGGGACTGACACTTGTCTAGGAGGGGGTAATGTTAACCCCAACACGAAGAAAGCAAAAGGAAATAAAAAAGATGTAGGGCAAAGGTGGAAAAAAGGTAGCTCGACTGAAGAAAGAAGAGGAGAAAAGGCCAAAAGCGCAAGGGCAACCTTAAAAGTCCAAGGCAGCTGCAAAAGGGGAAAGGTGCATTTTACCCTGAAATCTGGTAAAAGAGTGCCAAGCGGTGGAAAATCCGGAAAGCTAAAATAAAAGACAATGACAATGACAAAGGCCAAGGCAAGAGAAATGGAAGGCAAAGGCGCACTAGGAAAACCACAAGACAAAACTTGTGTAAAAGAGCGCAAGCGCACTGCAATTTAATTCAAGGAGCGCCGGGCTCTCACCTGTGCAATTTGTAAACATAGATGGGCGGCCAAAATGAAGCTATGAAGATAGAAGGATAATGGGAAAAAGGGCCTAGGCTACGGCCGGCCATGTAAAAAAGGGAAAAGGGGATGACCGCCCAAAAGGGATTTAGGGTTTTGTATATAAAGTTGAAAACTGAATGAGAAGCTCATTCTTGTGTGTGGCAAAAAGTGGCTCTCCCCTTCTTCTTCTTCTTCTTCTTCTTCTTCTTGCTTGATTGAGCTTGTGCTTGAGAGAGGGAGTGTGAGAGTGTGAGGGAGTGAGTGTGTGAGGGTGAGGGACCGTGGGGTGGAGAAGCTCTCCATCTTCTCCTCTCTTCTACTCTTCTCTTCTCTTGCTCGTGGTCATGGAGCTTGGAGCGTGGAGCTTGAGGATGGAGCTTGCTTGAAGCTTGCACTTGGATTGTGGAGCAACTGGAGTGTGCGGGAGAGGAGGTAGCTCGAACGGCATGGAGGTAAGCTCACTACACCCGTAGATATGGATGGCGCGTGCTATGTGAGAGGTAGCCATTAGTACTCAGCTTGGAATGCTTGAAACAATAAGCAGTCCGTGGGTCTTGGTGGTTGAGCAAAAGCTCCCACACCTGCCTCTAAGGTTACCACGACCTCCTGATACCTGCATATCGCCAAATTGTTGATTCAATCTGTTTTGCTGGTTGTCACTACCAAGTCCTGTACCACGGCCTCTTGAAGAGAACCTGCCACGTCCCCTTCTTGAAGTGGAGTAGAAAGCTTGGACTTTTTCACCACTTTTTTCAGATGTCTCACTCTGCATGTTGATCTCTTCAGTGATCATAAGGGAGACCAACTCATTGAAATCTGGAAATGGCTTTTTGACATATACGGAAGTTACAAAAGACTTCCAAGCCTTTTCATTGTTAAGTCCACCCAAGGTAGACGACACCAATCATCATCGTCGAGTATTGCATCAATCACTGCCAAGGCATCTGCAATGCTCCTTACCTTCCATGCATACTCATTGATAGACATCTTCCCTTTCTTCAATGTATTCAACTCTTGCTTGAGTTGGATCTTTCATACCTTTGTATTTATGGAAAACATACTTTCAAGTATGGTCTAAGCTGCATATGAATTCTCTACATTTCTGATATGTCCCAGCATATTATTGTCAATTACTGCAGACAGCCAATACATGACCTTTTTGTCTTTTGCATTCCATTCCTTCCATGTCTTTGTCTCTTCTGTAGTTGGAGGATCACTCACTTCCGGCTCCTTTTCTTCACCTGACACAAACTCATAAAGGCCTTTTCCAATAGGGAAGTTCGTGACACGGAACTTCCATGAAGGGTAGTTGTTCTTGTCGAGCTTCTCAATGATGGGGTTTCCACTGTTCTCTGCCATTATCACAAAACTAATACCAAACACCAAGCTAATCTTCTGCAACCCTTGACCTGTAGTGCATAGCAATACACCAGATAGCCTTTTTCACTGTTTGCTCAACAATACATGCAATCTGCAACCAGTTTGCAGATAAACCTTGTGTTTATTCGCTGATAAACACCTTTGAACTTACAGATCTAAAATGTGTAACATGTGCACATGTATACGGCAGACACATCTGAAATTGTAGGGTATCTCGAACTACTGTCCTCAACCTTGCAGCTCTAAAACGGGGTCTGAAATGACCTCGGATGGCCTAAATAGCAGCGGCTAAGTCCAAACGGGCTTAACTGCAGAATACACAGCGCTCTTTGCGCACACCAAATCTCACTGCAATCTGAGATTTTTGCTCTACCCTGCTTCTGGTGCCTCCATAGGCACTATCCAAGAGAAAGAGTGGAAGGATGGGAGAGCTTCTTACCCATGGCATGCTTGCTCAAACCTTGCTTCTTCTCCTTTACTTCAACCTTCAAAATTAGCCTCTCTCAGTGGTACAGCTCTGATACCATGTCAAGAATCATGTGGTGGGGGGACTTGCTCAAGATGCTGCGCCGAACACATACAGAATGCACAAGGAGAAGCTCACTCAAGAGACAAGAAGAGAGATGGAGGCCAAAACGTTTTCTTGTTGGTTTCTTCTTCTTCTTCCACACACTTTACAATGTACACAAAGTATAGATAAGATACAACATAAAGGAAAGTGGCCTACTAAGTCAAACAATGCATAACTGATTACACTAGTCGACTGACGCTATAACTGTGCCAGTTGTAAATAGGTGTAACAACCTGAATATAATAAGTAATGAGTCAGTGGCCATGTGAGAGTCATAATGACCACCGACGTGCTAAGTGTAGACGTGTGGACCCATCTAACCAGGTGGTCCATCATCAATGTCCGCATGTGTTGAGCTTGTCATCTCAACATACTTGAATAATCAAGAAAATTGAGATACTCTAATTCAACCATCAACACATCAAGGCTCACCAATACTAACATTATACACAAGCTTTCCCAAAAGTAAGGTCAAGTAAGTGGATACCAATGTTTAGATCCCTTTATAAACTTCTTCCTAAGAATAATGAGCTTTTGGTCTCTACTTGGCTACTCATTCATATAGTCCTCATGGTTGGCAGAAAAAATGTTGGCTACATTTATCAAGTCATCACAAAGAGTGGGAACCATCAAAGCATGGGTATTTAAATTGTGTAATTCAGTTTACTTATGTATTCACATTGGTAATAAATACTAACACAAAACAAATGAATTGCAAATCTTACTAATTCATTCATTGGAGTCTAGAGAGTAGTGTAATCTTGCTAACCCTTGTGGGATCAAGTGCAAAGAACCCTACAATGCTTGGATCTTGTGTTGATAAAGTTTTCCTTTATAGCAACTAACCAAGCCACTGTCCTATGATTTCCCTCCTAGACATAAAACACCTTGCTTGACAAGAATTTAAATTCATCATTGTCTCTAATCTCACTCTCAAACTCGTCATTTATCTCTCCCCATATGGCATCCCATCCCTCCATAATATTATCATCCACAATAGTCACTTCATTGGCATATATACATACTAACACAATGAATGCACCCTTCTTAGGCACATAGCCCTCCTTGGAAAAAAAATGACTTTAAGCCTATAATTTAAAATAAATAAAATAATAATAAAAGAAATTTGAAAGTGATATTATTCATAAAAAAGCTAAAACAAACTTGAGACATCATCTCAAAGGCCTCTAAAACGAGCATATGGTATCAACTTACAAAGTAGTATGGTGGGACAATGAAAACAAAGTGGTATCTTGGGCTCAAACATGTAAGGCACAATCTGCATGTTTGCTTCTAGCGGAGAACCATCATCTTCAATGTCTTGCATATCCTCTTGCATCCCATACTCAATATGTTGACTCTCAACTTCATATCGTTGATCACTTATATTACTTACTTGATCAAGTATCTCATTAGATAAAGTTGTTGTCTTCCCTCTCTTTTGATTGCATGTTTGTTTTGCCTTTATAGATAAGTTGCTTAAAAATTTATTGTGATTGTAAGAAAAGCTATGAGTTACATTAGAAAAAAAAAGCATTGCATCACCTAATAGGAGGTTAGGCCCCTCTTTGTGGATGTCCAAGTGATGACATATAAACAATGGCAAAGGAACTACAAAAAGAACAAGCAGAAAATAACATTTTAATTATGCAAAAGCAAAAAATGCTAGTACTTCATTTATGTACAATTGATGAATTTACAGCATGAATGGTATAGAACATTTTATGTTTCTTCATTATTATGAACAATGGAAAACCTAGAACCTAGGAATATAGACTACTTGATTGGGGCACAAGTGGGATTTTGAGAGGGTTTTGTTCCACTAGAAGTGATATAAAGCATCAAGGAAATATTACCGAGGGACATTTTGAGCATGCTTGGAATGTCAATATATTAAATAATTATGTTGAAGAAGGTTTCTTGTATAATACACTCATTGTAGACATAGCAATAACAATTTCATAAGATATTCATTTTGATTCATATTCATGAGTGAAGCATGCTGGGGCGTCTGTAGATACAAATTTGTAAACGTTCAAAATCTTGCAAAGGTTCAACAATACATGCATAACATATGGTCCAACACACTACAAGGATGAATATTCACGATAAATTTAGCATCAAACATAGAATTGAGATTGCCAAGAATTAAAACTTTTACCAAACTCATAAGCACAATATCTTAAACATAATTTGGAAATGACAATGAGTTGTTCATGGAAAAATTCAAATGTTTTATGAATCCTTGAGCTCTTAAGAAGAAACAACTTCATGCCTTATATGAGTCTTATTATTAGTGGATCACTTAGATGGAAACATGTATAAAATATTGCTCGCTAATTAAAAAGTCATTTTATATCTCCAAGTTACAAATAGAGGCTTGAAAGCTCTCCCTTTTGAAAGCAACTAAAAAGTCCTTTAACTCAAAAAGGTCATTAAAACTTGGCAGTCATGGGCTTAAATTTCATTAGCTTTTGACAGCTGTAGAGGCGAGCTCAAGCTCAACCACCAAGACCCATGGACTGCTTATTGTTCAAGCGCTTCAAGCGAGCACTAATCGCTATCTCTCACATAGCTGACGTGCTATCCTTCTCTACGAGTGTAGTGACCTTACCTTGATGCTCGATCGAGTTGCTTTCTCTCTCAAGCACTCCGATAGCTCCATGATTCTTGATGCAAGCTCAAGCATCCTCAAGCCTCCACCTCCAAGTTCCATCCTCCATAGTTGCACGCAAGAGAAGAGAAGAGGAGAGAAGAAGAAGAGAGAAGATGATGGAGAGCTTCACCTCCTTGATCCCTCACTCTCACACACTCACTTCCTCACACTCTCACACTCCCTCCCTTAAGCACACACAAGCAAGCAAGAGAAGAGAAGAAGAGAAGAAGGTGATTCTATTGTTGCCATACACCAAAAGAATGAGCTCTCATTCATTTTTTGAACTTTATATACAAAGCCCTAAATCCCATTTGGGCGGTCATCCCCTTTTTACATGGCCCCCCATAGCCTATGCCCTTTTTTCCATTGTTCTCCTATCTTCCCAGCTTCCTTCCTACCGCCCATCTACATTTATAATTTGCATAGGTCAGAGCCCGGTGCTCTTAAAATAAATCATGGTGTGCCTTGCACTCTTTAACAAAAGTATTGACTTGCGCTTTTTCTTGAGTGCCTCCCTTTGATTTAGGACTTTTTCACACTTCTTGTGTTTCTCGATTTTTCTTGGTGTGCCTTCGTTCTCCATTCCTCTTTTACCTTGGCTTTGTCTTCTGCTTTAGATTTTCTGGATTTTCCACCTTGTTTGTTTGAGGGTTAACATTACCCCCCTCCTAGTTGAGTGCCAGTCCCATGGCACTTGTTGGGTGGTGAGTCGAGCTCTGCTGCTGGAGTACCCAAGTGGATTTTTGAGTTTGTGTACAAGCCGTGTTGGGAGGTGTGTTGGAGGGATTTATGGAGCTTGAAGACCCTTGAGTTGGAGATGATCCCTGGTGTTAGAGGGTTTTATGGACCTGTTGGAGGGATTTATGGAACTAGAAGGCCCTTGCGTTGGATATGATCCCTAGTATTGGAGGGATTTATGGACATGTTGGAGAGATTTATGGAACTGAAAGGCCCTTGCATTGGATATGATCGCTGGCGTTGGAGAGATTTATGGACCTATTGGAGGGATTTTTGGAACTGATAGGCCCTTGCATTGGATATGATCCCTGGTGTTGGAGGGATTTATGGACCTATTGGAGGGATTTTTGGAACTGAAGGGCCTTTGCATTGGATATGATCCGTGGTGTTGGAGGGATTTATGCCTTTGAAACTGACGATGGCGTTAGATGGATCCCAGTGGGGAGAGAGACTGATGGGCAGATCCATCTTTAAAATTGAATATGGTGTTAGATGGATCCGTCTCCTGGCCCTCTACGGTTGCCTTCTCTTGCGTTGTTCCAAATGAGCTTCTTCATTCACTTTTTGATTGGGGATGCCTCAGTGTGCCCCTACTTTGTTTCACTGACATGGTGACATTGTCGCATAAAATGGGAAATTTATTGCATGGATGATGGGGTCTCCGGGGCTGGTGGTTGGGGCCTTTGTTTGTACCTGAAAAGAAAAGAAGGTGCACTACCTAGGGGTGTGTTCCATTGTCATGTGGTGTGTTGTATGCATGCTAGTGGGGCTGGGAGCAAGCCTGGGAGTTGCCACTCATGTGAAGACTTAATTTGTGCATAAGGGAAGTGCGGTGCGTGTAGCTTCGGGTGACAGGTCTAACCATAGGCGAATGTTACCTCCCTAGGTGTGTTCTGCCCTTGATGTCCCCTAAGCAGGAAGTGGGGGATCAAAATGAGGCTAGGGGGTTAGGAACGGAGCCAACCGACCGGGGCCACCGGGCGCACCTAACTTGATGACGCCTAGGTACAGTGGCTGTGGTGGATGTGCAACTTGCGGCGGTGACGTGTGATATCTTTTCCGTTTTTTTTTTTTCCTTTGCTTTCTCCTCTTTATTTCTCCTTTTTAATAATAATAATAAAGCTACATAATCATGACAAAATTTTAATCTTCATCATTGGAGTGAGGTGGAGAAGGGGGACTTAATAGATTTATTAAGGAATTGATGGCTTTGGAGATACCCCTTGAGGTTTAGGCGGACTTGAAGGGTGGTGGTGGAGAGGAATGGATGATTGTAGTGAGTGAAGTGGCTATCATTCATGTCCTCTAGAAGAGCTAAGCAAAATAAAGGCAATAGAGTGGCTCGCATCATTATCGTGAGCTAGCGCGCAACTATCTATAGTGTTAGGATCAAAATGGAGTACTAGGAGGCCGCGACCCTGCAGGGTGGGATCTTGCCTAAGGAGTATCCTAAGCAATCTAAGGTAATTACAAGTGGTAATAAAGGCAGGGTCAGGGCATGAAGAGAATTCATTAGTGAATTGGATTAAAGTATCATACAAGTTCTCTGATGTGAAGACGAGGGCTTTCATATGTAGTACAATGAGGATTATATATTACAGGGAAGTTATAATGGCCGTGGACACTGGAGTCAAAATCCACTCCTACCCTTCGAGGGTAGGGTATAAAGGTTGGGTCGTTCCCCTTGAAGAGTTGAGTGTTACAAAAGGCCATCCAAGTGTCCAGGTTGGTGTCATAGACCCTTCTTCTCCATGTAGGTTGGCATTCTAGTCAAGCACAGACCATGGTACTTCAAAAACTTTATTTTGCCAAAATTCAGCATCTTCTATGGCCCATAATGTGGGGTTCTTCTCTCTCTCCTCTAGCCATCTTTGTCCGAGCCTACTTCCGACATTAATCACCTCCTTCACCACCTTGATGAGTAACATTGTACGCAGGGTGGCAGGGAATTGGAAGTTGAGGTCGAAGGGGCTCCTAGCCATTTCTTGCCTTTCCCAGATTATGAGGTCTACATGGAAGCTTGCTGGGGGTGTCATCCGCACATGGTGGGATAGGTGCCTGGGATGTCCTCACTCCCCTGGCATTCCATTTTCTCCTTGTTTCCTCCACCATTTGTTTCCTCACTCCCCTGGCATTCCATTTTCTCCTTGTTTCCTCCACCATTTGTTTCCTTCTTTCTCTCAGTACTACCTTTCTTTCTACGGAGGTGTCTATGTGTTGCTGCTCTTTGGGCCTCGGGATGTCCTCACTCCCCTAGCATTCCATTTTCTCCTTGTTTCCTCCACCATTTTTTTCCTTCTTTCTCTTAGTTTTGCCTTTCTTTCTACGGAGGTGTCTATGTGTTGCTGCTCTTTGGGCCTTGGGTAAGGAGGCGATGGGACAACCTCTTCTTCATGTGGTCCCATTTCAAAGTTCACATCCACCTCCCTCTGCTGGCTTGGCTCTTACTGGTCTTCTTCGAGGAACCTGAGTGCGTCCACTTCTTGTGAGGTTAGGCTTGCCAATAGGAGATAATGGCGTTGTTCTTCCAAGCTTGGACCAACTCCATTAGGTTGTGGCAGCATCTGCAGTTCGGCCTTCAGTGCCCTACAAGCCATCCCCAGTTTCTTTTTCATTGTCTCCATGGACTTTCCTTCCTGTGCCTAGGTGACGTCCCTTAGGGTTTCTAGAAAGGTGCATTGTTGGGTATGGAAGCTCACTTGGGCAGCCTCCACTTTGCTTTCGATGAGTATCTTTTCTTTTTCGGCTTGAGTGAGGGTGCCAAGGCTTTGACCCTTTTTTTGTTCTGATTGACCCATTCCTTTGCCCTCTTGTTCATATCTTCGAGGCTTTCCCCCTACCTCTAGGCTAGCACTGTTAGCCTTCATTCTTGATCTTCCATTTCTACCCTTAGCTTTTGTTGCTCTTCCTATGCCGAGATAGCCTCTTGGGTTAGTTTCTCCACCTCTCTTTCATACTTGCAAGCTCCTTCCTCCCTCAACTCCTCCAGCTCTTTTGTGGCGTTAGTGAGTTTCTCCATTTGAGCTTGTAGACCTTCGTAGAGTTCCACAATCTCTTCATTGTGCTACCATAGGTGTCATGTGGCCTTAGTTTCTCCATTCAAGCACACCTACCATTCAGTTTATGTCTCTTCCTTAGCTTGTAGCTGCTCTTTCAGCTCATTGACTTCCCTTTGGGCCATGTCCATTTGGCATGTTCTCTCCAACTAGAATGCCACCATGGCCTCCTTTTTAGCTTCAAGATCTGCTACTGTAGTTCTCTTCTCCTCCTTGGCTCTCTCTAGTTGAGAGAGGAGCTATTTAACATACTCATCCTATTCTTCGAGCAGTCCCTCTGTTGCGGGGACAAAGGTTGTAGAGCTTGCCAACTTTTGCCTCTTAGGGTCCCACCTAGACTTGGTGTCTGTTTGTAGCCGGCCTTTTGGTTCCTACCATGGGGGTTCCTTCTCATGCTCCTTGGCCCATTTCTTTATTCACAAAGTATTGGACCCAAGCCATTAGGTTGTTGGCATCCACGTGGGTTGTAGAACTAGGAGTGGAGATGGTGGGGGTGATGGCGGGCATCAGGAGGGTGGGTATGGGGGTGATCGAGGCCTGGCCCTTGCCTTCTTGCACTGCAAGTGGCACAAACTCAGGCACATAGGCACTTGAGCTCAGACCTTCATCTCTGATGGGGCTCGTGTATTCTGGCTCATCGTGCCTAGACTGCTGCTCAATGGACCTATGCGTGGCAAGGGCCATGTCTTCCTTCTCTTTTTTTCTCAGCTTCTCCTCCTCCTCTTCTTGCTTTCTCTTCCTTTCCTCCTCGGTCTTTTTTGGACTCCATGTGGGTCTTTTGCAAGTCCGCCTTTTCTTATTTCTCCTCTCCTCTTCCTATTGTTCTTGTGCAATTTTATTCTTTGTCTTCCTAGCCTTTCCCCAGCTAGTTTGCTCTTCTTATTCCTTGCTTTCTTCTTCTTCACTCATCGTCCTTTCACTGGATTGTGCCTCCTATTCCTGGTGAGGTGGTGACCTACTTGGTGTTTCGTCCACCCCTTCTCCTCCTTCTTCTTGCCCCTATCCCAAGGCTTCCCTGATGATCACGGTGAGGACCCCACCAAATCCAATGGTTATAGCCTTTGAAGACGAAGCTTTCCTCTTAGCTTTGGTGGCAGGAGATTCTCCTCTAGTAGGTTGTCCTCTCGTTGCCAAGGCTTTTGCTGAGGCCTCAATGGTCTTCCCCACAAACCCATTGAGGTTCACCTCATCTAGTGACCTTGCTGCAACACTCTCTAGCCCCCAATGCTAACATCCCCTGTCCACGTACGAGTAGCCATATCACTAAGGTGGATGGTGAGGATGAGAAAGCAGTACCACCAGCTTACCTACGCATGATGTTCACTACTAAACACACATGCACCATCAATGCATTGATTGACGAGGGAGTTGATTTTAATATCTTGACTCGTGACCATTGGACCCAAATTGGCAAACCGCAGTTGTAGCCCACTAATGCTAATCTTACCTCTTATGGAGGTCAACCCTACATGCTGTTAGAAAAGTGCAAGGTTGCAATTTCTATCGAGTCTAAAAGCATGCCAATAATCTTCTATGTGTTGCCCAACACTAAGAATGCATGTAGGGAATCACTGTTAGGACGAACTTTCAAGAAGCAAACTCGTTGCAATGTCGACTATCAGTCGCAGCATATCCACCTAGCCATGGGAAATGTCCACATAGTTATAGCTTTCAGCAAGGGCGGTGTGACTCCTTCCAAGTCCACAAATCCACCGGTAGATAAACCCGCTACCAAGTCTAAGGAGGGGGGTCGTGACTCGTCACAAGCCACCCAACCTCGAGACCAACAATTGAAGCCCATGAACCCCAGTTCAAATGGGTACCTAAATAGGGAGCGCCACCTAGGAATAGAAATCCATGGCCTCGCCAGGCTAACCATCCGCACCCAAAATCTAGGAAGCCAAGGCCAAACCATAAACATCAACGCACGGTCAAGCCACGATGGGTCCCCAAGACCTTATTGCAAGTGCAAGGCTACTATGTGGGTAACACCTGGATTTGGCTACCTAAAGCCCAAACATCCAAAGGCACTACTCAAACACCATCTTCAAGCTTGACCACATGAAATGTCCAATCAGAACCACTCAAACCACAAGTTACTCAAGACCCTAAATCCATGGAACCTCTAAAGCCTAGCTCAACAAGGCATAAGCCAATATATTTCCCAAAACCGCAACCTATTGCTAACAAACCAACCACATCTAGTCCCGGTGATGCCCCTCCTCAACTCTCAAACGTATAGAGTACCACGTCAACCGTAGCCACAACCGCGCCCATCGAACATAAGGCAAGCTACAACCTCACGAGCAAACCAAGTGATAACCATTAGCTCTGCTGATCTCTCTAGCGCTGTTAAACCTCAACCACCTACCAAGCTTAGACCCTCTTATGAGCGGCGATCAATTCTAACCTTGGCTATGGATTTAGCTGAAAATATTGGGGACGACTTGGTTTCTTGCCTCCGACGCTTGGACGCTACTTTCATGACGTTGGCTAAAAGCTACGATCTAGTAGACTTAGGCCTCTTGAAAGATCCTATAGCAACGGAAGTATGAACACTCCCTTGCTCTTGGGAGGAGTCGGAATTCATATTTGTTAAATCTTTTGAAGCAGCTGAGGAGTTAATTGCAATCGAGTTATCCAAGGAACAAGCAATCAAATAGTGTCTCATTACATCGTATAGCAAGAATATGGTTAGGGCCGCCACAAACCAGGAAATTGAGAACTTACAACAGCTTACTAACAACAACTCCTCCTTCTTGCGGAAATGGTATGCCCTATGACTACAATGGGAGCTAGAGGGATGCCAAATAATGACCAACGCTGAGCAGTGACGCACAATCAAGGCATTCTTAGTACGATCCCACCTATATAGCTCCAACTTCATATAGAATATTGAGCGCCCTTCGTAATCGACCCCCCGAAGAACACATTACCGGACATCTTTATTTAGATCTCATCCTTCTGATTTAGATGGCTATGTTAATTTAGAATATAATTTGAATTTCTATGCTTGGCTCATGCAGAAGTAGAACACTAAGACGATTTGCTGAAGGCCCTTCATCCTCTAACCCTTTAATCCTAAGAAGGGTTCTTCTCATTTCAGGGGGAAAGGGTAAGGTGAATCAAACCAAACACATAAGGAAAACAATTTTTTTTTTTTAAAGCACACATTGCAAGAGGAGGATGAAACAACTTGTGGTTGAGGAAAATGTCAATAAAAGTGAAAACAATAGACCACTAGGAGGAAAAAGTCTACTTCTACACTCAAACATTTTAGTTTGGCAAGTATGTAGTCGTTTCTCATTGCTTGTAATTATTTTGAAAAACACTAATGGTGAATATGGCTTCATGATAGGCACCCATCATGGCAAGCCAAGAAAAGGCCCGCAAGCTGCCTTTTTCATAGGAAGAACAAGCAAAATACGGGCTTTTAGTGGAAACACGAGCCTTCAATCGCTTCAAATTCTGGCATAACCTAGAAGATGTGGCCATTGAAGAACGGGCGGTGAAACATATCATTGAGCAATGCAATTTGCAGAAATACGTGGAAGCAGTGAGCCGAGGGGTGGACTACTTCCATTGCGCAGAGTTCCTAAGGACTTTCCATAGAAACCACGGCACCATAAATGTGCATGAGGGAGAGGAAACTTGCCACGTGTAGATTGAATTGATCTTGGAGCTTGTGGAAAAGGCAATGGGCATGGCAAACAAAGTAGAAAGGAAGCCAAAAAGAGACGTATATGCCTTGCTAGGGATGGACAAGGTAAAGGTCCACACCAACGACTACATTAGCTTGGTGGATATTCCTGACCCCAAAATCCAACTCCAATGTGATGGGTGCGTGGGAGGGAAATACTTCTTTATGCAGCTGCCATTAAAGAAGCATATGCCTTCACCCTCAAGGGTTTCTAGTTTGACGTTGCCAGTTCGGCTAATGGTTCGAACCTTAAAAGGTCCTAGCCCCCGAAACTTCAGCTTTTGCTTATGTCCCTTGATTGAGTATAGTAGTACTAAGTCACCCTGTTCGAAGTTGCACTGCTTGACTTGCTTGTCAAACTAGCTTTTGCAACTTGCCTTCTCACATATGAGTGCATGGGTGGCTAGAAGCTAGGTTTTCGTTAAGCGTTCGAGTTCAAGCAAGCATTCCGTCCATTACCCCTTCCCATCCCATCTTTCTTGAAGGGCGATCTTGAGCCTTGGTACAAAGAATTTCAAGGGAAGGATTGCCTCTGTACCATATGTCAATCTAAAGGGGGTCTATCCGATAGCCATCTTGTACCATATGTCAATTTAAAGGGGTCTGTCCTACAGCTATCTTGTAAGCTGTGCGGTAGGCCCACAAGGTCGCCATCAATTTGTTATCCTAATCACTACGTGAAGCAGAGATGACCTTGGTCATGATGTTTACTAGGATTTTATTTGTCAATTTAGCTTGACCATTGTTTCCTTTTTAATGCCTACCACATTGTCATTTGAGGTGCTAGAGCTTATTGTCATTTGAGGTGCACTGATGTGCTTTAAACTTGCAGTTATTGAGGTTCAGTAATTTGGTTTCAAGTTCACTGTTGTCACGCATTGGCAATGCATTGCAACCACTTGGATTTCTTCCCTCTGCTCCTTAATATAGCTCTTAATTTAACCCTTGCATGAAGTTTGAATCATCACCTGCACCTAGCACATAGCCTAATAAAATCCCACACAGAATGAGTACAAATCATGTAGACACTCATCAATTCTTCCTAGCTTGCAAAGGCCCTACTTGGCTCAAGAACTTCTTGATAGCTACTTAATTCAACCCTTTTCAAGAGCATAAATTCAATCAAAGTGAAAGGAATCATTTTTGCATTGATTGCACCCCATGCTAATGGAGTGTGCATGGATAATGTTGCAAGCTTCTTGATATGTCTAGGATACATACTTACATAATTAGCAATCACAGGATTGTGTTCCTCTTGAGGCTGGCAAAAGGAATGTTGGTGGGCAAAGGGGGCACCTCACAGAGCTATCAAACATGTGGGAGGATTTTGGATGATCACCCTATGAGGTTTTGCTCCATCAAATGCAAGCTTCATGCTATATAAGGTAGCATTGGGGGTGGTTCACTTACTCTATCTCACCATAGATCAGAATAAACCTTCTTGCAGGTAGAGGCTTGAATTTTTCCCTCAATGGATAGACACATGCACAAGTTGTAGTAGATTCAATAGCATAGCATCTACAAGAGTACAAATAAATGGAGGAAATGGGAGTTTTTTGTGTGAGACCCATGCTAGACACGAAATGAGCCATCTGGGCATGCAAAAATGTAAATTGGAGGAGGAGGCATTGGGTGCACAAATCGACTCCATGGATCATCCTCTCTTGTCTCTTGTTTATGTTATGTAGACACTTAGACCATTAATGGGTTTTGCATTCAACCATCCAAGTCAAAATAAAACCCTAGCAACTATGGCTAGTACAAAAGACTTGGCTAAAGCCATGAAGTCCCAATTAGGACATTTCTAGGGATTTTGCTTTGACGGTTCTAGTAATGCATGGCCTTTGCCAACAATCCATGATTTGTCTTCTAGGAGGCCACACGAGCATGGCCTCCATGTGCAAGTTCACAATAGTGAGACACCCTGCAATCCCTCCATATGGCACCAAATATTGCAACACTGAGATGTGTAGCAAATCAATCAACTCGCACAACATGGGATGTATAAATACTCCATGTGACATGCACAACGTGATAACCTCAGCGGTCTTCAAAGCACACTAGGCCCTGCCCAAGAAACCTTTCCAAGAGAGGTTGCATTAACGTGACCTCCTACATAGAATTTTTTATTTACAAATTTAACCGTAGTTAGTGAGAATGTTCTACCTGATCATTGGAGTGAAGGTCCACTAGGGAGAAGAAGCTCGATCGAATGCTTGGCAATTTGGCAAACTCCACAAATCTGCAGCACCAAAAGGAAGAGGGATAGCCATAGATATGTTGAGAGCAAGAGGGAAAGGAAGAGAGGGAGAGAGGATGCAAGAATAGAGAGGGGAAGGGAGAGAGAGTGAGAGAAACAAGGGTTAGAAAGGTAGAGAGTTAAAGAGAGAGAAAGGAAGAGTTAGTGATAGAAAGATAGCTAGAGAGAGGGGGAGGGAGACTTAGTGTGTTAGGGAGGGAGAATTAGTGATAAAAGAGTTAGGAAGGCTTATTAGATTAGAAAAGGAGAGCACTAGATCGATAGCAAGGGAGAATGAGTGAGATGAACAAAAGATGGAAAACGAGAGAGAGAGAGAGAGAGAGAGAGAGAGAGAGAGAGAGAGAGAGAGAGAGAGAGAGAGAGAGAGCTAGGGTTAGAGAGATATGTAGGGAGAGATAGAGTAATATAAAAGGAGATATAGAGATTGAGAGTATAGAGATAGAGATATATAGCCATAGAGAAATAGAATTTAGAGAGATATAGAGATAGAGACAACCCCTTAGTTCTTTTCCTTGAATAACACTAGGCATATGGCCTTTGAACGACCATTGAGCTATTGGCAATATTTAATGTTATGAAATTTCCTTTCTTTGCAATGATGGGGATACTTCAAACCAAGAACATGGAGTAATAGAAGAGGGGGAGATGGAGAGAGATGGTTTAAAAAATAAGGTGATAAAGATGGAGGGAGAGAGAGGGATGATAAAGAGGGAGGGAGGGAGAGAGATGGTTTTAACTGCTCATTAAATATCTCTCTTTTTGTGGTAATGTGATATGTAATACCCTTTCATATCCATTCAATAAAATGACATCCTTACATATTGGATAGTAATTAGTACTACTTTAAATGTCATTTATAATAAAATATTTATGGATCACGATCGACTTAAAATAATTGTTTTTTATGAATAAGAGACCTAGCTCTAGCTATAGGAGCTATCTCCATTGTTTCTTTGTTTTCTATTGCTAGCTCAAGAGAACATGGCTCAAGAGATCACTATCTATGCGCCTCTAAAGGGAGAAAGACTAATGTTACCATCTCACAATAAATTGGTACCAATTAAGTTTTCCACCCTCCTTTGGAGTACTTTTAACATTCAAGGAAGTTCTTTCTCTTTGATGCCACTTGGTTTGGATTAGGACATTGTGAAATTGATGGGTGCCTTCTTAATGGTGATATGTATCAGTTCTACAAGGTGAACAATAGTGTTGCAAGTGCCTTGCAAGAAGGTGTGGAGACAAGAGAAGATATTGATGCTTGGTCTATTGAAGGCTTCAATAGTGTCTTTGACCTTATCAAATCCTTGCCTATTAATAGCATCTTTCATGCTACATTTCAAAGCATTACAAATTTCAAATGAGTCAAAGGGCTTCCAAAGCTATATGATGGTTACATTGCCTTTGAGCTACCCCATTGTATATGGAATGGAGAAAAGAAATGACTTCCACCCATGGACAAAGTATGCGACTTCTAACGGTGACCTTTTCGATGGCGTGGTTTGGTTTAGTAGATGCTTAGGTTATTTAAGGTGTAAATGTGGATTGTTCTTTCTAAGTGAGATGGCACTACCAAAATGAAATAGAGTGGAGGGGAAGATTGAAACGATCAGGCCCAAGCTGGCATGATCAGTCAAGAATATGGTTTGTTGCTATATAGACATTTTGGATAAGGACTACAATGCATTTCCACTTGCCCTGCTGTTATTTACTATTGCATTTCCAAGGATCATGAGAAAACATCTATGTGTGTTATTCATATCAAGAGTCACAACCATCCTTATGAAGAGGATGGAAATAGGTTGCATATTGGAAGAGTGGAGGAGAGGGCGATCTCTAAAGTTAAAGACAATCCTTTTACTACATCAAAGTAATTGGAAACAATTGTTGCAAGGTACATGATTTATGAGATGCTGGTAGGGGAGACTAGTGCTATTGGTATTGAGATTGAGGAAGGGGAGTTGGCAAAGCTTCTGGAATATGCCACACCATAATCAAATACAAGAGATTGGAGAAGTGCCTATAGACTATGCCAACAAGTGGGCACAAAGTGTTACCTCTAAAGGTTTTGAGGGTATATTGGACCTTAAAAATAGATGTAGGTATCCTTTCATCCACAGTGTATTATTCCCGGATCAGTTGGATACTACAAACTAGACTCATGTTTTCAAGATGCCAACTAGACTTAGTGAATAGAATGGGAATCGATGGGAACTTCTAGCACACGTGGATTCATTTTGATCATGTGCATGAGGTTTGGGGATGGCCAACTATGTCTACTCATGTTTATGATCCTTACATTTGAGAGCTTCTCACCATAGCAACATGTGAGGTCTAGGTGGAGGAAAATTTTGCTCAATCACATTTTGGAGAGTGATCAACAATGTGGTTGAAATGAGTGGCTTTGAGAAGCTTGAGTTTTGGGGGTTCATGGCTGATGAGGCACATGCAAATTGTCAAGAATCGCGTGGTGGGGAGACTTGCTCGAGATGGTGCGCCGAACGCACACAGAATGCACAAGGAGAAGCTCACTCGAGAGACAAGGAGAGAGATGGAGGCCAAAAATGTTTTCTTGCTGGTTTCTTCTTCTTCTTCCACACTCTTTACAAAGTACTCAAAGTATAGATAAGATACAACATAAAGGAAAGTGGCCTACTAAGTCAAACAATGCATAACCCACTACACTAGTCGACTGGCACTATAACTATGCCAAGTGTAAATAGGTGTAACAACCTGAATATAATAAGTAATGAGTCAGTGGCCATGTGAGAGTCATAATGACCACCAACGTGCTAAGTGTAGACGTGTGGACCCATCTAACCAGGCGGTCCATCATCAATTTCCGCATGTGTTGAGCTTGTCATCTCAACACTCCCCCTCAAGCTCAACTGCATATCTCCGACTCCAAGTAAGCTTCGAAACTTTTGAAGCTTCTCTATACCCAATGCCTTCGTGAAGATGTTAGCTATCTGATCCTGTGTGCTGACATACACCAAGTCAATCTCACCTGCTAGTACCTTCTCTCTCACAAAGTGGTAGTGTACCTCAATATCTTTTGTCCTGGCATGGAACACAGGGTTCCTAGCCAATTGTATACTGCTCATGTTGTCACAATAAATGACAATTGAACCTTCCACCTGCACATCCAAATCAGCCATTAACTTTTGTAGCCATACTACCTCACATGCTGCAACAGCAGCACCTCTATACACAGCCTCTGTACTCGACAAAGCAACTGTAGATTGCTTTTTGCTGCTCCAAGCAACTGCTGCACTACCAAGAGAGAACATGTATCCACTGGTAGATCTTCTATTAGACATACTACCAACCCAATCTACATCTGTGTATCCAAACACCTATACATCTGTACCTGCCTCATAGAAAAGTCCATAATGTAATGTGGACTTCACATATCTCAATATGCTTTTGGCTGCATCCAAATGTGGCTTTCGAGGTACTTGCATAAACTGACTCACAAGACCAACAGCGTAGCTCAAGTCTGGCCTTGTAATGGTCATGTAGATCAAACTCCCCACTATCCTCCTAAACATAGTACGGTCTTCTATCTCATCCCCAACATCAGCACTCAACTTTACATTCTGCTCCAATGGGACTGAAAGTGGTTTGCATGCTGTCATACCATACTTGGACAACATATCCAAGCCATACTATCTTTGGGACAGCCATATACCATCATCACATCTGATCACCTCAATGCCAAGGAAGTACCTTAGCTCACCTAAATCCTTCATCTCAAACTTCTTCTTCAAAAAATCCTTGACTTCAGCAATCCCACTATTTCTATCACCTGTAATAATCAAATCATCCACATAGATGACTATGATGACCAAACCTGCATCTCCCTTCCTCACATAAAGTGAGTGATCAGCATCAGAAACATAAATTCCAATATTGACAAGATACTCTCTGATCTTGTCAAACCATGCTCTAGGTGCTTGCTTGAGCCCATAGAGCGCCTTCTTCAACCTGCACACATACATGGGATGCTCTAAATCTTCATAACCTGCTGGTTGATCCATATACACTTCTTCTTGCAAATCACCATGCAAGAAGGCATTCTTCACATCCATTTGCTGCAACCTCCAACCTTTGGCTACTGCCAAAGCAATCACACATCTGACAGTTGCCATCCTAGCAACTGGACTGAAGGTTTCTTCATAATCTATGCCATATGTCTGGGCATAGCCTTTTGCAACCAGCCTAGCTTTGTACCTACTAATAGAACCATCTGCATTGTGCTTAATCTTATAAACCCACTTACATCCAATAGCTTTCTTGCCCTTCAGCAATGATACTAGATCCCAAGTCTTATTGGCCTCTAATGCAACCATCTCCTCATCCATTGCTGCATCCCAATGAGCATGACCAACAGCCTCCTCAAAACATGTGGGCTCAACATCCTCAACTAGTTTCACCATATAAGCATAATGGTGAGCTGCATAACCTTCAAAACCAAATCTTTTAACAGGTTATCTGACCCTGCTAGATCTGCGTACCACCGGATCACTCAATGGAGCCTTTACATTACTATGAGCTCTTTGTACACCTGGTGTCCTAACAGAAGGAATACCAAGCTCATCATCCAAGCTCTCTGAGCCACCAGAGTCTCCATCAAGAACTATATCAATGCCATCTGACACTTTATTCTTTCCTTTGTCTTTACCTGTAGTGCTAGTAGATGCACCTAAAGATGTAGAGGTACTCCTTAGTCTCCCAGACCAAGGACTACCAGATGATGTCTCTGGTCCACTAAGAGTCCGTGATTCTTGCTTTTCAGCCTGCACATGAGTGTCATGATCATCATCATCATCCAATGCATCACCACTAGATGCATACCAACTGCTCATTTCATCAAAGATGACATCCCTGCTCACTCTGAACTTACATGTGATAGGGTTATAACAGTGATACCCTTTCTGCTCTAAAGAGTATCCAATAAAGACAAACTTTTCAGCCTTTGGATCCAATTTCTTCCACAACTCATCTGGCACATGAACATACGCAATGCAGCCAAACACTTTCAAGTGTGAGACATTAGGCTTCTTACCTGTAAAACATTCTTCGGGGGTCATACCATGAACTGCAGCTGTGGGAGTTCTGTTCATAATATAAACAGTAGTATGAATAGCCTCAAACCAAAAATGCTTAGGCATATTCTTTTCGGCCCCATCAAGGCACGTGCAACTTCTGCAATATGCCTATTTTTCCTTTCTGCAACCCCATTTTGCTGTGGGGTATACCTGCATGTGAACTGTCTCTTTATCCCATGAGACCTTAGAATATCACTGAACTCATTCGAGAGGTACTCTCCCCCTCCATCTGACCTCAAGCACTTTACTTTCAAGCCTGTTTCTCTTTCAACTGCAGCCTTGAAAGTTCTAAAGTGCTCAAACGCTTCACTCTTTTCCTTCATAAAATATACCCACAGCTTTCTAGAACAATCATCAATGAATGTGACGAAGTATGAACTGACTCCAAGAGATACATTTTGTGTAGGCCCCCAAATGTCTGTATGCACAACATCAAGGATATTTCTGCTTACATCTCTGTCATGTGAAAAGGGTTGTCTTGCCTGCTTACCAAACTAACATGCTTCGCATACCTTATGAAATTCTGCAACTCTAAATGTAGGCAAACCTGTAACCAACCCTTTGGACTGCATTAATTTCAACCTTTGTACATTTGCATGTCCAATGCATTTGTGCCAAATTTCAATATCTGCAACAACACCTTTTCCTTTAGCATACATAGCAGCATTCATAGTAGGAATTCCAGCATCCAGAGTAAACATACGTCCAACTCTACTTCCCTTTGCTACCAACCTGCACTTGTCATTGAAGTCTTCTACAAAGCAGCCCTTTGCATTAAATCTGACTTGCAGCCCTTGCTCTACCATTTGACCAACTGACACCAAGTTCTTTGTAATAGATGGAATATGTAATACATCTGAAAGACTCTTTGTATTACCATCATGCAAGGACAAGGAAACTTTTCCAATGTGAGAAATTGGGTGGTATGAATCATCACCCGTCTGCACATAACCTGCATTTTGCAAATCCTGCATCTCTCCAAACCATTCTGCATGGCTGGTCATATGATTGGATG
This sequence comes from Lygodium microphyllum, assembly GCF_053477565.2. Classification (NCBI taxonomy): domain Eukaryota; kingdom Viridiplantae; phylum Streptophyta; class Polypodiopsida; order Schizaeales; family Lygodiaceae; genus Lygodium; species Lygodium microphyllum. Next base: position 32,525,646 of record NC_141149.1, read on the forward strand.
CACCTGAATCAACATACCAAACATCATCATGTGTTCCCTTTCCTGTAACAACATTCAGCATATGCTGCATAGCAAACAGATGTTTATTTTTATCTTCATTCTGTCATGAAGACGATGCATAGTTTCCTTGCTGCAACTTACCACTGCGGATATCATCTTTCTTAGCATAACATTGGGCTGCGATATGACCTGTTTTGCCATAGTAGTGGCACACAATACCAGAGTTGTTAGAACCTCTGTTCTGCCATCCACCTCTTCCTCTAAAGCTCCCCCTGCCTCTAAAGTTACCACGACCTCCTAAAACCTGCATATTGCCAAATTGCTGATTCAATTTGTTTTGCTGGTTGTCACTACCACGTCCTGTACCACAGCCTCTTGAAGAGAACCTGCCATGTCCCCTTCCTGAACTGGAGTAGAAAGCTTGGACCTGTTCACCACTTTTTTCAGATGTCTCACTCTGCATGTTGATCTCTTCAGTGATCATAAGGGAGACCAACTCATCGAAATCTGGAAATGGCTTTCTAACATATACGAAAGTTACAAAAGACTTCTAAGCCTTTTCATTGTTAAGTCCACCCAAGGTAGACGACACCAAATCATCATCATCGGGCATTGCATCAATCGCTGCCAAGGCATTTGCAATGCTCCTTACCTTCAGTGCATACTCATTGATAGACATCTTCCCTTTCTTCAATGTATTCAAATCTTGCTTGAGTTGAATCTTTCGTGCCTTTGTATTTACAGAAAACATACTTTCAAGTATGGTCCAAACTGCATATGAATTCTCTACATTTCTAATGTGTCCCAGCATATTATTGTCAATTATTGTAGACAACCAATACATGACCTTTTTATCTTTTGCATTCCATTCCTTCCGTGCCTTTGTCTCTTTTGCAGTTGGAGGATCACTCACCTCCGGCTCCTTTTCTTCACCTGAAACAAACTCGTAAAGGCATTTTCTAATAAGAAAGTTCGTGACACGAAACTTCCATGAAGGGTAGTTGTTCTTGTCGAGCTTCTCAATGATGGGGCTTCCACTGTTCTCTGCCATTATCACAAAATTAATACCAACAGCAAGCAAATCTTCTGCAACCCTCGACCTGTAGTGCACAGCAATACACCAGACAGCCTTTTTCACTGTCTACTCAATAATACATGCAATCTACAACCTGTTTGCAGATAAACCTTGTGTTTACTCGCTGGTAAGCACCTTTGAACTTACAGATCTGAAATCTGTAACCTGTGTACCCACTTTCAGTCAATACAGTCGAAGTCACAGTGTACCCTGAAACTGTTGTCTGCAACCTTGAGCTCTAAAACGGGGCCTGAAACGGCCTCAAATGCCCAAATTAATTGCGGATAAGCCCTAACGGCTTTCATGTAGAATACACAGTGCTCTTCGCGCACACCAAATCTCACTGCAGTCTGAGATTTTTGCTATGCCCTGCTTCTGGTGCCTCCATAGGCACTATCCAAGAGAAAGAGTGGAAGGATGGGAGAGCTTCTTACCCGTGGCATGCTTGCTCAAACCTTGCTTCTTCTCCTTTACTTCAACCTTCAAAATTAGCCTCTCTCAGTGGTGCAGCTCTGATACCATGTCAAGAATCATGTGGTGGGGGGACTTGCTCAAGATGCTGCGCCGAACACATACAGAATGCACAAGGAGAAGCTCACTCAAGAGACAAGAAGAGATATGGAGGCCAAAACGTTTTCTTGTTGGTTTCTTCTTCTTCTTCCACACACTTTACAATGTACACAAAGTATTGATAAGATACAACATAAAGGAAAGTGGCCTACTAAGTCAAACAATGCATAACCGACTACACTAGTCAATTGGCGCTATAACTATGCCAACTGTAAATAGGTGTAACAACCTGAATATAATAAGTAATGAGTCAGTGGCCATGTGAGAGTCATAATGACCACCGACGTGCTAAGTGTAGACGTGTGGACCCATCTAACCAGGCGGTCCATCATCAATGTCCGCATGTGTTGAGCTTGTCATCTCAACACAAATTGGATCGTTTTTTGTATTGTTTACTTTGGAGGTGTGAAGAATATAGTGTATGAGAAAGAGAGACGTTGTGTCTTTCATTGGGAACAGAGCATGGTTATGCATACAAGGAGATGTATCAAACCTTCATCACAGGAAGATCATAAAAACTTGTGTCAAAATTGGAAAAATCCATCAGCTAAGAATGCAGTTGCCTTATGCAAGTAGGAGCTTAGAAAGTTTTGGAATGTAGGGCATGCACTTGGTGATGAGATTCCTTCTCTTGAGACATGGTTGGCATGGTGGGACGCTAGAGCATTTCATTGGGGTTCAAGATTTGTTGCACAAGACGATTGTGGTATTTTTGTGCCACATACAAACCTTGTTGAGGAAAGCATGCTAGTAGTATGAGGGCTTCTATTGGATATAAAGAGCAACTAGCCTTTTTTGAAGCATTAGGATTAGATGTCCTTGGCATTGTTGTAGAGTGTAAAGTACAATGCATACTTGAAAGGAAATAGATCTTGTACTAGCCCAAAGGTGAAGGACATGGGAAATAGATTTCATTCTCAATGTGCTTCTTCTACCTCTGGCAAGCAACTAGCAGATTTGGCTCATGCTTCAATGGAGAAAATGGGTGTGGGATCTCCTAAGATGCAACAAACAAGTGTGGGTTTGCATAGTGTTTGCAAAAAGCATTCAAAGCCAATGCATCCATCCATGGTTTTGGACGAGGACAGTCACAGACTAGAGTTTGTTACTATAACAATGGGTAAACATAATGTTGTGGATCATGCTTCATCACAAACAATAAATGATCTCACTGTCAAAGAGATAAAGGTACCAAAGTTAGTGTGGGCAATTTGTCAGATTGAACCCAATCAAAAAATGATATGTTTTGGCAAACTATCTAGTCAAGTTGGACGATGTGGATAATATATATGCAATAACAATGTGAATGGTGGTCCTGGCATGCCTACACCTTGCATTTGGGGTTGATAGAAGTACCCTGGTGGTGTCATTGAGGGGTTCATTTAGTTTGCAATACCTCAAATATACACTCATGGGTGGTTGATGAATATCTTGTTGTGGGACCACCAGGCCATGTACCAGGGGTGTGGCTAGTTGCTGAGGGCACAAGTTTGCTTCCATCAAAGGTAATGATGCTTCAAAAAAATGGGTTTGTGTTGAAAAATGCTAGTCTTGTTGCTTGCCACAAACACCATTAATATCTATTTCTACAAGTTTCCCTAGTGGATATATCGCCCTAGATATTGAGATATAAGTTGGTTAAATGGAGATCCAAGTTGATAAAGGAATTTCAAGAGAATATTCATAAGGGTATAAATCTCAATGTACATATTATTTGTGAGGCCACTATGCTATGTAATGAGTCACATGTATTATATGTTAGCATGGAAGGAGGAGAGCTTTGGGTGTTAATTACTTTGTATCAATTGCAAAGTTTCCTTGTTGCACATGCAATTGGGTCTAGATCCCTTCTCACATGAGTTCACTCATAAGGTTACTTTGACAAAGGTTGTGAACTGTTCCAAGCTCTACGAAGTTGAAGAGTCAATGTGCTTTCTTAGAGAGATAGTTGGTGATAGTGGTACCTAGTAGTGCATTTTCTGAGTGTATGAGGCATCATTGATTTTGACTACTTGCAAGGAGATGTAGTGACACAACCTTAAACCTATGTAGATTGATGTGCAATGCTATGAAGTTACATTGCTATGTTTTTCCTCCTATGAACCTTTTGCATTCAAAATTTTTGAAGATCACATATAGAGGCATGCTTCTCATTTAGGATTTGTTGTCTTTACATTAATTTTCACAATCCACTCTGAAAGTGTGCTTCTTGTTCATGCAACTATAACTCTAGCATTCTTAAACATAGCATTGTTTCAATGAATTAACCTTCTTCACCATGAACATGTTTTTAATGTGTCACTTGAACAATGTGAGCCAATATGATGTTATGCTAATGGAGAGGTCATGAAGTTTTGCTAGAGGTGGTACTTTGCTGCCTATTGCTCGGATTTTAGTTTGTGCTTGAAATGCTTGCTCAAGAAAAGGGATTCCTCTAGCTTTTCACCATGCAAGTAGGAATGGATAGCATTCGCAGGATGCTGTTTATTGTAGGAGTAACTAGTTAATCACAAGGTTCTCTCTTTGATCTTGTGAAACAAAGAATATTTGACTAATCGGATATTCTCCAAGTTGGAACACATATCACACAAATGCTTCTGATTGGGATAGAAAGCATATAGTCCTATAGAGACCAAGCTAAAACCCTTTCAATGGCCAAATAATTAGACAAATACTGAGTTGATGATGATTGTTATAGTTTCATAGAACAATTTGAGAAATTTTGCGAGGCAAATAACCCCATGGTAATGCCAAGCATGCTCAAGCATTTGGTCTTTGTATAGGTGAAAAAGGGCACACTTGGTTCACATGTCTAAATGTCATATAAAGAGCCTCCTTTGTACTACTAAAAGACTTGTTTATTAAGAGTTTTGCTAAAGTTGGCTATGGAAACAACCTCATTATATGATTAATGAATGTCAAAAAATAGTAGGAAGGGGAGAGTATGAGAGATTATGTCTCTAAGGTTAGGAGCTTGTTAAATGCATACCCCTAGAGAGAGATCCACACCCAAGGTGGTCATAAAAGCCTTCATCAAGGGCATATACAATGAAAGGATTTATGAGACCTTAGCTAGAAACTTTGAGTTGAAATGTCCACCACCAAAATGACATCCTCAATGAGGCTATCCGTGTGGATGACCTACACAGAGAACACAATAGGGATAAATAAACAATGGAATCCCATCTAGAAAGTCATGTAGGACAAACATAGATAGAGAATAAAGAGATGTTGGAATTGATTGTTGATGTCAAAAAGCAACATTGAGAGTCACTCAAGATGGTAGAGTCTCTAAAAATCTCAAAGCCGTATTACCAAAAAATGCAGTGTGTGCATTGCGGTGGAGACCATCTTCTCACAGAGTGCTCAAAGACACCAAGGATGTGCACAAATTGTAGATGTTTTGGTCATGATGCCACATACTGTAGAGCCCTTTGAGGGCACCTTGGCTCTAATTTCACCTTTCAACAATATAATCAAGGTGCCATTTATCCTAGTAGGCGACCCTCACTTGGCCAATAGTTGGCATTGCCATGCCCTCTTGAACATCAAACATCCACGTAAAGAGCTGAAATCAATCCTTTAGGAATACCTGGACCCTCCATCATCACAATCCTCCCAACAATACCCATGTCCACTTCATTGAGGAAACGGCTAAGGAGGATGACTACATGAACCCTTTTGTCTACAATGATGAAGAAGGAAAACCAATCCTCATGGATTACAAAACCTATTCTGATCATGATATTAGAACAATATCATAGGATTACAAACATGTTTCAATCATGATGTTAGAACAAGGTCATAAAGGTGAGGAGTGCCATCCACCATGGAACTATTGAGATGTCAAGCTCAACATGTGTGCAGACTGTAAATAGAAAGACACGAAAGGTTCAACTCAAGAAAGAGTTGAATACATCGAAAGGATAAAAATGTCTGCCAATGAGTATGTTTTGAAGGTGAGAAGCATTGTAGATGCTTTAATAGCAATTTATACAATGCCTAATTATGATCATTTGGTTTCATCTACTTTGGGTGGACTTAATAATGAGAAGGCTTGGAAATCATTTGTCACTTCTATATATGTACGGAAGCCATTTCCAGATTTTGATGAGTTGGTCTCTCTCATGATTAGCAAAGAGATCAATATGTAGGGTGACTCATTTGAAAGAAATGGTGAACATGTCCAAGCATTTTACTCAAGTTCAAGAAGGGGATGTGGTAGATTCTCTTCAAGAGGCCGTGGTATGGGACATGTTGGTGATAACCAGCAAAACATGTTAAATCAGCAATTTGGTGAAATGTAGGTTTCATAAGGCCACGGAAACTTTAGAGGCAAGGGGAGCTCTAGAGGAAGAGATGGATGGTAGAACAAAGGTTCTAGAAATTCTGCTATTATTTGCCATTGTTATGGAAAAATATGTCATATTGCAGCCCATTATTATGCTAAGAAGGATGATATCCATAGTGGTAAATTCCAGCAACAAAACTATGCAACGTCTTCATGACAGAATGAAGACAAAAATGAGCATCTATTTGTTATGCAGCATATGATGAATGCTATTACAAGAAAGGGGACACATGATGATGTATGGTATGTCGATTCAAGGGCATCTAATCATATGACTAGTCATGTTGAATGGTTTGGAAAGATGCAAGACTTGCGAAATCCAAGCTATGTGCAGACGGGTGATGATTCATGCCACCCAATTTCACACATTGAAAAGGTTTCCTTGTCCTTTCATATGATGGCCAAACAAAGAGTCTGATAAATGTATTATATGTGCCATCAATCAAAAAGAATTTTAGTTTCTATTGGCCAAATGGTAGAGCAAGGATTGTAGGTTTTATTTAATGCAAAAGGTTGTTTTGTAGAAGACTTTAATGATAAGTGCAGGTTGGTTGCAAAAGGAAGTAGAGTTGCCCGCATGTTCACTTTGGATGCTGTAGTTTCTGCAATGAATGCTGCTATGTATACTAAAGGAAAAGGAGTGGTTGTAGACATTGAAATATGGCATAAGCATATTCGACATGCAAATGTGCAAAGGCTGAAATTAATGGAGTCCAAAGGATTGGTTACAGGGTTGCCTTCTTTTAGAGATGCAGAATTTCATAAAGTGTGTGAAGCATGTTAGTTTGGTAAGCAGGCAAGACAATCCTTTTCGCATAATAGAGAAGTGAGTAGAAATATACTTGTTGTGCATATAGATGTTTGGAGGCCTACACAAAATGTATCTCTTGGTGGCAGCAAATACTTTGTCACGTTTATAAATGATTGTTCAAGGAAGCTATGGGTATATTTCATGAAGGAAAAGAGTGATGTATTTGAGAACTTCAAATCTTTTAAGGCGGTTATTGAAATAGAAAGAGGCTTGAAAGTTAAGTGCTTGAGATCAGATGGAGGAGGAGAGTACCTCTCTAACAAGTTTAGTGGCTTCTTGAGGTCTCATGGGATAAACATACAGTTTACTTGCAGGTATACACCACAGGAAAATGGGGTTGCAGAAAGAAAAAATAGGCATATTGCAAAAGTTACACGAGAATTGACAGCTAAATAGAATATGCCAAAACATTTTTGGTTTGAAGCTGTTCATACTGATGTCTATATTATGAATAGAACTCCCACAACAATAGTTCATGGGATAACCCCCAAAGAATGCTTTGCAGGCAAGAAGCATGATGTTTACACTTAAAAATGTTTCGTTGTATTGCATATGTTCGTGTCTAGATGAGCTCTGAAAGAAGCTTGATCCAAAGGCTATGCTCAAACATATGGCACAGATTATGAAGAGACATTCAATCTAGTTGCTAGGATGGCAATTGATATATACATGATTGCCTTGGCAATAGCCAAACGTTGGAGTTTGCAACAAATGGATGTTCAAAATTCCTTCCTGCATGGTGAATTACAAGAAGAGGTGTATATGAAGCAACCAAGAAGTTATGAGGATTTAGAGCATCCCACATATGTGCATAGGTTAAAGAATGTGCTCTATGGGCTGAAGCAAGCACCTAGAGCATGGTTTGACAAGATTGGATAGTATCTTGTCAATATATCTTTTATATTTTTGATGTTGATCACTCACTGTATGTGAGAACAGGAGATGTAGGTTTGGTCATCATAGTCATGTATGTGGATAACTTGATTATTACAACTAACAGTGGCAATGGGATTGCTGAAGTTGAGGACTTTTTGAAGAAGGATTTTGAGATGAAGAATTTGGGAGAGCTGAGATACTTTCTTGGTATTGAGGTGATCAAATGTGATGATGGTATATGGCTATTCCAAAGGCAATATGGCTTGGATATGTCATCTAAGTATGGTATGATAGCATGTAAGCCTCTTTCAATGCCATTGGAGCAAAATGTGAAGTTGAGTACTGACGTTGGGGATGAGATAGAAGATCGTGCTATGTTCAGGAGGATAGTAGGGAATCTAATTTACATGACTATCACAAGGCCAGACTTGAGCTTTGCTATTGGCCTTGTTAATTATTTATGTAGATGCCTAGAAAGCCTCATTTGGATGTAGTTAGATGCATATTGATGTATGTGAAGTCCACTTTACATTATGGACTTTTTTATGAGGCAAGTAAGGATGTATACATGTTTGGATACACAGAGGAAAATTGGGACGGTAGCGTGTTAGAAAAAAGATCTTCTAGCATATTCATGTTCTCCCTTGGTAGTGCAGCAGTTACATGGAGCAACAAAAAGCAACCTAGAGTTTCTTTATCAAGTACATAGGCTGAGTATAGAGGTGCTGCTATAGCAACATGTGAGGTGGTATGGCTACAAAAGTTATTGGATTACTTGGATGTGTAGGGAGATGGTCCAGTTGTCATTTACTGTGACAACATGAGCAACATACAGCTAGATAGAACCCTAAAGTTCCATGCTAGGACAAAACACATTGAGATGCACTACCACTTTGTGAGAGAGAAGGAACTTGTAGGAGAGATTAACTTGGTATATGTGGTGTAGAGAAGCTTCAAAAGTTCCAAAGCTTACTTGGAGTTGCAAAGATAGAGTTGAGCTTGAGGGGGAGTATTGAGATGGCAAGCTTAACATATGCAGACATTGATGATGGACTGCCTGGCTAGATGGATCCGCACATCTAAACTTAACACATTGATTATCATTATGCTTCTCACATGGCCACTGACCTTTCACTTAATATATTTAGTTTGTTACACCTACCTACAGCTAGTACAGTTATAGTGTCTGTTGACTAGTTTAGTCAATTATGCATTGTTTGACTTAGTAGGCCACTTTCCTTTATGTTGTATCTTATCTATATTTTGTGTACATTATATTGTGTATGGAAGAAGAAGAAGAAACCAACAAGAAAACGTTTGGGCCTCCATCTCTCTTCTTGTGTTCTTGAGTGAGCTTCCTCTTGTGTGTACAATGTGTCTTTGGTGCAGCAGCTCAAGCAAGTCCCCCTATCACGCGATTCTTGACAATAACCTATTGCTTATTGGACTTGTGGATAGTCAAGGCACATATCCTCGTGATACCCACAAGAGTTAAAATAAGCTAAGGGAAATAAAATGGATCAACACTATCTAGAATGTAGAATCACACATATGTATTTTGACTATCCACAATGTAAGGCCAACAGTAGCAAGGCCATCGTGCCTTCAGTACCCTTAAGCTTATTTGTAGTGGAGATGATTAATGGCAAAGATAGGATTCCCACTCTAGCGTAGGCTATCACTCGCATACAAAGCAAAGTAGGGGGGAGTTAACATTGCAAGACCTATGACAATGAACGACTCAGTAAAACCGTGCAAAAAAAAGGCTCAAAAATTGGTAAAAAGAGTGCTAAGAAAAGGAGAAAGAGAGCTGAACTCAAACTAAAGAGCAAAGGCCTATCTTCAATCCCATCAATCACTCAAAACTCTAGCATAGAAAGTGTCATGACAACACCACAAACTACAAAAGAAACTATTGCCAAGGAGCATGCTTATGTTGACCTAGAACAATAGCTAGCAGCCATTTACAAGGTCAAGGAGAGAGTGAAAATAACATAAGATGAATTACACAAAGAATAGGTCTTGTTGAATGAGTAGCCTCACTAGCTTGTCTCACATGTGTAATGCATTGAATCCATAGGGGAAATGACAATTGGATGAGATCACAACTAAGCTGCCAATTGGTCCACAACCTATGGAATAGTAGGTTTCAATTAATCGCAATACATCTATTAGAACATCAAACCTTCTATAATTGCATGAAATGGAGAAAACCTAGACTAGTCTAAATCTAACCAGATAGTTGAAAATGATTTAATCTAACAGCAAGAGAAATGGCTGGAAGTTGTATCCTAAACTGTGCTAACTTAAGAAAATGGACAAGTGCAAGAAATTTGAACTAACTCACCAAGTATTATTCATAAAAATGACAAAAGACCCCTACAATAGCACTTTCTTAGCTATTTATAGTCCTCCTCCAAGACTAACTAGTGCTAGTTATTTTCAAGTTATTTACAAGGCTTTGTTCCTACAGTACAATCCATCCCCTCCTAAAGAATATTTGTCCTCAAAGATGGAAAGATGGGAAATAATACAACAGGTAGAACTTAGAAACCATAGTGTTGGAGAATATCTCATAGGTGATAAGTATAAGGACTATAGTGAATTGTCTGTATGCTATCATGAAGGGGCTATTATGGAAAAAGAGCCATAAATATTGGTAGACATCTCTCAATTGGAGATCAAAATGAGGTGTCACATCAAAATGTACATTGAAGGCCGTCATTTCCAACCATAAAACCATGACTTTGATGATGATAAGCCATTTTATTTAATGATAGTAATTTTAATACATCAAGCTATATTATAGAGGAAACCCAATCTTCTTCAACCTTCCTCCCATAGAAAGCATGCATAAACCATGAAGACAAAGTAGCACAAAATCTTGGATGCAGGATGCCTCGCAACATGTTGAATACCAATAAAAGAAACCCCCCTCCCTCCTCTTGGTTCAAAGGGAATCCCAACATAATGATCATAAATAATAGGTTGTCATCAACTATATGTGTTATACCACTAGGATCAAATGGGTATGAAGAATCATCACCATGAGCCAAATCAAAAGGAAATAAGACACCATCATTATCTTCATATGCATCAAGTCATATGCATTACATGCATCCAAATCATGAGAATGCAATTCATATGCATTATATGCATCCAAATCATTGGCATCCTCATGGCCATAACACCCAAGAATATGAGACTAATGAGCATATGCATCCACATCATTTACTACATCCTCATCATTATCCTCCTCCTCAACTTCTTGATCTTCCTCCTCCTCCTCGTCTTCTTCTTCTACTTTATCTTCATCTTCATTATCTACACCAACAAAGCAAAGTGGCCATTACTACATAGATATATCTCTTAAAAGCATGTTGGCCATACTCAATGGAATGTGGCTCCAAGGAAGTAACATAGTTTGCATGCAATGAAGATTGGACATAGAAGGAGTCATGGTTATCAATTGGATGCTAATCAAAATAAAATGAGCCATCATACACATGACCACTAGTATGCTGCACATTAGAATCATGCTATTGAGTAAACATATCCTCATAAACATGATTATTAACACAAGGATCATTGTAACTATGCTATTGTCTAGATTCATAAGAGCACTATCCAAAATCTTGACAATGGTCATAGCATAAAATTTACCTAAATCTATAACCATTATGAGCATAATCACCATATTGCTACCCAAAATCAAATGATGGCTATCCATAATCATTATGATTGTTCCACACTATGTAGACCTCCTCTAATCTTCATCTATAGGTATTGACTACCTCCGTCTCAATTCATCAAAGTGCCATAGTGAAATTATTTCTATAACAAGATTCTCAATCTTAGAACATTTGCATGGCTCACACTCTTTTAGAAAAATCAACCATATTTGCAACTCTTCAAGCTCTTGGTAATCAAACTGGAGCATGAAACCTATGTATTGTGTTTGGAGAAGTGAAAATGAGGACCTTAGTACTCAATCACAAACACAAGTTGTTGAACAATTTAAAGCCCCTAACCTTTAGGCTCCTGGTAATCAAATTGGAGCATGAAACTTGCGCATTATGTTTGGAGAGGCAAAAATTGAGGACCTCAGCACACTCAATTATAGACACAGACCATCAAAAAGTTTAAAGCCCTTGATCTTTCACATGGAATCACAAAACCATCTGCAACTAGCAATTTGTATCCTTCAAGACTAAAATTGCAATTGCAATTGCAATTTGTCCACCAAGGAAGAAAATATAGCTTGCATTGGAGGAAGAATATATAGCTTGCATTGGAGGAAGAATATATAGCTTGCATTGGTGTTAGTGGTGACAAAAACAGACAAACCAATCCATTGTAATAATTGGAGTAGATCTTGCAAGTGCTGTTGTTATAGGCCTTACAAGTGTTGTCTCTACTTACTATGAAGGACTTGATGCCAAGAATATTATAACAATAGAACCATGGCTTACACTGATTTCTTCTCAGATAGGAGAGTGTCTTTCAAGAATCATCAAGCATGATGATAATAGCTAGTAGGGAGCATAGGTAGTCATGGAATAAGAAAATTGTAGCAACATAAGTGATTTACTATTAAACTAGGCTTTCAAGGTAGTAGAAGTTGCACTAAAGTGCTACTATTCTCTACGCCTTCAAAAGTTGCCACAATGGTTATCTTTGTGCTCCATTAGGTAAGACAAAGTTAAATGATCATCAAAATCTCCAAATTTTGCTAAATACTCTTGAGTTAAGGATGTTAAAAAAACATAGAATACACTACAAAAAACATGGTCAAAATGGAGCTTCCTTTCGAGATTAAGCTATCAAGAATCCCACTATCTAGTGCCATGTTGCTTGGAAGCTTGTTGCTTATTCTTGTAGGTAAGCATTAAAAGCAAGTAAACAAAAAAATATGCTGATTTTGTGGAGATAGAATTACTGGAAGTCAGTGCATTTCACACAACCCTTGAGAGGTTGATGATGAGGATCAAACTTCATGAAAGGGGTGCTCAAATGGTAGAGCAAGGAAAAAAGGAAGTTTTTCCCCAAGGTTGCAGATGGTTTGAAGCAAGAAGTGAGGAGATATGAAGAGAGAGATACTTTGATAGCCATGGAAGCTTCAAGCTTGAAGAAAGAAGAAGAAGACCCTTGCAAGAAGACTGCCATTCTTTTTCCAAGAACCTCCCTAATGTCTTCAATTGTAGCCATGGTTAACTATAGAAGTTTGTCTCTAGTCACAAACTTTACACATCAACCAAGATACAAAAATTGCATATTTTAACTATAAAAACTATATCCAAAGCTTGAAAACAACCTATTGGTTGGATCTAAACTAGTGCTCTGATACCAATAAATGGGGCAAGCCTAGACTAGCCTAAATCTAACTAGATAGTTGAAGATGATTTAATCTAACTGCAAGAAAAATGGTTGGAAGCCATAGCCTAAACTAAGTTAATCTAAGAAAATGGACAAGAACAAGCAATTGAAACTAAGTCACCAACAATTATGCATCAAAATGGCAAAAGACCCTACTTTATAGTCCTGCTCCAATCATAACTAGTGCCAGTTATTTTTGGGTTATTCATAAGGCTCTTTTCCTACATTACATTGCAACACTTACAAAAACCCAAGTCACCATTCCACTAAAGCCCTTCTTAGAAGTGGTCCAATGATCTAACAAGGATTATAAGTGTAGGGAAAAGGAACCAATCCTATCCGATCTCACCCTATTCCAAAATCTAGCCGTAGTACACCTCTGACCTTAAGTTCCTTAGGGGTCAACACATCATGGAAAAGAGCTGATAAACATGTAATGCTCCCCATAGAAACCCTTAGAGACACCATGTGTTAAGGCATAGTAGACATATGAGCTTCTGCATGCATTGTTAACCACATCATACTCCAAGCCTGGGGTCATTTGCCCATTGAATTGGTGCACTTCAACTTGACTATAGGAGTTGATGGATTCAAAGTTCGACCATTGGGGGTGCTAAGGATTGGCTAGAGTCAAAATCGCAAGAGTGCTATTTAAGGTTAACTTTGTTATGAAAGGAGTTGTCTATGACCTACTACTTGGTCAACTTGGGATGCACAATGCACATCTCAAAGACTAGGGATATGGTCTAGTCTTCTTAGGTAATTGAAAGGAGGCAAAGCGCATTAAGATGGAATCCTAGAAAACAACCCCCATTGACTTAAATCCTATCTTGGCACTATTAAAATGTGAATAGTAATGAACCTTTGACCAATCGACCATTTGCAAGATATATTCCCTCGCTTGAGGATGAGTAAGATTGGATGCATATTCTTGCAACCTCAGAATTTTCATTCATTGAGGAGTTGGAGTATCAATATGCCCATGAATGCATGAGTCAAAAAGATGCATTGGAAACTATAGATTTTCCACCTCAATGCCTCTCTTCATGATGGCCCTTGACTCAGCATCCACCACATTCTAGGGCTACCTAATCCCAATGCATAGGCTTGAGTTTTGTAAAATCCTTAGCCAGTGGAGGCTATGTTTTTGCAACCGAACATATACTAACCTAACTTTCTTTGAAGAACTCTTAAACAACAACACATTGCAATGGACAAGTTTGCAACCAAGTCTTGTTCACCTTCCATAATAACCTCTTCGTCTCATTGATGCAAGAGCAAGGCTTAGATGCTGAGGAGATGAGTGACTTTGGGGGTTATCTATGAATTTAAGATGATAAAGATTTTGATCTGAATTCAGTGGACTATGACACTGATTATTGCACCATTAAGCAAATACCCACCAAATATGCTTGGATCCAAAACCCTTGCAATCCAAAATTTTGCTCATTGATGTTGGGTTTGTTAGAGTCACATCTGAATTGGATTGATTTGAGTACCTTAGAGTTCTTGATCACGACATCCGATGATCTTTGACCTAACCCAAAGGTATTCTTAGCCAAGAATGACCAAGATAATGTCTACGAGGACACTATAACAAGCTTTGACTTTGATAAAGAAGAAGATCACGATTCTAACCCAAAAATTCTCCAACCATCTCAATCTTTAAAGTCCAAAACTAAACATCCAATCCACCTGAGGAGAAAACACTTGAAAGATTATGCATGCATTTTTGAATCAAAATCTTGGAGTAATATGAAACCACATGATCTACCACCTCACTTCATTAAGTTTAAGAAAAGTGATCAAGTAGTAGTATTACTTAGGGAAAAATGTAATGACACATATAATGAACCCATGGAGAGACCATAAAAGGTCAAATAAGTAAATATCACCAAGGTAGGGGAGTCCTCTAAGCTACTATATATATTGCTAAGGACCTCATCAAAGAGGATAAATCACGGCTTGTAAATTTACTAAAAGAATATCGAGATGTATTTGCGTAGAACTACTCTAGTGTTGGGGGTAAAGGCGCCTCCGCCTAGCCGCCCGTGTATTACTACACTGACAATCACCGCCACTGCACACTGCAGGTGGCAAGAGCCCGTCACCATCACTTTATTCTTTATTCTTTTAGTGACAGTTTGAATAAAGGAAGGCCCGGTCACACATTGTGACTATTGGAGTTCCCATTTCTTGTCTCTCTCTTTCTTGCTCTTGCTCTCCAGCCATAGCTCTTGAGTGCAAGCTTCGATCCTTCTCAACTTTCAACTAGTATCAGAGCACGGCTTCCAACTCTTGAGCTTGGCTCGTGGCATTCTCAGCTTCCCATCGACTCCCCACTTGCATTGGGTCTCCTTCCTGGCAGCCATAGCTCATTCTCTTGAGCTCCCATCACTCCCCGGCTTTCCGAGCTTCTTCCCGGCATATTGAGGCACCATCAAGGCATTGACATTGAGGTATTGCTTCATTATTTCAGAGATTTATCGCAGTCCACAGGTCTAGGTAAACAAGGTTTTCACAGGTTGTGGGCAACCATAGCTCACACCTCTTGGAGCCTCCTTCACCTGGATCTTACTTCCAGCCTATCAAGGCTTGGTGTAGGCCTTCTTTGGCCCCCATTTGTGCCCCCTTTGGGCCCCATTGTTGACACGTGGGACAACAGACCCCCTAGCCAGCTCATGTTTTTCTTTGCGCATGTTTCAAAATCTGGCCCAAAAATCACTATTTTTGTCATATCTCAGGCATTCGAAACCCGATTCAGGCAAGGTAAGGGTCTAAGTTGGGATTTTGGCATGCTCCAGACGAGATGGTCATGTCGGATTTGCCAAATTCTGATGAAATAATATTTTGCAATAAATTTCAGGTCTGAGACAGCATGTATTTGTATACCTATGGCTTATGTGATGCTTCTACTGATGTCTATTGATCGTCGCAGATCACTTGTGGATGTTATGCCTCTTATGTGAGACACATTTGGAGCTGATTTAGCTCAGCCATTGACTGTTTTGAACAATCCTAGATCTGTCCAAAACAGGGCATCCACCTATTACTTCAATTTTATACTTACAGTGTCTTGGCATTTGATGCTCGATTATGCCCGGTTGGTGCCTATACATATGGGAATGTATGCCTATGGTTTTCCTATGGATTTGAACTTGGATTGAGCATTGATTTGCTTAGTTTACAGAGGTTATATGCTACTGGAAACTTCAGGGCTGAAGCTATTTATGCTACAGTTGGGTTATGCCTATTGGTCACAGGGGGTGCTCCTGGCTACTCGATATGATGTCATGATGTATTTGGACTATGCCACATGTCTTGTTTATGCTCCGGAATGCTTTTGAGCTGAGATTAGAGCTTGATTTGGGTTAGACTGTCACTTCTTTGCAGCTGGCATTTCATCTATGACATGGTTTATGCCTAGGCTACCCAGTACGGGTTATGATGTCTTAGTGAATGCTTTATGCTTTGGCTATGGATGCTAGTTGTTTGAGCTCGTCTCAACATTCATTTGAGCATTCCCTTGAGCAATTGGACATTGACTTGGATTTTTCCGTTACAACTTGGCTTTTTCCATTACGACCTTGGATGCTATTGAGGCATTGA
Organism: Lygodium microphyllum; assembly: GCF_053477565.2. Taxonomy (NCBI): domain Eukaryota; kingdom Viridiplantae; phylum Streptophyta; class Polypodiopsida; order Schizaeales; family Lygodiaceae; genus Lygodium; species Lygodium microphyllum. The sequence goes on from NC_141149.1 coordinate 32,542,314, forward strand.
CTTGGTTACCTGTCTTTGGTACTTTGACTTGGTTTGCTTGAGCTGTTGAGCTCGTTTATCCGCCTTTTGAGCCAGTGAGAGCATCTTGTATGCTTGACCGAGGTTTATGCTATTTTGAGCATTTTGTAGATACTTGAGACTTTGGGATCTCTTACACTTAAATGTTGCATGGTTCATGCACTGATATCTTGGAGTCGCTTTTGAACTGAGCTTGGGCTTTGCACTCTTGTGAGCATACACCTACCAGTGTCAGGTCTTGCCAGTGTTATGTATACTTTGCCCTATTGTCCAAGGGGTATGCCCACTCACTGACGAATGCTTTGGTGACATGTTTGGGTGTTTGCTCAGGGTCTTGATGACTGTTTGGTGCTGATTTATGCCCATTTATGGCTGGTCATGTCTTAGCTATCATTTATTGACTTCGTGCAGTGATTTGGTCAGCAATTGACTCTCACAATACCCTGCTATAATTTATTACACAAGAAATTTTAAACTGTCTGCAGTCTTCCAACTTGCATTATGGCGAGTTCGTCCACTGATCATGCTATTTTCAACATCAGTAAGCTTAATGGTACGAATTACTCTTATTGGAACAGCCGGATTTGGCAGGTGTTGTTGTAGAAATCATAGATCAAACCATTGAGGTTGAGCGAGCATCCGTGTGCAACTATGCCAAATGAGGAATGGCTTGAGCTTGATGAGTTATGTAAGTCCACTATTGGATTATCTCTCATAGAACAGGTTCATTACAATGTATTTGAGGAAGAACAGAGTGCATGGTAGTTGTGGGATAAAATCAAGAATCTCTATGACAACAAAAGTCCAGCGTGTAATATTTTTGCAACAAAATGTTAATGACCCTAGATCCCACACATCCCATGCAAGAGCAATTTCGAGTGATCTCCTGCAACAAATAAACTTTGGGCTAAGTGTTCCCTCCGCGTGCATCAACAAACACCAACCCCGCATCGTGTGTAGGAAGCTGTGGCAAAAAATCGTAGCCCACACGAGAACACCCCTTCATGGGACAAAAAGATAATGAATTAAGTGCAAATATTTTTATTAAACCCCCTCCCCTTCAGCCATTGCATGGCGGGGAGAGGCAGTATGAGTAATGTCATGGAGGGGCATGGGGGAGGGAGGCATGCAATTGCCACTTGTGTGGCTGTCCCCCCCCTTCTTTAGTATATAAACCCCCCCCCAAGCTTCGAAGGGGCCATGATGGAGCTGCCTGTCGCCGTGAAGCTGCTACCCGCCGCCTGAGAGCTATCGCCGTCGCCGCAGGCTGCTGCCGCCTCCACCCTCATCATCATCATCATCATTCCCATTGTCGTCCTCATCATCTCCTCCATCCACATCATTTCCCTGTTCCCCAGAAGCTTGGAATCTTCTATTGGAATCTTCTATTAAGGCTTCCATAGGCCTTGTTCACCCCGTGTCCCCGGTTTTTCAAAACCGTGACTGCAAGGCCCCATTTCCTGTGCGGAAGAGGAGAATCTCGGGCAGAGTGACTTCAAAACGCGTAAGAAAGCCAAGGGGAAGCTCGTTGAGTCAAAAGTTACTGCATCAATGGCTCCTAAACAAAAGGCGAGAGGAGCACACACGGGAGCTTCCAACCCGAGTACGCGAGTGGACAACGCCCGATTCTTAATGCCCAAGTTTCGATAATATTCCCGCATGAAAGGATGCATTAAGCATGTCTTTGATTCTCGTAGGGAAATTTAAATGCATTGGAAAATTTATATACTCATTCGATCTACAAAATTTAGTTGCATGTCAAGCATTTGCAATTGCTTGCACTTCCGTGGTTAGGGGTAGTTGAAATTCTGAACGTATGGTGCATAAGTAAAAAGACAGAATTGCACAAAGGCATCTTTGTTGCATCGCCCAAAGGACAGGGTAAATAACACATAATGCACTTATGTAATAATTTCCTAGTTGTGACTCATGTACAAGATAACCGTAGACGCCCATTAAATAATGTCCAAATAGTCTCAATGCATGGAAAGAATTTATGAACTTTGCAAATTGCATGCGATGATAATTACATTTTAGGTTGGGTTAAGTGATAAAGGACGGATTAAATCAATTATGCACTCATGGCATTCGCTCATGCATGGAGTTCTTTTATCAAAGTTTGAATGCATCTTCATTAAAAATATTAAAGCTTTGTTTCGTTGCATCAGTGTAGGATTTATAAGAGTTAGCTTTGAATGTCAATCATTATAGTATAGGGCAAGGGGAAGAAAGATCACTGTAGATCCCTTAGTCGCATAAAGGCAAAAAGATCTTTGATCTCAAAATTGCATGGAATGATGCATCTCACCTATCTTGCAGTTACTTACATCTTTTAGGGGAAAGTACTTGCAAATTTAGAAGAAAGTATTTGCATCTTTAAAAGGGAAGATCATCTTAAATCGTAGGTTGGTTAGATCAACTAAGTCATTCGCGTATAATTGAATATCTTACATGAGAATAATAAAGGTATGATTAGTTAGTATATGACGATCACCTCAATGTGCTAGGTAGGGTTAAGCTATGATAAAATTCTGCCTAGTATCGTACTTGGGATGCCAACTTAATATTTCCAATCTTAAAGGTCCTACCCACATTCTCAAAACGTTAGGATTGTCTAATCGCCCGTGCAAGAATGATCTAGGGTTCTCACCCTAAGGATCAGTTGACCAAATGCTAGACTTCCGCGAGGAATCTAGGAACCCTAGGGCCAAAACGTTTATCGGCCTAGTAGGGTTAGGATTGGAATGGGTCAAGAGGACTCCCAAGCCCTTAACTTGATCAAAGGTATTCTTGATAAAGTAATACCGTACGAAGAAAAATATAATCCCCACAAGTTAGGTATTGACACCTATCTCATGCAACAAGATGCAACGTTATATGGTCTTGTGTCTAAATCACAAAATAGTATTGCTACCCCTTAGACCAAGTTTGGCGAGTTCTAAGTACAAGTCTAATTTTTCTAAAGGATGAGTAGTCATCCTGCTACATCACTCTTCCTTGGACTTATCTGCGAAGCTAGGGGAGTTACGAATTTGCCAAGGAAGCAGTTAATCAACCAAGTTAGGGCGACGAGATTGCCTAGGATTTATTGACCTTAATATAAGGAAACCTAAGGTATTGAAAAATTGGGTCAACAAGGTATAAACCCTAACCCAAGGAAAGAGGGTAAATAAGCAACTCAGCTTACAAAACCCTTGGGATCTTGCCAAGTCATGATTGATCTAGGATCGAATGCTGCAAGCATTCGAGGAGAAGGAATTATACCTTAGCAGTTGGTCGTACAAATGACCACTAGAATGTTCTTGATTGTACACTTAGGTGCACTATTTGTACTTCTTTGCTCAAAGAACTAATTCAAGAAAAACATCTAATGCTTCAGGTTAAAAGGCTAGAGGGAGAGGCAGTATTAGTTACCTCTGACTGTCTACCTGACCCTATCCAAGGGGGTTGTTAGCCGCGCTGGGTACGTGGACCGAACCCACCGCGAGAGGTCTCTCCGTGGGTGCTACTTGGAGCAGGAGGACGCTTGGGTGCCAGGGGAGGCTCTAGCCATAAATCCCTTGCCTCCGGATCCTGCACAAGAGGCCGACATGACTCGAGATGGGATCTCGAGGCCCGCATACTAGTCAACGGATGGAACTTGGAATAGCGATCCCTGAGGATTGCTGGAATAGCCTTTGGGCTGGATATTTGATATATTCCAAAGACTTTGATAATTAAATATCAAATGTTGAAAAGGAACTTTCTTGACATTGTTTTTCTATGTCAGTGCTTAAGTTACGTGAAGGAACCAATGTTTAATTGGTTAATTAAGGAAGCTGTTTTTGCTTGTCAAACTAAATGTGGTAGGTAATTAGATAACTAAAGAAACCTAAGGAAAGTGCGGTGGATCTGACCCTGAGTCCGTCCTACAGAAGGGTGGTCCCGGTTGGCCGAAAACTTTTCTCAAAGGAATTGATAGCGAGGTAACAATGACCTAGAATCTATGGAGCTAGAGTCTCGATTTATGCTATTTTAGGGGAACGGAATGGGACTATGCCTTACGGGCAGAGAGGTCGAGCTTCGCATCCCTCTCGTTTCCCATTCTCCTTGAATCAAGTGCAGTATAAATCCTCTTCGACCCTGATGTTTCTGGGTAAAGTAGTTTGTCTGGGGCTCGATGCTAATTACCTCTTAGGAAATTAACCATTAGGGAAACCCTGATTCAGGTCGGTCCTAAGTGGGAATGGTCGGAATGCTTTCACTTCGTGGCAGACTCGGGAAGACCTAGATCGCAAACCCCGTGACATTCCTTGGGAGTGCTAGGCAGCGCTTTCTAGACTCTCTTCCCAATGGGCTGCTAAGATGTGTCCTACAAGTGGACAGGGGGACACGTTACAATTGGTATCAGAGTGAACCAATGGAATCTAATATTTAAAAGGAAACTTAATGAGGGAAAATAGAGCAATGTTGCCGTTAAGAACATTTCCTTACTTACTTATGGATGCTGGCCTACAGAGTCGTGAAGCATGGAACAAATTCTTGGTGTTCCAGGTTATGTTTATGACTGCAATGCGTGCTTTGGATTACCGATGGAGGCTAGGCATGATGAATAATCTAGATCGTATCTACAATCTTTCACCCCTGTACATGGAATGGAGATGGACAGGTGAATCAGGAATATATTACATAGCGGCCCACCGACTTGTGTCTCTTCGTACCAACTTGAAGAGAATCAAGTGGATGCAGGATTTAAAGATCCTGAAGCTGTACATCTTTGTCGAGGCTCACGTAAACCCAACCCTACATGTCGATGGTCGAAAGGTCAAGCAGAACAAATACGTGTACGAGGAAGTGACTCAAATAATCCCTGCCGACAGAATCAAGGTGCTGGGATGTTATGAGAAGAATGGGTATCAAAGGAAGGGATGCCCCAAGCTTCCTATGACCTATCGATTCTTGAAAATCCATGACCCCACTCCATATTATTACTCAGTTCCCGTAGCTGAATGTAACACAATCCTATTTTTCCTAAACTGATATATCAGCTTGTTCTACCTTCCCAAAATAAATGTACTCGAAAGGGCTACACCCACATGAATGAATAAGATTTTTATCACTGTCTGTCATGGCTATAAGTGTTGGAAAAGGAGTTAAGTGATTAGGTCACTTGGCTAAAAGCTGAACTGGGCATATTAATGCAATGAGAGAAACATTTTGCAAGTTTTTAACGTAAAGAATCTTATTGCCCAGGCGCAACCTCAAGTTCATGTCCCTAGTCCGACCCCTGCACCAAGTACAGCTGTAGTTCAGAAGAAGAAGTTTTTTCTCAAACAAATCAAACCACCAAAATTCGATGGTAAGGGGAGGACCGTCCAAACTGATCCCGAGATCTAGATCGAATCCATGTGACACCTTGCCGAGAGTGGTTTTATTCATACCGTATTTTTTCGTGTTCTGTGCACTTGGGTGATGACAGCTGTCTTGATATTGTGGGCATTGGTGATGTTAGGCTACAGTTTCCTTCTCGCAGTAGTTTTGTTATGCAGGATATACATCATGTACCTGGTTTGACACACAATCTCATGTCAGCTGGAGAGCTTGATGATGCAGGTTATAATGTATATTTTGGAGACTCTACATGGAAGATCACTCGTGGTAGACTTGTGATTGTGAGAGGTGCCAAGGCTGGCAGTCTCTATCCCTTGATTGTATCCGCTTCTTCCCTTGATCATGTTTTGTCTGTGGGTTCTATTCCACATGTACTCTTTGTCATGCCCGTTTGGGCCATATGTCTTTGAAGGAAATGAAAATGGTTTTGGTTTGCAATACTTACCGCCCCTTGATTATGCATGTTTTGATTCATGTGAGCATTGTCTTTATGGCTGGTAGACTAGGTCTACGCATAAGAAGTCTGGTAGGCTACGCATGAGTTAGTCCTTGGCATTGGTACATTTGGATGTCTGTGGGCCCATGCCTTGTCAGTCTATGGGTGGTGCAAAGTATTTTGTTATGTTCATAGATGATTTTTCACGAAAAGTTTGGGCTTATCCCATTAAGCTAAAATCCGATGTCTTGGTTGTGTTTTAGAGATGGCTTGCATTGGTTGAGAACCAGTCTCGGTATAGGCTCAAATGCCTAAGGACAGATAATGGGGGTGAGTGTGTCTCACGTGCTTTTGAGCAGTTATGTGATGAGAGAGGTATTAAGTTGGTAGTTGACCGCCCCCTACACCCCCCCAGAATGTTTTGGCTGAGCAGATGAATAGAACCATCCAGGAGCGTGTACGTAGTATGCTTAGCCACACAAGCCTACCACAGAGCTTTTGGGCTGAGGCAGTCAGTAAAGCTGTGCATGTCATAAATAGATCACCTTCTAGTGGTTTGGATTTCCAGGTTGCAGAGGAGGTATGGACTGGAAAACCTCCCTCTTATGCCCATCTCCGTGTCTTTAGATGTGAGGCATTTTGCCATGTGCCCAGGGACAAGAGAAGTAAGTTGGATCCTAAGAGTGGCAAATGCATTTTCCTTGGTTATGGGCATGCAGGCAAGATGGGTTACTGTCTTTGGGATCTGCAGGCGCGGAAAGTCATCCACAGTCATGATATAGTCTTCCATGAAGACAAGATGCATAGGTAGCCTGAGAGAGTTGTTGAGATCCGCAGGGTCATATTTCAGGAGGAGTCGAGAGCTCTCGCACAGCCAGTTGGACAGCCTATAGCTTCAGCAGATGCTCATGGTCAGGGTGTTGGACAGGCAACTGGGCAGGCAACAGAGCCTGCCGCAGATGGTCTACTAGAGACAGACGTCCACCTGATAGATTTCAGCCCTTGATGCATTATGTCTTGGTTACAGATGAAGGAGAGCCTTTCACTTATGATGAGGCTATGCGCAGGGGTGACAGACACTCCTGGGAGAGGGCTATGTAGTCTGAGATAGACTCCTTGCATAAGAATGGCACTTGGGATGTTTCCTTGCCTACGGGCAGGAAGGCTTTGCCATGCAAGTGGGTGTACAAGCTTAAAAGTACCCTGGACACCCCAAGCCGGCATACAAGGCTAGACTGGTAGCAAAGGGTTTAAGCAGTAGCATGGTGTGGACTTTGATGAGGTCTTTTCTCCTGTGGTTAAGATGACCACCCTGCGCTTAGTCTTGGCTTTGGTTGCTCATCTTGACTTGGATTTATACCAGATGGATGTCAAGACGGCTTTCTTACATGGGGACTTGCATGATGAGATTTATATGGAGCAGCCTAAGGGCTTTGCAGAACCTGGTAGGGAGCACCTAGTGTGCTAATTGAAGAAAAGTCTTTATGGCTTGAAGCAAGCACCTAGGGAGTGGTATCATAAGTTTGATGCCTTTATGCAGTCACAAGGCTACAGCAAGAGTGCTATGGATCCGTGTCTTTACAGGAAGAAAGCCCGTGATGGTTCTTTGTTAATTTTGGTACTCTATGTGGATGATATGTTGATAGCAAGGAAAGCTCATGATGAGCTAGATGCTCTTAAGGCTTAGCTCAAGAAGAGCTTTGAGATGAAAGATCTGGGATAGGCCGCTCACATACTTGGTATGCGCATTAGACGCGACAGGCATCAAGGACTCCTCTACTTGTCATAGAGGGAGTACATTCATAAAGTCCTTGAGAACTTCTGCATGCAGGATGTAAAGTCTATTGGCTGTCCATTGCCTTGAGAACTTTTGCATACAGGATGTAAAGCCTATTGGCTATCCATTGCCTTCTTATGTGAAGGTATCACACACTGATTGTCCACAGACAGATGAGCAGAGGGCCGAGATGGCCAAGATTCCCTATGCATCTACAGTGGGCAATCTTATGTATGCCATGATCGCCACTCGTCCAGATATTGCCTTTGCAGTTGGTGTTGTGGCACACTATATGGCTACACCTGGCAAGAAGCATTGGGATGTCGTGAAGGGTATCATGAGGTACCTGAAGGGCACTGCAAATATGTGCATATGCTATGGTAGCCAGGATACAAGATTCGTGGGGTACACTGACTCTGATTACGCAAGACATGCAGATAGTAGGAAGTCCACTTCTAGCTATGTATTCACCTATGTTGGAGGTGTTGTTTCTTAGATGTCCAAGGTGCAGAAATGCACGGCTCTTTCTACTACAAAGGCCGAGTATGTTGCAACCACTAAGGCTTGCAAGGAGGCCATTTGGTTGGATTGTTTGGTTGTTGACCTTGGTATTGATGCTACTCCTACACTGCATTCGGATTCTATGAGTGCTATTCAGTTAGCCAAGAATCCGATCTTCCATGCGAAGATGAAACACATTGAGGTGAGGTATCACTTCATACGTGGGGTCATTGAGGACAAGTCTGTTGATCTTGTCAAGATCTCGACTGAGCAGAATCCTGCAGATCTGCTCACGAAAAGCCTCTCTATAGAGCACTTTGCCTTCCTCAGGAGGTTGATGGGCGTGGGATGAGATGACGTCTTTCCTCATCCTGTTGTACATGTGTACATGTTGTACTGCCTTTTTCTTTTCTTTTTCTTTTCACTCCTCACTAGGGCACATTCGCCTTTAAGTGGGAGGTTGTTGGGGGTAAAGGTGCCTCCGTCTAGCTGCCCGTGTATTACTACACTGACAGTCACCGCCACTGCACATTGCAGGTGGCGGGCGCCTGTCACCGTCACTTTATTCTTTATTCTTTTAATGACAGTTTGAATAAAGGAAGGCCCGGTCACACATTGTGAATGTTGGCGTTCCCATTTCTTGTCTCTCTCTTTCTTGCTCTTGCTCTCCCGCCATAGCTCTCGAGTGCAAGCTTCGATTCTTCTCACCTTTCATCTAGCCTTAAGGCTGTGCCACTACAAGTTCACAAGCTCTTACAAATAGGACTCAACTCAAGCCTGATGTGAAACCTATGAAGTAGAGACCCTACCCCATGAACCCTCATTACACCCATCATGTCATAGAAGAGATTATAAAATTGTAGAAAGCAAGATTCATCTATGAAATTGAGCATACTAACTGGGTATTACTAATTGTTGTGGTACTCAAGAAGAATGACAAAATCCGAGTATGCATCAATTACAAGAAACTAAATGTTGCAAGCTTGAGAGATAATTATCTTTTTCCCTATAAAAATCATATCATGGAGCAAGTGGCATGGAAGGAAGCATACAACTTCTTAGATGGGATTTTCAAGTTATCATCAAATACAAGTCCATCCAAATGATAGACCAAAAACTCCTTTTGCCACTAAGTGGAGAGTCTTTATATACATTGTCATTCTGTTTGGGCTAACTAATGCACTTACAACTTTCCAAAGAGTCATGTGTACTATCTTTAAGGACATGGTTAGGAAGTGGCTCGAAGTTTTTATAGATAACCTATGTGTCCATTCAACTTGTGAGGAACACCTTGAGAAACTTAACTTGTCTTCGAGAGATGTGGGTAGTATCATTTCTCCATGAATCCTCTAATATGCCAATTTTAGACAAATCATGCCATCATCTTGGGTCATGTTGTATCCAAAAATGGAATTTCCACTAACATAGCCAAGATTAAGGGTATTAAAAACCTCTCTTAGTTAGCTCCTTTGGACACATTGTACATATGCTTGAGTGTCTTCAAGTCACCAAATTCCCTGATAAATAGCTCTTCTCTTGGCTATTGGCTCTTAATAACATTATGTATTGAAGTCTTATGAAAAACCCAATATTGTATAATCCTTTGTATTCTACTTCAAAAGCTACTAACCACCAGATATTGTATTCAAAATAGCATTGAATCAATACAATGGCTTGATGAAAGTACTCTATTCGTCAAGCTATTGGAGACTCTCTCTAATTTTGTACCCTTTAATTCATCACATATTTGCTTTCAAGGCTTCTAATCCACCTACCCTGCCTTGTTCTTTAGGATATTCTTGTGTATTTTTTGTGGATTCAATTGGATGTTATTTTTCCTGTGGTGTTGTGGTGGTGATTTCTAGTGAAGTTTTTACTTGGCTAGCTCTAATATCTATGCCTAGATTTGTTCCATTTGTTTCTTTAAGTCATGTAGGAGAGTTATGTCAACTAGCTAAGATTCTTTGGTTGCATTTTCTTTCCCTTTCTTGAAGCTACTTTTCCCTCTATCTACTATGTTCTTGCTCACTTTGTTACCCATCGACTCTTCAAAGATTCTTCCCCTTCCTAAAGCTACTTTCCCCTCTTGTTATGATTATGCATCTACAACTACCAGTCTCTTTGTTCCTATCACTGGGGTTCACCCTAACCCTTGCCTTGTGCTACTAGGGGTGGCGTAATTTGTGGCACTTGGGAACTTGTTCTCGAGCCATCTTTTCCTTGCAGGCTCATGGCAGCCAGCTGCTCCTCTCTAGATTGCTCCACTGATAGGCGAATGGCTCTAGCTATGTCCTCTTCTTCTCTCCTTCTAAGCTCCTCAGCCTCTTCATCTACTTTTCTCTTTCTTTCTTCTTCCACCTCCTTGGATTCCCTTTGGGCCTTGAGGTAGTCAGTTCTTTCTTTCTTCCTTCAATCATCGGCACCTTAGGTGGATTGCTAGGTCTCCCTTGGTGCGTTTTATATTAGGAGGCCAAGGTATTTTGGGGTCGCTATCTAAGCAGCTCACTTCTGATTCAGAATTGAACTCTCCGTTGTTGCTAGAAGAGGGGGTCTCTCCTAGTGGTTGTGGCTCTAATGGTGGCTCTATTCCTAATAGAGGCACAACAAGTGGCTGAACTAGCCATGCTTGCTCATAGTCCATCACCCCTAAATATTCTAGCCAAGTGCGATCACATTTGGTTTTGAGAACTCCTCTTTCGATTCTAAAGGCATTGGCGCTCTACGGCTTTAAGTCAACTCTAATATGCTCAATTACTCGACCATCCTTGTCGTATTCTATTGTGTCGGTCTCCTCTTTACTATCTTCGTTCATAGAATAATAGTCTTCACACTCATCGTCTGAACTGTCCTCATCCAACTGCTTGTCATTTTCTAAGCCTTGATGCTCCATTTCTTTCTCATCAATGACTAGGGCCCAATTGTACATCAAGTTGAGATCTTGCACCTTGGTCCACCTCCACTTGGGTTAGTCCAAGATATCCTTGAGGGGTTTGAGGTTAGCGACTGGGTTGCCAACTAGCTCATCTTCCAAGTGCTCTAAGATCTTGTGGAGCTCTTGCTTGTTGTTCGAGATATGGAATGCGATAGGGGTGGGCCATTCACTAGGGCTTCTGGTGGCCATCATGCATAGTGGCACTAAGGGTTTGTCCTTGGCTCACCATATGCATTTGCAGCTTGTTTGCATTCCTCATTGTCTGAGAATAGCAAATCAATGGTGGCTAGCCTGTGCATCCAATTGCCTCATCCTCAGGGCAAGGGATATACTTTGTTAGTGGCCCATAAGATTTTCTAACTTGAGTATCATCCTTCAACAAAGCTCAGATGGCATCAAGGTTGATTGGCATAGTCTTCCAGGTGTCCATTTATACCCTCAGTGCTTTCGTTCGATTTCCTAAGAAGATCAGACTATTGTCCCAGTCTTCTCTATGACCAGTGCATTCCGCATCCAAGGTTGGCCTACTAGCAGGATATCGTAGTCGACTCCTTTCATACGATGAAGTCTATTGAGAACTAGACTCTTGCGATCTTCAATTGCCAATTTTTTAACACTCTAAATGGTTTGATCTTCATCCCATTGGCCAGTGTGACATCAAACCTAGCATTCTCAATAGGTGGGCCACCCCAGGCCTGGAGCACCGCGTGGCTAAGCACACTGACTCCTACCCCTGTGTCTACGATTCCTCTCCTTGTTGTGTCTCCTAGTGCTAGGACTTGCAAGACTGCATGCATCTCCATGCCTTCCCAAAAAGTATTGACATATAAGGTCCTGGGCACTGAGTGCAGCGTCAAGCTCGGTATCAATGTCACTACGTCATAGTCATGCAAGTCAATTGCCCCTTGCTTAAGCAGTCCTTCCACCCACTATTTCAACTCTTGCCATAGCATTAGATGCTGCCTAAGTAGGTCTCCTAAGCTCAAAGTTACTGGGGTGGTTACTAGCATCACAAGAAGATTGCTAACTACTTGCTTACCTCCTGATTCTACGCTCCTTGGGTAATGGCCCCGACTAGCTTGCTGGCCCATGGCATTCAAGCTCATTCTACATAGCTTGAGGTGCAGTGTCATCTCTTGCATTCAGTTGCATAGGTGAAATTAGTGTGCTCACACTAGCAAGATCATCGATTTCATCCTCCAAGATGGGCTCAACATCCTTTAAGTATTCATGGGCTTCTCTCACCCACTCTTTGACTTTATCTATGGCTTCGAGTTGACACTTTGGATTGGAGTACTCCCCAACCTTAGCACTCCCTTTTTTCACACTCCTCAGAGCAAATGTTTCTACCTCTATGTCCGTGACTTTCTTCCCTGTGGTGGGTAGTGTCATGGCACTCTCATTTTTAAGTGCGACCTTTGCTTCACTTTTCTTCTTCCTTCACCTACAGTTCTTCTTTCCTATTGAGGTTGCATCTAGATTGCTAGGCCGTGGCAATGACATGCCAACCCGCCTCGTCTATGCTTGGGTCAAAACATACAACGGGATTGGCATAGCCTCTCCGTTGAGTGTTTCAACTCTAAACAACCCTAATGGTACTATTGATGGCACAATTGCTGAACTAGAGGATGGTTTCCACCTAGGGCAATCGAAAAATAGGTCGGTGATTCCACAATTTGTGCATTTGAGGTCACGCTTGTCTCGGTTGGCTTGCTCCCTCTCGCGGCAGTGTGAGGAAATGTGCCCTAGGTGATCACAAGTCCAACAAGCAATCGGCTCTTGGGTGTGCCCTCCTAGGCCTCTACCTCTACCTCTACCTCTACCTCTACCTCTACCTCTACCTCTACCTCTACCTCTACCTCTACCTCTACCTAACACCATCACTCATACTAGTTGATAGACCATAAGGATTGGATTGCCCTCTTCATCATATGAGACGTAAGGGTTCACATATGCCTCTTTGTCATCATTTGGCCCCTCCACGTAGTAGTGGACTGGAGTGGTGCAGATATTATGTGAGTGCATGTGTATACTTAGATATTATGTAGTTAGAAGATTGCTGGTTTGGTTCCTCATAGCAATGGGTGGATGAAGCAAGTGTTCGATGGGGTGGGAAAATTTGTCAATGTTGAGGAATAGTACACTTGAAGACTTCTTGAGACATCATTTGTGATTTTGAAACCACGATGTAGCATAATTGAGCTCATTGATACCTTAGCTTTAGTAGCTAGTGGCTACTTGTAGTGGTTGAAGAGTACAATGTACTTTCCATGGTCTTCCATGCCTTGCTTACCACTGTTGATTGCAATGACAATGAGATGGAGTGCAAAAAAGAATTGTGCAAATGGTTCATGGTAATAGGTCTAACCATAGGCGAGACGAGCTCCCTAGGTATGTCCTGCCCTTGATGTTCCCTGAACAATTGTGGGGGATGTGTAAAAGGGCTAGGGATTTAGGGACAGAGCCAGACAACCTAATTTGAGAACCCCTAGGTGTTGTGGTGTGATCGTGAGTGCTTTTTTCTTTTCTTTTCTTTTTGTTTTCTCTTTTTTTGTTTTTATTTTTCTTTTTTTTCTCTCTCCCTTTTTTTTAATAAAATGAATACAACCAATGCAATACATTGAGGTGATCAGCCTTTCATTTGGACTGAGAAATGTCGAGATCCAAAGGCTGTGAAAAATGGATATTACAAGGATGATTGTATTACTAGCCTCATTGCTAGAGGAACAATTGTTGAGATGGAGAGATACACTTGAGATTTTGCAAACCTCTTTGTAACATGTGAGACATCAATACAATTGAGGTGGCAATTGCAATGAGTCGATGTAGAGTTTAGCCAAGAAAGAGAAAGTAGCCAATTACTATGCTTTGGGCCATGCTCAAATGCAATGTGTGCTTTATTTTTAGGGGTGATTTTCTCTTTCAGCAATGGGGCTTCCATCATGGCTCTTTGTTCTTGGTATTTTTGTCGCTTTCTCCATATTGGTTCTTTGTGGGGTTGGTGGTCTTGTGGTGACTTAGACATTGAACGCTTTTGTACAGAGACATGTATCGCCCTACATTCACTTGGCAACTCGTGAGAGTATATGTAAGTCATATGCTTCAATTATAATGGACATGTGTACCTCAAAGAGACATCACTTATCTGAATCCCATGGTATTGACTTCCATGCATATCACCTGCACTTGATTATCATTGCTTGTGTACGTGCTAGCTTTACTTCTTCTTTTTTGTATTATCTATACAGAGTCTCAAAACACATTATTTATTTATATACGCATTTATAAATCCATGTCACTTTGTAAGGATAAAAACCAATTGTAGAATTCAGGATTGCATTGAAGTGTGAAACATGCATCTAGTACTCGTGGCAGCCTACTCAATAACAATAGATATTTTGCAACATCGAGTAGCATGGTACCTTGTCTAAGTCTACTCGCAACATGTAGCTCCTCCTTAGTGAGAATTTTATCAATCAAAGAGTTTTCTTGACTAGTTCCGGTTAAGTCCATACCCCAAATGGTAGTCAGTTGTCAAAAGGAAGTTGGCACCACATAGGTTGGGTCTCTTTGAGACTACCATTTGGCGGTAAAGGAGTAACCCGATATATTTGCAAGGGTGGGGTTTTAATAACCCTAGCTTGGCACACAGTCCATTAGGGGGAGGAAGCTCTAGTTCTTCCCCCCTTCTAGTTAGTCATTCCACTTCGAGTGGAGCTCTAGTTCCGGTTATTCGAACCCCTGTAGTAGCGAATCCGGTTGTTACCATGGTGGCACAACCTATTGCTATACATGTTAGGACAGTGGATTTGCCAGCTTTAGGTTTCCCCTACCCATCTATAATGGGTTAGCAGAAGAAAATGTGAAATTGCACATTAACGAATTTCAGAAGTTGATGTTTAACTATTGGATTCAAGATGAAGGACATTTAATGATGTTTTTTAACATGACTCTCAAAGAAAGAGCTACCATATGGTATCACGGCCTAGAGGACAAAAGCATAACCACAATTGATTTATTTTTCAAAGCCTTTCAAAGGGAGTTTGCCCCTGAAAGGGGTGGCTAATATTGACTATGTGTTCTAAATGTGACACGTCAAGAGCCACATGAGGATATCTGAGCATATGCCAAGAAGTTAGAAGAGGTATTTCTTAAACTGCAAGCCTCTATCCCTATTTCAGCAGTTGCTCAACTACAATATTTCTTGCATTATCTAGATTTCAACATTTAGGTGCAGTTGAGTAATGTCACTTTGCCGGATGTAGACATTGCCATTAGACGAGCACAAGAAGTAGAATCCCGACTACAAGCAGCATATGTCTCTTGAACCAATCTTAATATGGGTCTAGTTTTGGGAAATAATTTGGCATTGAGAAATGGCAATGGAAGTCAAGGGATAGCTATGACTAACCCAAATGTGAGAGGAAGCATGTTCAAAATGTGCCTTTATTGCTAGCTCCTCCTAGTGCAACTATGCCTATGGCTAGTTAGATGGCTCGCCAAATGTTGGAGGCCAAGCATCGAACCCTAACATTGTTCGTGTGAGTCAACAACCAATGCTCAATCAAATCGTTAGGCCAATGGAACGACCAATAGACGATCGTGGCTATGAGTCAAGTGCATCGAATGTCCTTAGCGTCAAAGTTAAGGATATGATGAAGCACTACATTGATATGATTTCCAAACAATATCGGTAAATAGCTGTTGATGTCGATTTCCTTAAAAAACAACAAAATTCGATGGAAAGTAAACGCCATGAAGAGGGTGCACCATCAAGATTTAGTTGTAAATGGTGTGGTGGTCAGCACTACCCTCGAAATTGTCCAAATGTCAAATGTGATATTTGTGGGAAGTCCAGCCATTTGGCTGCCACCTGTTGGAGTAAGATTAGCTCTCTCCAACAAGGTAGTAGACAGCCAGGTCCTGTTAACCATCATGCGCAAGGGAACAATCTTCAGTGAGATGATGAGCCAAAACAACTTCAAAGAGGTAAAGCTACTGTAGAGGAGCTACCTAGTGGCAAGGGAGTTAGCCTATTGAGGCTCTACGGGTTAATGGCACTGAAGCTTCTAATCTGTGGGCCATTACGAGAGTTTAAAAGGGTAAACAAGGTGACGAAAATGATATAAAACCTATCGATGGAAACCCTAAGCAAGACAACAAAGGGATGAAATCCCTTAACCCCGACATGGAAAGGGGACCTTTAAAACCCATAGAGAGTAAAGCTGACGCCAAGAAGGATAAAGAATTATCAAGGAGAAAGGCAAAAGCCGAGAAGGAAGTATCAAAGCCAGCTCAACAACCAAAAGAGAGAATGGCCTAGCAAGAGAAGAGAGCTCTAGCAAATTATCACGAATTCAATAAGATCTCTTTGTGAAGTTAAACCGGACGTAAATCTCTTGTAATTGATTAAGTTGTCTCTAGGAGTGCACAAGGAATTTAAAAATATATTGTGTATTGGGTATGGAGAGGCTGGGTTTAGCAATCCAAAAAGATGCCTCCACAATTCTGCGAGGGGCTGATGACAGTTTAAGACAACCTGAAGGTTGTATTGCCAAAGCCCTTATGATCATTGCTAGTGTGGATTGCACTATGGACTTTAGGGTTATTAGGTTCACATGATGGCCAAGCTATCAAGTATTAAGGATATGGATCTTGCGATCCGACTATCAAGTGGATATACCTACTGGTCGATTGATATTTGGCAGAGGTGCCAATCGTGTGGTAGTAGATGCATATCCTGAGTCCCCTCAAAGCGAGAGAGCCCCTATATCCTCTACGGAATTAGAGACATTAGAAGATGTACCTGCTAGTGAGACGTCATCAAGTGATGAATCCAAAGAAGGTTCCACTACAGAGGACATCTGACAAATAACTCTGAATGAGCCAATAGAAGCTAAAGATAGAATAAGAGATGCGGATGTAATTGAGCTGGATCTTGGTACGCCAAATGATCCGTGGCCAATTAAATTAGGGTCCATGCTCTATGTGGAAAGAAAGGGAGGACTATGTGTCCCTTATCCAAGAGTTCCGTGACATTTTTGCCTAGAGTTATGATGAGCTAAGATGTATTCCTCCTAGCCTGATTGTTCACACCATTCCTCTAAAGGAAGGTAGTTGTGCGTCAAAAAGTAAGGCATATGACTTTCGAACTGAGGGACGGGCTGTTCAAAGAGTTACAGAAATTGCAATAAGCTGGTTTGATCTTTCATGTTTAGCACATTGAATGGTGTTCACTTGTTGTTATCAAGAAGAAGAAAAATAATCAAACCCCGACTTTAGAGAGCTAAATAAGCAGACAGTTAAGGACTACTACATGTTGCCCTTTATTGATTAGATTTTGGACTAGTTAGCGGGTAGGGAAATATATTTGTTTATGGACTACTTTGCGAGATATAATCATATGGCAATTGCAAAAGAGGATAAACTGAAAAAAACTTTCATTACTGACTTTGATACCTTTGCATACCATGTGACGGCCTTTGGTTTATGCAATGCACCTGGTTCATGGCAACGGACATCAGATAAGGCCTTTGCTAGCATCTCCCTAGAGGATTTGAAAGTATTTATCAATGACCTGGGGGTAGCCACCATAAGAGAAAGGCAGTTGATTATTTTTAAGGAACTGTTTTGAGCACTGCAGACAATTCCGTATAGCTCTTAACTCACGGAAGTGTGTCTTTGGGGTGCCTTATGGGCTACTTCTAGGCCATGTGGTTAGTTCAGTAGGGATCACAACTAACCCTGAAAAGATCAAGGCCATAGTTGCCATGAGGCCACCATGCACTCCGACGGAAGTGCACAAATTTCTGTCATCCGTAGGATACTACCAGAGGTTCATAAATGCCCTGGCAGAAAGAACGTTGCCACTAACGAATTTATTATCCTTGAGCTGTCTATTCGAATGAAGTGACCCTTGTAAGGTAGCTTTTGATTATGTGAAATAGGAGCTAGTAAAAGCACCAGTTTTAAAAGCATCTAAAAGGGGCAAAGTATTCTACATATTTTCAGCACCCACCATGCATAGTATCAGTTGTTGTTTATCCCAAATCTAGGAGGAAAAATGGTATCACCCGATAGCCTTTGCTAGTCGAAAGTTGGGAATATTAGAAATCAACTATGCCTATATGGAGAAGTTATGCCTTGCAATGATATTTGCTACTAAAAAATTCAGGCACTACATTCTCTATGAGAATGTAGTTTTCTATACAAAGACAGAGGGGCTTAGATTGCTGATGAACAAGCTACAATCACCTGATTGTTTAGCAAAGTGGCTAATCACTTTGCAGGAATTCGACTATGAGATTAGGAGTACGCACCGAAGCTGCAGGGTATTGTGGAAGGCGTTGTGGATTTAGTTTAAGGAAGTGATATCGAGGAAATGTTTAAAATTGATACAACCTCTATCCCATCTTGGTATGCTGCTATCACGCATTACCTATCAAACGGAGAGACTAAAGCCAGTTTATCAAAAGCAAAAAAGAAGAAAATCAAACAGCAGGCTTTGAAATTTTCCTTGATTGCAGGAACACTCTATCGGCAGGGGATTGATGATATCTATCACCGATGTGTGATGCCTAATGAGGTTCCATTCATTTTGGAAGAGTGCCATGACTCCACTTGCGAAGGGCGCTTTGCTAGATGACTAACTACCCAAAAATTTTTAAGAGCCGCATATTGGTGGGGCCATCCATTTTCCAAGATACATTCGAGTATGTCAAGAGATGCGATACTTGTCAACAGCATGATAGTGGGGAGAATAGGAAGCGACCACTTACTCCGATTATGGCTATACTTCCATTCGAGAAGTGGGGCATAGACTATGTGGGTCCTATTACCCTATCATCTTCTACACAGAATAGATATATCATAGTAGGGACTGACTATTTTACAAAGTGGTCAGAAGCACGAGCGACGAGGAAGGACAACACAAAGGAGATTGCCAGTTTCCTATTAGAGCAGATTATATGCTGATTCCGCCTACCAAAAGAATTAGTATCGGACCATGGAACCCATTTCCTAAACAAAGTGATTAAAAGTTTGACTGAAGCATAGCAAATTAAGCACAATAAGGCGACTCCTTATAACCCACAGGAGAATGGGCAAGTTGAAAGTACTAACAAGTTGTTTGTTTGTATTTTATCAAAAATAGTGTCCAAAAAGAAGCAAGACTGGGATACGAAATTATATGTGGCGGTGTGGGCGTATAACATGACGTTTAAACGATCCACTAGCCACACCCCGTTCAAGTTAGTCTATGGGGACGAGTGTGTTTTGCCCTTAGAGATTGATTTTCCAACTATAATATTCACAATCAATCATTCTTTGGGTGACAAGGATGCCCTTTTCGAGTGATTTACGACTCTAGCCCACTTAGATGGGCTCAAATTTCAGAGTTTGTTGCGCCAAGAAGTGGCTAAGTATCCAATGAAGTAACTACATTATTTAAAAGTGAAGAAATATACCTTTAAGAAGGGACAATCAGTTCTATATTATGATGCATGTAGAGAACTGTTTCCAGGAAAACTTGAGTCCAAATGGGACGGTCCCTACAAGATCGTAAGAATAGGAAAAAATAAGTCCATGGCATTATTGGCTGATCTTGAGGGAGTGGAATTTAAAAATAAGGTTAATCTTAATAAGATTAAACCTTATTATCTCTAAATGTAATAATGAAATAAATACCTTGCATGTCACTGCAGGGCTAATTCGAAACCTGCAAGAGACGAAAGAGGTTGATGGGGCGGCTAATTCCTTACTCGGAACACCCATACTTGGAGCAGCGATATCATCAGGGAAAGCTTATCTGGTGGAGTAAAGGCTATAAAGTGACCGATCATTTCTCTAGGAAATCAAAGTATTCTGCCATCATTGCTTACAAATTCTGACAAGTATCCTTGTTGTATTCAACGAAGAAGGTGGGATGGAGCCTTCGATACATCCTTCGAACATGTTGAATTTTGATTATCATAACTACGAGTAGAGGTGACGATGACTGGCTATGTGAACCCTTTGTGGACGTACACATTGTACTTTGATTAGCGTCTAGGGGTCCCAACAAGAAAGGGAGTATAGGGGTAGTTATTAGAGATCCCCAACGTATAGTCGTGATGAAATTAGATGTTTATCTCTAGGTTGGATTTACCAATAATATGGGGGAATACAAAGCTTTAATCATGGGACCGAATACTGCTAAGAGAGATGGTATCTGTCGACTTTTAGTAAAAGAGGATTCCCAGTTAGTCTTGAACCAGCTAGATGGGACTTACACAGTACAAAATTCCATTCTTTCTATGTATTATCGCACTGCTATGACCCTACTCGACAGGTTTGAGAGAGTGTCTCTTTAGCTAGTTCCACATTATTGGAATTAGTTTGCAGACTCATTAGCAAACTTTGCTTATGAAGAAGACCTTTTATTCAACTATGACCCTAGTTTGAATATCTCTATTAGTGATGAGATAGGACGGTTCATTATGGGGCTTTTATCAAAACATGCCCTATATGGCAAGCGATGGTTAATATGGGTGATGCAAAGAGTGGCTGAAACTCATTTGCCTTTGTTATCTTGGACCCATAGGTTGGTCAAATGACACGTTATGCGTACACCTCTTGCTATTTATGCAAGAGGCATGGGTCACAACCTGATGCATTTAGTTTAGGGAAAGAGCCTTATTTCCTACTTGGGAAGGAGCATCTTGTCGTCTACTAGAAAGGATGCACAAGGGGGGATATCTACAAGCTATTGTGTTTTATTTCATTAGCCCAAGAGGGCTAGTTTTTGTCGAGTTTAAATGATTTATTATTTTAGGCCGTGAGGGCCCGTATTGTTGGGTGTTACATGCTTTATTTCTTTAGGCCAAGAGGGCCATATGTATGTTTAGTGCAGGTATGTTTAATGGTTTTATGTTTTAGTGATTGCATCACACAGGTTGACAAAGTCACTAGAGGGATCCTTTGCTATGGAGAAGCTTTTTGTGGCCACTCCAGGTGGTATCGTCCCCTTTTCGAGTTTTTTCCTTAAGTAGATAATGTTATATGTGTATGTATATATTACTTTCTTTTCATTTGTTGGGGATCGGTGATCAAGGCATGAAGTCCCAGGTTTAGGTTAGATAAATCTGGGGGAGATTTGAGTAGTTGTCTACCTCCTGTTAGGACATCGTCAAGCAATAAAGATCTGTGATAGAGGGTAGTCCTTGTGACCCTGCCCTTCCTACTTGCTAGGTAGTTGCTTAAAAAGAAGAGCAAGTTCTGAATCTATTTAAAGAAATAAAAAGTACAAAGGTGTGTAAAAAGGGGGTTCCAACCCCTCAATAAGATAAGAAAAAAGGGAAGAAAAAGAAATCCTATAAGCTGTTGATTATCGCCTTGCAAAGGCCTGGGGACAAGCAGACCCGAGGCCAATGACTTGTCTTCCTAGGGGTAATAGCTAGCAGAACAGAAAAGAAAGGAAAGTTGAAGCGAAAATAAAAGTGCATGTTAAAAAAAGATTAAGTTTTGCCTCGTGAGAGCTTGGTAGGTTCTTAGGTACCAAGTCAGGACCTAAGACCAATGCCATGTTCTCCTTGGATCACTCTATGCTCAAACTCCCTCCTTTTTATGTGCCTGAGTATAGAAACCTTGGGAAGAAAATGTGTTACAAGAAAAATATGATGCCCAGGCTATAGGAGTCCTCGCCTAGTAAGAGGTCTTGGTCTAGTTGTCCTAAGTTAGGTAGGTAGTTCAGACCACCACTAGGATGACCTCTGATAGGCTTTTTAGCTAGAGTTTGTGTTCAAGCAATTGGTTAGAGACTCACTCTAGATTTTTGTCAGATTATGCTAGGCCTATCCCTTATGGATTTTCCTACCTTGATTTTGTCAGGGGTTAGAGTAAGAGCTGTGAAATGTTTTGTTGTGTATTTTTTGTATCAGCTTAATACTCTTCGTGGTTATGCATGTGCAAATCTCTTCGTGGGATTCGGCGAGCTGAGCCACCCTATCCCATGGTCGCCAATGAGAGCTAGATTTTAGAAGCCACTGGGCTTGAAGCATTTGAGGTCATTTTTGGAGCAAGAAGTGCCCGGAAAGTTCCAAAGACCAAATTTTCATGAAAAAACATACGATGGCGGATGGCCAAGATAGAGTTTTCTTAGATGCATTTCGACATCAAGAATCCAACGCAAGTCTCGGTTCATCGATTGGAGGTCGTTTGACCCTCCATGTAATCCCCGTAAGGTTTGGCATTATAAAGCAACTATACTGGATCCAGGAGCCAAAAAGTCCACGATGGGGCCCAGATTTATAGATTTCAATGATGTGAAGCTGCCTGTCCAGATGGATCTCGAATCCGAGTACGTTTGCCCCCTCAAAACCAAAATATCCACTTGTGGGACATTGTGAACACAAAAGGCTGAACTAGTTATTTTAAAATTTATTAACCTTAGGCTTTAAAGAAGGTCAAACTAATGGAAAATTTGTCAAACATATGGGGAGGTGCAAATTTTTTTGCGCCCCTTCCAAATCTCATCGGTATCACTTGATCCCTCAACTGCCATTTGGAGAGAGAGGGAGATTCTTAATCAAGACAGAGAGAGGAAGGAGATGACTATGAGTTTGCTGATTTTAATGGAGTATTCAGAATTCTGATTTTCTAGTATTTCGCTCTCCTCTCTCCTCTTAGCAGCTGTTCATATGCATCAATTCAAGAGAGAAGGGGGAGGGTTGTGATGAAGAATCCGGACCAAATGATGATGCTAGAGCGATGGAGGACGTAGATCCGACTGTGAGAGTGTGTTAGCGACAAAGAAGAAGTGTCAACGGCCTCTCGTCTATGAGATATGAGCCTCGGAATCACGGTCTATGCGTAAGTAAGCGGTTCTTTTATTTTACAAAAAATGGTTGGAGAAAGTATTTGATTTTGTTTATTCTTGATTGTTCATGTTGCATTCTCTCTGAAATATGAAAGAAAACTAGGAAATATGATGATATAATAATTTCTCGCAAAACACACAAAACCCACAAGTTGTAGTTTTTATAAAAATAATGGAATTTGGAGTTTTTGTTGAGTGTTTTGGGATCATATGGGATAAATTTTAATATGAAAATGATGTTGAGTGTCTTTGATTAGTGAGAACTCGTAATTTATCACATTTTTATAAAGAAATAAATGAAGATAAATAAAAAAATAGTTTTTCATGCTAAAAATCTTTAAAAATACATTTTATGTCCGTGAGCATATAACAAGGCTAGAGCATGAGGATTAAGCCTTAGTCAAGCCTTGTTTCTATGTTAAAGTGTATTTTTATCAATTTTTATATGAAAAATTTACATTAAAATAAACCCTACACCTAGCCAACGAATGTAAAACCTAACCGGTAGGAGGAAAGAGGGATTATGAAAGTGAGTGGTCATTGAAAATGTTTTAAATTCTGATTTATTTGATTATGCATAGCATATAGACTGATCACTATTTAAATTTAAGAGAGACTAGTAGCACGAGGAAACTCGATGCTAGTCTCTAGCAACAGCAATTATGAGTAGCTTGGAAATCATTAAAGGATTGGTTTTGCACCTCATGTGGCTGGTTTTCTTTTATCATAAAATGGTTGAGCAAATGATCATCCATATTTACATTGAGTATGACATGGTAACTCCTGGATGCATAGCAATTGATTGCCAAATACATGACCTACGCCGAGTTGTGAGAAAACCCAAGCTGTAGGCTAGACGATCGAATCTTTGGGAAATTGTCAAGTGAGGAAATTAAATCTCCTAGATTGTTCGAAATATATAGGAGTGGAGATTCTTTGTAGATTCTTTGTGTTGGAGCAGCACATCGAGGAGCGAATCCTCTCAGTGTAGGAGAGCTACCGTGGAGCCACGGCATTTACCCGGAGGGGTGCCTCCTTTATGTTTGTGTTACATGGTATATATACCAAGATGTGTGGGATCTCCCTCTGAGGAGTAAGGAAGGGCAATCGTTGGACTATGTTCTACTACAAACCTGATATCTACAGTAGCAATTAGGACAGCGTGTCCCTTAGACGCTCTTGGCCGTAAGGCCGTGTGGGATTGTCTTGAGAGTTATAGAGGCCCAACTAGTGCCTATAGCCAGTGTCGGCCCCATATTAGGTCCCAACATCCATGCATGTGTCAATGATTGCATGTGTTATTTCGAGGAGAGTACATGGCTATGGAGGCATGTCCAAATTGTGGCACTCACAGGTATCGACAAGACTTGCAAGGGCAAACCATCCCTCAAGAAGTTCTTAGACACTTTTCAATTATCCCGCGTATACGTCACATGTTTCATACGTCGAGCATGGCGAGCTTGACAATGTGGCATACACAAAATAGATCCACGGATGGAGTCCAACGAATACCAGTGAATTCATGCGCATGGAGCCACATTGACTTTACCTTTTCAAGCTTTCCACGAGAGCTAAGGAATCTTCAGCTTGATCTTGCTATGGATGGTGTGAACCCATTTGGTCTCCACTCAACTTCTTACAGTGTGTGGCCTATAGTCCTTGTTAACTACAACATCCTGCCATGGCTTTCTAAGAAGAAAGGACACATGATCCTTAGTTTGCTCGTTCCTGGGTGCTACAAAGTCAAGAATATGAACGTCTATCTCTGTCCATTAGTTGATGAGCTTAAGATTTTGTGGGAAGAGGGGGTCGCCGTGGAAGATATGAGCAAGTGTGATGGTCGACGGTCTACCAATACACGAGCCATTCTCATGTGGACCATGCATGACTTTTTGGGATTCGGGAAGTGCTCAAGTAAGTCGGCTTCCGTTCTCATTGGTGATATCTAACATAGCTCGTTCAAGTTTGTGTTGACTAAATAGGGGTATTGGGACAAGTTTGGTTATCTCAAGTTAGCATGCATGTCCATTTTGTGGGCTACAATTAGACTCCCGAAGGCCATGAACCATGAAAAGAAGATGGTATATCAAGGACATGCCACTTTCTTGTCGGAGGGTCATGAATTGAGGGAAAGTTTTATTGGATGACCTTCAACATGAATGAACGCCCAAAGCTCGTACGAGTTAAAAATGGTCCACGCGGAGTCACATCCAAATGGAATGCCACGGTTCTCGATTTTCTACAAGTTGCCGTATTGGACCCACTTACAGATCAACCACTTGGATCCCATGCATATTTTCAAAAATGTGGGCAGCTTACTATGGGACCACATCACAGGAAAGAGAGATACTGCATGGGCACAAATGGATTTGAAGGAGGTAGGCAAGATGGAGGCGCTTTGGTCACTTGCAACTACCTTGCACTCCTTGGGTTCTGTCCACTAAAGAAGAGCGCATTATGAAGCAAATTATCAAGTCCGATGGGTATGATGTGTTCCCTTAGATCCACTTTTTCTAAAGATGACCAACTATCAAGGCTAAAATCCCACGATTGGTATAAGATATGTTAGATTTGTACTAGCCTCGATTGTAAGTGGCTTGCATATTTTGTTATTTAGTGTCTAGTCGGTGTTCATAATGCCTCTTCATTTGTGGCAGCTTGTACTATCAATCGCGATCGTGGGATGCCTCACTCTAGAAAGTCGCAAGGCGATTTACAAGTTGTCGAATTTAGTGCAATGGATCTCGCAGAAGAAGATCAAGACATCCTCTATTGAATCCGCAAGGAGGGGAGTAGTGGAGACAATCTGTCTCTTTGAGAAGTACTTGCCCACTAGCATGCTCACAATACAAACCCACCTCCTAGTGCATCTTGTAGATGAAGTGGAGATTACATGACCCATCCAACTCACTGGATGTTCTTCTTGGAGCACTTCATGAAAACCCTAAAAGGCTTTGTGCGACCAACAAACTTAGCCAGAAGGTAGCATGAATAAAGGTTCGCTAGTATCAAAGGCATTAGTGTATATTTCACAGTGGGTACCAATGGTGGATTCAGACAACAGCATGCTATGGTCGCTGAAGGTCGACGATAGACTAACCAAAGATGTGGTGGTTGGAAATGGGATAGAAAAAAGTATGGATGTTGTAATGGAGGAGAAAGTGAATCATTTTTGTATGTTGCACCATGCATCCATGGAGACGTGGCTCGCTAGGTACGAGCAAGCCAGGAAAGATCTGGAAGAAGTGTGATTGAAATTTCAATGCAGCACGCGCCATCAACAGATTCGATATCCTAAGGGCATGGACAGCTTCTCACAAAGGGATAAAGGTCTTTACTAAGGAGTGGAAATTCTCGAGGGGATGTAGTCCGAAGGTGACCACATATTTTATAAGTTGTCATATCTAGATTTTATATGTGACAACTAATCTAACCATTTCAATGTACAGTACAAAATATACAGTGTGGTGTGGTCACGTGGGTGGCATTTATGAGTCGAGCGCATTGACAAAATACGCTCCACAACAACGGATTGTGGTGTCGTGGCAAAGTTCAAGCAAGAGAGCCAACGTCGAGCCATGGATCCAAACACCATTGTAAATGAGATGGAGTATTTTGGGAACTTGCAAAGTATTATCTCAATGGATTACCATAGCTTCTCCATGATCATATTTGATGTGCAATGCTTCAAAGTGGTATTGGAAGGAGCTGGGGCAACCGTTCGGTGAGATCCAAATGAATTTCTCAAAATAGATTTCGAGAAAAGATGGACGGATCTGCACAACACGTCTGTCTTGCTGGCTCATTATGAACACGTGCATGAACTGTTTTTTAAAATTTTTTCACGACACAGATATGTCACAAATGTGGAATCTCTGTTATTATATGTGATTTTGAGCATGTAATTTTTTATCCAAACCCTTAACAACCTCGATGGTGGTATGTTGTGCTTTCAGCTTCTCGGAGTACGAAAGTGTATGTAGGTGGAGGGGTCGACATTACAAGGGGTGGAGGTCAAAGATGGCTTAAAGCGTGTAGAGGAGGCAGATTTGGGTAATGATGATGGAAAGATATGAGACTAGGAATTCTTTGAAAACGAGATTGACTCATCCTTTTGTGGTGACATATCTATCAACCTTCCAGTGTATGTGAAGTTGTGCTAAGAGATTGACATGGGACCATAGGCTACATCATACTTGCAACATCTGCCTACTCAATTCGTTGATGAATAGCTTATAAGGGTACTCTAGAATATGCTTAAGTAACATAATTTTTTTCAGAGTTATATTACCGTTGTCATGCTGCTACGCGGCCATAGTGTGAAAAACTCTAGAGTGCATCGTCATTCGGCTTTCTTATTGATCTAGAGAGTTAATGCCATATTAGTCTCATTAGTGTCAGTATCTGTAATGTCGATGGTTCAAAAATACTAGATTTTTGAACAAATTTAGCTTATTTTTTATATTTTAGATATTATTTCTTGTAAATATCCAAAAGCTATAGACAACCTCTAGAATAGGGTGACATGTAAAAGAAAGCAAGTGGCTTTCAACCATTTTTTAGGGATTTTATGCAAAAAGAAGTATCGGCAAAATCGTGCAACACGTGATCGCAATTTATAGGCAGCAAACAGCACTGCAAATTGGGAGAAGAAGAAGGAGTGATTTGGGGGAATTTTGGCTAGGTGTCTTGGTATCTTATCCCCTTTCAGTGCCAATGGAAGCATCAAATTGGCGGTCTGAGCAACAAAGAGGAAGCTACTATTTTATGCACATTTTTTGTCTACAAGGGATTTATCTTCTCAGGATGCATAAATAAATTAACGCACTTCACCTCTATGAGTATTCTTCTACATCTTCTATTTCTTTGAAACCCTCTTTCATCAATTGCTATCTTTGAATCTCCCTTCACCCTACTGTCTCTTATCCCCGTGGTAAACTTTCGACCCCAAATGCTCCGATACCGTGCTTTGCTTGAATCTTTATATTGATTATGCTAACATCATTTTTTATCTGTGCATGTAACCTTTGATGACATTTGGAGAGTAGGATGAGTCACGAGGGATGAGTCACAAGGGATGAGTCACGAGGAGTTGCAGGAGATACTCACATGTATGTCTCCAAATTAGATGGTCCGATTCAAAGATATGGCAGACCAAGAGTTGTCTTGGACACCATCAGTCTGTTCCATTAGATCTACTTTGGTACACTCTCATGCTTTGGTTTCTAGTAGATGAGGTCAATCCTCTAGATTGGGCCTGAACAGAGGGAGTAGTTCTAGGGGGTGCTGCGGAGATGTGGATACTATTAACCCATGGTCAACTCGAGATATAGGTGCTAGTCCTCGCTCTCGTATAGGTTCGAGAGAGGGTAGCTCAGGTGGGTGTTATGGAGGCACCAATGCAGTGTCTATGTCTTGTCAATCTGGTAGAGGCGTATCACCTATGGGGTTTGTCACACCTATGGGGACATCTACTCCAATGACTCCAGCTTTTGCTCCAGCCATCCGCAAGTGGCATCCCTATGACTACTACTCTGAGAGATACCATCCCCGTGGGTACAACAGATGTACAAGGGTCTCTTGGCAAAAGATATTTGGGAATTCTTCAACAGTACATATGAACACACAGATATTGTTTATCAAATGACCATGTTTAGAAAACTATCTACTGCCACTATGCATGAAGATCAGTTTGCCACTAAGTTCTTAGAACAATGGCAATCTTTACTAGATGAAACCATAATATTTGGTTTAGTCATCTCAAAAGAATTACAAGCCATGTTTCTACTCTCTTCCCTGCATCTATCTTGGAGAGCCTTTATTACTACTCAAACCTCCACTGATAAACTCAAGCTTCAGCCTCCACTGATTAATAGAATCAAGGAAGAGCAAGTCACGAGAGATACTCTTTCTACTTCTTCAAATCAAGAATCCAAGGCTCTACCTGTAACTGCTTATAACCCAAAACATCTTCACAAAAGAGCTCAACACTTTCAACAAAAGCTCAAGTTTTCTTCTCGGTCTAACTTCAAAGGGATTCTTGGTAATCCTCAACATAAGCCCAACTCTTTCTAGTCTTTTCAATCCCTGTCCTTAACAAGAAACCCTCATTATCATCTCATATGTAATGCTTGCAAAAGACAAGGTCATATTGAAAAGGATTGTCGTCAAAAAAATAGATTCAACAAATATCAATCAAAAGGTCAAGCTCACTTTGTTAGCATCAGCAATTATGACATCGAAGAGCAACCAGAAACAATCATTAGCCTAGCCACAAGTGTTTGGGCACCTTCATCAAACTCCAAAGAAGAATATACATGGTTACTAGATTTTGGAGCTACTCATCATATGACTTTTCACAAGGAATGGTTAGTCGACTTCAAAGAGATCTCCACTCCACTCAGTGTTGCCATGGGGGACAATAGCATTCAACAAGCTCAAGGCTTTGACACAATTCAAGTGGAGCTTCCCTCCAATCACATAATCAAGGTACATAGAGTCTATTACGTTCCCAATCTCAAGAAAAATCTACTAAGTATCAATGAGCTCACTTCTCAATCCTCTCTCACTACTCACTTCTACAAAAACCATTGCATCTTACAGCTACTCTCACCTTCTCTCAAACTTACCTGCCCCAAAGTAGGTCGGCTTTACACACTTGGGTATTCACTTCTACAACCTCCTTCAAATGCTTCAGCTAACTCCACTTCACTCACAAGTCTACCACAGAACGCTCTCCTACGACACTCTAGGCTTGGTCATGCCTCTCAAAATGTTCTCCAACAACTTATTTACAAGAAGCTTGTCCACATCATTCCATCTTCTCTCTCTCAACTTCCATTTTGTCAAGCTTGTGCTCTCAGTAAAGCCACAAATCTTCCTTATCCCAAATCTTACTCCATTACAACTCAATGACTTCAATTAGTACACTCCGGCATTTGTGGTCCAATAAATCTTGTATCTCTCACTAGCGCAAAATACTTTATGGTGCTTATTGATGATTATTCAAGATATACCGTTGTATATTTTCTCATGAGGAAGTCACAAGTCTTCTCCAAGTTCCAAGAATATAAGGAAGCAGTTGAAAACAAGCATGAGTTATGACTCAAAGCTCTTCGTATAGACAATGGAGGAAATACTTCAAATGAAATTGAAGATTATTGCAAGACCTTTGACATTCAACATGAGCTTACCATACCAGATCACCCATAGCAAAATGGAGTTGCTGAAAGAAAGAATTGTACACTACTCAATGCTGCAAGAGCTATGCTATCACTAGCTCGTCTTGGAAAATACTATTGGGAGGAAGCAATTGCTACCACAACATATCTTCAAAACAGGTTGTACTCCAACTCTCTACAAAATAATACTTCTTACGACTTGTGGTTTGGTCACCCTCCTGACTTATCACATCTTAAAGTCTTTGGATGCACTGCATTTCTTGTCAATCAAGATCACAAATCCAAGTTTTCTCCTAGAGCCACACAACTAATTTTTACAGGATATGGAGAGCCACATGGTCACAAGGCCTATCGCTTCTATGATCCAACTGACAAGGTCTTTATTTATGGCCGAAGTGCCATCTTTTATGAAGATAATCTTCTTCCATCCAACACAACACAATGTCCATCTCTCACACTTTATCCCGTCAACAAATCTCCAACATTAAACATGCCTCATACAAGGCCCACCATATCTTCAACAAAATCCACTCCTTCTAGTTCTATCCACACAGGCTCTTCACCATTATCATCATACTTATGTCATTTTAGAGGTCCAAAGTTGGTTGGTTCATATGAACGACCCTCACCTCCAAAATCTTCAAACCTTAATGAATATCCATTTGAAGTCTCTCTATGCCTCTCCTCCACAATTAGCTCCATCCACTAATGGGCACAAACCTTGAAAGTCTGCTTGCATAGCAGCAATGTCTTCATCATCAAGAAATATTTCCCCTACAACTCTCATTGTTACGACTCTGTGGCCTCCCTCTCCAACTTCTCCATCAATGCCTATTACTCTATTCAGTACTTCCGACTTCGACACTGAAGAGGTACAATCACAATCAACTCCTTGCTTCAAAAACTTACATTACCTTCATCTTCAAGGTCGAGATTCACCTGCAATCATTATTCCTGAAGCTCCAATTTGCCCTACTGTTACTCAAGTACTTCAAATCCTGAAGCCTCTCAATGGCTACAATAACTTGTAAATGGGTACTTCACAAAAAGCTCAAACCAGATGGCTCCATCGACAAGTACAAAGCTCGACTTATGGCTTGTGGTTTCGAAGAAATTGAAGGCCTCCATTACGAATGTACATTCTCTCCTGTACTTTCTTTGTCCTCTTTACGCGTATTACTCTCCATGGTAGCTCATTTTAAATTAATTCTTTACCACATTGATGTTAAAACTGCCTTCTTGCATGGTCACTTAAGAAAAAAATCTATATGTCTCAACCGCCAAACTTTGTTGATCCAAAATTTCCTACACATGGTTGCCTGCTGCATAAAGCTCTTTATGGACTAGAATAGGCACCAAGGCAGTGGTACACTCGTATTCATTCTCACTTACTACACCATGGCTTTCGGAGGCTAGAAATAGATCACAACATTTATACTCTTCTTCAGGGCAACAGTGTCATTATCTTAGGTCTCTATGTTGATGACATTCCTATTCTTGCCAACTCTCCTCACGCAATATCCAAGGCCAAATCTATCATATCTTCACAGTTTGCTATAATAGACTATGGTCCTATGCATTACTGTCTTGGCATTGAAATTGAACAATCACTCACATCCATCAAAATGCATCAACATACCTACATTATGTCTATTCTCTCCTGTTATTCCATGCTAAAATGTAATCACATGGTCACTCCACTTGCCCAAAATTTCCAATTGAATCCATCCTCATCCCATTCTCTTTCAACTAATCAAGATCGTGAAATGGAGACTATTCCTTATATGGAAGCACTTGGATATCTTTGATATCTAATTACTTGTACCCGTCTAGATTTATCTTATGCAAGACACATTCTCTCCAAAGCCATGCATCAACCCACTTATGAACATATCTAAAAGCAACATCAAATGTGGGAAAAAATTTTACAAAAGACATCAATGATTTTCTCTTATGAGCCTATTTCGATGCAGATCGAGGTGGTGACCTTGCTACCCATCACTTGTTTTATCATTACTCTAGTAGGAGGTCCCATCTCTTGGAGTACTAAACAACAACACTCCGTTGCACTTTCTACTACTAAAGCCGAATATGTGGCATGTAGCATGGCCGCCAAGGAAATAATTTATCTAAAGAAACTCTTGGAAGACATCAGTTTTGGGTATCAGCCTCAGCAAATTCCAATCTTCACTGACAATAAAGCATTAAACTCCGCCATATTGATATGAGATATCATTTTGTATGTGAATTAGTTGAAAATTCCCATATCATCTTTCAATATGTACCATCATGTGATAATGCTGCCGATCTCCTCACCAAATCAATTCCTCACTTGAAGCACAAAATTGCCATGCAAATCCTTTGCATGATTTGATCGGGAGGGAAAAACATCTAGCTGAATTTATGAATTGAATGTAATCTTTTTTATTTCTCTACAGATACCTATGAAATCCTATTGAGGGGGGATGCTAAGATAAAGTTGTGGATAAGGATTAAAGTTTGGATAAGATAAGGACAAGTCAGTATGTGGACAAAAGGATCCCATAGATATCCACTTTGTAAATAACTCACATATTTAGAGATGGAGCTCACCTACCTCATTTAATGTACCATGTATATATACAACTACTAGCAATGAAATGTTTAACTATAGCTCACTCCTTTCTCTATATTGTCTCTATCTCTATCTCTTATTATGCACATTATCCTCTTATCTTCATGTTCCTGGTTTTCACTACAACACCCACATGATTCCTCACCCCCACTCACTCTCACTCTCTCTTTCTCTCTCTCAACTCTCTCAAACTCCCATTCTCTCCCTCTCACAATGAAAAACAAGACAAGTACCCAGAGTTTTTACAAATATGAATAGCATTTCCCATTCACTTTCATATTTTTTATTCAAGAAAAGTAGGGTTAGGATTTGTCCATTCCCCTTAGGAATCTAGCCCTCTTTTGGTCCAATGAGACTGGTCTCCCCTTTTCGAATGCACCTAGACCTACTTCAATATTGGTTAATTTGCATATTCTACCCTTAGCTGCTACTCAATACCAATACAATTTGCATAGTCGGCACTCATTAAAATATCTTATGCAATGTTTTCTTCTCAAACTTAATAGTTTCTCTTTCTATTTTTCAAAATTGTGGGTCCTTCTCTACATGCTATTAACAACAACATCTATGCATCTAGTTGAAAGATTTTGAAATACACACAAATGATTTTGCACATAACATGGACTCTCTCTAACACACAAGTGCATAGATGCTCTCCTTTTCTCTTTCTAACTCTATCTTTGTCTCTCTATTTGCTATTTTCTATATACACCTTTTTCTAACCCTCTAACCTTTCTTTCTCATGTACCTTATTCATAGTTTTCTCTCTCATTAGAAGGATTGGATTCTTACAAGATCCCAACAAGCATAGGAATTGAGAAAGTACTTAAGAAGAGAGGGTCGATGTCTATTTTTCAAAGTAGAAATTGTAGTGCAACTTGAAGAAGCGGTATTGAAAGATGAACTAGCACTAGAGGACATTCCATCTACAAGTGCATCAAGAGGAGAGGTCAATCCTGAACCAAAGGTGGACATACAAACCCCTCCTAATGATTTTAGGAGAAGCATATAAGATGTACTTCTAGTGGGAATTGTCCACTTTAGATCACTACACAAAAATAACAAATATTCAATCCTTTAGGTATTGGAATCATACTAAGAAGGATATCGTAGCAACCACCTCAAAACCCCAAAGTTTCGGCATCCAAATTTTCAAGTGGAAAGTGTTGAGATATCAAGCTCCACTCGTGATATGCCAGGGTGACCATTGTGCATTTATGTCATCGACTTGTTAGTTGCAGATGCGGTTGGTACACCGCCCATGAATAATAGCTAGATGATAGCTATCCTTATCTACTCTAGTTCGTGGCTCGGTTAGTATGCCACCTTAGTTAGTTGAGTTTGGTTTGAGACCCATATATAGGGTTCTTCTATTTCTTTGTATGTGAGTTCTTTTTGGCTTACATAACTAAGAAGAGGAAAATTGTTTTCAGCCTCCACCTGTGTGTGTATTCCCCCATTTTGCCAGCAAGAAAGCTACAAGTGAGACTCCTTCCTTCTCTCCCACAATCTTGACAGAAAGAAGGAGGAAATTGACTACCATCTTGCTCAATTTGAGACCAAATGGATAGACAATGGATTTGGCCAACTATATGGAGATCTGGTTAAGAAGCAACAATTTATAGCTATGCTTCAAAACAAGGCAATGGACTAGTTTAGTAGCTATGGTTTGACTAGCCTCCAAACTTATGATGCACTCAAGAATGAATAAAATTCCAAGGGATATCCTAAGGAAAATTAAGGATATGGATCAAAAGAGTATGTTGGTTAAAGATTTTTAAAAATTTAACAAATTGGATTGCTATTGTTGACAAACCATATTAAGGGTTTGAACAGCAAGATTAAGGGGTTTGTTTTTGCTAACTTTGAATTGTATCCCATGTTGAGATATCGAGCTCCACTCGTGATATGCCAGGGTGACCGTTGTGCGTTTATGTCACCGACTTATTAGTTGCAGATGTGGTTGGTACACCGCCCATGAATAATAGCTAGATGACAGCTATCCTTATCTACTCTAGTTCATGGCTCACTTAGTATGCCACCTTAGTTAGTTGAGTTTGGTTTGAGACCCATATATAGGGTTCTTCTATTTCTTTGTACAAGTGTTCTTTTGGCTTACACAACTAAGAAGAGGAAAACTGTTTTTCAGCCTCCACCTTTGTGTGTATTCCCCCATTGTGCAAGCAAGAAAGCTACAAGTGAGACTCCTTCCTTCTCTCCCACAATCTTGACATGGTATCAAAGCCTTGTTCGTGGTAAGGAGCTCAAGAAAGCAAGCCAAGCTCGCGGTGTTCTGGTAAGAGGAGCAGTGTTGCTTTCATTTTCTGTTTTGGGAGCAGATCTCTGCAGGTAGCACAGTCGGAAATTGCAATAGTGCATTGTCTCAGGTTGAGACACCCTTCGCGGTGAAGCAAGAGTGCATTGTCTCAGGTTGAGATGCCCTTCACGGTGAAGCAAGAGGTTTTTTTTATTTGAGGCCATTTCGGGGCCTGTTTTGGAGGCAGAAGTTTTTTGTACGCACTCAGGAAAATGCCCTGTTTTATGCTGTGCAATCAGTATTCTATAGGTCGGTGAAAAGTTAACACAGAAATTGCATCGTATGCTTGTGTGCAGAGACATTGGGAGTTACAGAATCATCCCTGTTGCCTGTTGATGCAAAATCATCACTAGGAAGTGACTGTGTGGTCAAATACCACTTTCGTCAATTTTGCAGATTAGCCCTTGTGAGGCTGAAGTTGTGTTTTTTGCAGTGACAGAATTTTTTGCAGTGTTCTGTAATGGCATCTGATTCTCTTTCATAGATTGTCACTGAAAAGCTTGACAAGAACAACTTCCAAGCATGGAAGTTTAGAATGACGAATTTCCTTATGGGAAAAGGATATTGGGAATTTGTTGCAGGAAATGAAGAAGAACCAGTTCTTCCTGATGTTCCCAATCAACAGCAAATGCAGGCATTTAAAGCATGGCATGAGAGAGCCAGGAAAGTTATGTACTGGCTATCTATCAGTATTTCAGACTCTATGATTGTGCATCTTCAAGATGCAAGATGCACAAAATGGTAATGCTGCACAGAATTCACACCAGCAATCACAAAATATTAGTGGACCTGGAGCGTCCTCTAGCAGTGGTTCACATTCTTCGCCATGGAGGACAGGCAGATTGAGATCATGAGAATCTTCTCAAAGCAATGTAGATAGTGGTATGCACGTATCACGAAAAGGAAAAGAGAAGGTTGATCAGCCCATGTTTGATGTGAATGCAGGTCACTCTTATGTGGATGGTGAATCCAGTGGCTCAGAACAGAGCATTGATGATGAGTTGGGTATTCCTTCTATTATTACACCTGGAGTAAGGAAGACCAGGGATGTTTTGAGAGCACCTGGGAGTGAACCTACTTTGCGCAGGTCTACGAGAGCTAGGTATCCTGTGGATAGGCTGAAATATGATGGATTTACAGCCATTCACTATGCATATATGGTCAAAGTGATACAAGAACCAAAACCCACTTCTTTTGAGCAAGCCATGGGAAAAGAAAAATGGGAGAAAGTCATGGATGAAGAAATGGATGCTTTGGAAGCAAATGCTACATAGGAATTGGTACCTTTGCCTAAAGGTAAGAATGCAATTGGCTGTAAGTGGGTTTATAAGGTGAAGCACAATGCAGATGGTTCTGTGAACAAATACAAGGCAAGATTAGTAGGCAAGGGGTATACACAAACATATGGCATTGACTATGAAGAAACATTCAGTCCGGTTGCAAGGATGGCAACCGTAAGAGTAGTCATTGCTATGGCTGCATCAAAGGAATGGTCTTTACATCAGATGGATGTAAAGAATGCCTTCTTGCATGGTGATTTGCAAGAAGAGGTATATATGGAGTAGCCACCAGGTTATGTGCATGCTGTTCATCCTGAGTTTGTTTGCAGGTTGAAGAAAGCCTTGTATGGCTTGAAGCAAGCACCTAGAGCATGGTCTGACAAGATAGGACAGTATCTTGTCACTATTGGCTTTCAGATTTCCAAGGCAAACTTCGTAACTTCAAATCCGTGAAGAATCTGAAAAAAGTTTCTTTTGCAACTTTGTAGACCAGGTCGAAACCGATTGGGCCACGTGTGAATTTTCTTGAAATTCGCTTTTTCTTGGGAGTTATTGAGATTATAAAAAACGGCTTCCAAAAGTTGTTTTGACTTTAGTCCCCCATATGTA
The DNA here is from genome assembly GCF_053477565.2 of Lygodium microphyllum. Lineage (NCBI taxonomy): Eukaryota > Viridiplantae > Streptophyta > Polypodiopsida > Schizaeales > Lygodiaceae > Lygodium > Lygodium microphyllum. The sequence goes on from NC_141149.1 coordinate 32,579,203, forward strand.
TATAAATACATATAAGCATGTGACAAAAGGGGTCCATGCTTGTAAGCTTTTGTGCAAGATCCAAATGACACCATGATGTGGATATTGACTTGTGTGCTAGGGTGAGGTGTCCTCTAATGATGGTGATAGATTCCAAATCTTAGTGATGTAGACGGAGCCCATATGTAGTTGGAGGCTAGTCCTTTGAAAAAATATATGCACTCACTCAACTCCTAGGTGTAATCCATTTTCATCTTCACTAAGATAACCATCCCTTTTACCCTTTACATTGACATCCCTCCTAAGAACTTATTCCCCCCATTTGCTAGAGTTATCATAATCGAGAAGCAATGTAGCATACCTAGTGCTTGAAGAGTAAACCCAAAGTGATATGGTAAGCTCTTGATAGGGGCTTTGGCCAAATTTTGTGGTAGTAATCCGGGTTGTAAAAAACCCGGATCAGAATGCAACTTAGTTTGCATGTGCAATGTGATTTCTATATCTGTATTAAAGTTAAAGATTGTCCTAAAGAACATTTAGTGTTAGCAATCACTAGAAGTCAAGCCCAAAAGTGAGGATTGGGACAAGTAGGAAAACGAGAGGAAAATGGCTATTAAGTCAATAAGTTGCAAAAGGAGGCTAGAAAGGCATTACTTAAAGACTTTGATTATCAGAAATGGTAAGGAGGCTTAACTCTTGATCAAGATAATGATCAACTTGAAGATACAATTTCAAGAAAACTACAAGGAGGAGGTTCTAATGAGTTGTTTCAAGCATTAGCAAGCTACTCTTTGTAGTTAGCATTAGTTTAGATCTGGACCTAATTTGAGGGTCTAAGGAGAAGCTCCTCCTAAAGATTAGGCAAAAGTAAAAGGATGTTCTTAGGGAAAGAAATTTGCAAGTTCAACAACTTCTTGAATGCTAGTCACTAATAGCTACTTAGAGAGAGGTTCTTGATTATTAGCACCCTATTATTTAAGTGGAATATGCAAGGAAGAAGTATGATGATGTTCTTTTGGTCAGAGGTTCGGGAGTTAATATGAAAAATACATATTTGGCCAATAAGCAAGGTGAGTTATTGCTTGCCCCATTTCAAGTTAAATTGTAGACCAGAGAAGCTTATAGCCACTATAGAATCAACAAATTAAAGTTGCAGGCTTGAAGCTTAATGCTAGTTTTGTGGTGCTAAGGATGAGAAAGATTGGAGAGTCTTATCACGTACTTTTTAAGTAGGACATGGTTCAAATTAGCAAAGTTCATGCAAGATTAGGAGAAGACTGTGAATGTATTCCCTAAGGTTTAAAGGATATTAGATTATCTATGTAAACAAAGTCATCATGAAGAATAACTCCAGACGAGTGGTGGCACAAACAATCAATTTAACGGATGAAGTTGAGGAGGAGTTATTTCTTTAGGAAAACCCTTATCTAGAGCCAATATTCAAAATAGATGTGGACAACATTATTTAGAGGCAGCAAGAGCAACCCATTATTGCTATAAATGAAGTTTTGGAACAACAAACTATTCAATTTGCAATTTATGACCAATCACGGCAGCATGTTGAAGAGCTTTTGGAAAGATAGGAGCAACTTGAAGTTCAAGATAGTTTAGGGACTAAATTGAATAAAACATATCAGATTTCTAGAGCTATGTAGCCTTACCTTGAATAGGAAAAGGAACCTTAAAATCAAGATATTAAAGGAATTTTAGCTTATGGAGAGTTTAAAAATTCAAGATGAAGAAGGATAGAAGGCTATCATTCAAGCTTAGCAAAGGTATGAACATACCATGAGGAATTTTGCAAGATTTGTGGAGGATGAAGCGCAGGAAGTCAACGTGACTGATGAAGGAGAGGCTAGACCAATCAAATTAAGGATTTATGTAGAAGAAGACTTCAAGAAAGACTTGATAAATCTGTGCAAGGAATTTCAAGATATATTTGCATCGGATTGCACTAAATTAATCCTATAGTATGCTAGCACTAAATTAATCTAAAGAAGGATGCCAAAAATTGATTGTACAAAAGAGGTACAAAATGAACCCTAACTATGCAATGAATTACAAGACATATTTGCATGGGATACACCAATATAAAAGGCTTTGATCCTATAGTATGCCAATAGTAGATTAATCTAAAGAAGGATGCTAAAAACCAATTGTACAAAAGAGGTACAAAATGAACCCTAACTATGCTAAGCAAGTCTAAGATTTTGCAAGTTGGTTTTATTAACCTCTCAATGAAGTGAATGAATATCTCCCATAGTTGTGGTGCCAAAAAAGAATGGGAAGATTATGGTTTGTGTTAATTATAAGAAGTTAAGTGTAGTGATGATTTCTAATGTGTTTCCTGTCCCATTCACTAATTCTCTTCTTGATAATGTTGTAGGACATGAGATCTCAATTTTATTGGATGGATTTTGAGGTTATAACTAGATCAAAATGTATCTAGATGACATGGAAAAGACTAGATTTATCACTAAATGGAAAGCTTATGTAAGTACTATCATGAGCTTTCATCCAAAGAATGGACCTTTAAAGTTTCATGGATGACAACTTTTATTAGGACCTTCATTGATGACTTCTATGTTTTTGGTAGCAAGAAGGACCATATTAAACATTTGAGCTTATGGTATGAGAGATATAGGATATTTGAAATGTCCTTAAACCCATTGAAATTGGTTTTTGTAGCCAAGAGGAAAGTATTGTTGTTGGGACATATCTTGTTGGAAGAGGGAATGGATATTGACCCAACGAAGATATCTGCCATTCAAAAGGCTAAATATCTGACAAATGTTCATAACACTATATTAAGGAATTTGGAAATTCTCATATAGTTTGGGGATTCCCAATATATTTAATATTTGGCCACATGATCAAATCTTGTCCCCTTACTTGAAAGTGGAATCTACGCTAATTACTATATAAGTTGTCTTTCCACGTAAGAGAGGTGGATAAGATATTGCAAAGGTGTATCCCTAAGCATGAGTGGCTAGTTATCCTCCATGAAGCACATGTTGGTTTATCTTGTGGTCAATTTTCAAGTGAGATTATAGGGTGGAAGGTACTACATGCTGGATTATGGTGGCCAATAGTCCTAAGGGATGCTCAATAATATGCCAAGGAATGTTTTTAGCATGTTGGGGGACTGGTCAGTAAGACTTTTGGGTGGACCAAATGCCGAAGAGGCAAGAGTTGTGTAGCCAAAAAGCTAAGAGTCATGTATTCAACCATGTCTATATAGGAATCTATTGATTAAGCAAAATGTAATGAACTATAATGAGATGTAATGCAATCAATGAGATGTGGAATGCAATCTAATGAGCAATCTGTTTTTTTTCTTAGTATTCTCTATGTAATTAGAATAGTATCTTTTGTGTGTTTTCTATTCCTAAAGTAAGAAATGAAGTAATGTTCCTTAAGTATGCAATTGTCTATGTTGGGTTCAAATATGTTAATTACTATATTTCTTAAGTATATTTGTTCATAATTACACTTTTTGACGATGATGATATTTCCATTGTTCATAAATCTACATGCACACATGATCTCAAGGTCCACCAACACCCCCTAGTATTCTCATGGTTGGGTGATGTTCACTATGTGAGCACTGGTGGATACACACTCTAAAGGTTCTAGGATTCCTTACTTCCCACAATGATGAGGAGTCAGATGAGGAGGGGATTCCTACATCATCTCGTCCATACTAGTTGCGCTTGCTTCCTCCGGACCAAGGATCTCCACCATCTCCATCAATTGCCCCTTTAACACCATTAAAGTTAGCTAGTCAACACTTCTCCTTAGTAGTTCTAGTTGATGTCCCTTCTATTCCTTCGTATGGCATCCCAATGGTGGCTTTGGTCCCCTTTCCCAAGTTCATGAGATCAACATCATAGGATCCGAATGCCTTTTTTTAGTAGTTTGATGTGGCCTATGCCATAAATTTCCCCGCTCAAAATGATATGGCCCATCGAGAAACAGTGTTTGAATCCCACATGTGAAATAAGGTAGCAGCATGGCTATACATTCCATGTATGTCCAAGGGCTACACCGTGATATCCATAGAGCATTGGCTACAAAATATTTGGTGAGACCAATGATTTGAATCATTTCATTGAGCAAGCCTTGAGGGAAAAATTGGTAATTTTTAAGAATAAAAAGGGAAGGCAAAGAAGTCTAGCAAGTCAACTAATAAAGTTTGCAGTTTGGATGATAGTCACTTGGACTCGGATGAGGACCCCAAGGAAGAAAATAGGAGTGATGAAGAGGACTCTAAGGAGGAGGATGGAAAGAAGCCCAAAAAAGTGCAAAAGAAGGAGAAGGGTTGCAAATCCTCAAAGATAGGGCACTCATAAGTCTATGACAAAAACCCTTTGGTATGCCAAGTCTAATCATTTGGGCCACTTGGTATGACTGTTTGTGGCTTAAATCAATGATGGTATGGAATTTGCAAGACCTCTACTCATGCTAATAGGTTTCCTAATATAATTTGCATAGTTTGCTAACCCACAGAGGAGGATGTCAAGACATTGGAGGAAATCACCTTGCCAATTAGGGTGTTCCGGGACCATCGATGTCATCAACATCAATAGTTTGTTACACTCAATAAGATTATATACCTCTCAAAATGGGTCATGGAGATGAGGACATGGTCGAGGGGGTTGAGATGGTGCTCCTTATCCCTCTAGAAGATAATGTCTCTTTTGTTTGCACGAGGGGCATTAGCAAGCGAAATGTCCATATGCCCAAGCTTATGATGCTCAAAAGAAGAAAGGGCAAGATAAAGGATCCATCCCTTATGTGAGCGTGGTGGAAATTGAAGAAGTTCTAGATCTAGTAATGAATGTGGTAACTTGCTTTGAAAAATGGATAAAACCTACATTGAAAAAACCTACTGGTCCTTCTTGGATAGAATAAGAGGAAGTACACCATCAAGTTAGAGAATGGTCCATAAAAAAGCCAATCCTAATGGAGGATCCATAGCACAATCCATGTTCCAAGCTTCGATCAATAGCCCGTAGAACTAAGAAATCTGCCCATGTTAGTGACCCCCTTGTCAAGGTGATTCTAGTGTCACAATCGATATAATTGGGGTGTCTGCCATTTTCAATCACAATTCCTTTGGGTCATCTCTTAAACCTAGTTTCAACAATCAAAGATCACCTCCTAAGGATGATTCAACTAGATCATCGTGTTCAACTAGGGTAGGAAGTAGCAACCATGATTACCAAAGTCCTCTTTGAGGAAGTGTAAACAGTGCAGTGTGAGCTTGTTCCACCAAATCCCCTATCTAATTCGACTATTTTAGTGATTTTTTGTCAAATGTCAAGGCAGAGTAATTAATTATATCCTCCTAGATCATGAATCAAGAGTGAATATTATCACTATGGCAGCTTCTAAGGATTCTGGGTTGATGGACTGGGAACCACCTATTCCCATTTTTGGTCTGTTAACATCAATACAGGACAAGAAAAAAGAAAAGAAAAAATAAATCCAAGAAAATCTAGAAATGTGGACCCAATGAAGTCAACAAGAAGGAGAAAAGGCAAAAGCCTTGCGCAAAGGCAACCTCTAAAAAATGCAAAAGACGAAAGGCACATTTTTGAAAGAAAGACACCCCTAAAATTTTGTAAAGTGCCAAGCTCCCTCCTATGCAAATTGTAAATTTGAAACATGCACAGGTGAATGCATAAGGTAAATAGAAGAGAATAGGAAAAAAGGAAATTGGTAAGATGCCCAGTCATGTAAAAAAGGGGATGGGTGCGCAAAGGATTTAGGGCTTGTATATAGACTCAAAAAGTGAATAAGAAGCACATTCTTAATGTGTGGAAAAAGTAGCTCTCTTCTCTTCCTCTTGCTTGTGCTTCTGCTTGAGAGAGGAAGTGAGTGTGAGGGTGTGAGGGAGTGAGTGTGTGAGGATGAGAGACCGTGGTGGAGAAGCTCTCCATCTTCTCCTCTCTTCTCTTGTCATATGGGCTATGGTGGATGGAGCTTAATGGTAGAGGGTTGAGCTTGCTTAAGCTTGCATCACGGATCGTGGAGCTATCGGAGTGCTTGAGGGAGGTAGCTACTCATTCGGGCATCAAGGTAAGCTCACTACACTCGTCAGATCGAAAGTGCATCAACTGGGTGAGAGATAGCCATTAGAGCTCGCTTGAAATGCTTGAAAAAATAAGTGATCTGTAGGTCTTGTTGGTTGAGCATGCTTGTTTGCAAGGAAAAGATAGAGCTCACCCCAATCATCGCAAGACAACCATTCGAAAAATGGGGGATTGACTTTATTGAGTTGATTAGACTTGCAACACAATACTTGCAGGCCAAATACATCATAATCACCACAAACTACCTCACAAAGTGAGCAGAAGCACAAACCACTAGGAAAAACGATGCTCGGACCATGACCAAGTTCCTTTGGGAGCAAGTAATCTCATGATTCGACAGCCCCATTAAACTAGTCAGTGATCAAGGCATGCACTTCATCAATGAAGTGATTGCCCAACTTCTATCCACCTTCCTAATCATCCATAGGAAATCTTCACCCTACTACCCTCAAGCTAATGGCCAAGTTGAATCCACAAATAAGATCTTAGTGAATGTCCTGACCAAGGTAGTCTCCACTTCTCGCAGCAACGAGACAACCAGCTGATGGCAGCTTTATGGGCCTATCAAATAGCCTATAAAACAGCTATGGGGCAAACTCCCTTTAAGCTAACCTACAAAAATGAAGCCATTCTACCAGTAGAATTTGTTGTCCCTAACTTGAGAGTGGCCATCCAAGAGAGATGGGATGGAAAGGAGGCATGGACAGAATGCTTAGTTGAGCTAGAACGCCTATGAGAGACTCGGCTTCTAGCCACCCATGCATTGATTTGTGAGAAGGCACGATGTAAGGCTGGTTTGACAAGCACATCAAGCAATGATACTTCAACTAGGGCAACCTAGTGTTGTTATACTCGATGAAAGGCTATAAATAGAGGATGAAGTTTAGGGGATTAGGGCCTTTCAAAGTCCGCACCGTCAGCCGAACTGGCTATGTAGAGCTTGAGACCCTAGACAAAGAGGGCATAAGCGTCTTCAACGGTAGACGCATAAAGAAGTACTACCCTCCCATGCATCCATTGCACAAGCCTCCGATGCTAGAGTCCCCTGTGAACGTACGAGTTGCCACAATCAAGGAGATTGAGGATGAAGATGAGGAAGTAGTAGCACCTGCTTACCTATGCATACCAGTCACTGTCCAACAAACACATACCTTTGATGCCTTGATTGATGAGGGAGCCAATTTTAATAACTTACCTCATGATCATTAGACTCAATTTGGTCAACCACAACTACAACCCATGATTGCTAAACTCGGCCCATTTGGAGGTCAATCATGTACACACTTTTGGGAAAGTGCAAAGTTGTAGTCTCTATCGAGTCTGAGAGCATACCCATGGTCTTTTATGTGTTGCCAAACACAAAGGATACCGGTAAGGAATCATTGTTAGGATGTGTGTTTTAAGAAGCAAACACATTACAATTTCGACTACAAGTCACAACACATTCACCTTGCCATCGGCAATGTATGCATAGTGATAGCTTTCAATAAGGGCAAAACAGCCACACCAAAGCCCGCAAAGCCACTGATGGAGAAACCTACAACCAAGTCTAAGGAGGGGGGTCGTGACTTGTCACAACCCACCAAGCTTCAATGCTAGCATGCAACTGAGAGTGCACACAAAGCCAATGAACCCAATTCAAATGGATACCTAAACATCGAGGAGCGCCGCCTCGAAATGTGAGCAGACATGATCTCACAATGCTAAAAACTCATACTCAAGTCTTAGGAGGAAAAAAAGGTACTATAGGCATCGATGCACAGTCAAGCCACAATGGGTTCCCAAAACCCTCTTGCAAGCACAAGGCTATTATGAGGGGGGAAATACCTAAATATGGGTGCCTAAATCCAAGACTGCCAAGGGACCCTCAAACTTATCTAAATAGGACAATACAATAATTAAAGAGCTAAAGCCACAAAAGACTCAAGTTACAAAGCCCATAGAGCCCAAACCCACTACGCCTGCAAAGCCTCAACAAGTCTATCAACCGAACACGCAGCTTGCTGCCTCCAAACCTCCTCAACCTAGCACTGTTAGCGTGACAAGAGCCTCGCAAGCATCTAGCAGCACAACAACAAAATTGTAAACCATGCCCATCACACAAAAATCTAAACCAACCCCTTAGGATCCATAAGAGCCGTTGACATCAACTGCTGAGCTATCTAGTCCAGTCAAACCCACAATCTCCTGCTGCAAGCCTTAAACCCTCTTTCAAGTAGCTGAGAATACGGGGGATGCCTTGGTCACTTGCATTTGATGCTTAGATGCTACATTCGCCATACTTACTAAAAGCTATGACCAATTAGACTTAGGCCTTTTAGAAGAGCCTTTAGTAACTGAAGTGCATACGCTACCTTGCTTCTGGGAGGAATCTGAATTCGTATTTGTTAAGGCTCCCACGATAGCTAAAGAGTTAATCGACAATGAAATCTCTCACGAGCAAGCGCACAAATGATGACTCATCATATCTTATGACATGCACACGATCTCTACCACTACACAAGAAATTGAAGCGTTAAAAGCCCTAATCAACACTAAGTCTACATTCTTGCGTAAATGGTATGCTCTCCGACTCCAACGTGAACAAAAGGGCTGTCACATCATGACCAACACTGAGCAAAGATGTGCAATCAAAACCTCAGAGTATGATCCGAGTTACGTAGCTCCTACCTCGTTCAAAGTCTTAGCCATCACTCGCAATCGGACTTTAGATGATCATGAACTTGCCCATCCCTACCTAGATCACGTCCTGACTAAGAAGGAACTACATATTGCTAGCTAGATTGCCTCTGGTGACTTTCTAATGGATGTCATGACATGCATAACATGTGTTGGCATTTTATCTTTTGACATGGACTACCACGCCTACTTGGAATACAATCCTCAATTCTACACTTGGCTTGTGCAGAAGTAAAGCACAGTGAATGTGTTGACTGCCTTAACCCTTCACCTTCTAA